>NC_136071.1:802562099-803762099 GCF_964261635.1 Lissotriton helveticus
CCGGAACCGGAATTTTCACCCACGGCCCCCTACAAACCCGCCTCGCCCCCAGCCCTCCTCACACTTCATAAATAATCTTCACCTTGTTAGGGCGCTTTACGTTTACCCTCCCGCCGCCCTAATGCATTGACATAATTTTGCTGCTGCAGATGTAGGACACGGTATGAGTGTTTATATCCGCGTGTCCTGTCAGTTTTACAGTACAGTAATTGATGTGCCTTTAATGTGCTTTGCTGCTGAAAGAAGCTACAAGGGCATTGCCTCTTGGGGCACCGCCCACAGCATAAAGGCCGTGTTTTTGCCACTGACTCTTTCAATGAACCCCTTCTTAATTCTCAAGGCAGCCTTGGGCATTAATCCTCACTGTCTTGTGTCAATCACTGCTTGCAGTCAGCTATAAATTGCTACATTGAGAAAACAACCTTCTTGTGTGTTTCTCCGTGTGTTTGAATTTGTCACAGTAAGAGGTTTTTTTCCTTAAAGTGCCTATCTGTGTGTCTTTGCAAGTTTGTGGCTTTGTGCGTCAGTGTGTCTCTCTTTGGGTACCTGCGTTTGTGTGAAAGTGCTTCTGTGGGTAGATGTGTGTCTTTGTAAATTAGTCTGTGTGCATGTGTATGCCTGTGTATGCCTATGTGTGTTTGTAGGCCCACCAAGTTCTAAACTTGCTATGACCTGTTTCCAGTTTGTAAACTGTAGACAATATCTCAAATGGCACATGTGGTTACGTTGTTAATTTGGACACATTAGTTTAGGAAATTATGTGAGCAGAGTGATAGAGTTAAAGACATGTTCCCATATTTTAGAAAAGCCACCCTACCCCCCTTTGCTAACCCTGAGACTCCATGTAATGTTACACATGTTCTGCTGTGTCAGGTGTGGCTGTTTTATTACCAGAATGGTAGGGTTTTCTAATGTCGAAAAAATAAGAGGGAAAGCAGGGAATATATACAAGGGGTGTAACATATAGCATAGGAGACACAATCTGATCATTTATCAAACGCCGGCAGAACTTAAAGATGACCAATAGTTCAAGAAGTTGTGAAGTATATTTGTAGGACACTGTTACATCTTGCTTGAAGATGCAATAGGTCTCGCACTTGCGAGAGTTTAAGCTATTGGCATTGTAAATGATAATGCCTTTTATTTATGTTTAAAAACCAATACATAAAAAAGGCGTTGTCATTTACAATGCCAAGAGCTCAAAGTGTTCCAAATGCGAGACCTGTTGCATTGCAAATGCTTGTTTTATTCCTTTCAGCCCCTCTCGCATAGCTCCACCCACCAATTTTATTAACAATTCTTAGTGAGAAACTGGCAGAAATAATGTTTAGTACAAATGTATGTTCTGTATTTCATCTCCGCTGACAGAGGGGAGCTTGGGAAGTTCTACCCATTTTGACCCCATTTTGACTCTTCCCCTCCTTGTGGAGCTGTTGGCTACTCAAAGGAAATGATTATCACTGAGCCAGGATACGTCAATATTAGAATTTCCTCTTTTATTTTTCCAGAGAAAATTGAATTTAGCAACTTCTGTTAGTTACATCATTGACAGTGAACCCATTTGCATACAATGTAGTCTTTTCGACAGTTCTTCGAGTTCCCGGAGCTGTTGTATGACCAGATCTATTTCAAGTATTCCAGGAGAACTTTTTTCTATCAACCCCCCTTGCTCCCCACCACCCCCAGCTGTGCCAGCATCCCAGGGGCACGCCCACCTTTCAGGTTCTCCCATTAATCATGGACACCAAGACCTTTGTGGTGTCAGAATGGTCTCCGTTTATTCCCATCGTACGCTGGCTCATAAATCATTACAATGGCAGTGGTCATTAACATGCTCAGAGCTTTGGTTATTCTGCATTAAAACTTAAAGCATTGAGTTCATAACTGGTGCAACAATGCACAATCTTATCTTTATTGCATATTAATAACCATCACTCGCATAACCTGCAATGCATCGCACTTAGTCATCTTGTATTTTTAATGCTTGTCATAAATCCCTATTTGTCAACTGCTGTGACAGCTCTTCTTTTGTAAATTACATGGTACAGTGAGTCACGGCTTCGAGTCTTCCCTTGCTACCGAATGTCTGGCGTTCGTGGCCATGCCGGGCTGAATGTGACATGTCCGCCCATCGCTGATCATTTCTTAACCCTTTTGTTTGCCCTCAAGTGAGGCATCCCAAGGACCTTGTTTGTGCAATTGTCCTTTTATGTCCTTGTGAGAAGATATTTATTGTTAACCCTTGTAGCTTCCTGCCATGCTGACAGTGGTTTACCGACCTACGACAGCTTCCCCATTGCCTATGAAAAAACTAGAAGTACCAATGCCCCATGATGTTCAGGAAGAACGTTTCTATCCCCAGGCTGGACAGATGAACCTTATTGTCTGCGTAATATCCTGGCATGCTCAGGTTGATGAGGTCATGTCTCTCAAATTCCCATCTCATTCCTTTGAAGACATTTTTCATTGTGATGTTCATCTTCTGCCTATCTCTCTACTGCCCCCTGGCTCACTGCTCTCCGCCACTGGTAGCACACTATCCTTTCTGCCCATTTGATATCAGCCAGACGCACCAGCCAAGATATGGGCATCAGTTCAGTTTGGATAGCCCCTAGATGAAATACCACAGCAGCAGGCTTCCTGTGCGCCCGTTGCATATCCTACACTGCAGTGTGGAGCTGGTTACACCTCATGCCTGGTTTGCCCAGCCATTTAACCTTGGAGTTGCACAGCCATATGGCATTCCGCCGTACAACTTCCTGGCTCCAGCCCAACACTGTGCCCCTGAGATGTAGGAGTGTCCTACTATCCACACAGTTTTTCTTTCACAGTCCCCTGTGGTGAGAGAGTATCCCCACGTTGGTACAACGCAGGCCTGACATAACTTAAATGCTGAGGATATCCACCTGCCTATGAGCCTCATCCCTTCCTCTGCCTTGCTGTGCGCCGTTGCTGTCCTTACTGCCCCGATGTGGAATGAGTGACCTGAAGCATGTCTGCGTCAGGTCTGCCCTTGCCAGGGCCTGCCGCAGTATCTCGAGGAATTGGAACCTGCTGAGGTAGCTACCGTCCCCTTGTTAACTGGGGCCTCCAGCTGCCCTGACCTGTATGTGGTAGGTGATTATGCATACCGGACAGTGTTAATTCTCCGTGAGACACTCCAGCCATGTGAGCTTCCCTTTCCTTTCCTGGTAAGTTTTTTACCTCCTCAGGTAGAGCACCAGTTGCTTGTCACCCATGTGCCAGTCGTCCACCCTGAGGCACGCTGCCCCAGGATTTGCCTGAGCCCAAGCTCTGGACTTGCCTTTCTCAGAGGCCCATTGTATAAGCACCATTACCTCCTTACTGGCACAGGGTCTTGCGTTTGCACCCCCCCCCCTCCATCGCGCTTCTGAAATGTTCCAAACGCTTACGATAGGTGGTTATGGTTTTTGGGGCCAGGACCTTGTCCATGAATACCATCAGGTCAACTCTCCTGCAGGCCATATATATGCTGACACTGCTGTCATCCTCTCGTCTGCTCACGTCGCCATAAATTGGCGGAACCTCTCCCTCTCAAAACCATAGTGCATCAGCGATTGCGTTGTCACAACCTGACACATGCCTAGCTTTGATTACTATGTTGCTCTCCAGCTGGCAGCCTACCAGCTGTTTTAGCCCTTACCAGGTTGATTGCCTCTTCCAGTGTGGTGTACGGTACTGAGCACCTCTCCTGGTTCAACCCATCATTCACTGACCCTCCCTCTGGGTAAAACAGGGGATGAATGAGCTAGAATTGGCCCAGCTCCTTTTTGGGGCTATACCCCGAGTGGGAATACTGCAAAGCATTTTAGAGGTGGCTTCTTAAATGGGCCAGCTACACGGCCCAGCTATAGCTCCTTGGTCACCTTCCGTCTAGCTACTTCTGCGTTATGAATGATTTAAGGTTGCTGCAGAGTCTCCCTTCCACAGGCCCCTCATAAGGTATGCCTAAGCCAATTCCTAAAACCCTCCGCTAACATCTGTTCATAGTCTTTCTTGTGGTAATTGTTGAGTAATTTGATCAGAGTTCTGCATTTAATTGGAGTGGGCGCTAGTTCCTGTACTCATTCTTTGACTCTGCTTTACTTCTTGAAGGGGACCTTTTTCTCATTAATCCCTTTCCCCTTCTTGCACTTGCTAACCGGGTGGTCCCCCACCCCCTCCAACCACTGCATGTGTGCTTGAACTTGCTGGCTGAACTCTATTTGCACTCCCCCTTTAAACCCTTTGCAAATGGGTTACTTCATTTGTGATATTATGCAGTGAATATTTAACCTTTGGCATTCTTTCAGCTTGCTTTACTTATTAGTCCTATGACACACCCACAGCATCTTAACTGTCAAAATCTTTAAAAAGCATGCCATGTTGATGTTTCTTATAAGCTTGTCATTTCTGGAAAAAATAGTAATAGCCTCAAAGAATTGACCCTGTTCAAGAAACCAAACCAAACAATCACGCACATCTACATGCCCATTGCCAGCCTCTTGAAAGTATCCATTGTCTTTTAGAAAGCTAATGGTTTCCATCTTCACCCTTACATTACCAGTCGCTGTTGACCTTGGGTCGAGATTTTGAGAAGACATGCCACTGAAACAACTCTCTCCATAACCCGCTATGACTCCTGTGAATGTATTTACAAAGGTCAGCCACGCCTGGTTGTACTTCTAGATCTCAAAGTGGTGTACCTTACTTTAAGCCACTGCATTCTCATTGTTTTATCTCAGTGGTATCTTGAATCATGGGTTCTTCTCTCCTCTGGTCTGTGACAGTGGTTGTAGGGACAAGGTCTCCTCCAGAACTCCTATGCTCTCCACAAATTAATTAGCTGCTAGTTTCTATTAGCCTATGGTTGACATCAAGCTTGTAAAATATCCATAGACATATGTAAAGGAATATTAATAATTAAATAACAAACCATTTCAAGATCCTCAGTTTGCAAACAGAAGAGTGCTTCACAACAAATGACCCTGGCTGTGGAGCGAGTCACTAGGACTCCCCACTGCAAATCTAACCATCAGAAATCCGTTCCAGCACGTACCTTTCTGAAGTCTCTGATCCTATCCGCCAATCTCTCAGCGCCTTCAGTTGCAGAGCTGCACCACACAAGAAAACCATTCATTGATTTATTATTTCATTCAATTACGTGAGTGCTCTATTATTACTCAACCTACTGAATGTTATTCCTTTTTTATGCACAAGCAATTTGTTAGTAAAAGCCAGACTCTCTACCTATTAAATATCTCAATCTTGCCATTCAGCTAGGGTGCAGTAATCTGTTTTTGTTGCCCCTATTTGAGATATGCAGTGGGACATTGAAACACGATTTAAAAATAGTGTTGCTTTAATTAGATTGAAGAACTCCATGTTTGTTAACACCTCCAGAGCCGTTGGTCAAACATTTTTCCTAATTTGCAACTGAACAATTTTTGTTTTACATTAAATTAATAAAACACAGAAATCAAGCATAAATCAAAGCACCTTTCCTAATAGACAATCTAAAAATTGCATGCCAGCTGCTTGTGTTCTAACATATTGGTTTCGATGGTTAACTTTCTTGACAAATATTTGTAAACATGGGTATGTCCCTTGTCTTCCAGATTAGATTATATATTTAAGAAATGCTGTAAACCGCAAACATGGCACTATACTTGTAAATGGTTACAACCATTGTTTCATGAATTGAATTAGACTTTCCTAGGAAATTTACAATATCAGATTTGTGTAGCCTCAGTGTACATCAGTGTAAATTCACAACCAGGAAACAAATCTCTTTTGTCTAAAACCTTATGTAGATCATATCCTTAGGTTTCAGTGTGCTAGATAAATGTTCATATTTCAAACCCTCTTCCTGGTGCCTCAATAGTAATCCTAGGCACCGCATAGGAACAGCTGTGCTTTGTTGAATAGCTGCTTGTTGTCATAAGATTGAAACATTATTCTAGAAAAGTAATGGCACAGCCGAATAAAGTATGTCAACTCTAACCTATGAGAAAAATGAGAATAATCACAGGTAAAATGGCTAATATGTAGAAGGGAGTTGTGAGTGAAGCAGGCACACGAAATAAGTGAGCAAGTAGAGTATAGCACGAGGTTACTAAAGGTCATCTAAAGCACTTTCCCATTATTGTAGCACCCAACAATGCTGAAATGCTCCTCAATAGTTATGGTGTTTTTAAGTTTTTACATGACTGATGCAGATGTCGGCCATCAGTATTCTGACCTGGACCAGGCAGTAAGATACGAATCTGTCATACATCTGGGTGTGTGAAATACTGCCAAATACAAGAGTGCCCCTCAGAAATGGGAAATAGCATGTGGGAATTGGTGTTTTTGGGCTAATTCCCACGTGTTTTTGACATGTTTGTCCATTTTTTCATAGCACATTTCCCCTGTTAGCAGCAATCAAAATGTTCAGGAATTAAAATATTATAAATATGTTGTCCCCTTCACCATAACACCGATTCATCCATAGTTGGACGCATAGATGAACCTTGGGTCTGGCTGAAGGCTGTGCACAACTGTAGTTGGGTGTACAGGAGGTTGAGCGTAGGGACTGGCTGCCCAACCCCACAGTACGTGGCTCAAGTCTGTCTGCTACATGTTTTGGGCTTGTGGGGTGTATGTCCCGGCATGTCTGGATTGACTCAGCTGTCATGACCAAAGCCCATGCACAGCTGAGATGGGATGCAACAAAGGGGTCTGAAGCATATAATCAACCACTCTAAAAAAGTTAAGGAAAAGTATGAATTCTCAGGTTCATAAGATATTTAACGTTTTTAAAAGCACCTTAAAACAAATCGGAAAAAAGAAGTTAAATTAAAGTTAAGGTGATAAAACAAAACCGAAACCCTCACTGGAATTGCCAATACGGTTAGCTGATCAATCCTTAAGGCCTGTCTCTGCCAAGGATCCATAACTTGCAGCCCAAATGCAGTGTTCATGACTTCGCAATGTTTATACTAATAACTTAGCAGCAGATCATTAAATAATTATCCATATACTTACAAGGAAATTATATATCACATTTATAGTGATATTGTAGATAATGCAATTGTTACGGTGATATGCAACTTCGCCAATGATGTCATTGATGTTGTTCATGAGATCATCTGTCACAACATGGGTGAGTTCATAAGCATTGGATTTGGGGCGCAAGTTATGGTTTACTTGTTGCCATATCTTTATTTCAAAACACAAGTTTTAACCCTTAGTGTCATTGATATTTAGGCAAAGTATTAACTTTTCTGCTTAATATCATTATTAGCATATGCAGCTTGTCATTTTGACTATTAATGTCATACCAGTTTCTTCAATGTTGACTTTTCCTTTAATACATGTATAACGTTTGTATATTAATCTTCTGCTTGCTCGTCCTTAAATGTTCCAAAACCTCTCACTAGTTCAAACTATACATAAAAATAAACACAATAAAGTACCAGGCTCTGAGTTGGGGAATATGTGGTACCTATGTAATGGAGGTTCTCAGTCAGGAAGTGAACACTACCTGCGAGGTTGGTCAGGGAATTATTTCTAAAAAGAAAGCAAGCCCTCTCTGACCAAGATGGCATTTGCGCTTCATCATTGGGCCAATCCCCACATACACAACAACCTCACAAAGAGCTCCAGGTGGAGGGAGCCCACCACACTCACTGTGGTTTGTGATGAGGAGGGGCCTGAAGATGAATAATCTACCTTGGTTTGGAGAATCCTTTGTGTGTTATGTGAGAGGGTGTGCCCTGATCCATCTACTGTTATTCCTCTCACTCCTCCTTGTGAGCTAGCTCACAATGAACATAGCCATGTTACTGTTATAGTGTGAAATTAATGCCATCACTATGGTCTTTATGTATTTAATATCAGCACTGATATTGGGGTGACTGGATGATATTAATGCTGGAATTTACGAACCGTTTACACCTTTTTCTTGAATTTCGCACTTAAATCTGTTGGTAGGTCCTTTGCCATCTGGTGACAAGAAATTCCTTTGTACTGTATAGTGTATACCTTTGTGTGCCTGATGACATTGTAGTTTAAAATAGTTATCTCTTGGGCACTGTCTTGTACACTAGTGGCTTCTGTGCGAGTCATCCTTTGTAATACAGTGTTGAACATCTGTACACCAATGTACGGTATTTAACAGAGAAGGGTTACTTAATAGACTTTTTTTAACACTTGTTAATGATATATTTAGCAGCGTTAACTTGTAAAAAGAAAATTAAACCTCTACTCAAAGGGCAGATTCTTTGCTGTCAGTACTGAGGGTGATCGTATTGGGAATAATCCATCCTTAACTGCCAGACGAGGCACCCTCCAAAGGGTAGCACAAATGGCATGATGTGTTAGATTTTGGGGTCTATAGTTGGTATAGGTAGGTACCTGTGACAAATAGGGACCCTGCATCTAGTCAGGGTAAGGGGGTACACTCCTAAAATAACCCCTGCTCACCCCCTTGGTAGCTTGGCACGAGCAGACAGGCTTATCTCAGAGGCAGTCTGTAAAGCATTTGTGAACACATACAGTAATCAAGTGACAACACTACAGAAGGAAACCACACAAGTTGTATATTAAAAATAAGTATATTTTATATAAACTTAACATAAGACCACAAACAACAAAAATCCACAATACTCTACTTAAAATGGTAGAATTAGCTTAGTTCTCTTTAGATCTTACAATGGCGATACTTTGAGTCCATGTACCTTAAGATACGTAACGCTTCTACAACGAAAGTGTTGCAGGGATGGTGATGCGGTAGTTCCTTATACGCAAAGACGGTGATGCGTTGAAGATCCGGTGCAAAAAAACAAAGATGCCGTCTTTTTCTTGATGCAACACGCTCCTCTGAGGTTGCGAGATGTCTCGACTCAATACGACAGCTGAAGCGGCGACACCCTTCTTCAGTAATGCGACAACTGCCGCTGCGGTGTCGGCATGCTTCTCCGTGGACGCGAGATGTCTCTGTGATGAGACAGCTACAGCGGTGACACCCTTGTTTAGTGATGCGGCGACACACTTCTTCGTTGTTGCGAGACGTTTCTTGTGATGCCATGCAATGCGACAGATGCGGCGGCGACACCCTTGTTTAGTGATGTGACGGCAGCGGCTGCGACAGCGACACGCTTCTTCGTGAGTCGAGCTTCCAGCTCCTTGCGACATGCAGTCCCTCAGAAGGCCCAAAACAGCTGCAGGCAGTTCCAAAGAACTCTTTGGGAGCTGGTGGTTGAAGTCTGTTGTCCCTGAGACTTCAGCAGGGGGCAAGCTCTTCTCTCAAGCCCTTGGAGATCCTTCACATGTTGAATAAAGCACACACAACGTTTCTTTCTCCTTTCTTTGGCAGTCAGACAACGTCTGCAGGCCAATCCCCCAAGCAGCACTTCAGCTTAGGGATAGTCTCTCCTCAGTCTCTCTGGTTCCACTCCTCCGCAAAGGTTTTTTCTTGTTGTCCAAAAGTGATCTAAAATTCGGGGGTTTGGGTCCCCTCTTTTCTACACAGTTTATCTTTGTTCTCTGAAGGCAGAGAGGCCTTTGCCTAGTCCAAACCAGTTCTAGTCAGTCCTGGAGCACTCTGTTCACATGACTCCTTCTTTCCTTTCACAGTGCAGGGCAGAGACATCAGACGCACCACAAGAGGTGGAGCCAGCATTGTGGAGGGAAGGCACAGACCTATTCAGGTACCAGGTGCAACTCCCCCTCCCATCTAGATGCAGATCTCTCTATTCACCACAGGGCGACTCACCCTGTCTCCTGGAATCTTCCAGCACCAGACAAGGAATACACAACCTAGCAGAGGCAGGCTTGGATAGTTAGACAAGAAAATACCTACTTTCTAAAAGTGGTATTTTCAAACACAGAATGTTAAAACCAAATTCACTAAAATATGTATTTTAGCATTCTGCGTTCAGGCATACTAAGCTAAAATTTCTACCTAGTTCCCCGAGTCAGTTAGGATTATAAAATGTAATGATCTAACTGCCCATTCTGGCCTATGGGGGATAGGTAGCCTTGCAATAGTGAAAAACGAAAATGGCTGAAAGTCACTACTAGGGCATGCCACACACATCAGGGCTTGTCCTAACGTATACTTACAATGCACCCTGCCCTTGGGCCTACCATAGGGGTGTCTGATATGAAGTAAATGGAAGGTTTAGGGACTGGCAAGTGGGTGCACTTGCCCAGTCAGCATGGCAGTACCAGACTGCACACAGGCTCTGCAATGGCAGACCTGAGACACACTTTTACAGGCTGCTTCTGTGGGTGGCACAACCAGTGCTGCAAGCCCACCAGCAGCATTTGGTTTACAATCCATGGGCACACTCAGTGCACTGTACTAGGGTCTGGCAAGTAAACCAAACCAGCCAATCATGGAATCACCAATCCATACATCAATTTACAATAGGGAGAGCATATGTACTTTAGCACTGATCAGCAGTGGTAAAGTGCCCAGAGTCCTAAAACCAACAAAAACTGGTCAGACAAAATGCAGGAGGAAGGCAAAAAGTTCAGGGATTCTCCTGCAAAAAAGGGCCAAGTATAACAATGTGCAAACAACTTTGGATTTGAATGCTACCGAGAATGATTTAAGGTTATTTGTAAGCATTCCTCATCACCTTTGCTGGTTTGCTGTAGCACCATAAGTGGATTGGGGTATACCCAGACATAGTTTTCTTGCTGACTATGCCACCGTATCAAAGGTATATCTCACTGACAAAGCCTAATGAGGACAAAACCAGTCTGGGGTTGCTTGGGTTCCATTCTGGAGGACCTTGCCTAGCCGTTTGGGATAGGCTGTTCCCCGGGAGAGAAGAATCTGTACTGATTTGCATAAGGCAGACCTCTAGCTAGAGTGGTACGGTGAATGGAGTGAGATAGGTTTGAATACTACCCAAGTAATTTCCAGTGTTCAGAATAATTGTATGCATTCCTATCACCACTTTTATGTGTTTGTCACTACAAATTTTCAGCTGGGTCATCCATCAGACTTTTGAAGCCAACTTTAGAGGCTGGACCTCTAGCATCAGATTTTAAGAGAATGTATTAATTTACAGTCATGCTGTTTTTTAGTTTCACCAAAGACAGCATACACGCGCAGTTGCTTTTCAGAGATATTGCGTGCTATAAGGGGAGCCCATCCATTGCATAACATTCATTGGCTTAATTGTCACTGTAATTTGCTGCTATTTAATTGGCCAACACATGCCGACACTTTCTTCTCTTCTGTGTGGAGCATGGACCAAATACTGATTGCTTCATCTTGATTAGAGTCCTTTCGCTGCTCGCGCTGTAATTGTCTGTCCCTTTTCCGTGTTGCTTCTTCTCCTCCTGCCCTTGTCCATGTTGCTCCTTCCCAGCCCGCCCTTGTCAGTGTTGCTTCTTCCCCTCCAGTCCTCCCTTGTCCGTGTTGCTTTTTCCCCTTCCACCTGCCCTTGTCTGTGTTGCTTCTTCACCTCTCGCCCGCCCTTGTCAGTGGTGCTTCTGCCCCTCTCGCCCGCCCTTGTCAGTGGTGTTTCTTCCCCTCTCTCCCAGCCTAGTCAGTAGTGCTTCTTCCCATCCCACTCTCCCTTGTCCGTGGTGCTTCTGACCCTCCCGCCCTCCCTTGTCCGTGGTGCTTCTGCCCCTCCCGCCCTCCCTTGTCCGTGGTGCTTCTGCCCCTCCCGCCCTCCCTTGTCCATGGTGCTTCTTCCTGTCCCGCCCTACCTTGTCCGTGGTGCTTCTTCCTGTCCCGCCCTACCTTGTCCGTGGTGCTTCTGTCATCCGGCCCACCCTTGTCAGTGGTGCTTCTTCCCCTCCAACCCGCCCTTGTCTGTGGTGCTTCTTCCCCTCCCACCCGCTCTTGTCTGTGGTGCTTCTTCCCCTCCCACCCGCCCTTGTCTGTGTTGCTTCTTCCCCTCCTTCCTGCCCTTGTCCGTGTTGCTTCTTCCCCTCCTGCCTGCCCTTGTTCGTGTTGCTAAATCCCCTTCTGCATGCCCTTGTCTGTGTTGCTTCTTCCCCTCCCGCCTGCTCTTGTCCGTGTTGCTTCTTCCCCTCCCGCCCGCCCTTGTCCGTGTTGCTTCTTCCCCTCCCGCCCGCCCTTGTCCGTGTTGCTTCTTCCCCTCCCGCCCGCCCTTGTCCGTGTTGCTTCTTCCCCTCCCGCCCGCCCTTGTCCGTGTTGCTTCTTCCCCTCCCGCCCGCCCTTGTCCGTGTTGCTTCTTCCCCTCCCGCCCTTGTCCGCATTGCTTATTCCCCTCCCGCCCGCCCTTGTCCGCGTCGCTTCTTCCCCTCCCGCCCGCTCTTGTCCGCGATGTTTCTTCCCCTCCTACCCGCCCTTGTCCTTGTTGCTTCTTCATTGTCCGTGTTGCTTCTTCATTGTCCGTGTTGCTTCTTCCCCTCCCGCCCTTGTCCGTGTTGCTTCTTCCCCTCCTGCCCTTGTCAGTGGTGCTTCTGCCCCTCTCGCCCGCCCTGGTCAGTGGTGCTTCTTCCCCTCTCTCCCGCCCTTATCTGTAGTGCTTCTTCCCATCCCACTCTCCCTTGTCTGTGGTGCTTCTGCCCCTCCCGCCCCCCCTTGTGCGTGGTGCTTCTGCCCCTCCTGCCCCCCCCTTGTCCGTGGTGATTCTTCCTGTCCCGCCCCCCCTTGTCCGTGGTGATTCTTCCTGTCCCGCCCTACCTTGTCCGTGGTGCTTCTGTCCGTCCGGCCCACCCTTATCAATGGTGCTTCTTCCCCTCCCACCCGCCCTTGTCCGTGGTGCTTCTTCCCCTCCCGCCCTTGTCCGTGTTACTTCTTCCTCTCCCGCCCTTGCCTGTTTTTCTTCTTCCCCTCCCACTTGACCCTTGACAGTGCTGCTTCTTCCCCTCCCGCCCTCCCTTGTCCGTGTTGCTTCTTCCCCCTCCTGCCCGTCCTTGTCCGAGTTGCTTCTTCCCCTCCCGCCCGCCCTTCTCTGTGTTGCTTCTTCCCCTCCTGCCCGCCCTTCTCTGTGTTGCTTCTTCCTCTCCTGCCCACCCTTCTCTGTGTTGCTTCTTCTCCTCCCGCCCTTCTCGGTGTTGCTTTTTCTCCGCCCGCCCGGCTCCGTATTGCTTCTTCCCCGCCCGCCCGCCCTGCTCCGTATTGCTTCTTCCCCGCCCGCCCTGCTCCGTATTGCTTCTTCCCCTCCCACCACCGCATGACAATTGCCCATCCGCCCTCCCTTGTCCGTGTTGCTTCTTCCCCTCCCACCACCCCATGACAATTGCCCACCCGCTCTCCCTTGTCCGTGTTGCTTCTTCCCCTCCCGCCCTCCCTTTTCAGTGGTGCTTCTGACCCGCCCGCCCTTGCCCAGGCCGCTTCTGACCCGCCCGCCCTTGCCGCTTCTGACCCGCCCACCCTTGCCCGCGCTGCTTCTGACCTCCCGCCCTTAATCTGCGCTGCTTCTGACCCTCCTGCCATGCCTTGCCTGCGCTGCGTCTGACCGCCCACCCGCCCATGACCGTACTACTTGTCCCCCTCCTGCCAGCCCTTGCCTGCACTGCTTCTCCCCCTACCATCCGACCCTTGACCCCGCTGCTTCTCCCCCTCCCACCCAGCCCTTGACCCCGCTGCTTCTTCCCCTCCCACCCACCCTTGACGGTGCTGCTTCTTCCCCTCCCCTCCCACCCACCCTTGACGGTGCTGCTTCTTCCCCTCCCCTCCCACCCTCCCTTGACGGTGCTGCTTCTTCCCCTCCCACCCGCCCTTGACCATGCTGCTTCTTCCCCTCCCACCTGACCCTTGACAGTGCTGCTTCTTCCCCCTCTCACCCGCCCTTGACCGTGCTACTTCTTGACCTCCCACCCGCCCTTGACCGTGCTACTTCTTGCCCTCCCACCCGCCCTTGACCGTGCTACTTCTTGCCCTCCCTCCCACCCGCCCTTGACCGTGCTACTTCTTGCCCTCCCTCCCACCCGCCCTTGACCGTGCTACTTCTTGCCCTCCCTCCCACCCGCCCTTGACCGTGCTACTTCTTGCCCTCCCACCCGCCCTTGACCGTGCTACTTCTTGCCCTCCCACCCGCCCTTGACCGTGCTACTTCTTGCCCTCCCACCCGCCCTTGACCGTGCTACTTCTTGCCCTCCCACCCGCCCTTGACCGTGCTACTTCTTGCCCTCCCACCCGCCCTTGACCGTGCTACTTCTTGCCCTCCCACCCGCCCTTGACCGTGCTACTTCTTGCCCTTCCACCCGCCCTTGACCGTGCTACTTCTTGCCCTTCCACCCGCCCTTGACCGTGCTACTTCTTCCCCTCCCACCCGTCCTTGACCGTGCTGCTTCTTCCCCTCCTGCCCGCCCTTGTCCTTGTTGCTTCTTGCCCTCCTGCCCTTGTCCGTGTTGCTTCTTTCTCTCCCGCCCGCCTTGTCCGTGTTGCTTCTTTCCCTCCCGCCCACCCTTGTCCGTGTTGCTTCTTTCCCTCCCGCCCACCCTTGTCCGTGTTGCTTCTTTCCCTCCCGCCCGCCCTTGTCCGTGTTGCTTCTTTCCCTCCCGCCCGCCCTTGTCCGTGTTGCTTCTTTCCCTCCCGCCCGCTCTTCTCCGTGCTGCTTCTTCTCCTCCCGCCTGCCCTTCACTGTGCTTCTTCTTCCACTCCCGCCCGCCCTTCTCCGTGTTACATCTTCCCCTCACGCCCGCCCTTCTCTGTGTTGGTTTTTCCCCTCCCGCCCGCCCTGCTCTGTATTGCTTCTTCCCCTCCCACCCTCCCTTCTCCGTGTTGCTTCTTCCCCTCCCACCCTCCCTTCTCCGTGTTGCTTCTTCCCCTCCCACCCTCCCTTCTCCGTGTTGCTTCTTCCCCTCCCACCCTCCCTTCTCCGTGTTGCTTCTTCCCCTCCCACCCGTGTTGCTTCTTCCCCTCCCACCCTCCCTTCTCCGTGTTGCTTCTTCCCCTCCCACCCTCCCTTTTCCGTGTTGCTTCTTTCCCTCCCATCCTCCCTTTTCCGTGTTGCTTCTTCCCCTCCCACCCTCCCTTCTCCGTGTTGCTTCTTCCCCTCCCACCCTCCCTTCTCCGTGTTGCTTCTTCCCCTCCCACCATCCCTTCTCCGTGTTGCTTCTTCCCCTCCCACCCTCCCTTCTCCGTGTTGCTTCTTCCCCTCCCACCCTCCCTTCTCCGTGTTGCTTCTTCCCCTCCCACCCTCCCTTCTCCGTGTTGCTTCTTCCCCTCCCACCCTCCCTTCTCCGTGTTGCTTCTTCCCCTCCCACCCTCCCTTCTCCGTGTTGCTTCTTCTACTCCCGCCCGCCCTTCACTGTGCTTCTTCTTCCCCTCCCGCCCGCCCTTCTCCGTGTTACATCTTCCCCTCCCGCCCGCCCTTCTCTGTATTGGTTTTTCCCTTCCCGCCCGCCCTGCTCCGTGTTGCTTCTTCCCCTCCCGCCCGCCCTGCACTGTGCTTCTTCTTCCCCTCCCACCCGCCCTTGACCGTGTTGCGTCATCCCCCTCCCACCCACCCTTTACCGTGCTGCTTCATTCCCCTTTCCACTTCTTCCCCTCCCACCACCCTTGCCACTTCTTCCCCTCCCTCCTCCCTTGCCACCCCATGACAATTGCCCATTCGCCCTCCCTTATCCGTGTTGCTTCTTCCCCTCCTGCCCTCCCTTTTCAGTGGTGCTTCTGACCCGCCTGCCCTTGCCCATGCTGCTTCTGACCCGCCCGCCCTTGCCCATGCTGCTTCTGACATACCTGCCCTTGCTCGCGCTGCTTCTGACCTCCCGCCCTTAATCTGCTCTGCTTCTGACCCTCCCGCCCTGCCTTGCCCGCATTGCGTCTAACCCCCCCACCCACCCATGACCGCACTACTTCTCCCCCTCCTGCCTGCCCTTGCCTGCACTGCTTCTCCCCCTACCATCCGACCCTTGACCCCGCTGCTTCTCCCCCTCACACCCAACCCTTGACCATGCTGCTTCTGCCCCTCCCGTCCTCCCTTGTCCGTGTTGCTTCTCCCCCTCCCACCTGCCCTTGTCCGTGTTGCTTCTGCCCCTCCCACCTGCTCTTGACCATGCTGCTTCATCCCTCTCCCACTTGCCCTTGCCACTTTTTCCTCTCCCACCAGCCCCTCCCACTTCTTCCCCTCCCACCACCTCTTGACACTTCTTCCCCTCCCACCACCCCCTTGACATTTCTTCCCCTCCCATCACCCCTTGACACTTCTTCCCCTCCCACCACCCCTTGACACTTCTTCCCCTTGACACTTCTTCCCCTTGACACTTCTTCCCCTTGACACTTCTTCCCCTTGACACTTCTTCCCCTTGACACTTCTTCCCCTTGACACTTCTTCCCCTTGACACTTCTTCCCCTCCCATCACCCCCTTGACCCTTCTTCCCCTCCCACCCCAGTCAGGTACTATTTTCAAGCCAGCATCTAAAAAGGTCTCAGTCTTTACAGCAGGGGTATCAGACTACATTCTTTTACGAATTTTCACAAAAATTAACTCTGTTTTTACCATTTCATTAAAGTATTTCAAAGTATTCTCTGCTGTGCGTATGGTTACATTATTTGTTAATATGTAACTAAAAGACTTCCTTTGTTGGATATACATAATGTACTCTTTTACCTCTTGCTTAATATATGACCCCGTTTTTTTCCATGAATCAATCACGCAAAAAAAGGTGTGGCTTCATTTCATGTTTGGTGTTGAGTGGTACATGGTTAATGTACAGTTTTCCACCCCACCATGTGTCCGGACTCCTTCATAAATGTACTGTTGCCAGCAGCCAAATACCAAGTTGTTAATGTTTTATCACCCTAAGCAATCCTTGCCACTATGTCACTCATTAGGGCATTGATCCTTAGCAAGCTCGAATGTGCAGTAGTGTACTGGTAGATGTACCTCTTCATGCCTTTTCCCAATAGAGAAGTCCTAAACATTTTCCCAAGGGTCTTTATTAACCTCCGTCGTTATATACCCACTTCCTTCATCACCATCAAACTCAAATACTGCCTGCAGGAAACAAGACTCTGTTCAACCGCTTAATATTTAAAGCCATCATAGGAATGACCCAGCTATCTTTTGAAACATCCATTCACGATGTGCAACAAAGGCTTAGCCATTCAGAACATCCTTATTCCAAACTTCTGAGCGATTCATTGAATGCCCAGACACATGATTGACTGGGGCCCTTCCACTGGAATTGGCTTCAACATGATCTACGTGCAGTCTCCTCGATTGATGACTGCTCTGAAAGTCCACCTGCTATGACAGTGTGATACCAACTAAAGATCTCCAGGTCCTTTCTCTCATCATGGTTTTCTTTACGTTGCCAAGAAACTTGCTACCATTATTATTTGCTAGTTGGAAGTATTATACCCATTCTGTCCATTTTTGTTCATGCTATTTTCATCACTCGCCAACCTCATTGAATGCATCCACCCATGGTGATATTGACCAGGTACCTTCATCTTGTTGCCATTCAGTGTTATCTAAAGAAAACGTTATGATAGGAATTTAGTAAATTTATAAATGGATGCTTAATCGATGTTACAAACAAACGGAACAGAAAAGTATATAACACTTATCAGAGGTCAGTGACTGTATAAATCCATTTAGCTAAATATTACTTTTCATTCACAATTAAAATGGCAATCTACATTTGTTGTCATTCATGGTTAGAAATGAATTCAGCTTGGACAAGATGGTGGTGTGTGGCTGACGCGGCAGACACGACCCCTATCTCCCCCCAAGGTTGAAGAATGTTGGCCATTCCCTGACTGAAATCTAGGAAAACTCCGCAGGGTCGATGATCGGCCTGATTTCAGGCAACACTTTCTCTGTCGCTGCTCTACGTGGTTCCGTCAAGCAGCAGCCGCCCCTGACTTTGCCTACCTGTCTGCTTGCCCTGGGTTTCCAGGCATCCAAAGGCAGCAGTGGAGGAGGAAGCATTTCTGCTTGGAGGGAAGCGGTGTCGGTGTTGCTCCTGGTGGGCATGGTGAAGGGTTTGAGCCTCTTTTGTCTGGCGGTTCTGATGTGGAAGGAGGTCACCTTTTTGGCAATTATGGGCCCTCAGGGCAGGTATTACCCTGGCACTTGCCCGCGATGGGCTGTAGCATTAACCAGCGGGAGGAACAGCAGTAGTGCTCAAGAGGACACCCAATAGGAAACCTAGGGTGTCCAAAAACGCCATGGAACTGTTTGAGAAGCTTGAAACCCCAGCAACTACTGATTCCAAGGCAGGGTCTCAAAATCCGGCTGATTTGGCTTATGCAATGGCTGCTACTCCCGACAAAGCTGCCGGTGCTAGCACTGGTGGTTCAGTACTGGTTTCTGCATCATGGCGATTACAAGAAAAAAATTATTCTTTTCAGCAGCTTGGCACTACTGTCACCACCTGCAAATTTGAAGGTATTCTATAAAGGCCAGACAATTTACTGGCAGGAACCGGGGAAAGCTCAGGACCTTTTAAGATAGTGAGGTGGAGTGAATACTGTGAGAACTGTTTTTTTGTTCTTCTTCATGCTGTCTATATGTATGTTTTTCTCTATTCTTTCTTGCTCTCCGGGTTCTCCTATTCTGAAACACATTAGGGAGGAATTGCATACACAGAATTCACATTTTTTCTATGCATTCAGGAGACTCACCTTACCATGAGGGTACAACACCAATTGAGTAGATTAGGTTACTAGACCCTTGCTGTAACTGGGATTGATATTACAAATGGGGGGTAGCACTAATGACCATGGGGAAGTAATGGGACGCTCTTACGTTCATATTGGATAATTCTGGGAGGTGGCTGTATAGCTGTATTGGGAGGATACAGTGAACTGCATGTCATCTGCGCTGCTAACATGGACAATCCGGCAACATATAATCTCCTTCTGGGGAGCTTAGTATGTAGGAGAATCCTAGTCTCATATGTGCAGATTTGTATTTGACAATGTAATCGGGTGTCTATATGTGCACCAATCCAGTGGCTCATGAGAACGTCCAGTGCAGCCCTGAAACAAACTTTGGGCACACATGCCCTTTGTGATGTCTGGCAGGTCTGTTGGGCCAGAGTTTTACCTTCTATTCTGCTCCACAAGCTCATCCCCTCTTACAGACATGCTTTTTGTAAGTGATAGTATTGTATCCACGGTGGGGATCAAATAAAACCCTAGGATCTTCTCGGATCATAACTCATTGCTGCTGTTTCATACGTTAAGTGAATTGGCAAATGCTACCACCCCATCCCCCCCAAAAAACACACCACACACAAACACTTGCACGCTCACTCACTCACTCACTCGCTCACTCACTCCTACTTGATGCAAAGTATAGCAGCTTCATGCGGTCAGACCTAAGGGTGTTTACTAGTTTTAATGAAGGGTCTGCCAAACCTAGAATGCTTTGTGATGCCTTGAAAGCATTTGATTGGGGCCAGACTACCAGCTACACTATCCGAAAAGGCTGAAGTTCTGTGGCTATCCTAATAATGCATCTGATATATTCAGACAATTGACTATGTTACCGATACAATTGAAGAAAAGGATTTGGGATAGACCATGTTCAAATTATCAGGAAAAATATCTCTCGTGCTTTTAGAACAGCGAGGAGATGGGCAATATATTAGCCTTTCAATTAAAAGATTAGAGCAACAAACATTTGTTGCGAGCATTAGAGATGCCGTCGATACAATTCTAGCTTGTACTAACACAACTTGAACGGTTGTGGTGAGAATCACTGCACTCTCTACAGCTCCCAAATGAAAGGGTGTTCACTCCCAGGGCCAACCGTCCGAAATGCCCAAATAGTTGCACAAGAAAATCACAGGAGGGAGAAGCACTCCTACAAACGCATTGGAAAAAAGGGAGTCCATTAAAGACTTAGTTCAAAACATAAAATTCCAAGTGGGAGTCAAAAATCATAGTTACATCAAATTCAAATCAATGGATGTAGAAATCACAAAACAAATTCGTTTTGTAGGTCCTTTATTTCTTTGCTTCAACTTTAAAATTCTGGATAAGGACACATCCTAGCTGGAACATTCATTTTTACTCAAGTCCTGCAGCTATCCTAATAATGCATCTGATATATTCAGACACTTGACTACGTTACGGATTCAAATGAAGAAAAGGATTTGGGCTAGAGCATGTATAAATTATCGGTAAAATGTCTCTCGTGCTTTGGGAACAGTGAAGAGATGGGCAATATATTAGCCTTTCAATTAAAAGAGAAGAGCAGCACACATTTGCTACATTTGCAGCATCAAATCTTACCATTAGGTCTGCCTACATCAAGGAGGTGCTCATGAAAGACATTGTGTTTATTTATCCAGTTTATAATGATATAAAGAGAAGAAACAAAACACTGTCTGCTGGGAATCCTAAAAAGCAAAACAAGCCCCTGCCCTAGACCATCTTATGCCTAGCCTTCAGATGGAGGGATCACATTAGCCTTAACTCTGACCTGTTGTCTTTCAGAAGAGACTCAAAGGCTTCCCACTGTGGAACACCCTTACAGCTTAATGAAGTTAAGCCTTCACTGTTATGTTAGCCTTCATTTTATCTATTGCGTGTTCTACCTATCGGATAGTATCCAGGTTAATCTGAATATTGTTTAGCAAGAAAGCCTTTATTGTACAGTAAAAAAAAATCAGACAATCCCTTCAATTGAACATTAAAACATACAGAAAAAGAAGATGGAATCAAAGGACGTTCGGAGTAATAGCACAGTTTCTATCTTAAAGACTAAAAAGTCAATCCAAAGCTATGGATATAAAGGTAGGCCTGGATAAAAAACATGGTAAAAAAAAATGGATAGTGACAAGGTTTTTGGTCACACACCTCTTTCGTCCTTTGTTACCATTTATCTTGGGCAGGAAGAGGTCATTTTTGTTAGAAAGATTGACTTCATCCTCTCTGTCTGTTTTGGTAACATTTTCGATTGAGATTGATTCTGCATCTGTCCTCATCTGAATCCAGAATCAAACTTAAGGTACAGGCAGACCAAAGTGTCCTCAATGGTGTGGGGCAACAGCTTCTCTCTGAACCTAGAACATTGCGAACATTTGTGACATTCTAACATACTATGGTATATCATTTCAACATCTTAACGTCTAGGAGAGACATGATTACTGGATTCATACTTGTCCTCATCCATGCCAGGGTCTTATTTCTCAGAGCTTCCTAGGGTTAATGTTTTTTAACTTTTGGAAAGGTTCTTACTATATTGGTTCATGAATCAAGCCAGGCACTGCTTGTTCTTGTGTACTGAGGCATGGCATCCTTTGCGGTCACACTGCAGATACTCTCAGGACGAGAATGTGTGTACGGATTAAACACTGGCCCTCAGAATGAGCGCTGGTGGGTTTTTAGGCAGTTTCTGTGGGACGCTTGACCTGAAGTCCCCCAAGGATCCTCAAGAGATGATCATGGTGGTGCAGATCTCCATGAAGGGTTAAAGGCCAAAGCCTCCCTCTGGGGCAGCTTAACATTCTCTTATCATACTTTTTAAACTTTCCGTGGAAACAGTTTGGGTTATTTGACTTCTTCAGGCTCATGTTCTATTTCATGGTTAGGCAAAGGTGGTGCTTTTCCATTTTCAAGATTTTAAGGACAGTATTGCAGTGAGCGGGTTTTTGCTTGACTGCATGCAGCGGGCCCCAAGGAGTGAGCTGGGACAGTATGAGAGGGTTAGCCTTGTGACAGGTGGGTTGCACATAAATTCAGTGTACCTTTAATGTATTGCAAGAATGGACTGACTTCAATCCTCTGTACCCTCGCTTCATTTCAGCCTTTGTACTTACTCACTTGCATTTGTTTCTCTATCAGCCAACGTCACCCCTACCCCCTCCCACTGAGATGTCCACCCGCTGCTGCTTTGTAGAAAGTCCTATGTCGGGCTTGATCCAAGATTGGCGGTCACTGTTTCTGCTTCTTACAAATGCCTCAAGGCTCCTCACCAAAGTTTGCACAAAATCAAGTCACACCCGAAAGTGACGGTGCACAGAACAGGGTATTTTAGCTGGCTCTTTCTGTTTCACTGCAGGATCCAAAATTGCTTTCTTTCACTTCCTCCACCAAAAAACATGTAAGAACCAGAAATAACTGAGCAGCGACCAGCCCCACTGATTTTTTTCACCTATATGCTTTGAGCTTAAAACTACAGTCAAAAGTTCCTTCCCGCTGAATGGGTATGTCTTTTACAATCACAAAGCCTTTGGTTTTGCGAACTGCATACCTTCGGCATCCTAGTTCTTATCCAATGTAACGAAGGTTTCAGTGAATTAATCTGCTGTACAAATAAGTTATGTACTAGGGTCATCAACGTATCCAACAGCAGTTTGCAGTAAACAAATGAAAATTACTTAACATTATAATTGCACTGTGCATGTTTTTAAGTATTTGGACACCTGCTATAGCGGTGAAAGGCTCTGAAGCCAGCTATTAAGCTGTCCATCTCCGCTCTAGTAATCTTTTTAACATCATTTTTGTCCTCCGTGGCTTGCTGTTCTAAGTAAAAGACAGTCTCTTTAGGAAAAGTTCATGTTTGCCATGAAACTTATGTAAGCAATTTGTTACCCTTCACTCACTGACTTGAAATGCTAGAGAATGGTATGAAAATGTAACATTATAGATTTAAATAAACTGAAGACTCCATCAAGGAAATTTCATATGGATTGTCAGGGACTTTGTTCAGAAACTGTACATCTTCCAGTGATGCAAGTCCTAACGTGTGTTGGGAGCGTTCTTACAGCGGACTTGATGAATTTGCCATTCCTCCCACTGTCCTCGTCCCCCTCATTTGCTGTGGTTGGTGTTCGCTTCAGGCCATGACCCTGGTCTGAATGTAGATCCCTTATGCTTTCTAGTGTGCTGCTCCTAAGCGTGCTTGCTGCTTAGCAGACTCTGGTAACATCATCAGGCTGTCAAAATGGCGTCATTGATTCGACTTGGCCTCCTACGCGCAGCATTAGGATCACGTTTGCCAGACGCTAATAAGACCCGTGGAGGCCCACAGCCATCTTGTCAGGCATCAAATGAAAATGGATCTGCAGAAATATCTGTGGGTTCTGTTGATTTTTGATCGGCAGGATTAAAGATTGTCTAGTTAGAAAAGAAATAACAAATGCGCCTGCACATATGGCGGTGGACTGAGATACTTTGACTTTCTGTGCTTGCTGTTTCATATTCTGTACATATTTCAGCACAAGCAGAGCAAGCACACTGCTCAGGTTGAAAGATGTCAGGTGCTACAGTGTGGCCTTCACAGTGCCTTTGTTCGAGGTTGGGCACCAAATTACCAAACATAGCCAGGTTGATTCGGCTGATCTTAGTTATTCGTATTGTATGTGAGACTTATTTATTCTGATAGGTCCTCAAAAGACTGACCAGGAGAGGAATTTAAAACTAAGTCTCAAACTGAGGTCATCCATTTTCCCTTGAATTTCTCGGCTGTCAATGTGGTTTGAGGTTGTGTTTTACACTGCTCACTTATCATAGTAAAGCCAAAGAAGGCGAAAGCTGGCAGTTCTTGGAACAGTGCTGGCTAAGCGCTGCATTGTCATGTAATGGCTTCATCGCCAAGGATCCCCCCCCACCCCCGTCTGAAGCAGTAAGAAAAAAAAATCCTGTTGGAGTGGGATTTAGCTGAGGACTTAAACTTGACAATAATGAGAAGGGATGACTGAGCTGCTGCGGACGAGATTATAGAATGGGCATAATTAATTTGTAAGTAGGTTGATGTAAACTTAGGCATTGTGGGGTGTTCCCCACACAGTTTGTACATAAGCAATCACTTTTGCATACATCGCTGATCTCTGCAGCCTCATTCTGATGGAGGTTTGATAGAGAAAAACACATTGATATCACTTAGGGAAGGGCTGAAGGACAACTCAAAATGAATATTTTGAAAGGTGCATAGATCAACCCAAACAACAATTTATTTAAGGTTTGTATCGCGTGGCGAATCATCCCCACAGGGATCTCTCTGCGCTTTTGGCTACACAGTGCTGAAGGCTAGGACAAAGTTGCGGATTTAGAACAGCCTGGTTTTTAACTGCTTCTTAAACTGCCCCAAACTTGTGCAGGTGCGTAGCTCATCCAGCAGATGATTCCAATGGAGTGGGGCTAGATGTGAGAATGCGCACCCTCCCATTTTGGCGTTCCTGATTTTACAGGGATGGACCAGATTACGATTGCTAGATCTCAGTAAGTGGGCCGGTATATAGGGAATCAACTTCTTCCTTAGATAGACCGGGCCAATCCCCTGCTGAGCTTAAACACTGCTCTCTTTCTCATGGGAGCCAGTGTAGTTGTTACAAGAGAGGTCGACTAAAGATGTGGAATGTTGTCATTTTTGTTTACATTGTATGGATGTGTACATGGAATGCTGGCAACAGTGCTGTGGCATTGGTAATATGTATCTTGTACTGTTTTTAAAATAACAAATATATTAGAAATGATGGGGAAGGGGCAGGGTAGTGGTGATCAATAAGTCTGTTAAAATAAGCTTTTTGTAATATGTAAAAACTGTTTTATTGATATTTTTGATAATGCAGTAAATTTGTCTCACAGTACTCCTGCCTGGTCTCGGATATTACAGCGATTATATAAAAATTGAGCAAAATAAGCACAGGTTGGGCATCAGCAATGGCATACTGAGAATATCTCACTACTTCCACGAATATTGGTTAACAAGACTATTTATTGTAGGGATGAAACCTTCAGTGCCCTAACTGGACAGGCCCTCGCCGTGGGTTCTTTTATTATTTATTTGTCAACTTCCCTTTTTCCAATTAACAATATCAAGAAATTTCCTGCCCAGCATAACGCTTAGCAAGCTGATATTCCAAAATCAAAGTAATGTGTCTGTGCACCATGCACGTGGATTTTGGCACTGTGTTAACATAGGGCCACTATTCACAATTGACTAGTTTCCATCCAATGGGTATAATAAATTGATTTTCAGTGGCGTGAGTACAGTCATTAGTTTAGCTTGACTCCTTTGTGCTAAGAGACATGTTTCTTTAGTTACTTTTTAGCATTTCGGATAGGCTTCATCTTTTACACTTCAAGGGTTTACTTTCCAGCTTGTGCTGGTTGAAATCTTTAGACTTATGTTAAGTATCATGTGTGCTTGGTGCCTGTTTTCTGGTGTAATCTTAATTCCTTCTTTAGCTACCACTAAAGAATTAGGGTATCCACCTTCAGATAAAGGCTGGCATACTTGTTTTTGAAACAGTGTAAGTCATGACGTCTACGTTATTGCTTGCATGAGTTATTGTTTCGATGCAACCTCCCAGATCTGTGTTAAACCTCGTTGGTCTGTTGCTAAAATCTTTCAGCCTTATTGGATAGAACGTTCGTTGTTGGATAGAGCAGTGGCTGTAACCTTTTGACTAGTGGGTACCCCCACTTGATGATTACTCGAACGTAGGACCCCCCACTAAATAATTAATGGAATCCGGGGACCCCCACTGCGTCATTACTGGAAGCCAGGGACACCAGCCTAACACTTTTCAATTATTTGAACAACAAAACAATACACAAAAATACAGAAACAAACATTTGTTAAACAAATACACGAATTTGCAAATATTTTTAAAAATAAAATTTTAATCAGAAGGTCGGAGTTTATCTAAATACTTGCACTGTTCCCACGAATCAATCTGAGAATAATAACTTCATTTTTAGCCACCAAAATTAAATTTCTGCACATTTACAGAATGTTTTAAAATTTGCTAATTTCAATTTGGCCTCTTTATTTATGTACACTGTATTAGTCTGCTATTATTATTTAATTTAATTTTCTAAGAAGTCGCGAACCCCCTGTGTCTGCTTTGCTGACTCCTAGGGGTCCTCGTACAACAGGTTAAGAACCCCTGCGATAGAACATTTAAAGCTACCTACATTCATTGCATTTTCCTGCTTATCAGTTGTAATTGCCAGAAAAAGGCACACTCAATTTTGCATTACATTGTGATTAATAATCTGATAGAGTATTTGGTAAGTTTAGGTTGGGTCGGAAAGTGGAAGATAAATAGTTGTGTTACAGACATGAATTTGAAGTCCTATGCGAGTCAAAACTGGAATCCAGGGCAAAAGGCAGTCATAAGGATTTAGAGAAGCCAATTTTCTTTTACTGGGCCTTTATTTTTAAATTTTGAAAATAGTAAGTTGACCATGTTTCACTAATATTCCACCTTTTATGTCTGGTAAATATTACCAGACATCACAGTTTTCAAACAGATATGTTGGCAAAAAATGTTTTATTTCAATGTACCTGCTTGTGTCCTCCTTGCCGCTCCTCACCTCCCGCCGGCAGGGACAGGAAGAAGTCTGGAAGCACCCAGTCTCCCCCGAGCTAGTCACAACGCTGCAATGCAGCGTTGTGATTGGTCTGAGCACCGTGGTTCGGCGCTTAGACGGGGCATAGGGGCCTGGGCATGTTCTCCACACAGGCTGTAATGCAGCCTGGGTGGAGAAGAGGGAAAGGGCGCATGATTGTTATGGTCAGGCCAAGAGAGCCGGACAAACAGTCAAGTGCACTTAGGAGTGGGGGCAAACCACTCCCCGGCTGCTCTGTCAGCCCCGCCCAACTGCCCTCACGAAAAAGGGGGGGAAAAACGGATAATAACGGAGTTATTATCATTTTATTTTTTCTTATACTGATGAAAACAGTGGGGCGATGCTCCTCTGCCTTAGCGGAGGAGCCGCCACTGGTGCCTCCCATCTAGTGGTCCAACTGAAAAGAAACTCGGTTCATCAACTGTAGATTCTTATATTGGATTACGAATGCACATCTTAGCTTTCTACTTATAATTTTACATTTGGTTAGCACCTAGAGACGTGCAACCCCCCCCCCCCCCCCCCCCCCCCCCCCCCCCCCCCACACCTACACCTGTCTATCGCTGTGGACGGGAATCTGCCTCTCATGTTCCCTATTATCCTAAGCAGGGCTCAGGGTTCTGTTTTCTTCGCACTAACACCTTTTGTGTTTTCATACTGTCTTCTGTTATTTTTTTTTTAGTTCGTGTAATTGATGATGTTGGGATCCAGTTATGATCCATACCCGAAATGTTGCAGGCTGTTTGAAGCATGAAACCACATACACTCTGCATCTCCTTTTCGGCAAGTGGTTATGTGGTGTGTCTGTGCTCTTTGTGCTGCCACATTCATATGAGATTCCTCTAGATTCACTTGGCTTTCATGCAGATTTTCTCGCACAGATAAGTTGAATTTCATTATTTGAAAGAGGAATTAAGTAACGCGTACAGTACAGGAACTCTGAATCTGGGCGTGGCTCAGAGCCCCATTTTTTTAGTGCTTCAATAACCCATTCTATCCAGGAACGAGTCCGCTCTTGTATAGAGGTCATACTTATGTTTGATGCACAATTGGTCAAGTACCTTCTTACTCCCTGGGCACCAACCAGGGTTTTTTCTGAAGAATGGAGCTTAGCCCCTCTTCATACCCTATGTTGCCTATCCATCTGGCCAAGGCAAATCCATCTTCTCACTCTTACATTATTCCCTGCAGTTGAGCCAAGCTCGTACTTGTTGTGGGAAGTACTTGAGTTGTGAAATTCTATTGAGTTGGTAAGCATAGAGCTTCATTGTAAGAGGAACTGAAAATATCCTGCCTCACTCAGTGTTGTGGTGTTCTGTGAAACGCACCCTGCACTCCATCCACGACAAAAGAACAAGCCCTGACCCTTGGAAGGACAGGAATGACCTCATACTATCATTTCCAGTCGGATGAGATGCTTTCAGGTTGTTGAAGGTCACAGTGAGAAATGGAAGCCTTTTGTACTTCCATTTTTTCAGAGTTGCCCTTTGGATACCCCATCGCCTTTGTAACTAGTTCAGACGTATTGCTGGATTTTTTGTGCATCTACCTTTAGACCACGGAGGCTACTCTAGCCCCTTCTTCCAGTCTTCTGGTCAGCTCCTTGTGATTTTGGTACAGCTTCCCTAACCTGAGGGCTGGCCCATCGCAAAGCCACCTCCCCTGTCTCTAATGTGCCTACCAGTCCTAGTTTAGATGCCTCTTCCAGGATTCTTGTAGAGACCCATCAGAGATATATCCCAGAGGCCTCCTCCCCACAAGCCACCATTATTGGGTTAGGGATGAAAGGTACACCAGACTGGACACTGACACACAATTGTGTACAGGAAACTTGACTAAATGGTATGGTTCAATGTTACCCATGGCCCTTGAGGTTCTATCAGTTATAGACCAGAAGAGGCCATCTGTGGACCAGGCAAAAAAGCAAATGATAAAAACTGGTGTTCTAAACTATGCTTGACAAAGGCACAAAGATCTTGAACACCGGTCCGTTTGTTTACATGTGCAAAAAGCATGGATGTTGTCTTTATACATAAAGCCTGAATCCCAGGAAAACACACGTGGATGCCTGCTGCATGGTGTGCTTCTGTTAGATCCTTCTACTGACAAGGCCATTCAGCCATACAAGACTGACACGGTCAGCCAAATTGATGAATGCCATCCCACCGGTACTGACAAAACCACCGGCCTCTTTCCATCCTCTGAAGTCCTTTCAGACTTCGATATTCACGGTCTCCTTTTGCTCCAAGTCTCCCGTTGCTAACTTTTGTTCTCTGGCTTAGTTTCTCAGTCAAAGAAGAGTTCCTTCAGGAAGGACCAAGCCAACCTCTGAGGTCTGACTTCATCAGGGTCCTGATTGACTTCTCTGCTCCAATTCAGAAGGCTCGCTCCACTCCAGTAGTGAAGCAGCCTTCCCCTCCTCTGTAACCAGTGGAACCAGATTCACACTGATGCATGCTTCATCACAGTGCCGTGGATACGGTACATACCTCGGCTTCCTTGTGGTAAGTAGACACTGCCCTTTCCTCTATCTTTACCAAGGGCTTTGCCCCCGGTGGCTCCTCTTCAGCAGCCGCAAAAGGCCCACAGCTCTCTGCTTGTGAAGTTTTGCCTAATCAAAGTTTTATTCAGGGATTTACCGGAGTCTAGCATTGGCCTCAATGTCCAGAACCCTCTTCAGTGTTGGGTTAACATTGAATTACTCAGTTGTACCTGACCACTTCAAAGCAGATACAGTTCATTTGGGGCCATTCTGCAGTTTGGAATTATAAAGTCCTTCCCTCCCCTAAAGTTTGAGTATTGGCCATCAATCAGACTGTGGACTATTGCATGAAAAATACTGCTGTGATTGGGATGGCAGATGGAGAGCTAACTACATACATTCTCCTTGTTCAACTCTGGGGCCAGTTGTTGGACAGCCCGCTGTGCTGTACTCGTCATCTCTAGGGCAGTCTGTGGACCAGTGGGCAGATGCCCTCAGCCATATGTTGGTTTACAGCTTCTGCTAACGATAAAAGTTGATCGTGGTCACACCAAGGAAAAGTGTAAAGAAGGTGGTACATGTTTTTTTTCCCCAACATGTCAGGTGAGAGTAGCTTTTTGGGCCCCATTGTCTTTGTTGTATTACGCTGCTTGTAGCTCTGTTTTTGTTAGGGGATTTGTACGTTTTTTTGTAATGCATTTATAATGGGTGAATACAACAAGTGCCAAAAATAAAGAAAAAAATAGAAGACTGGATGAGCTACTCACTCCCTACATGAGTCCAAATTATCTCTCCTCTGTGACATCACCCTGTGGCCACCAAACGAATATGGCTATGTGACCCCATGGTAAATCACTTTCCTGCTCAGCATCCGTGCTTCCTGCTTTACAGGTTTATGCCGCCTGTTGCTTTGTAAAAACACCAATACCTCCATGTCTGGTGGGCTTTGGACTTATAAAATGGGCATCAGTGTGTGTATTCTCTAGAACATAACAAGTGCATTTGTAAGGTGCACGTTCACCCACGAGGGTAGCTTGACGCTGAATAACAGATATTTATTGTTACCCAAATCAATTGTACTCATTTATCGCCCTCAGAAGGATAAAAGGCTGGGTGGACCCGGTGGGATGTGAACCTGTGACCATGAGTTCAAACACAGGCCCCTTGAGTGGATGCATGTGCACACATTTTATTTGTGACTCTGGGTGTGTTTATTGTACAAATCTAAATATATTGGCCTTGTCAGAGCTACTTGTTGAATGTAGCTTTTTTCTTGTTATTTAACTGTATCATTAGCTCGCTATTAATTTTGACAATAGTTTTCTAGTTTAATAAACGTGAATCCGTACTGTTTTTCACCTTTACCGGGGACCATCACATTCATTATTCTTTTTCAGTGAAATATATTGTAATTTGCACTGGCTGGGGATCTTGGAAGTTTTACATAAAATCCATTCTAGATGTATGTATTGACATAAGTCTGCAAAGCCTGAACTTTTGTACTGGATGATTGTCTTCTAGCAATGAACCTCAGATTTATATTTACCATGACTCCCAGAAGCTTCAAAAGGCAATGGGCACTGAGAGAAACAGAGGTTTTGAGACTAGGCAGGGTTTTGTGTAAGAGGGAGGGTTTCTTTTTCATACATAGATTTATTTTTTCTAATGGCGTTAAGGTACGTCTCTGCTTTTTATAATTTTGCAGATCTTTATTAAGAAGACAGTGTATATACACGTTTCAAATATGCAACCACCAATGTTCTATTCTTAAGATGGTAAGATATGGCCCTAGTTTTTGGGCAACACACCCATTTACAGACTAGCTTGTCAGACTTGAGTTTGCGCTTCGGTGAGCCCACTTCACCCTAAAGTGTGAAAAACAAGTACACATGTTTCCTATGTAATTAAAACCGTAGTTCTATATGGCTTCTACAAGAAGGCATCAGTTTGACTTGGAGAACTGAATCCTCTTTGATACTGCATTGCTGTCACTGCAGGGAAAAACATAACTCTTTTTTTTAACTCATGAAGTGTGTGACGATAAGTGGTTGCTTTCCTTTTCTTCTCCCACTTAAGTCTTCCGTGACCATGGAATGCATTGGACGGGCGGGCACGATCCACCTGCTTCTGTGACTTTCCAGAGATCCAGTTGAAGTGGACCACTACAGATGGTTATCCACTATCTCCCCCGCGTCTTAGTCTCTCGAAAGGAGCTAGGAAGACATTGAAAAGGCCAGGGATACTTGTAACACCACCATCCATCCCAGACTCCACACTGGTACTTGTAGTTCTGGGGGAGGCACTGGATTTCTGCTTTTCCCAGTAGAGATTGTTGCATGCCACTGCAGAGTATGGTAACTGTACTGCCACAAGCTTTGTATGATTGATTCAAGCGTAATGGTTATAGAAGGGTCAGGGAGCCGAGTGCACCTGAAGATGGGAGAGGGTCCTTGAACACCAGGTAAATAATGCACACAGATTTAACCAGGCAAAAAGCTGCTTAAAGAATAGGGGATTCTGGGACAGCAGTGTGTATTGTGTTTTAAAGTCATAAGAGGAGATGAGATTGGTCAGAGGTGGAGCAACATACTTTGAATGGTTTGCCAATGACACCGCTCCACCTCCAGAGCTAGCCATGTAATCAGCTTGGGGCTTATGGGAGCATAGCATCCATGGAGAGGCCTAAGCTCATTTTATAATTGTAGATGTGAAGTAGTAAAAAATGGGGTTGTTTTTCAGTTCTCTCTGACATGTCAAACAACTTGAGCTTCTGTTTCATTCTGTTTGATGTCACTCTGAATCCTCGGTGAAAAGCACCCCTTTGTTGAGTGATATTCAAGTTTATTTCAATATAGTCAAAGCAGCTTTGTTTCATCCAGATTTTTGTATTACTGCCATATGAAGGAAGAGTCTCTACAACTTTAAAATGTACCTGTTGTATGATCTTTGATTTGTTTATTTTCATTTGGTCCAAAAACAGAAATAAGTACCTGAACTCTTTGAATTATTGATTCACAGCTGATATCCCTTTGAAAACTACCTCTGTGTGAAGTTTGATCTTATGCATTTTAAATGATGTTTCCATCATTCCTTGGAGTAGTATGAGTACCTCACACTGTTGGCGAACAGCAGACTGAGCTTTACTGATGTTGGTGTATGTTGGGTGTGCTGATCTGATGTTTTATCACTGCAAATGCAGAGCCCGCAATGCCAATCCTGTTCTCCTGTATATTAATAGTTGCATCATGAATAGGGCAATCGAGTACGAATACCAATCCAGACAGGACAGAATTGCTGTTTCTGTCTGCAGACTAATGATATATCGTAGTGGTCGGTTGAAAGATGCTTAATCAATTAATGCTTGAAATCAATACTGGATTATATCAGATATGCAGGTTTTAGGTTTCTTTAGATCAGGGAAAATTACTCTGTGCATGTTTTGCCTGTTGATGATAAGCTTTCAGAAGGTGTGTGTGCTTCCTAAGCTGTAATCCCTTGATCTCAACAAGTTGATACTTCCTCCTCTTACTCAACTAGGGGTGTGAACAGCAGTAGGTAGGTGGAGTCTGGGTCTTTTAACGATTGTGTTTATGCTCTGGTTGCCAGCCTTGGTTGCTGTTCTTCTTCCTTTCTCGGTGATTGGGTGCATCTTTCCCTTTAAAAAACGTGTATGCCTCATGCTCATGTTACTAATCTTTCCCTAGGAAATGTTGCCATCAAGATTACTGGGCCTTCTCTGTACAACCCCCTTTTAGGTGTATGTGCAGATAGCATCCTGCAACATCCCTATAGTTACTATGATAACTCATAGTTCCTTGTTCTAGTCCTTATTACAACTATCCTTTGGATGTCAATTTCTCACATACAACACTTAGTGGTGTGATGGTTGAGAGTATACAACACCTGGGAAACTGCCCCTTGGTGGTCTTCACACATGACTTTAAAACGCTTCATACATAGGATCATAGAACACTCTTCCAGCTACACACCCTAAACAGTGTAGCTTGCTATCCATGTGGGTAAGTGCTTCCCCGTACTGTGTAGGTATAGTAAAAGGTGTGCAAGTGCTGCAGTCCAACACACTTAAGTGCAGTTCTGCATGACAGGCTAAGGTGCCATTCAGGTATTACGCATTACACCTAAACACTTGGCCAGCTAAGCTGCACTACAGTCCATTAGTCAAACCACTCACACCCTATTGTGTAGCATGCTATCTATTTGATTACTGTGGTTTGGCTCTGTACCGGGGGATAAAACCATCTATAAATACAGCTACAGCACAAAATAATATAAGTAGGGCTCTCACACAGACCAACATGAATGTCTGAGTAAAGGAGTACGTACATATCATGAGTAGATGCATCTCGAACAGCACTGTGAAAGTAACCTCCTCTAGATACTCACAACTGAGGCAATGGTGGAGTTAATGTTGTAACTAGCAGACTTGCTGAAATGTGGGCCATACTTTGGGATGCACTATGCACTGGGGATGTAGAGTACGTTTTGGTTTGGAGGGCAAGAGTTGGCTGCAGAGTGCGCAGTGCTGAGCTAGCTATGTCTTTTCTGTGAGTTTTTGATTTTAAGCGTGAGCACCCTCCAGCGTTCATGCAGAGCCAGTGGTGTTCCCTTAGGACAGGTAATGAAGTCCCTGATTTTTTCCTGTGGCCTATCGGATCACTGTGCTTTGAATGGCTTAAAGACTTGCAAAGTGATATTTTGAAAAGTATGTGTCACAAGGGCACGACTCCAGCGCCGATGTTATGTGGTAGTTGATTGGAGCATGTAATGGCTGTTGGGCCACCTCCACCATCTATGAGAGATATTCTTGGTCAAATCAAGGCATTAGGTAGAGGGTAGCAGAGCACTGCATGGTCTGGTTAATGTTTCTGAATAGAATGCCAGTGCACATTATAATGTGTGAGTTGGTGCTTGTTGAGAATACCTGGGAGTATGTGATCTATTGAGTCATGAACATTTCTTCTTCAAGGCTGTACGACCGTCTACCCCAGCAGGGGCAGTGCTTCCAAAGCTTGCTTATATTAAAATTAATTCGACCATTATCTACAGCTGATTCTGGTATTTCTTCTTGAATCCCTTTATTTTGCTTTTTTGTTTTAATTATGCTTTCCTATTGAATACTGTAAAAAGTTTAAAAAAAATTCTCAATAAGTAATGAAAACTATGTCAAGCCTTGGATGCATACTGCCAAATCAAGCTTGCTTAAATGGTTGCATACAGTGAGTGAGGCTGGCCCGCATGCTCACTCAATATTTTTCATGCAGTCGATCAAAAGATGTTCATAATTAATCTACATTCTCTTACCATAACATGGTATTCAGCGCTGTAGCAGGGATTCACTGAGAGTGGCAGATCTTGCGCTACACAGATGCCAATAACAATATAATCTAACGAATAAACATGCACTGTCGGATTTGTTTGACATTTATAATCTCGTAGGCACAAGTTGTAACTTTTAATTTGGAAAGAGCTGAAGTCATTCCTTTCAATAAACACTTTTTATTACAGTGCATGATAAATGGTGAAATGTTTGTTAAACTCCCACATTCTCAAGATGTATTAAAATAAAATCTTAAAAGTTTACTAAAGTGGTAATGAAACAGTTGTGGTGTTACAAGTCTGGAAACTGGGCCATAGTTCAGCGTCCAATCTGGATGGGAGTTCAGGGATGTGCTCTGCAGCATAGCAGGGGATATCACCATGCAGTTGGGCGAAGGGGGGGGGGGAGGGGGGGAGTCTCCTGTACATCCGTCTGCGACATGTGGGTGCGACCGACGCCCACCGTGTTGTGCAATGACTGTGTGTGCAGTAAACAGCCTCAGAGGGAGGTGCGGTGCCCATTGCTTGATTTATTAAATAAATCCATGAATTAAAATAACTGTAGAGGCCCACCCAATGTGTTCCTTCCGAGCCTGCTGTCCGCGCCGCCCAGTGCTGTGGTTACTGAAAACGATGGCTGCGTTGACTTGGTTTCCTTTTCTTCCACCACCCAAAATGTCCTGTCTCTCTGTCTTACAGTTGCAGCTTCTTTCTCATCCCAACTTCCCCCTTTGCCTCTATGTTCCTATCTTTCTCTCCCTCATCCCTTCTCTCTTTTATGTCTGCCTCTTTCTTGCTCTACCTCAAAGTCTGATGATGACAAATATGTTACATAAGCCCGGGTCCTCCTATTGAGTGCCATTGTAAACCACTTCCAAACACCAGTACAAATTATCCACTGGAAGTACCTGGCTGAATTCAGAACTGGCCCTAGACTCCCACACCATCTCAAATCGAAGAACCCTGCAACAGAGCTTGTTGGTTAAAAGGTAGTGGAACTGTCCTGCATAAAGAATGTCATTGTTAATTTGTGCTAGGATAGTACCCACCGCCGAGGGTGGAGTGCAAAAGTTTGAAAGGCACTTAATAAAAGTATAAAAATAATTATGGTTTTCAGACATTAACTTGCAGCTTGATGAATAATAATCAGTTCAGAAAAACTTTATTTCGGTGAATGAGACCATAAAAGTATATATACAATACATTTCATTAAAAGATAAAAGGAATCCATCCATCTTACACAAAAACATTTGCATCATTTTAATATTTCTTAGAGCAGTCTAGAACGACACGTGCCCTGATCGGTTGACGTCATTAAAGTGCATGTGCAAATTATGTGCAATTACGAGAGTTCCCAAAATAGGCAAACATGAGGTACAACCTATCAATTGTGGCTGTAAGAATACAATTGATTTTAAACAACATTAAAGTGCTATACTGGGGTCGTAGGATGGTAAGTCCAAGGAAATTGTCTCACAAGCCACCCTGCGGTTTTTACAGAATACACGTGCAAGAAAAAGTAAAACTTAGTGCATCAATAAAATAAAAAAATTAAGAGATAAAACGATTAAAATTCAAGTTAAACCATTAACAAGGTGAGGGGATTATTCCATTTATATATTTTTTTAAATTTACATTAAACCACTAATAGATGGGGACATTATGTGCACTTGCGGCTTTGGTAAAAAGTCCCACGTCTACTCCACATTGAAATTAGGAATCTGGATGCAGCAAATAGAGTGGTCATGCGGGTATCAGTTATCAAGACTCTAAATGCCTCACCACAATGCACGAATCCTAGATTTCTACACAACTGGATAAGCCAACGCGGCCTAATAGCTTGTAGCCAGGGCAAAAAGAAAAAAACTTGGAGCTCTTACTCTTCATCACAGTTACAGGCAGGGCACCCTCGCAATGCTGTCCTTGACCATTTACATGAAAAACTGGACATATGATTTCCTTGCCAAAGGAGGTTGGATATCATCCAGAAAGGGCTCAATTATATATTCTTCTTTCATTAGCAGAAATTCGGTGGTCAGGTGTCCTGAGGTTGAGCTCCCTCAATAGCTTCAAGTTTGGACATTTGGTAGATTTTTACTAATTCGGTGCGTGAGATTGCAGAACACGCTTCCTCTGGGTTACTCGAGAGACTAAGCTTTCCTAACCTACAGCATTCTTCCTTGGTGTGTAAACCAGGGTATTTGTCCATACCCGGGAAACTCAATAACTCATTTAATTCCGATCGATAAACTGCCAATTCCGGCGTCACCCACAGTCTATGCCAGAAGGTTAGGGGTCTGAGACCAATTTCGCCCCCAATTGGTCTGATTCCGAGGTCCAGTCATAGGGGGACTAGAGGGGTACTTACTGGGAGTCCTAGGATCCGCCTCATAAAACTATTCTCTTCTTTACTCATGTTAATACAGGAACAATGACCCCATAATTCTGCCCTGAACATTGTTGCACCCCTGGCCTGCACCTTATAAATCTCTGTTATTGGCCCGGCATGTTTAGCGGAAGGGTTTCGGAGTAATTTTGTAATACCCACAGGAGTTTGAGCTAGCTTAAGCTTAGCCTTGGCTATTTGTGACCCCCACTCCATATTTTCGGTCAGGGTGACACCCAAGTATTCAAATACCGTCACCCTCTCCATCACTGTACCATCCAGACAGGGAGTGGAGCGTGATGTCTTGGCTGGGTTGAAGACCAAAAACTTGGTCTTCTGGGTGTTGATCTCCAGCCCCCTATCACAAAAAGTGACAAAACTATCCAGAACCCTCTGGATGCCCATATGCGATTTTGACATTAAGAGGGGTGTCATCCGCAAACATAATTGCTGGGACCTTTGCACCTGCTAGCTTAGGGGCGTTGTCGTCTTTTACCGCAGTGAGTTGGGCAACCAATGCATTAACAAAGCGGCAGAACAGGGTAGGTGCGAGCACACACCCTTGCCTTACTCCTCTATCTACTTGAAAACGGGAAGTTAATTCACCTCCTTTTTCACACCTTATTTCAGCAAAGTTCCTTCCATGCAATTTAATGAGCATGCTCACAAGATGGCTGGGATCCCCATGTCTTTAAGTACCCCCCATAGTTTGGCACTGGGCACCATATCAAAAGCCGACTTCAGATCCACAAAAATTAAATAGAGGCTGCCACCCTCCATTCTTACCGTTTTCCAGAAAATGATTTGAAGTCTGTATATTTGGTCAACGGTGGAAGTGTTCTTTCTGAATCCAGCTTGATATGGGCTGAGTATTTCGTGTTCTTCCATCCACCCCTGAAGACGATCCAGCAGTACCCGTGCAAACAGTTTTTGCGTGACATCGACCAAACTGATCGGTCTACAGTTTGCAGGCAGGAGTGGTGATCCCTTTTTGAAGATTGGGACAATTTCAGCCCCTGCCCAGGTTTCAGGGATTGGCATATCGTTCATGATGACACTGACTAGAGCCCATAAATAGGGTCCCCAGATTTTAGGTCACCCGGCAGCTTATCCAGTCCTGGTGCTTTACCAGAGGGAAGCTTATTGATTGCATTGAGGACTTCGAGCAGGGTGATCTCGACAACTTCTTCGTAGTTGGCTTCTGGTGAATTTGTTAATGCTTCATAACAATGGCTGGGTAACTCCTTCGTGATATATAGAGCCTGGAAGTGTGCTTCCCATGACTCTGCTGCTATATTTGGTTCTATTGCTATATTTCCTTCACTACTAGCAGTACTTACTATGGACCAAAATTCTCTCATATCTTTGTTGGATAGGGTGGTTTTTAATGCATCCCATCTATTCAGTTCCCAAGTCTGTTTTGCTAATCTCGTGGTTTCTTTATACAACCTGCACATGTGTTTAGTTAGTGGTTTGTCTTTGGCTTTAACGGCGTCTAACAAAGTCCTTTTAGTCTTCCTACAATTGCCATTGAACCAGGATCGAATGGTCCGTGTTTTCACCTTGGAATGTGTTTTTTTTTTTTTTTTAAGTTTGAAGTTTATTAAGGCAGAAATAAGAAAAGACAGTTCATGAAGAAACAATCAGAAGTTATAGAAACAAAAAATCTCTCTTACATCAGAATAATATTGATCAAAGAAATAATGTGAAGCAAAAACAATGGAAGTTAAAATTGTAGAAAATTGAGGGTTGGGGAAAAAACATGGGATTCATACATCGCAGAAGTGACAAAAAAAAAAAAAAAAAAACAGAAAAGGAATTAGGATGCATTAATAAATTTACATATACTAAGATAAAACATTTCACGGTGGTTTTTGAACTTCAACAGTACGTGGTGGAGAATTGGGAGATGGCCTGGCAATTCTAGATAAATACTCGGTGAGGGGAAGCCATAGAAGGTCGCGTTTAATTGCTAGGGTAATAGGGGAGACAAAATTGGTGTCTAGACGGTGATTAAAACAAACCGCATTCCACCATGCAGAGAAAGAAACATCCTTGGCCTGTTTCCAATGTGATGTAATGTGATGGAAAGCAATGGCTATCAGGAGATCAAGTAGTTTGTGTTTATGGTGGGGTCCAGAAAGATCAGGGGAAAGGGAGCCTAGGAAAACATGAAGGATTGAAAAGGGGAGAGTGAGATTAAAAAGTTTTTGTATTTGAGACCAAACTAAATGCCAGAAATGGAGAATGGGAGGACATTCAAAGAGCATGTGTTTCAAATCAGCCAAAGGGCATGGACAGGACCAACAAGTGGGAGAAGTGTCTGGAGAGAAAGAGGATAAGGTTGCGGGAGTGTATAGCGTACGGTTATATAGAAAAAATAAGGTTTGGGTAGTATTGGCAGCTCTAGATGTACTTTGAATTTTAGACCAAACTTTATCCCAAAACATAGGGGGCCACTTCTGAGACAAATCAACCTCCCACGCCAACTCAACCTTGGATTTAGTACGCTCAACAGATGTTTGAAGGGAGTTATAAAGAAAAGATGCAGATGGGGATTGGTCAAGAGCACTTGAGATGGAAAGGTGAAGTGTAGGAATAGTGTTGGTGGCAGGGAGAGAGGAAAGATACTGAGTAAGGGAGGGAAGCAGAGATAGGTATTGTTTGCGAGAAGAGGAGGGTAACGAAAATTGGGTTTGGAGGAGGTGGAACGGGAGAGGGCAAGAGTCAGAGACCAGTTGAGAAACCCATTTTAAACCACGGGAATGCCAGGATTTCCAATAGATTGAACGATTGTGAATTTTAATGAGTTTATTATGCCAAATGGGTTGGGTAGAAGTAGAAGATGCAGAAGGGTAAGTGGATATTAAGTATGGTTGAAGAAGAGAACGTGTATGAGAGATGATGGAAGAACGGAGAGAGGTGACTGCAGCGGAGAAGGAGAGAACTTCATTGAATTCATAAGGGTGAAGGAAAGATGATTCGAGTGTTAACCAAAGTGGAGGATAATACGGAAGATCCGAAGAAATCCAACGTAAGGCTTGTTTTAAGGAGAAGGCATTATGATAAGATTGAAAATTAGGAAATTTAACTCCACCCAAAGATTTTTCCTTCTTTAAAGCAGAGAGGGCTATTCTGGATTTTTTGTTTTTCCATAAAAACTTCAATAAAATAGAATCTATTGATTTGAAATGATGATTGGGGATGCGAATGGGAATCATAGAAATAGTGTATAGAACCAATGGAGCTAGCATCATTTTTATGGAATCCAGGCGACCCCACCAGGAAAGAAAGAGAGGGTTCCAACGATTGATGGAAGAAGTGAGCTTAGTAGAAAGGGATTCGAAGTTAAATTTGAGGGTGTCAGAGAGACGAGGGGCGAACCAAACCCCTAGATATTTAATCTTAGAGGGTTGCCAGGAGAATCCAGAGGTGTCAAATAGATGTTTTAGACATAGGGGATTCAGGGGTAGTATTTCACATTTGTCCGTGTTAAGTCTGTAGCCAGAAACATTAGAAAAAGCGGAGACTTGGTTTAGGAAGGAAGGAAGGGTTATTTGAGGGTCTGAGCAGTAAAATAAAATATCGTCAGCGTATACCGATAATTTTACTTGTTGTTGTTGGGAACCATATTGAAAACCGGAAATATTCTTGTCGCGTCTAATTTTGGTTAAAAAGGGTTCTAAAGCCAAAATAAACAAAAGGGGAGATAGAGGGCATCCTTGACGAACTCCTCTTTGGAGGGTAAAATAATCAGAAGTGATGCCATTAGCAAAAATGGAGGCATGGGGACTAGAGTAAAGCAGAGAGATAAGGGAAATGAATTTAGGTGGGAAACCGAACCAACGAAGAGCTTGGAACATAAAATCCCAGCCAATTCTATCAAAAGCCTTCTCGGCATCGAGAGAGATGGCAGCTAATGGGGAAGTAAGAGAAGAGGCTCTACTCAAAATGTTAAAGAAAACACGAGAATTATCTGATGACAAACGACCTTTAACGAATCCAGATTGTTCCGGACCGATAAGTTCTGGTAATAGAGGATCCAATCTGAGAGCTATAATTTTGGCAAAAATTTTATAATCTGTATTGACCAGGGAAATCGGGCGATAGTTTTTACATAGAGTATGATCTTTGTCTGGTTTGGGTATTAAACAGATTAGTGCTTCTTGGAAGGTCCCCCGAGAGGAACCAGAATCAATAAATGACTGAAATAACAGGAAAAGTTTAGGGAGGAGAAGGGAAGAAAAATGAGTATAGAATTCAATGGTGAAACCGTCTGGTCCCGGGGCTTTCCCTTTACGTAGGATTGAGACGGCATGAGAGATTTCAGAGGGGGAAATATCTAAATTCAGCGTTTGAAAATCAACATGTGAAGATTGCGGGGAAGGGATATCTCGAAAATAAGCAAGAAGATCATGAGGATCAGGGATAGATTCAGGAGTGTATAGAGTATGGTAGAAAGAGACAAATTGAGCTAATATATCTTTATCTTTGAAGAGGGAAATACCAGTTGAACCTTGTAAAGATTCGATCTTTGTTTTCTCTTTGCGTATTTTAAGATAATTAGCTAGAAGCTTGCCCATTTTGTTTTGTCCTCCGTAATAACGGGAATTACACTTAAGGAGAGAATTAGATGCCGCGTTAGTGGTAAACTTATTGAACTCAATTTTGGCTGAAATAAGGTCGCGAAGAGAGGATTCAGAGGAAGAGTTATAGTATGTGTATTCAAGTTTCTTATTTTATCCAAGAGTTGAGTTGATTTGGTGATTGATTGTTTTTTCTTTTGAGAAACAAAATCAATGATAAAACCTCTAGCAGCCGCTTTGAAGGAATCCCACACCGTAACAAAGGAAGACCCAGGGAAATGATTTAGTGTAAAGAATTCAGAGGCGAAAGCTGTAAATTTAGTGGAGAATATGGGGTCTAGAAGTAAAGAGTTATTAAATCTCCAACGTCCTGAATGAGGAGAGAAGGGAATAAGGTCAATGTCAACAAAAACGGGAGCATGATCTGAGATTAAAATGGAACCAATGTCTGAATGAGTGACTAATTGTGCTAGGGGTTTGCTAAGGAAAAGGTAATCAATACGGGATTGTGAGTGATGGGTGGGGGAATAGAACGTGTATTCTTTAAGGTCAGGGTTACATAGTCTCCAAATGTCTACTAGAGCATAATTTCGAATAGAAGTAATAAACTGGGAATGCATCTTGGAGGGAATAAACTTAACCTTGGAATTCCTGTCAAGAAAGGGGTCTAGAACTTGATTGCAATCACCACCAAAAATAACATATTTCTCATTAATTGTAACTAATTTATCAGAAATAGCTGGCCAAAATAATTTATCAATACCTGTAGGAGCATAAACATTAAAAATAACGATAGGAATTTTATCAATAAGAAGATTAGTAATAACCCAACGACCATTGTCATCATTTTCATGGGATACAACAGAAACATTTAACTTTTTATTACATAAAATAACAGTGCAATTTTTCTTACCCAAAGCAGGAGAATGAAAAACATGTCCCACCCAACAACGTTTAAGTTTGCTAGCCTCCTTGTCTGAAAGGTGGGATTCTTGGAGGAGAGCTACATCAGCTTTGAGCCGCGTCAAGTGGGTTAAGACACGTTGACGTTTAATGGGGTTATTTAACCCCTTAACATTCCAAGTAACTACTCGGAATTTGGAAATTCAGTAGAATGATATGAAAGAAGATATATTGAAAAGTGAATAGGAAAAGAAAGATAATAGTAATAAGAATGTAAGAAACAAGAAGAGTAAGAGAAAGAGATCAAAAGTGAATAAAGAGAGTATAGTAAAGAGATAGAAGAGAAAGAGTTGAAGAAAGGGATAGAGAAAGAGAACAGTAGAAAATAGAGAACAAAGCATGTAGAGAGTAGGAATATCATAACAGATAAAAAGAGATCAAAAAGAACTGAGGGATGACGACGCCAGAAGAAGACGACATCAACAACGGAGACTCACATTGTCGAACACCTGAGGAACCAGCGAAGAAACGAAATGGAGGGAAGTACGGATACACCGGGATGAAGAAACACGGGGAAAGGATCTGTAAAAATGTAACACAAAGTAGAAGAGAACATTAGAAATACACATGGTAGATGAAATAAAAAATAGCACTAGAACATTATATAAAAGAGGTAAGATATACAGGGCTGGAGGGCATTCAGTCATATACAGGGATCAGAAACAAAAAATGGTAGGTAAATGTATAAGCAGACACATGAGGAAACACGTCAATAATAGACAAAACAAAACAAAATGGTTAGACGGGTCTTGCAGTGTCCATGTTTTCGGTTTCATGGCGACGCAGGAACTCTTCAAGGACGAGTGGATCTTCAAATGTAGTCGTTCTCTCTTTATAGGTCACCTTGAAGAGGCAAGGATGTAGTAGTCCATATCTGGCGCCAAGGGCTCTCAAACGCGGTCTCAAATCCAGGAACTGCTTCCGACGGTCGGCTGTAACCTTAGCAACATCTTGAGAGAGGTATAGCCTGCGGCCCTCCCACATAACTTGTTTTTTAGTCTTCACTGCCGAAAGTACTTGGAGGAGATCAGTGTATTGAAGGAACAGCATAATGACTCCGCGAGGCTTATTGGAAACTTTCGGGCCAAGTCTGTGCGCACGCTGGATATTTAGAGAGGTGGAAGGAGGAAGGTCCAAGATTTTTGGTAGAAAGGTTTGGAAGAATGCTGTTGGATTGGATCCTTCTGTAAGTTCCGGTAGATTATAAAGACGTAGGTTGTTCCTCCGGTTGCGATTTTCCAACTCCTCCGCTTGTCGTTTCAGGAGAGAGACATCTTTTTCTAAAAGCGAGATTTGTGCACATGAGGCATGAAGAGTCTCTGTAGATTGTTCTACCAAAAGAACCCTTGATTCCAGCGTAGACCACTTGTCATGGAGAAATTGTAAGGTTTTAGTGGTTTCGGCCATGAAGGGTTTGAGTGCACGGAGTTCCTCTAGAATAAGAGCGATTGAAGCAGATTGTGATGAAGAGCCTGGAGATGGAGGGTCTGTTTTCAAACGCTTCGTTGAACCAGGTTGTAAAAGTTTACTGGGTGGAGTAGTTTTGGGAATTGCGCCGTGAGCGGCGTTCGGTTTGAGGAGAGCAGGTTCCTCCATAGTAGGTGCCGTGGAGTCAGAGTCTGAAGAAACTTGTGGTTTGGTTTTGGATGCTGTAAGTTTAAGGGTGCGGAGCTTCCCCATAAATGGTAAGAGACGGGAGAGCAAAGACACCACAAAATTAGGAAGAGAGAACTGTTATAAATATGCAGTAGGAGGTACGCTTTATGAAGAAAAATTGTAAAAAGCGTATGTAGCTGCAACGAGGAGTGATGAGAAGCGACCCAATGGCAATTATAAAACAGATATCATTTCCTCAGATAAAACTAGCCATAGTGCTGTGGAAATACAGTTATCCCCACATGTCGTCAAATTGCAGAAGGAAACATTGAAAGCAGCTTGAAAGGATTAAGAGGCTACATACAGAATAGCGTGCTGCCAACGTGTGGTGAGAAATGGTTGAGGCATGAGGGATAATGCTGAGGAAAGTTGAGAGACAAATAGCGGTAATTCGGTATAAAAACCGCTAAGCAAAAGTTACATGTTATGAGGATTGCTGCAGAAGCTGGGTTCGCTAAAACATGTATCCAATGTGTGAAACAATCGTGCTACGCACGCTGAGGCATGGAAGCGGCGCTCGGTGACTGAAAAGTCCGCTGAAGTACGGAGGAAAATGGCGGCCGCCGAGTGGTGAAGCGCGTCACTGGCGAGAACTGCGCACACCGCCAGAACAGAGGAGAGCAGGTCAGATCATTCCGCTCACCTCACGTTCCGACTTCGATATATATCATTTGCGCATCCGCAGGTCCGGTAGAAACGAAGAAAGTCGCCGGTTCCGGTGAACGACTGGCGGAGCTCCGCAGTTAAGCCGCCATCTTGTGCGGCGTTCAAGCCACGCCCCTCTTGGAATGTGTTTTTGGGAAGAATTTATCAGCCAGTTGAGAAACCAGGCCTGCGTGAAAATCTACAACTTTGTTGATGAATACTGGGTTACCCGTCACTGCGGCAATTTCTCCCATTTCTAGAAGGACTGGAACAACTGCTGTATATAATGCGGTCAGCTTTTCGGGTGACTCTTTGATTACCCCCCCCCCCCATTTTATTCTTCTCCTGTTATTGGTGAGTATTACATTATTATCGGGGGTGCTACTGGCCAATTCCATGGACGGAGCGTTATGATCACTATCATGCCGCTGAAGAACAGTAAAATCCGGAATGTAATCCAAAAGAGAGGATTCCCTGGTGTGTCAGAGACTGTACGACTATTACACGCTCTTGAGAAATGGTTCAATGTGATCGCATTGATCTGGAGTACCAGCGGAGACCAGGCCTTGATAGGTGGAATTTGTGGATCTGGGATTAGCCATTGCGCCTCGTCCTCACTGGAAATTGTATCCGTGATATCGGGAAGAAAATGGGAATTGAAAATGAATATCTCCCCCAACAATTAGCAGCATGTTCGTGGGGAGATTAGAAGTAAAAAGATCCAATAGATCAAAAGTCGGGAATTCCTTGCTCAGAACTGTGGGTCGGGAGTAGATCTTAATAAAAGCCAGATTCAGCTTGGAGAATCTAAGTGCTACACCTAGAATATCATTGGTCGAAGAATTCAGCTGATTAGCTTTACAACCCAAATGTGAGCCAATCCAGAGGCATAGACCCCCAGACCGTCTGCCCCTGCCCCTCGAGATAGCTGGAATACTAAATGACACAAACCCCACTCTTCCAGGGGCTTCCTATGCCCTTGTATCCTGGAACATGCATATGTCAAATTGGTCCACAAAAAGCCGCCAATCCGGGCAAGACAGTTTGCTTTTAAGGCCAGCAACGTACCATGATAAAACACTCGGCTTTCTCCCTATATTGTGTCTGTTCGTGAAAACATCAGGGGCAAAAATACCAGGGGTTTGAATTCCCCCTTTTAAGGCCAAGGGGGAGATACCAAATGTGCTATTGTATTCTTCTACCCTCGTATCACTGATATTTAGGGAGTCAAGGGCTATGGAGACTGCTGGGCCCAATAGCTCTTCCCGTGGTCCTACTACACCGCCAATCACCTGCTGTGTTGATATATCCAAGTCTGTTATGTTTACACCAACCCCAGGGATAATGGGTTGACTGGACTGATCACACCCAGGCTCCTCTAGTACTCCACAGTACCTCGAGGTTCTATTTCCCCCATCTATTCCCCTAGTCTCTGTTAGTCCACTTCTTCTAGAACCCCATATCTGTTTGCTACAGGTATATTATAGGGCAGAAGTCTGGAAAAGGGATACCTAGAGTCAGTGTTCTGGTGTTCCAGTGACCACCTACCAGGATCTGAAATGGTATTAATCCTATCTAAAATAGAAAAGTGGGGGTAGAAACTGTCCAGTGGGAGGGCCCTTACCTCGGTATGGGGCTCTGCGGGACTGGATCTCTGGCCTAATAGCCTGCACACAGTCTGTGGATTTTTATACTTAATGACCACACAGTCCCCTTGGATTGTTTTTTGGCATTGTCCCAGCCAACCAACTCTACGAACCGTTAAAATTTCCCCTGCCCTATCGTAGGGAAACTGCCTATGCCTTGCCAACCAAACAGACTTGTGTTCCGGAGGTCTAGTTGTGACTCCCTCTGGCAATTCTTTTTTTTTTTTTTAAACTTTATTTTTGTTGCAGGGTAAACACGGATCACATCAGCCCACATGCTGCATTTCAAATCTGCCGGTTTTACATTAATATTATATCACACTTGTATCACAATTATTATCACGGCCCATCAGCCCACATCCCTGGGGCCGGGCGGCGCAGTGTCTTAGAATCAGTCATCTGTATAAAGTCATTGACATTTCAGGCTTTCCATATCCAATCGGTGACCTGCATTTTATTTATACCGCACCCTCCCTCTCCCCCCCCCACTGTGTCCATTATAACCAAGATAACATTCCCCAACATGCACATTGCCACATCTAGTCCAGAGTCTTCCACGGCGTTCGTGTCCGCCGACCTGTGGCCTTTGTTCTCCCCCCCCCACCACTGCCTCCCACCCAGCACCTCCCAACCGCACATTGTCTTTCCAGTCTTGTGTTTTAAAATTCCTCTTCGGGCGTACACCTGTCCCCTCACGACTACATCATGTCACAATTGGTCTTACTCCCGTGACTTACTCTCCGTTCTCAACCCATCCTACCTCACTGCCCTCCCTCAAGACCATGGTATTGCCTCCACTTCGCCCACACTCTTCGGAACTTTTTGGGGCATCCTCTCGCCTTATAGGTTACCCTTTCTGCCACCATATAGAGATCTAGGCCCCTTCTCCATTCCTCTATGTCTGGTGTCTCTACCGCCCCCCAGTGTTTTGCTATGTCCCTCTTTGCCACTACCAGTGCCAGCACTAGAAATATGATTTGGTTGCGTGGAAGGTCTACTTCATTCGTCATTCCCAGCAATGCCAATTTTGGATCCCGCTCTAATTCAATCCCTAAAACTTCCCCTAGTTCCGTAAAAATGTGTGTCCAATATAGCTGTATTATATCGCACGACCAGATGATGTGATAGAAGTCGCCTATGTGATGTTTACATCTTAGACACATGGGGTCAGTTGTTTTCCCTGTTCTGAGGAGGCGCACCCTATCAAAGTACGTCCTGTGGAGTACGTTCAGTTGAATGAGTCTCAGCCTAGATTTAATCGCTACCTCGCGTGGGTGCATCAGGACTATCTCCCAGTCTAAATTTTCCATTTCTCCCACGTCTGCCTCCCACAGCCTCCTTAATTTAGTGAAGTCCCCCAGCATATTATTGGTTAGCGTCATGTACGTGAGGGAGACCGCCTGATGCGTTAATTGTTCCTGCAGGAGTCTACCTTCCAGCGGTGCGTATTCCGGCAAGTCCGTAAGTGTGATCTGCTGAGCTCTCCATGCATGTGCCAATTGTGTATGTTTGAAAAGTTGCGAGCGGTGTAGACCAAATTCCTCTTGCAGCCTGTGAAAAGACTTCAATTCCCCTTTATAGATGACATGCCCAATATGTGAGATGCCGATGTCGTCCCATCTTTGAAAACCCTTTAATTTTTGTAATTCCGCTAGCCAATGGCACTGCCATAGTGGCGTCTGTCTAGTCGGTCTCCCGTGCCATCCCATACGTTTTGTCGCTCGTACCCATGCTCGTAGCGTGATCATTGTCGCAGGTAGGAGCGATCTGCGCATCTTTCCTCCATATAGGTAATGATGCACACTGTGCGGGGACATCTTCTGTCTCTCCAGTGCATATGTCGGGTGGTCGGCCGGGGCATGAATCCAGTCGTTTATGGGTGTCAGGTGTTCCGCCCAATAATATGCCTCTAGATTGGGTAGGGAAATCCCCCCATTGTACTGGTGGCGCTGGAGTGTCTGCAGGGCAATATGCGGGTGTTTCCCCAGCCATAGATAGGATCGGAGGTCTGCGTGCACCTTAGATAATGCAGTAGCCGGAAGCGGGTAGTACTCATTTTGGAGTGCATAAAGGAACTTTGGGAGGGTAATCATTTTATACATTGCCGCTCTGCCCAACAGGGTGAGCGGCAGTTGCCTCCATCTAATCATGTCCTCTATCGCCTCGGTCATAACTCGCTCTACATTCCTGTTGAAAGAGAGTGCTCTATCTAGCGTAACATAAACCCCCAAATACTGAAACCCCTCGGTAGTGGTGAGCAGTTGCTCAGGCAGCATCCCCCACGTGTCGGCCCCTTGGGGATCGTATAGTACCGACTTGTTCCAGTTGATGGTGTGACCCGCTCTTGCTCCAAAACCCTCTAGTTCCCTGAATAACTCCGGGACCGAAACCTCTGGTTCGGTAACGTACAGCAGTACATCATCTGCATATAGTGAGATTTTTTCCTGTGTTTCCCCCGAAGCCTCCCCCGAGAAGCCATGTATGTCAGGGTTTTGTCTAATTTTGGCTGCCAGGACCTCTATCGTGAGCGTGAATAGTAGGGGGGACAGTGGGCACCCCTGCCTCGTGCCTCTGGACACCCGGAATTCTCTCGATAGCTCGCCGTTTACCCGAACACGAGCTGTCGGTGCTGTGTAAAGTAGCTCTATCCATCCCTGGAATTTCGGGCCAAGGCCAAACCGTCGCAGCGCCGCCAGAAGGAACGGCCAGTGCACTGCGTCAAACGCTTTTTCGGCGTCTAAGGACAGAAACCAGTGAGGTTCCCCTCTATCCTTGACTTCCTGCAGCCAGTTGTGTGTGCGTCTCAGGTTTAGTTTAGTTGCTCTGTCTGGCAAGAATCCGGATTGGTCTGCATGTATGAGGTCTGGAATCACTGACCGCAGGCGGGCCAGCACCGTTGCCAATATCTTCACCTCAATGTTAAGGAGTGAAATCGGGCGATATGAAGCGCATTCATCTGTGGGTTTACCCTTTTTGTATATTGGGACAATGGTGGCCAGAGTGAGGTCCAGTGGAAGGCTTCTGTCCTGGTATGCTTCAGTATACAGGGCCTTCAGGTGGCGTGTCAATAGATCTGCTGTACGTTTAAAAAATTCCGCCGGGAATCCATTGGGCCCCGGCGTTTTCCCTGGTTTGAGTTTGTTAATGGCCTCAGAGATCTCATCGAGTGAGATGTCGGCCTCCAGCGCCGCGCTGGATTCAGGCGCTAGCACAGGAAGATCCACCCCCTCCATGTATTGTAGCGCTTCCTCCACCGTCCCAAGGTCTCTTGCCGCGTAGAAGCCTTCAAAATGGGACGCAAAGGCCTCGGCAATCTCCTGTTCGGTGCATACCAAGTTGTCATCCGATCGTTTAATCCGTTCCACCCACCTCGCTGCCCTTTCTTTCTTACTTAACCATGCTAGGAGCTTGCCTGATTTGTCGCCCACGTCATACAACCGGTGTAGGGTTGCCAGCGATTGTGTCCGTGCTTCATTCGAGGCTAACTCCCTATATTCTCGCTGCTTGTCTAGCAAGCGCCTCAACACAGTTTCGTCCTTACGTGCCTGGTATTCCTCTTCTAGCTGCAGTATTGTGGCCTCCAGTTCTGCTACCACTGCCTGTTGTTTCCTACGGTCTTCTCGCAATCTACCCCGTGCCCTATCTCTCAGGACCGTTTTCATGGCCTCCCAGAAAGTTACCCCGGAGTCAACTGTGCCTTCATTTTCTGCCACATAGACCTTGACATCTGCCCGGAGTCCCCTTATTATCTCTGGTTTCTGGAGATCCCAGGCTGCCAGTCGCCATTCTGCGCCTGCCCTGCCCCTACCCGCCCCAACCTTCGGTACAACGGTGAGTGGTCGGAAATTCCTCGTGCTTTATATGTCACCTCATCCCCAGTTGTGAGATATTGCCTGGCCATGAAAATGTAGTCTAGTCTCGAGAACACTCTATGGGCCCCGGAGTAGAAGGAGTATTCCTCCATGGCAGGGTGTCTCCATCTCCATACATCAGTAAGACCTAGATTGTCCATGTGTTGTGACAGGGCCGTCTTCGCCCCACCTCTACGTGTCGGCCCTGTGCGGTCTAGCTCTTCCGACATGACGTCGTTAAAGTCACCCCCCACTATTTGTATTGTATCTGTAGTCTCTAGAAGGATCGCAGCTATCGCCTTGTGTGTGTTTGCCTGTAGTTTCGGTGGGGCGTAGACCGAAAGTATTGTATACCTTTGCCTCCTCCACATTCCCTGTACACCCGCATAAGTCCCCTGTGGGTCGCTCCATGTACGGAGTATAGTAAATGGAAACGCCTTATTTATCAGTATGGCAACTCCTCGTGAATCTTGAGTGTACCCTGCGTGTGCTAGGACCGCATATCTCCCTCGTGCTATGAATGTACATTTTCCTCTTCTGAGGTGAGTTTCTTGCAGTAGAGCAAAGTCTGGCGCCACCCTCTTAATGTAGGCGTTCACTAATCCCCTTTTAATTCGTGATCCCAGGCCATTTACATTCCATGTGAGGATTGACACCCCCCTGCCGTCCTGCGGTGGTGAGGTCAGTGTACCTGCCATGGGGGTGGATGGTAATCAAGTTCAGTTGGTGTCGGTGTTGAACGCCCGCAGTGGTGTTGCAACTTTCTCAATTGTGGCTGTCTCCCTCCCCATCTCCCCCCCCGGCCCCAACTTGTGTAACTTTCCCCCCCCCGATGATCCCCCCCTCCCCACCTCCCTCCCCTTCCAGACTCATCCCAACCGAGGACCGAGCTGTCAGTAGGAGTCGGTCTGTCGCCCGCCCTCACCCACCCACTATGTGGTTATGAAGCACTACCACACAACCCTATAAACTAGCAAACAAACACAATAAAAGGGGGTGGTTACAACTTGCGTGCTTCTCTGCAGCGGGCTGCCTTTTCATTCCTGCCTGTTCACTCGGTTCTTCAGTCCCCATCTGTTTCTCCGATGCACTGTAGATCTAGTTTATTATCTATGCTGGCCTCGCACCTTTTAGGATTTGGAGTCTTGAGATTCCGACTCAGGCGCACTGTGTTGTTCCGACAGGTCTTGCTCCAGTCCCCTGATCTCTTTAACCAACAGATGGTCCGATTGTCCTGCTTCTTCCTCTTCTTCTCCGGCCGAGGTGTGGCTGTCCAGTATTTCCTCCTCGTCTCCTTCTGAGCGTGACGTGTTTTGCAGCACCGCAAATCGCGACCCTTGCACTGTGTTACCTCTGGGAGAGGCCGAGCGCCCCTTTCGCACTCGCCCCGTGTCGCGGCCTCTATATGGCGTTGCCGGTGTTTGTCTCTTGGATCTTCTGGATTTCAGTCTTTGGGGTTTCGGAAGTTCCCATTGCGCCGCAGTCCTCAGCGACCTGTTCAGCGCATCACGCCTCGCCGTTTCCCTACTGTTGAGGATCGGGCGCTCCTCCAACCACTGCCACGCGTCCTCTGGGTGAGTGAAGAAAAGGGTTTTGTCGTTGAAGATGACTTTTAGTTTCGACGGGAACAGCAGCATGTATGGTATTGTCAAGTCCCTCAGCTTTGCCTTAACCGAGTCGAAGGACCGCCTCTGCTTTTGCACCTCCTGGCTGCAGTCCGGGAAGATCATAACATGTGCGTTTTCCAGCCGAATCTCCCCCTTCTTCCTCGCCTCCTTCAGTATCCAGTCTCTGTCCGCATAATTTAAGAAACGTGCGATCACCGGACGCGGTCGAGCCCCTTCCGGAGGTTTCGCAAGGAGGGCCCTGTGCACCCTTTCTATGATGAAACACAGCGAGAATTGCGCTTGTGGAAAAGTGTCTCGTAGCCACGTGTGCAGGAAAGATATCATATCATTCTGTTCAATTCCTTCCCGTAAGCCAACAAAGCGCAGGTTATTGCGTCGCGACCTATTTTCGGCGGCGTCCACCTTCCAGGCCAACTGACGTGCGAGGCCTGGAGTTCCGCCATCTCCCTACGGAGAATATTGATAGAGTCCTCGGCCTCACCCATTCTCGTTTCCGCCGATGTGACCCTGTCGGACAGCTTCCGAAAGTCCTGCCTCAGTAGCGTCACCTCTGACCCAACCTCGCCAATCTTGCCCTCCAACACCGCTCTGGACTCCTGGATATCCGCGCGGGAGGCCTGTATCGCCGCCATCAATAGTTCCGTGTCTGTGCGAGTGGGCTGCGCCGTTTGGAGGCCCTCGGCTACTGGTCGCGGTGCCGCAAAGTTGTCCATGGGACCTTGTTTTGATCCCTTTGGCGGGATGTCCCTTTTCCCCATTTTCGTGTCTCAGCTACCGCCTGGGCTCTTCTGCCGCCCTTCGATCGCCTTCACCCGGGCGGTTAAATGTGGCCCTCCGGCGTCCCCCTCCTGCCCAAGGTCTTCTCCACTGGCTTCTGCAATTGCCTGGCCGGGCGCCTCCTCATGCGTCTTCCTCGTCAAGTCTTTACCGCGTCGGGGCAAGGGCTTGGGGCCAGCGTCTTCTCCTTACACGCTGCAACCGTTTCCCCGTCTTACCATCTGCTCGTCAGCCTGTCCCCTTGCCCCACCGAGGGGTAGCCGTGTCCAGGCTGACCCTCAGGCTGAGGTATCCTCGGTCGCGCGCCCTTCCTTGTCTCTGGCTCGCCAACCGCCGCTCTGCGTCTCCGTGTCGCGCTCTGCACATGCAGTTGCAGCAGTGCGGTGTTCCCCTGTAGACCCCCCTCCGTCGTCGGTGGCGCAAGAATGGCGGGTCGCCCACAGTTGCACTGCCAGGTGCCCCCCCGGGCGAGCGCTGTTGTCCTCTCTCCCGTGGAGCGTGTTCTCTTCTTCTGCCCGGCCCCTGGCTCTGGATAGTTTGTGGTGGTCAGAGTCTCTGGGTGCCCCTGCCCCTCCCTCCTATGAGGTGATCCACTGTGCGTCAGTTTAATGGTGCGTGTGCCCCACCGCCTGGCAGAGGCTCCCGTTATGTTGCCCCACTGGAGCGGGGGTGGAGGAGGGGAGGCCCCGGGGTCGGGTCAGCACATGAGACACTGTCCAAGATGCATGGTCCCGCGGGGAGGAGGGGTGTGGGGGGGGAGGCTCGGCCCACCACCACCGCGTTGCCCTCTGCTCTGGCTGGTGAACTGTCGCACACCCGCAGTGGCGCTCACCTCCCTTCCTCGGCCGGCCGGATACTCCGTCCACGGCTCTCGGCGAGGACTGCTCGGCTAGACAGCTCTGGGCGCCATGTTGCTAAAGGTTCCCTTCAGGCGTACCTCCTCTCGCCGCGCTGGGGTGTGAGGGAGGAGGTGTCAGCACGGGGACTCACTGCGGGTTCCAGTCGGTTCGTGTATGCTCCCCGCCGCCACACATAGGAGCGAAGAAGGCTCTCGTGGTGAACGGTCACTTCGTTCCGCCTCTCAGGAACCGACGGCCGCCATGTTGGTGCAGCCGGGCAGGTGAGTCAGTCGGACCGGGGCAATTTCTCGACTCTGGTGCCAGCAACCTGCGCTTTTTTCGCCTCGTATCGATGCCGGACACCTTTAGCCACAGTTTGGCATCCGTTTGTTGCGTGCAGGATTTGGATTATCGCCGGATCACTGGGCAGCCTCGGCGGAGCTTCGCCGCAGCACGTCTTACCCGGCCATGTTGTTGGCCACGCCGTCCCTCTGGCAATTCTTGAGTTCTGGTACTCCTGTCAAAATGATCACATAGGGGGAAGAGGCTGGGGGTAAGTTAATGGTGGGTTGAATCATTGCTTCTATCCTAACCACTGACATATCTATGCCCCTGACCCTTCTCTGCACACTCTTTGCCCCGTTAAGCTGGTGTTGCGATTATTGATGCTTAGCATGGGACGTAATGTGTTGTCGTTCCCTCCCACACAATTAACATTCTTTGGTACTATGATGGTAGAATGAGCCTGTGCCTGCTGTACCGCTAAACTATGTATAGGCATCCATGGGTAGCATCTCTCGAGTTAATGTGAACATTGGGCCGCCTCGGGCCATAGACTGACGGGATCTTGATTCCTAATTGTCCCTGAGTTATTTGTGGGTATCAAACTAGGAGCATCTACCTGGTAACTAAAATCAGTCCACCTCGATATATTTTGTGGAGTATTAGTAGATATGTGTGCTTGCCTACTGACCCCTGATGTAGTCAAGTTGTGAATACGATCAGCTAAGGGGCAACTTCTTCCTTAACAATGACTCTAAATTTGATCAGGAGATCAGCTATCGGGTTATGCACCCAAGCTGGATAAGTCAGATCTGTTTGAGTGGTAACAGTACATTCTCCTGATGCTTCGAAAATATCCACAGGCTCCACAATTGGTACCGATTTCCCTTTGGCTTTCTTGCTTTTGGGTGTCCCCCCAACTCACTTGCGCCTCCTATTTTTGAATGTACTAGGAGCAGCACCTCCCCCCCCCCCCTTTCTGGGTTACAGTTTTTGAAGCAGCTTCTAGTGGTAGTGATGGAGAGGCCTCATGGGCTCCCGGTTTAAGGGAGGGGATAGGGGTTTTGGGAGTGGATGGGTCTAGCAACGGGAGACAAAGGTCTGGGGTTAGTGATAGACGCCTTTCAGTGAGTTCTGTTTCTGTTGTTACCACACCTATAGCCCTCTGCAGCATTCTATCAATTTAACTTGGGGGCTGTAGGGAGGAGGGGGTTGCTTTTCAACGGGGTTGTTTGACAGTGCAGGTACGTTGCCCCATTGTTGAACTTTAGCTAACCCATGTTATAACCACCCAATTAAAGAGCCATAAAGGAAGCACTTGGGATTAATATAATCGACCAGCCATAGAACATACAAAGAGTATAGTTATTGAGTGGAATGGGAGGAGGACTCTAGCCCTCTACAAGTTGGGCTAGCCGTTAATCCTCGACACTCAGAAGCCTTGCACAGAAGTGTTAATTAAGTACCACACAGAACTCAACAGTTGAGGTAAAGTTGTCAAAACGCGGTACAAGAACAGCCCAGTCCACCACTATGGGGGAGAAGTGAGCAGTTCTTTACTTGGGGTGTTTAGGAGGCACTCCAATAGAACCAGGTGGAGCCGAGTAGCTGGACAAGTTTCAACACAAGGTGGATAATGTAGGTAATGAATAGGCCAACCAAGTCTACCTGCAAATTTCAGTGGAAAATCAAGATCAAGGGGGGGTGGCAGCGCTTTTGAGGGTGATAGAAGCGCTTCCCCCTCAGCTGTAGCGGCGGGAGAAGCACGCCTCTCCTCCCTGCCTGCTGGTACTGAGGTGACTGGCCGAAACATATATGCGCACTTAGGGAGTGGAGTGGACGTAACACTCCTCCTCCTCCAATGCCTCGGCCCCCGCCCTCCCAACAGCGCTAGCTAAGAGCTGTCAAATGTAAAATAAAACGATGCAAGAACATCATTATATTTTACATTTGCTGGCTCTGAGCCAGGCAGTGGGGGGACACTCCTCTGCCATTGCGGAGGTGCCGCCACTGGCCCTCAAAGCCATAGAGAGGCTGTACAGAGACTAGAGGCACGAAGGCCTTGGATGAATTTGTGCTGAAACTGGCTGACAAAATATCTGAAAGGTCCCCATTGACGTTGTAGACAAAAAATGCTATCATGAATTAAATAACATAAAAGTGTAATGCATAAAGTTGAATAATGCATTTGCATGCAGGGCACCCATATCCTCGACTCTTCAGTACAAACTATGCAAATCTTAGAATGCTGATTGACCTGTCTTCACACTATACTTTAACTAGTGTCTTGTATAGGAATTTAACAAGTTGCTCGCAGTAGCCCTGCATAGTTCAAGCTCGCAGGCGTGTAGTAGGTTTTGTTACAATGTGTACAACAAATAATTGACACTGAAATAATTTATGTTGGCTCTGAATGCCACACTTTTCATTTGTCGAACAATGCACTGAAATGTCGAATTTTTCTATTTGTGCTAATTGGCAATAAAGACTTTTTTCTAAAAACAAAAAAAGGCAATATCCTGCACAAACAATACCATTGTCTTGGTGTGCGAGAACATTGGCCACTGACATGTAGCAAATGCACCGATTTGAATCTCACTTAATAAAAGTACTGTCCTTTTCGAAGAAACACTCTATCAAGTTTGAGTGATACTAACTTGCAGCTTGATAGTGGTTATTGACGGAGTATTACACATCTGCAACGGGATACACTCAGCGATGAGACAGATGTGCCTGGATTGAATTTTCATGGTGTTCGTTTCTTATGATGATTGCTTCCACATTGCTAGTCTGATAAATGCGTTGTCTGATGTGTCTTTCATATGAGTACTAACACACTCATGTATAGACGCTTATGAAAAATAAAAATTCTCTCTAAAAGGAGCACTGATATTCGGCTGCAGGTTTGCGCTTCTTTAACTGAACAAGTGTTTGGAATCATTCTAGCTAAAGGAAACATGTATCTAAAAATGCTTTTTTGATAGCTGGAGACACACATTTTTATATCAAATATTGTTAAAGGCCTGGTGCAATCTTAAAGCCTCTGTATTGACGCAGATGCATCTCTTAAATCCTTGTAATTGGGTTGCAACCTCTAAGAGACATTAATTGCCTATATCCAGTGAGTATGCATGTCAGTGGACCATTATGTTTTTTGCTGGGGTGAGTGAAAGTGAGTAATTCATGTTGATGAGACTGGGCCATGGAAACAGGTATGTATAGAAAACTAGTGCCTCAACCGCTTAAGTGACTAAAAACCTAAAGACATTAATCCCCATTCATTTAGTGATGCAGGAGCACATTCTCCATTTTATTTACACTTCCCAATCGCTGCTCTCTTTCTGTTATTGTTATTCAAGAGATAGTAATTGGAAAAAAAATGTAATGTGTAGTTTCTACTAGCAGTTGTAAAGTATTTTCACAAGAAGTACCTGCTCTAATGGACAGAGTCTAAACATTTGAGAAAGTGCATGATAACTAGTAGTGGCTTGTGAACCTTTAAATTGGTGAGATGTAAACTGCTGTGCTCAGTTTCAGTGATAGTGTGCTGCCAAATTCACCAAAGAAGTTTCCTGGATTGGTGGAGGAAACATCTTACCCAAAGTAAGTTCATTTAAAAGAAATAATAATGAAAATGTGGCAAAATTCTGCATTTTATATAAGGTGGATTTGTAGACCGCAGCTTATACCCTGTAAGGGTATCCAGGTGCTGAGTAAGTGAGTGTAGTGAGGCTGGGCCTGAATATAGTCAGTCTTGATGATCGCACAAGAAGACTAATTGAATAGCAAGGTCTTAAGTTCCTTGCGGAATTCAAGAAGTGAAAAGGAGGCGGCCCTGATGTGTTGGGGGAGGTTGTTCTGGGTTTTGGTGGCTTGGTAGGAGAACAATCGACCTCCATGTCTGCTTCCTTGGATGCTGGGTGTGTGAGAGTGAGAGATGCTGAGCAAAGTTGTCTGGTTGGTTGATGGAAGTGAAGCCTGTGATTGAGGTATGTTGTGTTGTGTAGTCATTTGAATGCATGTGTGAAAAGTTTGAACTTGCAGCGCTTCTGGATGGTGAGCCAGTGGAGCTCTTTGAGGAGTGGTGTGGTGTGGTGTGGTTTCGGCATGGGAGGTTGAGGACTAGTCTGGCAACAGAATTCTGGACGGTTTGACATTTGTGAAGAAGATGGGTTGGGGTGCTGGCATAGAGTGCGTTGTCGTGGTTCAATCTGCTTGTAATTAGGGACTGCATGATGGCACGCCCGGTGTCCACTGGTAGCCACTGGAAGATTTCTAAGTAATGTCGGAAAAATGTGGAAGCATGAGGAGGTGACTGCAATGACCTGGGACGTCATGGTGAGTTTAGTGTCCAGGATGAGACCTAGGTTCCTAGCGTGGTCGGCTGGGGTGGGTGCAGGTCCAAGATCGAATGGCCACCAGATGGAGTCCCCAGGTGAGCTCTTATTCCCAAAGATCAGCAAATCATTTTTTTCGGTGCGTAGCATGAGGCAGTTTTCTTTCATCCAGTTGGCCACACTGGTCATGCATTGTTTGAAGTTTGTCATTATGGTGACCGTGCCATCTGAAAGGGAAAAATGAGTTTGGTGTCGTTGGCGTAAAAGATGATTTTGATTCTGTTGGAACTGATATTTGCCAGAGTAGTCCTATATATGTTAAAAAGTGTGGGGATGAGTAATGATCCCTGTGGAACTCCGCCGATGTGGTCCTTGGGTTCTGATGTGACCTGCGAGAGCCTGACTCATTGTGTTCTTCCAAAGAGAAAGGAAGCTATCCATTTGAGTGCTAGTCCTTGTATTCCCACTATGTGTAGTCTGGTGATGAATGTGTGGTGGGAGAGGGTGTTGAAAACAGTGCCGCAGTCAAGGAGTATGAAGCGGCAGTCTGTCTATGGTTGAGGATGATGCTTATGTCGTCTGTGGCAGCGATGAGGGCTATATTTTTGTGCAGTGGTTGTTTTGTAATCCTGATTGCGAGTCCTCCAGGAGTTTGTGGTATTCTAGGTATTCAGAAAGTTGTCTGTTGATGGTCTTCTCGATGACTTTGGCTGGAAAGGGGAGTAGCGAGATGGGTCAGTAGATGCTGAATACTTCAGTGTCAGCTGAGGGGCTTTTAAAGAACGTGGTGACTTTGGTGTGTTTCTAGCTATCTGGGAAGGTGGCTGTCTTGAGAAAGGGGTTGATGATGGAAGTGAGTGCAGCACTGATTGTGGCTCTTACTAAGTTGTATGTATGGTGGCGAGGGATCTGTGGGAGCCCCTGAGTTGACTGTCCTCATTATTGCTGCTATGTCCTCGATGGATAGAGGGTTCCATACTTTCAGTTGGTAGTCTTAGGTTGATGAGGTTAGCATACTGATCAGGTCAAAGGGTTGTGGCTGAGGTTTGAAGTTGCTGTAGATCTTGATGGTTTTTAATGAAAGAAGTCAGTGGTTGTTGCAAAGTTCTTGTGTAGGAGTCATGGTTTGGGTTGCGGCTGTTGGGTTGGTGAATTCCTTAACAGTGGCAAAACGTTACTTGCCATTCTTGGAGCTAGATTTGATTCTCCAGGTCATGGCCTTTTTCTTGGTCTCTCTTAATGGTGATCGTGTCTCAGTGCGGCCTTGTAGGTGTTTCTGCCAGTGGTTCCTCGCGTGGTTCTCCACTTCCTTTCAAGTTGTTTGAAATTTCTCTTGGATTATATGAGGTTAGCGTTGTACCAGCTTGCTTGTTTATTGGATCTTTTTGATTTGGTGTTTTTCAGTGACTCGGGGGTTTTGGCACAGATGATAATCCAGTTTTAGTTGTTTGTGTTGTTGAAGTTCTTTAGTGGGAGGTGGGTAGTTTAGTTGGAGGGCATCGAGCCATTCCCTTTGTATAACTTTATTGTAGCAAAGGCGTGTGGTGTTCCTAAACACTGTAGGGGTGGTTGATGGCCCTGTTATGTGGAGATGGACGATGAAGTGGACTGTCCATGTGAGTGGAGTGATGTGACTGACTTTAATCTTACCACTGGGGGAGAAGATGGGGTCCAGAGTGTGTCCAGCGACATGGGTAGGGCCAGTGTTCTGTAGACTTTCAAGCAAGTCTGTGGAGGTGAAGTCCATGGAGTCATTGAGATGAAAGTTGAGATCGCGTAGAAGTATGAAGTCTTAGCTGCCCATGGCGAGGGGTACTGTGAGGTCAGTGTGGAGGTTGCTGAAGTAGGTTTGGGGTCTTGGAGGGGGGGGGGCTTTGATAGTGGTTTGCCCATCTGACTGAAGCTTGAAGTGCATGCGTTTCAGAAAAGTGGCTGCTAAGTCAGTGTAAGAGGTACACTTGATTGTGTCTTTGTAGATGATGGTGACTCCTCCTCCTGGGTTATGGGGTCGATCCTGGTGCAGGATTTTGTATCCAGTAGGGATGGCTGCGGTGATGTCAGATGCTGATGTGAGGTTGATACAGGTTATGGTGAGGACGAGGCGGTCTGGAGCATTGGAGTTGATGAGGTACCAAATCTCAGTTAAGTGCTTGCAGAGTGAGCGTGTGTTGAGGAACATGCATGTGAGTGCATGTTGTTGTGTGGGGTGGTGTGTGGTTCTGTGTGAGTGTGGTTCTTGAGTTCTGACATGATGAGGAGGACGTGGTGTGTGTGTGTTAGTGTTGGGAGCAGGTGAGTGGAGGTAAGTGAAGTAGCCATTCTAGCAGGCAAAAGGGCCCACTAGGGACTGAGGTGCGGCTTGGCAGCAGTATTCATGGCTGCATCCGGGGTTGTGCAGGTGGAGTTCATCAGTGATATAGCTGTGGGAGGTTTTTGGTCCAGGGCTCCTTGCACTCAACATGGTCCAGGCGCAGGTGGGCATGCCATTGGCATGTCTGCTGTTGGGACTGGAAGTCTTCTGCATGTCTCTGGAGAGAGTGCTTCACCTGCCTTATGCTAATCTCCAGGCAGGTCACTCAAAAGCTACTGTATGGTTTCTAGATCCCTACCAGTGAGCATGACAATCATTCATGTCCACTGAGGGTCTCCCTGTTTACCTGGATTGAGACCCTAGAGCTTGGATCAGCGGTCAAGGGGGCATGCCTAGTGCACCCCTATTTTTCAGAGAGTGGCTACTGCCCTCTCTACCAAGGCTGTAGTAGACTGACAGTGGTGGTAGCAATAAATCTATAGTCAGGAGGGGTGTGTCACTAGCCCCCTCTGATCAATTATGTGCAGCCTATCCCTTGCCTGGTGTCCTGTTGCCTTTGTCTACCTGACGTGTGTTTGAGAGCCAGTGGGTGAACGTTGGAAGAATGGTGAGTTGAGCCATTGTGCAGAATGCAAGCTGTTCTGCTGGACATCCCAGCTCCCTCATGCTCCTCCCCAATGCTCCTCCCCCCCAATGCTCCTCCCCAATGCCCCTCCCCATTTCCTTGGAGAGGCCTGGTGCGCTGGGTTAGACACTCAGCTCTTATCTGGGTTTAGCTGTACTAACTCTGCTAAGAGGACCCCCCCACAGTCAGTGCCTCCTGGTCTGAAGTTAATTAAAATTCCTCTTCCGGGAATAGCACAGGTTGGTACAAGGGAAGGTTGTAAGTTATTCTGTGCATGCTTTGGTCAGGGATTGAACACTCCATAAATGGATTGTGATTGGAGGTGTAATCAGGATGCAAAAGTAGCAGACCGTCTGATTGGATCAGAGATTATAAAAGCCTGGCCTAAGTGGTCAGCTGTTGTTCAAGACTGGTCTTTAACTGAAGAGGTGGCCACACCAGGTCCTTCCAACGTAAGCCAGCCAAGACCCACGGTGTGAAGGCAAGATAGACACTTGCTCACTGCGTCTGGAATTTGGGGAAGTTTTCTCTTTGGCTGATGTATTCTGCTGCAAAGGAATGTGTCAAGACCCACTGTTTCTGTAATGCTTGATGAAGTGGAGGTTTGAACAAGGAAATTGCAGACAGCTGTGCAAGGAAGCTTGCAGCACATCAAGGCAGCTGGTGTGGAAAGGAAGCTCGCAGCCCATCAAGGATGCTGGTGTGGAAAGGAAACTTGCAGCACATCAAGGGAGCTGGCGGCGAAAGGAAGATTGCAGCACATCAAGGGAGCCAGAGAAGGGGTTGATTGATCGTGCTTGGAGGTGAGAGCTCTTTCCCTAAACTCCTCTCCTGCACTGAAGGAGCCTGCACAAGCAGTAGCTGGGTAATAGAGGCCACCAGTGAAACAGGCCCCACCTTTCTTTTTGTGATATCTGGGGGTATCAGGGTGAACTGGCACTGTCCAGCCACTACCCTCCTACAGCTAGCCAGTGGCTACTGGACTAGTGGGACTCCAGTAAACTGTGCCGAGACATCAGCCACCTGTGATCAGATCACTGATGCCACTAGAGCTGTGTCCTCCCGCATGACGGGAGGGCACTTCTGTTGCTTTGGGTGGGGGTTATGGGGCTCATCAAGAACCTTTGACTTCACATCATATGCTGAAACTGTATCCTGTCAATTTAAAAATTGGCATCAAGGCTCTAGCGAGTGAGAGCAACCCTGTGCTACATGATCTGTAATATGCAATGCTAATTGTGTGTTTTCATGTTAACTTTGTTCTTATAGTGCTTGGTGTCTAGGTGCTATAATACTCTTTGAGGTCAGAACTCTGGCCCAGAGGATTGTAGAGACATCTGGATTTCACTGTTTATCCTAGTTGTATGTGTAGTATAATTCTCTTGTGTGTATTAAAGTACTTTTCTTTTATAAAAAGTAAAGCACTGACTGGAGATTGATTTTATCAGCTGGTAGTACGGTGTGCGCTGTATTCTGAATGTCTAACCCCACCTCACCCCCCTTGAGTAAGCCTTAGGCTGCTCTGTCTTGCTACCCTGAGAGAATCAAGTGCTGGAGAGGAGTACTTGGTTATCCAGTTTTGGGTCCATTAGTACTGAGGCCCCAGGACACCAGTTGGGAACACCCCAGTTGATGCGATTAGAGCGCAGTAACCCCCTGACTGCCTTGGTGACCAGGAAGCCAAGTCTAACCGTCCTCGCTGCGGCCTCCTTCAAGTAGGACCTTAAGAGTGTAGGAGAAGCAGAGAGGTGGCGGCAAGCTCAGCAAGAGCATGAAAGTTTGGCAGGTAGAACAGGAAAGTCCGTCAATAGCAGTAAGTCAGGAAAACTCGGTCGGCGGAGCAAGTCGGGGGGAAAACTGACAGGACAGACCAAGATGCAATACGGTGTTGTGAGAGGAGCAAAATTTGCAAAAATGGCATTTAAGAATAACAAAGGGTATATAAAGTAGCAGTTAAATGGGAACAGAGGACAAATCAAGCACAAACAAGAAAGAGCATTTACCAAGTTGGTGGCAGAACTAGTAGCTAACAAATACGGCAGGAGGCAGGCATCAACAGAAGTCAGAAGAGCAAGGCGAGGTCAAGGTCGCATTATAGCAGAAGAGTGATGCCTGGGCACATACTCCATTTTATGAAACTGTTTTCAAATAACCTGGCAACCATATTTATAAGGTTACACTCCAGGGTGTGATTTCAGACTACTTTACTGCCAAGTGTAATTACAAGCTTTTTTGAATATCGGTGATGCAATGGCTCTGTGAGTTGAGTCGTAACAGCACATCTGTCTTATACAATCAGATCAACATTGAGTTCCCCAAAGGAGCATTTATTTCATAATAAATATCTAATAGAAAAGCAATTTTATCCTCAGACATCAGCTTGATGATTAATGAAAAATGAGATCTGTTATTTTTTAATTAATCTCCTGGAAATACAAAAATCTCATAGTAATGTAATAGGAAAAGAAATGTTGGGGAGACACAACCACAGAAAGGGACAAACCAAATAAATAGTTGATGGATGAAAGTATGGGGTAGTTTTGAATAAGAGGCCAATGCCTTATGGTAAAATGAACAAAAAAATTGGGAGGAGGGTGCTTACAGGGGTTTCACCAAAAAATAAATAAAACGTAGATATAGACTATAAGAATAATTAAAGAATAAATAATTGCAGATAGTGCAACATGAACACATACAGATGAAAACTAAATTAACATGAGAGAAATAACGGTTCATCCGCTGTACTTTCTAAAACAAATAAAATCAATCGAGACTAAATTAATTACTTCAATATGAATCTCTTGAAAATAATCCTGAACTTATTAAATACCCTGAAATTAAAGCCTGGAACCATGAAAAAATATAAGTTTTGCTCAGAAATTAAAGGTTTCCATTTTGGGGATATCAACTATATCCCCCATCTAAAGCCTGGATGTTTAAGGCGGGGTTATTCCCTCAAACACTAGCTTTAGTTTAGTATGTCGATGATATCGGATCCCAACAGGGTGCCATTTTTATCAATTATTCGAGTACTGCTGTACCTCTGTTTAAAGACTATACCCCACTCGTCCATGCACATAAATCTTATGGCAGTGATGCCCATGACTTGCTTGAGGCAGCTTTTTCCACCACAAGTCAGTGATACCCACCTCATGCCAAGATACATATTAGAAGCCATTATGGCCCATTACATACCAAGAGTAGTGTAGTGCACAATAATAGAATGATCACATCATACCAGTGATGGCCAGCTTAGGCCAGGGGTCAGCACAAATATTATACAAATTCAAAACCTCACAATATACCGATTAGTGTAGCCTTTTGTCATGGCTACTGTAACACCTACAGTGTGCCACTCAGAGCAACCTTATATGAGGGTGCTGAGAATTCATTTTGGTAGGCCACTTTGTGCCATGGGAGCCTCATTTGCTGTAGCTACCAAAAAGTGCCAACAGAGTTGGCCACCAGATGTCGGGGGCTGACAGCCATGAGATAGCAGGTGGTGGGTTCCCACATATTCCAGAAGGGACCAAACCACGCAAACACATATATAATCTCTCTTCTCTTCCTCCTCCCCTTACCCACCACTAAAACAATACTGATGTACCCGCATGGTTTTTTCCTCTTTTGCTCACTGCAAGCTAGTGAAGACCCTTCTAGTGAGTAGGGCTGACAACCAGGAACAGTGGCATCCTCTTTCTCAATAGGAGTCCCTGAGCTCATACAAGTCAGTGTGACGGGGCATCCTGGACCTTCAGTTTCTCTTTGGCTTCCTAAACTTCATGATGATTTGCCATGTGTTGTTCCTGCAATGGCCTACTGCCGTGGTTCCCAAAGTGTGCGCCTCGGCACCCCGGTGCGCCGGTATGAGGTGCCAGGGGCGCCGCGCTCACGATGTGGGAAAGGCATTGTCTCGTCTCCATTTTATACGCAGCTGGCAGCTCTGATCGTTCCAGGTGCGTTGTTGCTGTCCGCCGTGCCTTGCTGTCCGCCATGCCTCGTGGGAGCCTCTCCTTCATAAGGTTAGCTACAGTTAGTTGTGCTCAGTTTTGTTTTTGACTGTGACTTTGACTCGGTCCGTGGAGCCCGCCTTTGCTCAGTAAAATTATTAATCAAGTACCATGCTGATCTTCAGCCCGTTTTACACTCGTATCACCAGCATTATTTTTACTGTAAAATAATGCTAGTGATACGAGTGTAAAACGGAGGTTGGGCCGAAAATCAACATGGTACTTGATTATTCATTTTACTGTGCAAAGGCGGGCTCCACGGACCGAGTCAAAGTTTACACACAAAAAGCGCAAATCGTACTTTTGAAGTAGACTGGGACAATTAGTAAAGTCTTTACAACTCTTCACCATGGGTCTCGGGGCTTCAGATAAAAAAACGAACAGCATTCCGTTTGTGAAAGTGGAAAAGGCAAGAAGTGCACAGGGGGTCTTTATGGCCCAGACACAGCGTCTGTTTTCTGGTCTTTACAACGCCTCAGCATATATACACATTTCATTATGACTTAAGGAGGATTTTGAAGCGGCCTTTGATCTTAGCTTTTATTTATGAATGTCCAACTTCTTACTTCAGGTCAGACTGGAAAGGCCGAGGGTTATTGCAACTAGATTTCAGGGAAAGAATCCTGTTAAAATTGCTCCCAGCCATATCCTCTTAACTGGTTTCCAGCTTCGTGGGCACGCACTGACCATCAAAGGTTCACGTTTTGATGTATACAGCGCTGCTGAGCAGGGGACACTCTCGTTCAGAGATTGCAAAATCCGTGCCTGCATACATTGGTGGAGGCCACGCTGTAACTGTAAAAAAATACTTTATTTGATTTGGTTTAAATCATACAAAGATGGTTGACCGCTAAAAACACAAACACTTGTGATTTAAAATTCATGTCTGAATACTAGTTAATTAATAGACTTTCCCTTTAAAACATTGTAATCAGTAAGACGAAGGAAAGAAAAGAAAAACTGCAAATTGTGCTTTTTAGTCTTATGAAGTTGTTCAACCTTGCGGGATCTGGTTCTTGTATATTTGCTTTGAAGTAAATGTCTGAGCGTTTTCTGAATCAAGTTCCGTGTCTTTCTTTTCTAACGCTTTTGCAGCTAGATTCAAAAGCTTTAATGATTTGCATGCCAATTGCACTGTTGACCCTCCTAGACATTTTATTACTGCGGACCTGCTTGTCCTTATCAGTTCTTTTTTCAGTAATGGCCGCATCAGTCTTTTCCGTTCTGATAATAGTGCCTGGCAAATACAAAGTAGGTGGAGCACTGATTCGCCATCTTGTCCGCAAAGGCGACAGTCCATTGAAGGCCAGGTGCGTTTCCATTTGGGTGTTAAATCTTTAGTTGGGTACACTCCCAGTCTCAGTAGAATTAATTGCAGTTTCATTCGGTTTGCAAAGTGTTCCAAAAGGTATGGTTGGGGCTTTACCTTTTTATATGTCGGCAGCACCATCCATGCATTTGTTTTCATCGACAACGAGGCTTTGTCCTGGTCTTGGGACATTTGGTTGACTACTTTGTTGACCAATTGTTTTAACTCCGAGTAGGACAGTGCAGTGTGCCATGCTTCCTCTAACTTTAAAGCCTCTATTGATTTTTTTAGGAACGAATAGGCCGAATTAGCCAGTTTTTATTGTTTTTCGACCTCCAGCCAGCAGTAGTGTACCAGGGAGTCGTCCTCCGCTGCTCGCATTCTCCAGTAGTACTTGACCAGCGCTCCCTGTCTTGCCATGGTCTGGTTTTTTAGCCCAAATTCAAGTCTTATTCGGTCTTGTGAGATATGACGCGGGATGTGGAACAGTTTTTTGAAGAGGCTGGATTGGGCGATGTTCAAGGATGTTGCATCTTTTGCGTTTAATAGTTCGGAACCGTATGTGATTGCAGGTAGAAATTTTGATGCCACGACCTTTAATAAGTGGGTAGTGGAACTGTCACTAAGTTTTTTTTGCAAGGTTTTAAATGCAAAGAGTAATTGATTAGCTTAAGTTTTCCGGTGTTCTTGGTGTTGCTTGTAATTAAGATGGCTATCTAGCGTTAACCCCAAATACTTGTATGTCTCCTCGCGATCCAAACTGTTGCTGTTAATCGTCCAACACGCACCCCTGTTTTAGGCCATTGATGGTAGTGATTTTGTTTGGAGGCCACGCATGCAATTTTGGTCACTGCGTTTTATTTTTGGATGATATGAAGCTAACTACGGCGGCTACCTACTGCTGCAAAACCAGCTCCAGCCTATTCTCTTCCTATCACTCTGCGCTCTGGTCTTCAGCACGAGGCCGGATGCACGGTCGCTCTCAGTTTGTAAATACGGAGGTTGGGCCGAAGATCAGCATGGTACTTGATTAATAATTTTACTGTGCAAAGGCGGGCTACAACACGGAGTGAGTTAAACTTTTCACTCGTGCTCGCTGGACATATGGGCACATTTAGTGTTGGTTGGGATTTCCAATACTGCCATTTGTTTCGGGGAGGATGCCACTGAGGGCTGTACTGGGCAGTTGTTCACTAAACGTCAGTTGTTTCTGATCCTGTGTAATGTGCCTTATAAATGTAGTTGACTGTGGCCACAAGTTAAACTCCCCAACCCAGTCCAAACCCACGTGTGCCTGAATGAAGAACTGGATTATTCGGAGTGCGCAGCCACAAGTTGCTGGGGAGGTAACCGGGTTTAATAAATCTATGCTGCCATTTGCGGAAATAGTTTACTAATTATCCCTCTTCATCAAAAGTACGATTTGCGCTTTTTGTGTGTAAAGTAAACTTATACTTGCTCCGTGGAGCCCGCCCTTGCACTATAAATTATTAATCAAATACCATGCTGGTCTTCAGCCCAAACTCCATTTTACACCCGTACCACCAGCATTATTTTTACTGTAAAATTTACATGTATTTTAATGTTTCAGCTTTTTTTATTCCAAACGACCCTCATTTCTGTGGGGAAACTTGTGCACACATTAGCGGGGGGACAGTCAAAGCAAGAGGACCGTAGAAGTGAAGCAGTATGTTATATTGATTTTTTTAGATAGATGGTCCATTTTAAAGTGCATGGTCCAGATTTTCTGAAGTTTCTGAAGTTCCTATGGATATTTTATTGATTTGTCAGCAAACGGTACTGTGAATTGTATCATTATGCCACAATGGTTTGTGTTTGTGGCGAGAGTGAATCCTCAACATTAGCTCAAATTGATCAATCCATCTTGCTTGGCACACTGTGAAAGTACTGCAATAGATACTTCATGTGCCTCTCTTCAGATTCAATGGCTTTGCTGTCAATTAATAATGTGAACATTGTTACAAATATGATTAGAATACCTTCATTGCATCCCAATTACTTTAGGAAGCCGACGGTAAGTACTCCCGAGGTTGTGCTTATATTCCCCCCCCCCCCCCCCCCCCCCCCTGCCCACCGGTAAAAAAATGGTCAGGAGCCACGGTCAACTGCCAATTAGGTCAAGGGAGCCACGGGTCAAAAAAGTTTGGGAACCACTGGCCTACTGGGTGTGTGAGCACAGATGTACTAGGCCTGCCAAAGCTGCATTAACAGTAGGGTAATGATTTAAGGGAGAGTTTGCACCGAGTGTCAGAGAGCTGATGGCCACCAATTCACACTCCACTTTTTAACAGACCACTGAGTGAACTGACAAGCCCAAAAATGGCATTAACTCAGTTGTTGTTACTGGGGCAGGTCCCAACACACTGGTTACTTTCTTTTCTGCTGCTATCAATCGGAGGGACTGGAACAGATGTGCTTCCTTCTGTTGTGTGGAGAAGGCAGAGCCGAAGTTATAGGCCTACTGAGGGCCACCTCTGTGGTTTCCTCTGGGGCTACCCCTCTCACGACATTATTTGAGGATTTATGTGAACCGACCAGCATGACAGAGCAAGTATTTTAATAATAGGCATAGCGTGGAGCTTAACACTCATCAGTAGATTGCAGCAGCATATTTGCGGCCCTGTTATGGAAAGGGTGCACTTTCCCTGTTTGATCCCGGCACACCTTAAAACAGGTGCAAACAGAGAAAGTGCGCCCTATTACGTGGAATGTGTTGCCACCAGGTCAGCCCCGAACTTGTGCTGCCCTGGGGAAAGCATGTTCATGAGAAAAACAGTGCATCTGCTTTAAAGCCACTCCATGTTTTCACAGTTTAGGTAGAAACCCGCCTGCACTTTTAAAGGGGTTTAGAGAACCCCTTGCTGGCCGGTGCAGTCAGTGACTGCATCCGCCTTCAAGGGGAATGTCTAGGGGGATCCGTGGGACCCCCTTTACCTCATCCAGAAGGCACACTGACAGTTTCTTTGTCTCTGCGCCGCGTCTGTAGTATGGCGCGGGCGCAGAAGCAATGAGATTCCCTCATTTACATGCCCCCTGAAGATAGTGCTGCCGCTTTACGTGCGCCAGTGCTATCGGTATTACAGAATGCCTGCCCAAGCTTCTGTGGCCCCCTCCTGTAATACCAAAGTGCCCGCAAAGCATTCGCAAACACCCGTTGCGCCCCTGGGGCACTTAAATAATACGGCCTCTGGTGGTGTCACATAACTCTGAAACTGACCCTCGGTTCTAAAGTGCACGTAAAAGGGACTTAAAAAGATTTTATTCAAGGTTACGAAATCGGGCATGCTAATGTGAACGGTGCTTCAGTCTTATCACGTGCCAATTTTTGTAATTTTTTTAATTATAATTGTATATATTTACCTGTTTGAATAGGCATGTACAACTTAAAAAATGTTGAACGCAAGAACAGAACCAAATGAGTTCATTTTTTACTCAACACCAAGTATAAGCTGCAAACATTTTCCATCCAATGTATTGTTTTGAGGAGCTGAACTCTTAAATCCGTGCGCCTGCTCTTTATGCATTGATAGGTTTGCTATATTTTTGCAGCATGAACTAATCTGTGTCTCAACTCTCTTTCAGATTCACGAGAAGCTGCATTACTACGAGAGGCAGAGCCCCGTACCTGTACTCAATGTGGCGTCCGCCTTGGCAGATGACGTAAGTGGACTTAGATGAGATCACCCCTTCCACGCTTCCCAAAAAGCTGTCCTCGAGCAGCAAGCATCATGGCACCAACACGAGTGCAGTCATCTTGAGCTGAAGCTTCGAGAAGCAGCTCGTGTTCCCAAATACCCTGTCGTCGAAAAGTCTTTATCCTGCCATAACTTTAAATGTTATTTATTCTTGTCTCATAAAAACATTTCTAGTCCAAGGTAGGCGCTGATTCGATAAGTGCATCCAAATCTGGGATAAAAATGCTGTACGCCAGCATTGTTATGGGACGGCCAGACGAGAGGAATGTTCTAGAAATGAAAGACAAATTCGATGGCTGTGCCATTGACGGTACAAGACAAATGAGAGATACTGTTACAAAATCGAGGCACACCCAATGCATCAGAGGAAAAGATTGTCAAAAGCCTATCTGCTAAAAAACAATAGCAGTGATTTATGGACATGGGAGCTTTTCAAATTACCTTCATAGCCACACAAATATTTTTTACAGGAGGCCTGCATTGATGGAGTAGTTAATTTCCTTTACCTCTAAAATCCGAAAATGTTAACATGCTATTTCTTGGAGTTTAATGATTGAACTGGAGTATCCAAATATAAAGTAAACACCCCTACCTCACTCAAGTGGAACCAGGACTAGAACTGAGCTTGGATACCTAAAGGCATGTTTTATAAATGGTGGCTTAAAATGATTCCACTACATGCATGGATGATGGCCAAGGTAATTGTAGGTGGAGACATCCCAGACATTAAGGTACACACACTCAATCTCCCCAAACAATCTATTCCATGAGAAAAAGATTGGCTAGCCTTAGGTATACATAATATCTTGAATTACTACATCCCTTTGGAATTCTCTACTCCTTGCCCCGTGTAAAATTGAGAACCACATCCCCTTTAGTAAGGCTCCCTAAATATATGATTTTATGATATTCCATTTGTTTCCCGTTTATTTACGTTAATCCTAGCACCAAGTTGCCATCAGACTTATTTTTTGCTTTATAAGAATCAACCCAAATTAGACAGTTCAATGGGCATATACTCCACCAATAGTTATAGACAATTAGAGTGAAGCATGAGTTTTCTGTGAAATCACTTGGAACCCCGAGTTGCAAAACCGCGTTTTGGTGACGTCACCCAGTTCACCATTTTATATTGTGTAAGCCCCCTTCTCAACAGATTCTCTTCCTCTGCTCAGGTGACATGCACTGAGGCAAAGCCATCTCATTATACATCACATACTTCTCCCCACCACTCTATGTATCTCACCCGTCCCTGACCACTTATTAAAAAATATTCATTCCTGATATCCGTCCACTTTTCTCTGGCCACCCTTAATACCCTCGCCTCCCCTGCCCAAATGCAAAAAAAACCAAGATAAAACCTGATGCTCTGCCACCCTCTCCCATGATCCTCAGTAGTACCTTCCTCTTCCCCCTCCAAAATCAAACAAACCACCTTCCTGCCACACAGCCCAATCCCTCTTGTCAATGCTATGGCTTTCGAAAGTGACAGTTGCTTTCAGCACGGACTGGAAAACTGACAGCCGTAAGTCTGTGCTCGCTTTTCAAGCAACACCATCGGAGTAAAAAGGCAACTTCTGTTGTGATGTAAACCAGTAAATAACAGCATTTCAAAACGGGTATTCATCCAAATGGCTTCCAGTGGGAACTATACACAAAACATCATACTAAAAGGCTTCCAGTTTTCAGTTTTTACTGATTTTTATAGATAAATACACACAGAAAACAATCTATTTCCTCTCTGTATGTATTTTTAAAAGTAGTAAAATACAGAAAATGATGCTTCTGGTTAAGGACTCTCCTTGTTGTCCTTCATAAATTCCAGCCCAACTTCTAAGCAGATGGACACCAGGGGGATTTAAAAACATAATGAGATTCCCTTAAATGCACGCATATGTTAACATATATTTGTATATAATGCTAATATTTACTTCTCAATGTAATGTCTTGATATATTTGGCTGCTTAAGTTGCTAAAATGCGAAAGGCCTCAAAGTATGACAATATATTTATAAGTGGAAATATACCATTTTATGACCCCATTTGCTCTCAAAACATAAAATACATTTGGATAAATACCAATAATAGTTTTTTAAAACATACCATAAAACCGGGAGCCCAAATCATAATGAACAAGTCCTGTTTTAAGGGAATGAACATTAGTAGAAAGATGGTTTCGTCACTAATGTACATGGACACAAAAAAAGAAAAACGTGGAGCACAAAATAGACAGAACATGGGATTCTATATACATATATTGAAAGTGAGAAGCTGACCCGTTATGATTCAAAAGCCGTATATCCGATCGAAAGGCTTTCTATCGTGGTGTCAGCTGAATTTATTTATTTGTGAGTTTGTACCGTGCTAGAATCGACTCCCGGAGGAGTATCTCTGCGCCCAACGCAACATGAAAGATAAGGATGGAAGAGCTGATAATCTAGACGGGGCACTGAGCCTGGAACAAAAAGGTTTTTAGCAGTTTCCTAAAGGTCAGATGGTCTGTACATTGCCTAAGAGAATCGGGAAGTTTATTCCAAAGCCAGGGCCGAGAAAGGACAAGGCTTTTCCACCCTGTCTTGCCTTTTTAACAATAGGAACTTGAAGAAAGGACTGGTTGCTAGAGCGGAGGGTACGTGCTGGGTTGTAGGGAATAAACTTTTCTGCCAGATACGAAGGGCCTAGGCCATGTATACCCTTATGGACCACACAGCAGATTTTGAATTTGATCCGTTGGCGAATCGGCAACCAGTGTAGTTTTTCTAGCAAAGGGTGAGATGGAGATCTGGGTGTGGGGCATTCAGGACCAGCCTTGCAGCAGTGTTTTGCACCACCTGAAGCCTGCTAAGTACACCATTGTTTGCCGATACCAACAGTCCATTGCAATAGTCCAGGCGACTGAGCACCAGGGCCTGGACCAATGTTTTCCTGGTTGTATCTGGAAGTAAAGGAAACACTTTGCGAAGTAATCCAATTATATGAAAACAGGACCCAACTGTCTGATTTACATGGTCCTTTAAAGATTAATCTTGATCCAGTCGCACGCCCAAGTTCTTTACCACCTGTTTAGGGCTAGGGACGGGGCCTAGATCTGGGGGCCACCAGTCTGGAGTCCACAGCATTTTAGCTTCCCCAAAAGGCATAACCTCCGTTTTCCCCACATCGCACTGTAGGACATTAGGGCCATCCATTGAGAGACCGCCTTCATGCCTTCTGAAAAGGACTGTTTGACCACGGAGCTTAGTGAGTTGAATGGAAAAAGGAGCTGAGTGTCATCAGCATCAGCATATGACACTGGGATAAATCCGTATGATCTCATAATACTGGCCAGGGGGGCCACATAGATGTTAAAAAGAGTAGGGCTTAAACATGATCCCTGTGGCACCCCCTTTGTGAGCTCTACAGAGGCAGATCGAAATGATCCCATATTAACACACTGTGTACGGCCAGATAAAAAGCTCCTCATCCAGGCCAGTGCCGAACCCTCAAGCCCAACCTCTACCAAACGCCTGAGCAAGATGTCGTGGGATATAGTATCGAACGCAGCCGATAAATCCAATAGCACCAGAATCACTGAATACCCTTTATCCTGGGACATTCGGATGTCATCCGCCACAGAAAGGAGCGCTGATCGGTGCTATGATGTGGCCTGAAGCCAGACTGAGAATGATCCAGACTTCCTGTTCGCTTGATAAAGCTTGACAGATGGATATTAGCGAGCTTTTCCGTTAATTTGCTCAGGTACGGGAGGAGAGATATGGGCCTGAGGTTGGACAATTCTGTCCATGGGATGGAAGAGTTCTTCCAAATGGGTCTCACCAGTGCCGTCTTCCACTCCTGTGGAACCCGGCCCTCGGAAAGAGAAAGGTTGACAAGGGACTGGATCACAGGACCAAGTGCCTTGCCGACCGATGACAAAATTCTTGCCGGGATAAGATCTGATGGTGAACCACTCTTGATTTGACTAATAAGGCCCGCTACCTCACTCAGGGAGGCAGCAGGAAACTCGGTAAGCGTGATGGAATTAGCATCCCTGCTTTCCTGAGATGGCATCAAGGTCCGGCCCATGGAAAGGCTTGAGTCAATGATTTTTTCATAGATCCTGTCTATCTTGTTGGTAAAGTAGAGGGAAATATCGTCGCATAATTGTTGCGACGATAGATCAGGACTCTCGCAAGCCATAGGTTTAGTGAACGTTTGAAGAATCCGGTACAAAACCTTAGGGGCGTTGCCTGCCTCCATAAGTTGTGAGGCGATATAGTTCTTACGGGCCGATCTGATTTTCTTATGATAGAAAGCCAGGGCTGTATAGTAGCTATTCTTATCAGCCTCAAAGTGCGTGGATCTCCAGATCTTTTCAAGCTTCCTACAAGCCTGTTTATGAGACCGTAATTGGTCAGTAAACCAAACTTCCTGCCGTTGTGCAGGCCGTGGCTTACATAATTTCAAGGGGGCAATGGTTTCTACAGCAGAGTGGATGGCACGGTTGTATTTGGACAGGGCCAGCTCAATGTCATCAGAGGCTGTAAATTGGGGTTCAGCAAATGTCTCTTGGAAAACCTCTAGAGATATTTTATGCCAATGTCTCCGCAACAATGGTAAAATTAAGGATTGACTAGGGGGTTTGATCCAAACTGGCATGACGAATTCTATGACCGAATGATCGGTCCAATTTACCTGTCTGGGAGGGTGGCAAATCATTTTGGGGGAATTAGATAATACTAAGTCTGTGTGTCCTGCCAGGTGAGTGGGGCCCGTGTTATACTGTGTTAGCCCCAATAAGGAAAGATCGGTTAACAGAGACTGAGCCTCCACATTATCCAATAATTCACTATGTACACTAAAATCTCCTAGGAGTAGAAAATCATTGCCGGAATTGATGTGCGGGGCCAATGCTTCAACTAGTGAGATGGAAAAAGTCGTGCAAGGGCCTGGAGGGCGATAAACCAAGGCCCCTTTCCAACCAGCCCTTGTCGAATTATCGATCCTAAAGATCATTAGTTCCATATCTGCAGTGCAACAGTGATCCAATATTGAAATGGACTAAGGCGATACACCACCAGTTTTTTTAGGTCTATCCATCCTCACTATTTTATATCCTTCTGGGATGCCAAGGGTAATTGCAGGGACCGAATGGGGCATCAGCCACGTCTGTCAGGAAGCACAGCTCAGGTTATGAGGTCGAAATCAGGTCCCAGACCTCTGTATGATGTTTAGACAGAGATCTGACGTTACAGAGCAAATTCTTCCATCCTTTTTGAATGTTAGGAGCAGTCACAAGAGGTACTCCAGCTTGATAATCATCATAAGGAGCCTGAAACTGACAGTAACGGCAAGAGAACGGTCCTTCCGGGGATGGACAGGCCTCCCTCGCACAACCTTGCAAGGGGGCAGACCGTAAAGCTAATAATTCCCGAGACGAATACCTGACCGGCTTAGCTGTACAATGATCCCCGTCTTACGGGACAGAAATCATGGCCCCTGGCCACGTCCGGTCGCGGACGTTAGGCGCGTCTTATGCGCTCCCCTGCGCGCGAACGCTGCGCGCTCGTAGTGAGGAGAGGGCTAAGTAGCCCTTCCCTTGCAACAACTAGAGCGCTAACCGCTCCAGTAGTAGGGCGGAAGTGCCTGGCTCTCCCCGTCCCGCCCGCGCTCAACGGTACTAGCTACCGAGTCGGACCGGGGGGGCAGGATCAAAACACTGAGCCCAGGCTTCCCTGCGTGGTGAGTGCCAGGCCCCCCTTTTAATTTTCCCTGTATGGCCCAAAACACTTTAAAAACAGAGATGCAAGTGCAGTAGGCACATAGATTTAAAAGTATTGAAATTGGCGATTTTAAAAATTCAGGACTACAGCACCATGGAGTAGAGCTCTGGATTATCTCACTGTTGCGTGCAGCGGATCGGGAGAGACACTGCCACCGTCCTCCCTACCGCAGCACGCCCGCAGCTCCTCGCCGCCTAAGTAGCCCTTCCCTTGCAACAACTAGAGCGCTAACCGCTCCTGTAGTAGGGCGGAAGTGCCTGGCTCTCCCTGTCCCGCCCTCCGCTCAACGGTACTAGCTACCGAGTCGGACCGGGGCGGGCAGGATCAAAACACTGAGCCCAGGCTTCCCTGTGTGGTGAGTGCCAGGCCCCCCTTTTAATTTTCCCCGTATGGCACAAAACACTTTAAAAACAGAGATGCGAGTGCAGTAGGCACATAGAATTAAAAGTATTGAAATTGGCGATTTTAAAAATTCAGGACTACAGCACCATAGAGTAGAGCTCTGGATTATCTCACTATTGCGTGCAGCAGATCGGTAGAGACACTGCCACCTCCCTACCGCATTACTAAGGAAGAACATGGCTTGACCCAAAATCAGTCTCATGATCAAAGGAGTGGTCATTGATATTACCTGGGTCATTTAAAAGACAGGAACCGCTCAGTCTTTGAAGGCTTTCGTTACAGTAGAATGATGGACATTGTACTGAAGAATAAAGAGAACCACAAAAAAAATCTACATAAATCGAAAAAACGAAATGCTGGTATTCTGGGAGCTTAAAAATTAACTGATGGGGTCATGATTAGTAAAGTAGGAGGAGTTGAATCATTTAGTTTTATGGTAATTTTCCAATGAGGGTGTTTAAGTGTGGTCAGTATGTTGGAATGGTAATCATTGTTGTAGTTAAGATCAAAACGCTGAGTGTGCTGCTGATTTGTCTTTAGAGAACTATGCATGATTGCCTACTCTTAAGGGAGATTAAGTCCTTGGAAAATGTTGTGGTATACGTTTTGTTATAATTTACAATGACCTACTGTTATCCATACACTTTTCTGTTTTCAAACGTTGCATCCACCATGTGCGTCAGACTAGGTTGACTACATAATCGGGGAATATTTATGGTGTTTTCCACATTACTCTATGGATTTACAATAACTGCTTTCCGTTCTTGGCAGTGTTTAGAGTGGAGGTATGCAAGATGAGCAGCTGCCCACTGCCGCATCTAAAATAATACCATGCAAGTCATTGGAAACTATGTGTTAGGAAGTAACATTAGCAGACTTCTTAGACTGTATAGGCTTCTTTTTTTATGTTATGGAGACTACACCTATTCAATACAGTGGACAATTATTAATTGATGGTTTCTCCCCACGCCATATACTGTGTTTTTTCAGAGAAAGCTTGTGCTGTGTACATTGTGATGTAATGTGCTTGAATTAATTGGATGCATTTTTTTTCTAAAGCACTATTGGATTTGTATCCATTGGTGGCTTTCAAATTTGTTTTAGTAGTTTAAGGTTTCCACCAAGCTCTATATTCTGGAAACCTCTCCAGCAACTGTGACCCAGCTTGGCTATACATAGTGAGCAACTGTGTGAATGTGCATATACAGTGCTCTTATTCCTTGTCTGTGTTTAACTGTTGTAAAATAAAAATAAAAATTAGGGAGGAGAGGGAAGTGTGCTTTGCGACCTGAATCATCAGTAGGTTCTTCCAATAAGGTCAGTTGTATGTGTGGTCAATCCAGTGAGGAATTGTATTGCCTTTCCCAACTTACCTAGTTACCAAAATTCTTGCACAGATGTTCATGAAATTAAATCATTGTGCTGTATTCGGATAATCTGTGTATGAAGAGACGTTAGATTTACTAAAAATAATTTAAAAAACTTTACCTCACAATGGCACTTATGCATCCGCTGAGCACCCATTGGACCATACTTACTGAATCTCTTTCACCATTGCTCCCAGGTAAACGGTTCTACTGTTTTTGAAGTTTACAGTGGTGTCAAAAGCAAAGTTTCTTACTATTGTGCCTTAAGTAGGTTTCTGTCCTGATGTGAATCTGATAAGATACAGACGTAGACGGGGATCTTGGTGTTTAAGCAGAGATGCAGTTGTATTTCATGGAGAAAGCTGCAAAGGGTTCTTGAGACAGCAGGATGGAATGACGTGAAGCAGCATCAAGCTGCGAACTAAGCGCAGGTGTTGCAAAATGTATGGAAACGAGCAGGCTTGTTGGTACTATTGGTATTTTTTTCATCACTCTATGAATCTGAAAATGAATCAAAAAGTGGATTATTAAAGTTTAATTTTCCGAAAAATATAGCCTAACTGTTGTCGTATTATTAACAAGATCAGTTGGGCTAGAACATAGTTATTTTTCAGCACAGTCCACAGCTTGCAAACTGAATTTCAGTGGCACAAATTCAAGATGCATCCCTCCTTTCCAGGGTTAGAAATTGGATTTTAAATTTCAACAAACGCCAACATAATCCTCAATTAGAGCACACATTGTTCAATTCCATTTGTGGCTCCTTCTTGGATACCCTGGTGCCTTTTCTGTAACTTCTTCTCTAATGTAACTTGAACACTTGGCATCCTGTGAGTTTGGCCCTCGTCCTTTTTTCTGGGATTATGGGTTGCTGAGTGATCTGCATAAATTTAGCAACACACGGTGTCAGGACGATGCCAGTGGCGCTGTGCAAAAAAGACAATCCTCTTAAATAAGAGTATGTGGAGAAACTTCAATATTTTCTGTTGTGCACAAACCAGTCCTTATTTAAGTCGATAAAGTAAAACCTGTATTAGGTTTTATCTTAAGACCTCGAGTAAAGTTTTCAGTTAGTTTTGCTATAAGCTATTGTTCTGCTCCTTTGACCGCATTGGGTTTGACATTGTAGGCAGATGAAGCAACAGCAGCCACAAGAGGGATTTATTTTAGGTTAGTTTTTTCTGAATTACAGCTTCATACCTTTGAATATAAAATTAGTGTAAGCATGAGCTCAAATTGAAAGAATGCTGCCAATTTATTGGGCTTCTTGCACTATATATATATATATATATATATATATATATATGTATATATATATATATATATATATATATATGTAGTACAGTAATAATAGATGGGCTGCAGGTGATGCTTAGAAACTCCCTACAATCTGTCAGAGTGACATGAGCTTTGTCTTGCCCATGAGTGATGAGCAGCCCACCAGAGAGTAGGTAGCAATTAGCGTACAAGCCTGCTTGTAGAGACAGTGCATGCCTGGAATATAACCACCTATGACCATGTTACATAATTATGCCAGCATCACCAGTTTTTAGGTCCTGCACCTGGCGACGCAGCACGAAGCGCTTTCGCCAGCGAGACCTATAGTCGTCGGTTATGCTTTCAAGGGCTTTAAGGGACACAGGAGATGGGCACGCGCAGGGTGCAAGCCGGACTGGGGCACGCGCAGGCTGCAGGCCGGACTGGGAATGTGGACGCACGCGTGAACACGCACGTAGCACGATGTGCCCATCTCCTTGCCCCCTTCTGTCCTCACCAGGCTCACGTAATTTCTTTGTTTAAAAAAGCCCACTCGCGCTCTAAATGTACATCACAACCTACTTACTAGCTCATGTGGGGAATGTGCGTTGGTCTCGTGTCTTCAGCGGCTTACTGCACCACCGCGCGAGGCTCCGTCTTGATCATAGGAGCCCCGAAAGAAATCCTACTTTGGCCGCAGCATGCGGCATTCACGAAGGTGGGGTAGGCTCCCGCCGGACTTCTGCTTTGTTTTTCCTTTGGCGGCCCCCTCCCTCGGCCTCATGGTCCGCGCCGCTCTCATAAAAGTGCAGCGGCTCTTCATGTCCACACGTGCAGCCACAGGGCACGAGCCGCCCGCGGAACACGCGAAAGATCCACGTAAAGCGCATGCACGGACAGCCCTCGCCCTCCCAGCTCTCCTCCCGGCCTGGATGCTTTCTGTTTCGCATTTTTTTTTAAGTGTGCGATGTTGCACTTTAGTAGACCCCCTTTCTGCCTTGGGAAGCAGGCGAGTGGGGTGTAGTGTGTTGTAGCACAGCTGTGAACAGGACGCGCCCCTCCCTGCACACAGCCTATATACACATACACATAGCAACTCTCTACACAACAGCCTGGCCCTGCGGGTGAATAACTTCCTCCATGCTGCTCTTCAGAAGTGACGCGATCCTGGCTCTGAGGGCACGGTGCAGTGTCGGTGTGCAGTAAGTGCAGAGTTGTGGGTTTATTTATTTATTTGGTCTCATCCTTGGTCTTGTTGGGGTGGGGAGCAGTCCTGTAAACTGACTATGCAGCAAACTCCTCATTCGGCCATCCCTAAAAGTGGAGTGCTGGTGTCCTGCTCAAGTACTTCACAGCTCACTCACAGTAGCCCTTGGTTACATGCTAACCAAATTCAGGTTCGATTTCAAGATTTACAATGCAATACGTCTCGCATTATTAAAGTTTGAGCTATTGGCATTGTAAATGACAATGCCTTTTATTCATTTGCATCGGTGCGTAAACAAGCACTTTGTACTTATAGTACATGCTTATGAGAAGCAAGGCTGACAGTTTCTTTTACTGCCAGCCTTGCTCATCGTAAGCAAGGACTATACGTTCAAAGTGTGTGTTTATGCACCAATTGCACGTTTTAAAAACAAATGAATAAAAGGCATTGTCATTTAAAATGCCAAAAGCTCAAACTTTAATAATGCGAGACCTATTGCATTATAAAAGCTTATTCTCTATTGAAGTGGAATTCTGCTGGGAGAGGTATGAAGGGACAAACTTGACGCAATGCTAGAACAGAATCTTGACGAGAGCCTGTTGCTTGCTTTGTGTATTTGTAAAGTGTTCCATGAGCCGCAAGGGTATCCTGGCCCTGGGCAGGTGTGCGTGTGCCTAGCCCTGCCTAGGGTAAGTTGATTAATTGAAAAGCCAGGTCTTTAACTTTTTTCAGAATTAAAGAAGAGGGGAGGAGGCTCTGATGTGGAGTGGGAAGTTGCTTCAGGCTTAGGGAGCAATGTAAAAGAACTCTGTCTTCTTGATCTGTTATGACTATGTTGGGATGTGTGCAATCAGGTGTTCTGTGGAGCTGAGGTGTCTGAGTGGTTGGTGGAAAGACATATGACTGCTCAGATAGGTGGGGCCTGGGTTGCATAGTGCTTTGAATGTGTATGTGAGGTGTTTGAAATTAACACGTTTGTGTTTTCGGGAGTCAGTGAAGCTCATTGAGGTGTGATGTGAATTCTGTGTGAGAGGATGAGGATGTGGTTGGTTGCCAAGTTCTGGATGGTTTATAGACTTCTGATGAGCTGCTTGGTGATCCTGACTTTGAGGGTGTTCTCGTAGTCCAACTTATAGGTGACTAGGATGTTTGTCTGGTGTTGCTAGGGAGCTTTTTGAATATATTCCTCAGCATCCTAAGGATGTGGAAGCAGGGTACAGTGATTGATTTGGCTTGTGTTGGCTGTCGGTGAAAAGTCCGAGGTTCCTGGCATACGTGCTGGGTGCGGGTCCCAGTTCAGCCAGCCCCGGTTGCTGTCCCATTTCTGGATTGCGGGTCTCTGAGGAGTTGGTTGCTAAGGTACTCGGTAAGGCTTTGGTTGATAAGTTTCTAAGACCATGGCCAGGTATGGTGGAAGGGAGATGGATCTGCAGTTAAAGAGCATGGATAGGTCAGCTGATGGTTTCTTGAACAGTTGCATGGCAGTGGCATGTTTTCAGGTGCTGGGAATGTGGATGATGTAATGTAGGTCCAGGTCATAGCTGCTGGTTTGTCGACTGATATTGTTAATTGAGGAGAACATTGGGTCCAATAGGTATTCGGCAGTGTGAGTGGGTTTGGTAACTTGCTGGGTGAGGCAGAGGATTTCTACAAGGGCCATAGAGTTTGGGACTGTGCAACCTTCTAGGTGAAGCATAGTCTCAGAGGAGAATGAAGGAGCTGACTTTGATGATGAAGGGTCTGAGTAAGTCAGTGATGTAGCTGTTGAAAGTGGTGCGGGTTCCTGATGGTCTGTAAATGAGAGTTCTGCTTAGGGAGATGTTGACTGTTATGTGTATCTGGAACATTAGGTGTTCTATGTAGCTGGGGGTGGTCCGTGCAAATGGTGCAGTTGATGGTGTGTCCGCCTCTAGGGCTGTGCAGGCGATCTTGTAGCCAGTGATTATGGCTATAGCGATTTCCATTGCAGATTTTGGGTTTAGCCATGTTTTGATGAGGAACCGCAGGTCCGGAGTGTGGTCTTTTAGTATGTCCTGTATCTCAGTGGCATGGTTGGTATGCAAGTGGGTGTTGAATGGGTGGTGGTTGGTCTGTGTGAGCGGGTGGCTGGTTCGTGTGAGTTGGAGTGAGTGGAGTACTGAGTGCTATTTGTGCAGCACTAATGGGTGTAGGGCATGGCAGAGAGCATGAGAGACAGCGGGAGGAGCATGTGAACACTCTTCATATTGTGTGGGCAGTGTGGCAGCTGTGCTGCGAATCAGTGGCTGGGGTTGAGAACACAGCAGGGCAGTGGTGGGTAGGAGCAGAACTAGGGTTCCTGCTGCTAGTTATGGTCTATGTACGGATGGGCGCAGAAGGGCTTTGCTTTGGCGAGTATGTGCTGCAGTCTCAATTATAAGGGTCCTGGGGTGGGGAGGAGCACATGGAGTGGTGTACAAATGGTTGATGTGAAATGAAGTTGTTCAAAGTTTCCACAAGAAATCACAAAGCACAGCCCCCTAAATTTCTATTGGCTTTAATATTTTACCTGTGGGAACAGATAAGTGTTATTTCAGAGACCATCATTTTCTTACTTCATCTAGTTATTTCTCCCAAACGATAATGTGACGTTTCACTGACGTACGTCCTATACCAGTGACTGTTCCACTGTGACATTGGCACTCTCATTACCCCTTCCCAGGCTCGTACCTTAGTCAGTGAGCATATTGGGGAGGACTGGGTGAATCTCAAATTTCTCAAATAAAACCAGCATTGGCGTAGCCAATAGGTCTCGCCTTTGGGAACTTATAAGTGTTTAACCATGCAACAGTTGATGTTGTTGCACCAAGGATATTGTGCCGGATAACCAAACACTTAAAAGAAACTGGATTGTTGACTACTCACGTTCTGGAAGTCCCAAGAGGAGATCGTGGGGGAAGGCAGAGACGCCTACCCGAGGCTGCATGCCGGGAGCTGTGCGAGCGCAGCAAGGTAGAGGTGGAGATCGGTAGAGGGACCAGGCGTGTGAGCAGACCAAGTCTTCCTGATCAAGACAAAGGAGCCGCGGAGAGGCACTGAGGAACTGTAGGAACCAGAGGCAGGACGTATGGTGTAGGAGCGGAGTACGGGAGCCTGGAGGGGGCTGCGAGAGAAGAGCGTCTGTCGTCCATCGCCTCCTTGCAAGCCGCTCGCTCCCTGACTGTCGGCAGTGGCGAAGGGTCGTGCGGTAAGAGGCAGAGGGCTCGGATTTGCGGGAAGTCGGCCAGTGGAGGTGTCCTGAGAGCCGTGTCTGCCGCAGTGGGGAGGAATGCAGGATTGACCTGCGGAGGTACCCGAAAGAGAGTGGCCCTGGCCGTGCCTAAAGCTGTGGGGGAGGTGCGTGAAGTGTACGTCCCTCGCCTTCTTGCAAACAGCTCCGATAACCCGGCATAAATAATGGCGGCGGCCACTGCGGGATGAGGCAGAGGACAGCACCGAACGCCGCGGGCACCGTGGGAGAAGAAGCGCGTTGTGTGGAGTGACCGCTCTTCGGCCCTGCGCATCCCTCGCATGTAAAGGCAGGGTACGCTGGTCCGGGGTGAGGTGGAGAACAGCGCCGAGAGCATCGGGCTTCGGCAGGAGCTCGTCCTGGGGCTGGCTCGCCCCTCCTCCCTTCGTGGGCAGTGCTGATGAAAAGCAGGACAGCACGGGAGAGGGACAGGCTCGGCGAAGATACAGTGGTCCTGGCTGACAGACGGCCATCTGCAGAATCGTCTTTGAGGCCCTTTGTGTACCTACTGGAGAGGTGAGGCGCTTTGACTGGCCCTTTGTGGGAGTGATACAAGAGAGGGGCAATTCTCACCGAGGTTTGTTGTCGTACAGGGATAAATGCATGCAGACTTGCCCCCATTTGGGTGGTGTACTGGAGATTAGAAGTGCTGCCACCATTTTGATGGGTCTGGCTAGTTAGTAGATTGAAACTATTTCAGGCACAGTGCAAAATGGCGTTGATCTAAAAAAGAGATAGGACTAGTGCAATAAGTATCTTGCAGTGAATTTCAACAGTGGGGTATTGAATAGGAGTAAACAGAGGACTTCCGCCAAAGAAGGATGAGTGGAAACTAACAGAGGACTCATTTTTCAGGGAATCTAATCCATTAAAAGTGACAAAGGACTACACTCCAATCTGATGCTTTCTGGGTAGCCATCATGGTAGGAGCAGAGCAATGCTAATAACAAATGTTCTGCTATCTTAACCATGTTAGGGCATCATCTAAAACCGGAAGGAATGAATTCATTCTCAATAATTTGCCCTCCCAAGCTTACTAAAAATGCCTCAAAAGCTTTTAAACAAAACCTTCTCAGATCCAATCCAGAAACGCTAATACTAGATCCCTCCTTCAATTTAAAAAAAGGTATAATTATTAACGACCTTATCTTCTTTACTACTAAAATGGTCAAATGGAGAAATACTCTAAACAACTGTCTGAAAGTACAGGAGTCAAAAAACATTCCCTATGGAACGAAGTTGCTCAGTACACCTTCCCGGAAGCGGAGAGCAACATTAAATATAACATGTTATAAAAATGGCACGCTTCTCATCCAAGCTACTAACAAAGATCTGGAACCGTTTGAACGAATTTTTGCCAACATTAAAAAACCATGTCCTCAATGACCCCACCTCAAGAAGAAACCAACCTGATTTGAACTCTCAAGTCATTGCCGCACAGGGTAACTAATCGGCTAACTCTGAATTAGGCAGTGTGAGGGATCCCCTACAGTCTAATCAAGTTATATCGCTGGATGGCACTAACACCAATGAAGAGCCCCATCCATTGAATCAAGAAGTCAGGAAATGGCAGGATAATAATAATGGAAGAGACAGGGCGTTAGGTTACAGAAACCCCAATGTTGAGCCCCAGTTGCTACTTCTGGAAGTCCTTGCTTCGAGCGATGGCGAAACGGTAACTGCCAGAATGATAGAAATCCAACAGACGGTTCATGAGGTGGCATTAAAAGGCAATTCCTCTAACGATGAGCCCCAACAATTGGATCATGAAACCAATAAGCGAGAAGACAGGGGCCTCAACACTCAGCTAGCATTAGTTACCGCACTCGTCGATTCTAGCTCCCCTACGACGCCTAACCTTGATCTCGACCCGCTAATAGGAACTATAAGCTGTTTTGAAAACTCACAAGTCAATCAGGATAACTGGAGAGGCACACAGGTGACCGGCACAGGGAATAGCAGATCAGTTTTCAATCTAAAAAAAACCAGGCACAGATCCAGCAGATATTTTCAAAGCTAGCTTTCCAAGAAGGACGCAACCAGTATACATCATAGATTAGATTCGATAAAGACTAGAACCCCACAAACAAATGGGGAGCTTAATTATTTTAATGATCTCAGTTCACAATCTTGCAAGATTTACAAAGCTATGCTTTCCGTTATCAGAGATATGAAGAATCTGCTATGCCTATCACAAAATTGACTGGCAAAAATGAAGGCTCTACAGTCCTCCTCTTTTGAAACACATGTCAAACGCTGTTCCACCCCTATGGCGGCGGCAAACAGAATATACCGCCCACGCACGCAACTCAACTATCTAACAGACAGTGAGCTATCCTCCATTCTGTCTACATACGAACCGACTCACACTTCGCAAATTAAGATTGGCGAAAACTTGATCCAAACAATTGTATCGAATTCGGACAGAAATTCCCAGGCTAACAGAAGGCCTAATGCCAGCAACCTTAAGATGGTGACAATAAAGCCTGAAATGTCTGTTCCGCTAATGATTAACTCCCCGAAACATATTCGTTGCTTATTACTCAACTGTCGTTCAGCAAACAAACATGCGACTGACATGGCTGACATCATACTAACCCATGAAATTGACGTAACCATTTTAACTGAAACATAGCTTTCCGACTCGTGTTCGCCATGCTTAGACCTGTTAGTCCCCCCAAACTATCGAATTATGAGACGGGACAGACACAACAGATTGGGTGGAGGCATTGCTTGCATACATAGATCGGACATTACCAACACTAGAATTCATTCTGACCCATTAGAATCTTGCAAATACCTAGGTATGTCTTTAAGATCAGCAGATAACCAAAACTGTAAACTCCATGCACTCTACCACCCCCCTGGTACAAAGACCAAGTTCATGGACCATTTGATAGAGAGATCATTACCACCAACTCTAATCTACAGTCGAACGATATCTTCTTAGGTGACTTCAATATTCACTGGGAGGATCAGGCTGACAGTAAAATTACCCTCCGTAAAACCTCCCTGGAAGAACAATCATTAGTCCAGGGATGCCATCTCCCCCACCCATTCCAAAGGATCAACCTTAGATTGGATTATAGCCAAAGAGAAAGAGATTGAGAACATTATAATCACACTCTGCGACTCGTCTGATCACCACATAATTACATTCGAAATTCCCCTGAGCAAAAACAAATCGTCCACACAAGCTATTAAGCCCAAAATATGGACCAGGAACACTAGAGGAATCAATATGGAAAACGTAGCAGCTCGCTGTGAATTAGAGTTGCAACCACCTGAGAACATGCTTGACATCAGTGACCTAACTTTGCATTATAACAAGTCTATGTTAAGCATTATAGAGAACTTAGCCCCTCTAAAACTGAAAAGAATCTCTGACAAAGACAAAAATCTGTGGTTCAATGGTTCCTTAAATGAAGAAAGAAGATCACTCAGACTCTCAGAACGCACATGGCGTCCATACCCTACCTCACCCCACTTAATCCAACTGAGGCAATCCAGGAAAGCCTATAACAAAAGCATACTTAAATCCCAAAAACTTTTTTAAGAAAGAACTGGACAATGCAGTAAATAGATCTAGGAAACTATTCGATCTACTTATAGAAAAATAGAATAAATCTGCCAATTCAGCACCTGTCCTCACCAAAACAAGCTTAAACAGTGAGGATTTCTCAGTCTTCTTTACAGACAAATCTAACGCTATGGAGGGGGAACTCAAACAATAGCTGAAGACATTGAAAGGGAGAAGGGTACCTCAGATGAACTTCAGACTCAACAAGAACTAGACAAACCGAAAAACAATGCTCGATGGTCAGGATTTAAACCAGTCAGTGAATTAGACATCTCAAAGATCATGTCGACCTCTAAACCTAACAACCACTATAACGATCCACTACCAGCAAAGTGCTGGTCTTCGTTAAACAACCTGCTAATCCCTTCTTGGACTAAGATCATAAATGCCTCATTATCACAAGGCCAAATACCGGACTGCCTAAAAACAGGACAAGTCACTCCTCTATTAAAAAAACCAACAGAGAACCCTTCTAATCCAAACAATTTCAGACCTGTAACTAACATTCCCATGCTAGCCAAAGTGCTGGAAAAATGGGTCCAACAACAATTGAATCTTCACATTTCGGATTTCAATCTGTTAAATGATTGCCAATCTGGGTTCAGACCGAACCATAGTACAGAAACTGCAATCCTGCATATAGTAGATGACGCTTTACTGGCTCTCGACCATAATGACACATGTCTCTTAATACTGTTGGACCTGTCATCAGCTTTCGACACGATAAACCATGCCAAAATTATAGATCGGTTGAAAAACCGAATGGGGCTAGAGGGTGCAGTCCTAAAGTGGTTCAGCTCCTTTCTAGAGAATAGATTGCAAAAATTAATTGTCAACCAAACCCTGTCAGGCCCAACCAGAAATACGATTGGAGTTCCACAAGGTTCAACGTTATCTCCGGCGCTATTCAATCTATATGTAGAACCACTAACTGCTATATTACAAAAAGCAAACATTTCCGTCCATATGTATGCAGATGACACGCAGCTATACATCAAGGTGACATCGACAGAAGATTTAATTTTTATGAACCAAGCTCTAACGAGAACCCTCCAATGGCTAACCTTGAACCACCTGAAGCTAAATCCGCAGAAAACTGAATTCTTACTGATTACGCCAAAGAAAAGTAAATTTAAGATAGCAGAATGGTCCAACCATATCACTGCAATAAAATGTACCCTGAAGATTGTCGACTCTACTAAATCTTTGGGAATTACTCTGGACAAAAACCTGAACATGGTAGCACATATCAACACAATGGCAATGAACGCCCGTTTCCATCTAATCTACTTGCGGAAACTAAAACCATTCCTAAATAAAACAGATCTTAAAACATCAGTTCAGTCACTGGTCATTTCTAGGATCGAATATGGTTGCGCTACATTGGCTGGGCTACCCAAGATCACATCAGCCCCTCTGAAAGCATGTCTTAACGCAGCCACAAGACTTCTATCAGGATCCCAAAAAATTCGACCATATCTCAGGATCCCAAAAAATTCGACCATATCTCGCCGCACCTGAAAGTGCTCAACTGGCTGCCCTTCGAAGCAAGAATTAATTTCAAATTAGCATGCATCACTCATAAAGCATTGCATCACAAAACACCAGTTTACCTAGCACACAAACTCACGCTTTCAGGGGGACACCGATTCTCCAGGAGCAAAGCTGATCTTCTACTGAAACCAGCTCGTTTTTGGAAGAAAAGAACTTCTGACAGAGCGTTCTCCGGGGCAGCACCGAGAATTTGGAACGCTCTCCCCCGAGCATTAGAAGAATCCCATCCTTCGCAGCATTAAAAAAAGAAGCAAAATCTTTTTATATGAGGAAATTTCTCCCATAAGACCATACAACAGAACTGATGGCTACAAACTTTTCATGTCTGGTTTCATGCGTCCGCTAGCCTTTCACTAACCACACATGAGCTTGTATATATGTTTTACCTGTGTGTTTTAAGCTCTCTGATATTAATACAACTGTTGACTGCTATATATGTTTACGCTTCCTGAAGTTTTAATGATGTAAAGATTTAGTGATTTGTAATCTATAAGGTTCTAATGTTGAAGTACGTCTGTAAAGCGCTCTGATACCCTTTGCAGGGTCATGTTAGCGCTATAGAAAACACTAAAAATAAAATAAAGGAAGAAAGGCTCCAAAGGCTGAAAAATTATATCACAGAGAGCAGTAATTCAGGGTAAAAAAGTATTGAGAAGGGAGAGGAAGGTGATCTTGGAAAGACAAAGAAAGAAATGTGTGGTGAGAAGGGTGTGAAAGGAGAAGAGAGCTGGATGCGAAGGATAGAAGAACAGGGAGAGGGCCAAGGTGGATTATATTGCTACAGGTATGAGAAAATAGAAAATTCCTTGACTTTGAAAGTTTCATGTTTGTAGACGTTTATCTTTACTCTTTCGTAAAATGTGCCTTTTATCTGATCGCTTTACCTCTGTGCACTCAGGTGTGAAAGTATTTCTTGATCTATTTCAAATTCTACTGTAGGCCCTCATTTCTCCTAGAGGTAAATGGGTGAAAACGTTGCAACTTTGCAAAAGTGCAAAGTTGTCAATGAACCACCAGCTCACCCTGCATAAAAGGCTGTCCTGAATTTAAGCATTATTCTCAGGGAGTCTAGCTAACTTTCCTCAATGTCAAGAATATATATATATGTTAGCATGTATATATATGCATGTGTGCTTGTGGGGCTGTAGATACACATGCTCTGCATACTCCTGCCTATATTGTGTTGGCCCAGAAGTGTTACTTGTTTTTCTTCAAAGAAATCGAAGTCGCAAGACCTGTAGTGACTCTACCCTTGGTCCACAATACTCCAGCTGATTGGTTCCACCTCAGAGTGTTTCATCCACTTTAGGCTCGGTCGTTTGGGAGCGTTGTTCTGAGACAAAAGTGTTAATATACACTGGGTTTTCTTTCTTGGGTTGTGTGATTCCCACTTTCAACCATGTGTCGAAAACAGCACTACCTGCAGCAATGAAAGATGCCGCTCAAGATACCTGGGCTTCAGGCCAGAAGGTCAATGGCTGGGGCACTTAAATGCATTGCTGCCTTTAGCTGTCTGAGGCTTCTTAGACTAGGGCAACATTATGGAACGTAATCCCTTCCACTTCTTTCGCTGGAGGGTAAAGAATGTGGGCCCATCATAAGATGCAAAGACATTCTTCATCTGAGGCCCTCTGTCATTCCGGCAGCTCAAGAAGAAGAAAGTCTGTGGTTCATCTTTTGTAAGGAGCAAGATGTAGAGGAGAAGGTCAAATTCCTTAAGCGGTACAGCATGTGGCAGTTTCAGCGCTGAAGACCAAATTAACACTATGATGCCAACTGTTCCCCAAAGTCAGTTTCAACCTCCGAAACAGTCTCCGAGGATCGTTCCCACTCAAATTGGGTAGTGAATCCAAATTTGATCCAGAAAAAGCACAAACCTTCGGGTTGCACTCTTCCAGTTGGGTTGCTAAGGGCTCAAGAGGCTAGGTTAACACCTGCAAAGTCCCCTCCCAGCATCGCTGCCTCCGCCTGAGACTGTGGAAAGCCTCACACTGAGCTGAAATTGACCCCAAAACCTCTGCTGCAACTGTCATCAAAACTGGTTTTGAATCACTCCTCGCTGCCGAAGTCAGACACCACAAAGGGGTCTATCTACGAAAGGCTATTGGAATCCTCGATGCAAAGCAGAAAAATCTGCATCTCAAATAAACACTGGATGACCCTACAGGAGGAACCACTATTCAAACCTTCCAAGCCACCAAGTTTAAAAGGGTGAAAGACTTGGCCACCATCCCTACACCTTTCCCATCAGTACCATCCACAGTTCCTCCTCCACTATCACTACCCTGCAATCTCCTTCTCTTACTGGGCCGCACAGGCCTGACTCAGACCCAGACAGCCCCTACTACCCACAGGACCCCTATGATAAGCCCTTTAGGTCACAGGAAGGAGATGATCCCCGGAAAGACTATGTGGTAGACCCGAAAGATGATCCAGATGTGCTGTTGAATCAGGATTGCTAGGAACCCTTGGTTTACATTGGGTTGGTAAACTGGAGTTCGTTCTGACAGGAATCGATGGGAGATGCTCTCTTTCACATTGCCCAGTTTATTGAGACAAGCAACGGCAAACAGCCACTCCCCGGGGCCTACGTTAAATTGGAAGGACCCAGACTCATCACGACTTTATATCTAGTGCGTACATTTTACCTGTACCAAGGGTTCCTAGCAAACTTGATTCAACAGCACATTTTTGGATGGTTTAATACTACAAGTGGCTATGACGGTCCATTCCGAAAAGGACTCTACCACACCTGCCGTTTGTACAACTTGTTGGCTTGATTACAACTACTCATTGGATATCAACCATTCATGCCCTGAAGAAGTCCATGTGTATGGACGAAACGCATCGGCTGTTCAAACTCATCAAGATCGTTATTTTAATCCTGTTTAAATAAAATATGAACTTTTGAAGAATATACTTTTGGACACGGATTGAATATTTTTCCTTGTTTTGTGGTGAACCTTTGCTTATGGCTATATATATATATATATATATATCGGCTCAAAAACTTCTTAGTAACCAAGAAAGACGCTGCACTCACTTGTGAGATTCTCTGTCGTATATTCACTGAAAAAACCATAGGTTTCAGGCACGTTATAGTTAGAAATTAGCATTTAAAAAACCTTAGAAGTTCACTGAAAAGACCATAGGTTTCAGGGGCGTTATAATTAGTTGGACATTTCACTCGTACAAAGCCATAGAAATTCCCCCGTTATAGTTAGTTCAGCTAACTATAACTCGCGCACCCGCAATGCACTGCTGATGACATCACATATTACATCACTCATGACATGGTCAGTGACATCACTCATAACATCTCAAATGACATCACTGATGACATCATCCAGCTTGTGTGTGTGTGTGTGTGTATATATATTTCTGTATATATATGTATGTGTGTATATATATATATATATTCACTGAAAAAATCATAGGTTTTACACCAGTTATAGTTAGCTGGAAGTTTTACTCGCATAAAACCATTGAAATTCCCACGTTATAGTTAGTTGGACTCACTATAACTTGCGCGTGCAATGCACTGCTGATGACGTCACATATTACATCACTCATGACATGGTCAGTGACATCACTCATTACATCACTGATGACACCATCCAGCGAATGTGTGTCTTTCTAAAAAATACATGTGTTATATATGTATGTGTAAAAGTTGATGGAAGAATAAATGTTTAAATAAGTGTTTACATGGATTTAAAAAAAAAAATTAATTGGTTAACTGGTTTATTAAGTGTATTTTAGTGAATACATATATTAGAGAGTAATGTTTAAATATTTAAATATATGTATTAGTGTTTCACTTTGTGTATAAGTGGCTGCATGGGTTGGTGAGTAGCTACATGTGTATGTATATGGGTTATTAGATGTTTTTGTTAGTATCAGTATGAGTGTTTGTATGGTTTGGTGGGGGTATTACTTAGCACATAGATGCATGAATGACTGACTCTCTCTTTGTATGTGTTTTGAAGACAGCATATGTGCAGGACTGTATGGGTGGATGAGTGTGTATATGTGTGTGTTAGTGAGTGAATGACTGTCTCGCTAATGTCTTTATCAGTAACTACATATGTTTTAATCTAGTATATGTGAATATTGATGTATATAAGTGAGTATATGTGAGAGTGAGGGATTGTAAGAGTTCCTGTTTAAATTAGTATGTGTTTCTATAAGTGATTGTTTAAGAGAGTAAGTATGTGTAAGTTTCCTTAGAAGTAAAGTGGTAGTGTGGGTATAGCTGTATATGCAAATAAATGGATGTTCAATAGTTTATTTGCATGTGTGAGTATGTGTGTGAGTAACTTTTGGATGCCTGTCGTTGTGTAACAGGATGTATAGGTGTTTTACTACATATGATGAGTGAGTATATGTATGAGTGACTATATAGAACTGTTGGTGAATGAGTGGATGTGTATATAGATGGTGGAATTATTGAATTGGTTGTTGTAAGTGGTATGGGTATCTCCATTTTTTTGAAAATTTTAGTTTCTATTTTTGAATATGTGTTTCAAGGGTTACATTACAGGGAAAGGAGGTCTCTCACTCTGTCACAAGGATGGTGTCATCAGTGATGTCATGAGTGATGTCACTGACCATGTCATGAGTGATGTAATATGTGATGTCATCAGCAGTGCATTGCACGCGCAAGTTATAGTGAGTCCAACTAACTATAACGTGGGAATTTCAATGGTTTTATGCGAGTAAAACTTCCAGCTAACTATAACTGGTGTAAAACCTATGGTTTTTTCAGTGAATTTAATAGGTTTTTTTAATGCTAATTCCTAACTATAACTGGTGTGAAACCTATGTTTTTTTCAGTGAATTTCAATGTTTTTTTAATAGCAAATCTTTATAGGTATAAAAAATAATACATTTTAAAACGAATTTTATATTGTATAATTGTCAATTTTGTAATTTTTTTTATTTTTAACCCTGGGGCGCTCCCGGGGCGCGTACCGGTGAACGCACGGGTAAGCGCAATGTTACGGCGCGCCCCAGGGCGCGTACCGGGGAGCGTCCCGTTAGCGCTATTCTCGGGAACGAAAACAACATCATGACGTTTCGCGTAACCGCGTAATGCGTCATATGACGCACTGCGTAAGCGCACCCAGAAGCATGCGAGCGCATACGATCGCGCAACGTCCTGACGCGCTTACGCCGCGCGCCCCGGGGTGCGCCTTGGAGCGCGATCACTTTTGCGCTTACAGATACATCTGAAATACTGACGTATCTAAAAGTACTTGCGACATAATACGTCATATATTTAATATGACGCATGAGTAGAAGACTGAAGGCCTCATTTATGAGGCCATGCGTCACTTTTACGCCACCGGTGCGTCACTTTTTGTGACGCACCAGTCCTGTTACAAATGCACCTTATTCAGTCATATTTACAAAGTGACACATCTAGGTAGATGCATCACTTTGTAAACCCCTGCACCACATTATACCTACGTCAGGTGTAATGTATGCAAAAGGGACGTATTGACGCAACAAAAGGGTCGTAGAGGTGTCGCAGTAAAATCTATGAGATATCACTACGTCACTTTTATGACGCTGTTGCGTCCAAATCTTGCGCCTGTTTCAAAGCAGGCGTAAGACTGATGCAGGCCCTTTCACATGGGGCCTGGCCCCATGTGAAAGGATGCATTCCTGGAGTTGCATCATTTTTGTGACACTCTCTCCAGTGCGCCACATTATACCTACGTCAGGTGTAATGTATGCAAAATGGGTATATTGACGCAAGAAAGGGTCGTAGAGGTGACGCAATGAATGAACGGTGTGTGTGGGACGTACTTGTAGGTACCTAAATCAGCCACAGAACCCAAAAGCTCTTTTCAGAGCTACCCTACCTCTAATCACTCAAAACTATTTTTCACCAAAGTACGCTCCCCGGTGTGCGTACCGGGCTTCCCCCCGCGAAAACCGAAAAAAATGTAAAACATTTTTTTACCCATAGGACCCTTTTATGGCCCCCACATCAAACCTAGGGGGTCAGGGGGGGGGTCTACCCTGCCCCTTTTTGGTTATTTCCCCCTTTGTTTTTACCACCTCTTGTGTCTCGATCCTACCGAGACACAAGATGGCGGCCGCTCCGGACTGTTTCGAATGTTTACAGACACCCGAGAGCCAATCAGCTTTCCGTGCACAAGTCGCGTGGCGCGCCCGGAGCGCTCCCCGGTGCGCGGCTATAGATATATAAATTTTTTTGAACCTAAATTACTCAAAATCCTCTGGAGCACATATCTTGAGACATAGCAAAGGCACATTGGGCTACCAGTCCCTACAATTTTGCCAAGTTTGGTGAAAATCCATTCAGCCGTTCGAGCTAAAAGTGCGACCAACCGCCCTATGGAAATTAACATGGGGAAAACACGTTTTGGGACCCCCCTTTTATCTCTTCCCCCCGCTTGACGAATTCCCCCCAAACTTTGAGGGAAGGACCGGAGCGCCGCGAGGCAAAGTTGCTGAAAATTTCAGGCAGATTCCTCCACCGGCGCCAAAGTTATTCCAAATAGAATGTTACGATTTCCCTATGGAAATCAATCCTAACTATAACTACCTACTGGCGACCGCCAGTAGGTAATATATATATATATATATATATATATATATATATATATATATATATATATATATATATATATATATATATATATATAAATTCACTGAAAAAAACCATAGGTTTCACACCAGTTATAGTTAGGTGGAAATTTTACTCGCATAAAACCATTGAAATTCCCACGTTATAGTTAGTTGGACTCACTATAACTTGCGCGTGCAATGCACTGCTGATGACGTCACATTACATCACTCATGACATGGTCAGTGACATCACTCATGACATCACTGATGACATCTCAAATGACATCACTGATGACAACATCCTTCTGACAAAGTGGCAGACCTCCTATCAGCATAAAATAACCTTTGACACACACATTCAAAAATAGAAACTAACATTTTCTTTAAAAAGGAGAAACCAATACCAATTACAACAACTTATTAGGTAATTCCAACATCTACATACACATCCACTCATTCACCAACAGTTCTATATAGTCACTCATGCATGTACTTACTCATCATATGTACTCATACACCTATACATCCTGTTACACACTAATACTCATCCATATAGTTACTCACACACAAAATTCACACATGCAAATAAACTATCAAAAAAACATTTACTTGATTATACTGCTATATACACACCACTACACATACTTCTACAGAAACGGAAACATATTTACTCTCTTAAACAATCAATTATAAAAACACATACTCACTAATCCACCCATACACACAATCATCCACCCATACAGTCTTGCACACATGCTGTCTTCAAAATACATACAAATAGTGAGTCACTCATTCATGCATCTGTGCTCTAAGTAATATCCCCCACCGAACCATACAAACACTGATACTGATACTCAATAAAACAACTAATAACCCATATACACACTCATGTAGCTATTCACCAACCCATGCAGCCACTTGTACACAAAGTGAGACACAGATACAGATATTTAAATATTTAAACATTACTCGCTAATATATGTATTCACTAAGATACATTTAATAAGTCAGTTAACCAATCAATTTTACACAAAAAAACATCCATTTAGACATTTATTTACCCATTTATTCTTCCATCAACCTTTAGATATACATATATAAAAAATATTTATTTTTCAGAAAGACACACATTCACTGGATGGTGTCATCAGTGATGTCATGAGTGATGTCACTGACCATGTCATGAGTGATGTAATATGTGATGTCATCAGCAGTGCATTGCACGCGCAAGTTATAGTGAGTCCAACTAACTATAACGTGGGAATTTCAATGGTTTTATGCGAGTAAAATTTCCACCTAACTATAACTGGTGTGAAACCTATGGTTTTTTCAGTGAATTTAATAGGTTTTTTAAATGCTAACTCCTAACTATAACTGGTGTGAAACCTATGGTTTTTTAAGTGAATATATATATATATATATATATATATATATATATATAAAACATTTCTATGGCAAAATGAAACCCCTCATTGTGTTCCTTTTCAAATTAAATGTATTAAGTGTTACCACTTTATTCCAATCAAGATGACTTCAGGTGTGCCATACTTTTGTCATAAGTAAGACTGTTAGCGTTCTAGTTGTTCTTTAGAACACTCTGGGACATTCTGTCATTGAGCTATAGTTGGGCTAAATCTGGCTGATATTTGGGCTACATTTGGGCTCTTTTGTCTCTGGTGGCCATCTTGGGCGACTGCATATCAGAATTTTTTTAATGAAATATAAGAGGATTTGAGAAGTCACTCAAAATGTGCCCTAATTTTTCTTTCTTCAGCACTAATCATAATTTCTATGGCAAAATGAACCCCCTCATTTTGTTCCTTTGCAAATTAAATGTTTTAAGTGTTAACACTTTATTCCAATCAAGATGACTTCAGGTGTGCCATACTTTTGTCATAAGTAAGACTGTTAGCGCTCTAGTTGTTCTTTAGAACACTCTGGGACATTCTGTCATTGGGCTATAGTTGGGCTACATCTGGCTGATATTTGGGCTACATTTGTTTTTTTTTGTCTCTGGTGGCCATCTTTGGGCTACATTGGGCTACATTTGGGCTCTAACATATATATAGCCCAATGTAGCCCAATATATATTTTTTCAAAGTAAATTTTCGTAAAAACCACTGGAGCATATATCTTGAGACATAGCAAAGGCACATCGGGGTACCAGTCCCTACAATTTTGCCAAGTTTGGTGGAAATCCATTCAGCCGTTCGGGCTAAAAGTGAGTCCAACCGCCCTATGGAAATTAACATGAGGAAAACACGTTTTGCGACCCCCCTTTTATCTCGGCCCCCGCTTGACGGATTGCGCCGAAACTTTCAGGGAAGGAGCGGAGCTCAGCGAGGCTAACTTAAGGAAAATTACAGGCAGATCCCTCATTCGGCGCCAAAGTTATTCCCAATAGAATGTTGCGGATTTCCTATGGAAAACGATCCTAACTATAACTACCTACTGGCGACCGCCAGTAGGTAGATATATATATATATATATATCTACCTTTCAGGCTAAGAGTGCCAAATTATGCAAATACTGGCAGCAAGTAACTATGAGTTGTTCCCAAGTTTAGGTGGTGATCAGCTACTTTATAAGGTGCACCCTACAGTACCAGTGACACTCTGAATCTGCTCACCTCAAACTTTTTTTTTATAGCAGAATGTTGAGCATAAATTTAGCACAGTGCCAACCGTACTGAGCTAGGAAGGAACAAAGCCTCTTGACATTTTTATAATAAAGTCATTAAGCATAGGACTAGCACAGTGCTATCCCCCCCAAGCAGATAAATGATAAATCTTTTACAACTCCAGGCACAGTATTACAGCTGTGGATTTGTAAAATACCATCCAAGCACACCTGGAGTGAATAAAAGCAACCCCTTACACGTGTTATACTCTAGTTTGAGATCATTAGAAAGGTACAGCTTTGTCCTGACACAAGGGAGCACCCAGTGTAAGTCAAGACAATACCCTTTCAGCATTAGAGTGCTGAATGAATTTTGCAAAACAGGAAGCAAGGGTCTCTGGGTACTTCCCAAGTTTAGGCGAAGAGCAGCTTCCTTATATGGAGCACCTTACAACACCAGCGACACTCTGAATTAGTTCACCCCAAATGTCTGGTTTACTAGGAGCGTTTTAAGCATAGGATTAACAAAGTGCCATCCATGCTGAGCTAGAAAGGGACAGTCTTTTGCAAATTCGACAGCATAGTCTTTTAGTATAGAACTAGCACAGTGCCATACTATATTTATTACAGAGTGGCGGTAACCACTCTGTAGACCTACTTCGAATTCCAAAGTATAGGAATGCCTCCGACATTTAGTCACTAATAACTTTGCGCCCATTTGACGAATCTCCACTAATCTTTGCATACATTGCCAATGTAGAAAGAGGAATGGGTCTACAAAGTTTTGATTTGTCAAGGGGGTGCAAAAAAAAAGAGAGGGGTCCCAAAACGCAATTGGGCACCAATCCATTTGTCAAAAACTTTGAACTGATGTGTAGTGTGAAAATAGCTGGCGGATTTGAATGAAATTTGGCAGGATTACACATTATGGTGTGCAGATTATCCTTTTAACTACTACAGATAAGTTATTTTTGTCAATTATGAGGCATTTTAGCTTGGTGATATTCAAAAAATTCTGCGCTGTTTCACTGAATTACCTCCGTACATAGCAATGGCAAGTCAAAATATGGTTGGCTAATGACTGCTTTTAAAAAAGTAAAAGGCAGCCATGTTGTTTTAGGTATAGTTTGGCTGTGTTCTGCGTTGCTCCTTCAGAGATAGGTATTAAGTTGAATACCTTTCCCCTACTAGAGCTCCCTTTTTTCCATTTTTACGCATAAATACAGACAAAAAACTGTCGCGGCTTTCAGAAGCTCCAAGTAAGATGTACGCCACTAACCTGTCTATCACAGCCAGCAGGAACGATGTCGTGAAGAGAAGCCCCCCTCTTACCCTAGACACTCCCCTTCCCTCAATGTAAATAAAACATTGTGGAAACAGGGAGTCCCCAAGGGAAAAGGGAAGTGGATAAAATATTAAAGATTTCCTGTTGCCTCACAGGTCTGGTCAAGAGCGCTGGCTTCTTATCTGGGACTCTGCATGTAAGATAAGGCAGAAAGACAGTAGGACACACAGAATACATGCACACCTGACATTAAACACCTTGAGGTCATATGCTAATACACTTACATCCCATTCCTAGAGTTTATATCATAAATGAATCTCCGCAGAGCAGCTCGGAAAAATGGCTTCATGTTCATCCCAATACAGTGCCCTTCAGAGTCAAAGAATGTTTTGAAAAATAAGAAGGGAGATAAATGGCTTTATTCCGTCATAGAGCACAAATGGAGTTTAGCTCAAAACTTGTGGCCCCATGACAGGCGCAGTTGACACTAGAACAAGAAATGTGCAGCACGATATTGAACTGAGGAAGTCTCACACAGGAGAGCAACTCCTATTACACTTATTCCAAAATGTCTCGGTCTACAAAACACCCAGGGCGGAAGACCTGCAAAATTAACAATGACACGGAGCCCTTCCTGCGGGCCGCTCCGGTTTCGCATTCCAAAGGTCTCCTAATTACCTCTGGGCTGATGGCAGGCAATGGTAGTTACGCTATTGCACTGTATACTGCTGAAAACCTTTTGGACATTCAAATTCGAGTATACATTTATCAGTCAAATAAATGTGGAAAAATACCCATTGCAGCTTTATTTATATAGAAAACATAAAATAAAAATGGATAAATACAGAAAGAATTAGCAAAAAATAAGTATGGATAAATACATGCGGAAATGTTGAAAAAATAAATACCATAGAACCAGAAGCCCTACCTATAACCACTTTATTAAAGTGGTAATAGGTAGCAAAAAATATTTGAGTTTCAATATATATATTTTTTAAATGTAAAGAGTACCACTTTACCGCCTCAGGAGTACAACAGTACTTAAAATAGATTTGAAACATATATATGTTAAAAATAAAAAATACATTTACAAATATAGTGTAGTACAGTGTATTTGCTATTATCAACATATTCAAATATGCACAAATAAGTCTAATGCCTACACATTACCGAGCTACTTAAGTTTTAAAAAATGCGCAGTTCACCTTAAACTGCTAGAAATTATACAGAAAATTATTAATCCATTTCTCTACCTATTAACACTTTAATAAAAGGGTAATAAGTAGGACCCTGCAATGAAACCTGCCACTTAGCTATATATAAGACCCTAACCCAGAATGCAAGGAAAGGCAGAACGCAACCAAACTGTGCTAAAAACTACGTGGCTATCTTTTACCTTTGTTAAATACCGCAATTAGGGAATCACCTACTGATTTCTCATCTGCTTGTACTGCGGTATACCGCAAACGTACTGTGACACAACATATAACTTCGATTTTTCAAACTTAGGACTTTAAACCTACTTACACTATTCACACATGCTGCCCAAAATTATAATTTACACCTCATAATGTATATTCTTAACACAGTACATCTACTTCTGTTCACACACTTTCACCCTCCATCTGTTTCAGTTACCTCACTCCACTATGCGACACTAGTCCACTGTATGCCACTCCACACTATGCCACTTCACTCTACACTCCACTGTACACTATTCCACTGTGGGCCACTCCAATCTATGGCACTCCAGTCTATGCCACTGCACTCTATGCCCCACCACTCTATACTACTCCACTGTATGCAACTCCATTCTATGACACTACAATCTACGCTATTGTACTCTGCCACTCCACTGTATGCCACTTAAGTTTACGCCACTCCACTGTATGCTTTGCACTCCAGTCTATGGCAATCCACTGTACTCCACTACTTTCTATACCACTACACTCTAACCTATTTAACTGTGTGACACACTACTCTACACCACTGTACTCTACGCTACTCCACTATATGCCACTCCACATCATTATACTGTACGCCAGTAAACTCAGTGTTATTCCACTCTACTCATCTCCAGAGTATACTGTTACACTGCATGCCACTACAGTCTGCTCCACTCTATAGCGCTCCACTCTATAGCGCTCCACTCTATAGCGCTCCACTCTATAGCGCTCCACTCTATAGCGCTCCACTCTATAGCGCTCCACTCTATAGCGCTCCACTCTATAGCGCTCCACTCTATAGCGCTCCACTCTATAGCGCTCCACTCTATAGCGCTCCACTCTGTCACTCCACACCACTACACTCTACACCATTCCACTCTACTCCAGTGTATGCCACTCCACTGTAAGCTACTCAACTCCACACCACTGCTCTCTACGCTATTCAGCTGTACAGCACTTCATAGTATGCTATTACACTGTATGCCACTACACTCTGCCACACCTCCACCTTTCAGCACTTTACCCTGTAGTATTCCACCCTACCCTACACCACTCCACACCACTCCAGTCTACTTTTCCACTGCACACCACTAAACTGTACACTCCAGTGTACGCCACTCCAAACTACTCTACGCCACTCCACTCTACCCCACTCCAGTGTTTGCTTTTTCACTGTATGCCACTCCACTGTACACTACTCAACTGTATGCCACTGCACTTGTTGCAGGGTTTCTGTTGGGAAGCAGAACTGTGCCTTGGGACAACAGGACATCAGGATGTTGAGACTGAGTCTCTCTACCATGTCAGTACCTGTAGGCCCAAATACGACTAGCTCACAGTGCCTCACCTGCACTCCTAACCTTTCCAGAGTAGCAGGGGATTTTAGCACACCTAGAACATGAACCTCTAGTCTCCAAGGGAATTGTAGAAACAGATCATCACCTTTTGTTTCTCACTCATGCATGTCCATAGTAAACAAAAGTAAGACGTGAAGAAAGTTTACTATATATTTATTGAAACTATCGTCTATTTTGAATCAAGGGTCCTGCGATAATCACAACTGTGCAATCATTAGTGTTAGGCTGTATACCAGGAATTGACCAACCATGGCGACTAATATATCTATGTAGATCTACTCTCACTGTATGAGCCCAGAGATATATTAGTGATCTCTGGGATTAGCAATGGACCCTGTACCTGGCGTGTGTAGTTAGGTGGTCCGCATTGTAGGTGTAATCTCAGTTTAAGTAAGACTGCTGCCTCCATTTCAGGACCAGTCTCTCTGCTGAAATTCCACTCTCTGCCCCCCAAGGTGGCAAGTCTCAGTTTATATGATAAGAACTACTATGTTGGAATTCTGCAGCTATGCTACCGTGTTATGTCTAAATATGTTCCTTTCTTGGCACAAGGAAACAGTACATGTTGTTCTACCTTGTACGAAATGTTCAGACTAAATCCCTAGAAGAGTCACTGAATAATAAATAATATGTACGGTGTATTTCTAAAATAACAATGTTACAAACAAAATTTATTATGCGTGTCTGTGCAAAGCAGTGTCAGGCTGTCTCCTAATCCTCCAATCTAAGGGAGAGCCAAAGAGGGAAATAACTACACACACTAGGCTATTCGACTGTACCCCTTTCCGCTGTATCTACACTCCACACTATGCCACTCCACTGTTCCACTCCTTGCTGCTCCACTGTATGCCAGTTCATTCTACCACATTCCACTCTACTCCGATCCAATGTAGACCATGCTCGTAAAAGCTATTCCTTTGTACATCACTCTCTGCCACGCCGACCCTCTACTCTACACTATTCTACTATATTCCCCTATAATGTATCTCATTCTATTGTACGCTCCTGTACTCTACACCACTACGCGCTGCTCCACTGCACGCTGTTTCACCCCTACACTCTACAAAACACTCCTTTATGCTACTCTACGCCACTCAACTGTATCCCACTCCACGCCACTCCACACTATTCCAATCTATGCCACTCTGGTGTGCACCACTACAGTGTACCCCGTTTCACTGTATGCCACTCGACTGTACATATATAATATGCAAGGGTATAACCAGTGCATGGAGAAATGGCGAGGAATAGTTAATGTAGTGTGGCGATTTAATGCAAGAAGAATTTTGAATCTTTATCACTCCCAGCACCCCCCCAGGTGGGCCAGAGACAGGTTTTTTGTTTTGTTTATGACCTCACATACTACTTCTGTCATGACTTGTCCTATCACATTATTCATAACATGTCCTATCACATTATTCATAACATCATCTGAAAGTTCATAATTAATAAAACTGTGCACGGTGAGGATTCAAGTTATAGTTACTTTAGGACATGAGTTATAGGTACTTCAGAGCTGTATAACTTGTGAATTTCTGTGGTTTTGTTAGTCTAAAAACTTTGTTTTAACTGACATTTTCACCTACCAATAACATCCCTTTAACCTTTGTTTTTTTCAGTTCTATTCTATTTTTTCTTTTAACATAAGTAAGCTATCATTATAATTCCTATCTATGTCACTTTAACCTTTGTTTTTTCAATTAATATTTAGATCTAGAGAAATAGATGCACACGTTAGCAGCTTTAACGACCTGCTGCATTCATTTAACCGACGCTGAAATCCAAGTAGTTTACATTTTGTTTTCCACCCTTTCCTCGTTTTTTCCGCATATTTAGGGTACATTTCACCTTCCTTTTACCACCACCACAGACAAGATTCCAATGTGATGTTAAAATATGAAGGCTATACACTTTTTTTGCTCCCGTTTTCCCCTAGTATACCACAATTCCAGCTCGTATACAAGGAGGTGTTTGTAATACAATTGGTAAGTCAGTTTGAAATTAAGCAAGAGCAAAGAAACCTGCACACTGTGCAATATTTGCCAGGTGCTTTGGTGCAAGGCCCAGTTTCGAAAGTGCCAGCTTGAAGGACCTTCTGTCTCAAACATAACCTTGATGATCGCAAAACCGGACCTGAACCTTTGCAGGCAAAGGCCATGGATGCTTGGAATCTTGCAGACGTAGTTGTCTGGCTAACAGTTGTACCCTTTTGCATGGATGATGGCCGATCATACTAAGGAAAATCTTGCGGCAGGCTCTGAAACTGGTTCCACTTAGTCAGGAAAAGGTAACAGTTTTTAGGTCTCGCCTTTTCCATTCCGAAGGAATGGGAAATGGCGAGAATTCAAGTGCTCAAAATACTCGTGAAACCACGGGTTTTTTCGTGCGGTTTTCTTCGAGTTCACGTGGCCACAGGCACGCGCTTTTGGGCCATAAACTTTCACGGCCATCTGTTCCCAGCTCCAGCACCTCCCCTCTCTCTCCCTGCGCACACCCTTTACTTGGATTTCTCCTCCCCCTCCCCATCCGGCTTCCCTCCGCGCGCCTGCCACACTTCTCCTCCCCTCGCTCGCATTCCCGCCCCCCCCACCAGGCTCTCCCGCCCCCATCCGTGCTTGTTTCTTTTGGTTGACACACTCTACAGATTGCATCTTTGGTAGCTGGCTCTGTCCTGCCTTTCTCGTCCGTCCATCTGCTCCTTTCCACCCTTCCACTGTTGTGCTTGCGAGCAGGCTTTCACTTCTATTCACTTTGGAAGGAATGATGGCAGAATCTGGGGTGAAACTGAGCAGTCTGCCTGTGTGATAAGGCAAGCAATGGACATCTGTAGTCGTAGAATGCCAGATTCAGCGGCTGCAGGAATGTGTTCCTCTGTTACCGTACTTGATTATTTCGGCTTGGAAGCCTACTCAGCTTTCCTTCGTTCTGTTTTTTTGGCATTTTCTTTTTTATTTGCCTTCAAATATTTTCGCTTTCGTTCTTCGCTTTCTTTTTTTCTTTCTTTGCAGGCAGGTTCTTTCCATCTCTCTCACCCCGCCTTCTTTCGTTAAATTCCCTCCCTCATTCCTTCCCGCCTTACCTCTTTTTTTCCGTTTGTTTTCTTTCCTTTTCCCTCTTGTTCGGGTCTGTTATATTTCTTTTTCTGTTTTCGATATGAACATTGTCGTCATCGCAACAGTTTTATTAACGCTACTTATTCCGCTATCGAAAACGATAACATAGCTGGCTCTGTCCTGCCTTTCTCGTCCGTCCATCTGCTCCTTTCCACCCTTCCACTGTTGTGCTTGCGAGCAGGTTTTCACTTCTATTCACTCCTTCCCTCTATCCCCTTCCCTCTATCCCCTTCTCTCCTGTCTCCCTCTCTGAACTTCTCTCTCATCCTCTTCTCTTCTCTCCTTCTTTCTCTCTTTCTCCCATCCATCCTTTTCCCCCTTCTCTCCTCTCTCCCTCGCTCCACTTTTTTCCTTCTCTCTCCCTCTCTCCTTCTCGCGCTCTCCCTCTCTCTCTCTGTCTCCTTTGCTTTCTCTATCTACTTCTCTCCGCCCACACTCCTCACTTACATGCTCTCTGATTCTCCATCACTGTGCCTTCCTCTCTGCCTTGCTCTCTATCCTCTCTGCTTCGCTGCATCCCCCGTCTTCCATGCTGCCCGCATCTGTCTCCAGACTCCCTTCCTCCCGTTTTTATCTCTCACTAACACACCCTCTCGTCTTTTATATCTTCGTGTCTCGCTCATACTTTTTTGCACTCATCACCTTTCCTCATCACCCTCGCACTTCATTATACTTCTCTCTTGCACTCCTTCCCTATCTCTCTCTCTCCCGCCCATCTCAGTTTACTTTCTCCCCTTCTAGAAAGGGTGTAAAAAGGCTGTTTATTAGGGAGCAGGGTGGGCAATAAAACAAACATCATAGCAGGATGGGCAATAAAACAAACACCCTTCAATAATTAAAAAAATTAAAAGCCATTGTTATTTGTAATATCAATACATCTAAGTCACGTCAATACAAAACGTGGCATTACAAATGCTAAAAGTGTCACATTTGCTAAAGTTAAACGTATTGGCATTGTAAATCACAAAACATAAATATAAAATGTCATTTACAAAACCAATAGCTCCAACTTTCCTACTGCGAGACCTATTGGCAACGCCAGTGCTAGTTTCTATTGTGACCATGGGCCTTCCTCGTAACTCAATACCAAAAGATAGATAGGCCTGGGCTTTGTTCAGACTATCATAAATGTGTTTATATTTACTCATACCAGGTTTCCAATTGCCCTGTGCTTTGTCCTAAATAATTGATTATCATAATTTTATGTAGAATTTTGAGGTCAATTTGTGACTGTGTGCCCTGACTAGGCACTGTTATTGATGGTAACAAGATGGTATTGGTAATGAATGAGCAGTGGATGGCCAAGGATCCTTTTACCTCCTGGACACTTCCTGAAGCAGGGCCAGTTTTATTGTGGCCGAGCTGGGTCCATGCCATGGCTCAGATCTTCAGAAGCGCACAGGGCTTGCCTGCATCAGTCTCCCCCTGACCTGGCTACAAAGAGAGGAGCGTTAAATACTGGCACTCCACAAATTGTCTTTCTTCTCCTGACCCTCCTTTCTCTTCTCCCGCTTTTCTCATTCCCCTATCCCTACAGCGGGTGGGAGGGGGGTTCCAAATTTGGTTTCATCCAGTGTGCAGTCTGTCCAAGGACCTCCACTGCTCTGAAGTTCTGTGAGATGCTGGGAGACACAGGGCACTGCTAGTGCCCGGTCCTGGGTCCATGTCAACATTCCAGCAATATGTGAACCATCTGCTAAAAGCAATTGAATTCATTACTGCTTGTGAGTGAGTGACATGCTGGAACACCTTTATTTTTCCCCTTTGAGGGAAAGAGCATAGACGATTATCTAGGAACAAGGCCCTAACATTGACTAGTCTACCTGCCACTGCTGGTGGGTGATAGGGGCTTGCATCAGTTATTGTGGACTGCAGACAGTGGTACTGTTGGTGGATTGGGAAAAATGGCAGCACCCACTTGAGTGAGAATAAATGTTTGTCTCGAGGACTTTTTTTAAAAAAAATTCTCAACCAGCACGGTTGATTTTGCTGAAGAGAGGTTAGTTCGTATTAAATTTCTAAGAACTACCTGTGAGGGGTCCCACACTGTGCATGTTACCATTAAGAACGTACTACTCTAGCAGCTGGAATTGTTCTTTGCTAAGTATTTGATAACCCAGTAAGTTTGTTCAGTGCAAATTGTTTCTGTTTAACTTCTGATTTGTTTTTCATGTGTATTTGACATGGTTGTGGTTAGAAAAGGCATGCAGTTTCCCTACAGTTTGTGTGCATCCTCCAAATAGACCATAATATTCTCTTCTCCTGGTACGAGTTATGTTGTAATTATTTTTGCCTATAAATAAACCGCTTACCACTTGCTAGTAGTAAAGCATGCACGTGCTAACGTTTGATCTTCCTCATTAGCGACAAACTTTTCTGCAGAGTGTAAACCTAGACGGCTGTTCACCCTGCAGACCACGCAGCGCGTGCCCCTTCCCACTCACACCACGTCACTGGCAGTGCCATGGGTTTGTGTGTGTGTAAACAGCGCACGCCTGCAAGAGCTCTCTGCTCCCTTACCCCAGCCCCTAACAGCACCGCTACTGTGGCTTCTTGGAAGCGGTGTGCATTTCACCACCTCATTCACAAGCTGTTTTTTCTAGGGACAGTGTCAAGGTTTGATCCCGCCGTTTTTACAAGCGGCCCTTTGTCTGCACGCAAAGAGCCATTCCCTTAAATGAAGTGCTTGGACAGCGCCCCCTCCCTGGCTGTAAATCCGAATGCGATCTGTCTGCGCCGCTGCCAGGCCTGATTACTCGAACTAAACCCATTCGAAAGGCCTGCCTTGAGTCTGCTCCAAAATGGGCCCGAATAGAAGCCCCCGTGATTGATGGTCTGTTTTCCTTCATGCTGGCTTCTGTTTGAACACACTGGAAAGTAATACGCCATGAACAAGATAGATTCTCGTTGTCTCTGACGCACTGGTTGAAGCAAAGCGCGCGCTAATGTTCTTTGTGTCACTCCAATCTTCCCCACAGCTGGCTGAGGAGCTGCAGAGCAGGCCGCCGAACCCCGAGATCAGAGAGCTGCTGAAACTGCTGTCAAAACCCAACCTCAAGGTGAGGACACGCCGCACCTGCAAGACACACACACACTTCCACTTAATGCATTCGCCAGCATGGCGGCGGGCTCCCCTCCCGGCCGGGATGCTGCCGAGCGCAAGGATGTGCTCAAGATTTATGGCTTGTGAAATTACATTACCACAAGCACCGATCAATCACTGCTTTTATGGGGAGGAGGACCATGTTCGAAATGTTAAAAAGAAGTGCGATATATGATTTTACAGATTTAAGAAGCGTTGCTGTACCACCTAGTGAAATGCATTAAAACTGGCTGTATGTTACTGGTAAACTGAAAATAATTGACACCATAACTTGCTTTCCTTTGAGTAGAATTTGTATTTGGGTTAGTTTCAGTTTACTTACAGATTATCCATGGACAGACAATGGCGAGATGACTAAGCGGACAGTCCACCAAAGGTGATGCTGTCCACCAGGTAAAGGTATACTCTAGTGTTGTTCTTTAGGCTATTGCATCACACCTTGGCCCCACAGTACAAGAAGCGGTTTGCTCCAGCACTGTGTGACTAATAGGGCCTAAAGAATTTCCTTCAGCTCTCAGGCCTTTAGAAATTCCCAGTATCGAAGCCCCCTTACCCCTACATCCCAACATTTAAGAACAGAAATGTAAGAGATTTTGGGGGAAAAAACGTGGAATAGATTTTCCCCATTTGATTTCTTTTGAAGCAGAGGCAATTTCAGGCGAAAGGCAGCTAAAATTAAGCCATTTTTGGCTTAAAAAACCGTGAGCCTCCGATCTGAATAAGGTCTTTTCGCATGTGTGCTCAACAGGCCAGTGGGTAACGCTGGCCCCTGCAGCACAGTGGGACCCCCAGACCTGCAAGCCCCCCTCCCCCCATTCAGCACAAGGCCAATGTATATCTGAGATATCTTCACAATCTGCAGTCCCCCCTCCTCACCCATAATTTTCCATTATGCCACTGCACCAGGCCGAACCAGGACGTGCTTTAGTTGAGGTGATGTCCACACATTGTCTTTCCTGATTCTCCCTGGATGCCCCTCATGTCCCCTTTGACAAAGCGGGGCTTCATAAAGTAGTATCGGAAGCAACGTAGTTGCTTTCCTCAAGGGTCACCCTGCATGCTGTATGGACAGCCTTGTTCAAAATATGTTCTAAACAAGCATTAAAAATGCAATAGGTCTCGGATTTATTTGAGTTAGAGGTAATGGCATTGTAAATGGCAATGTCTTTTATCCATGTGTTATGGAGTGTATGCATGTGGTGTGTAGTAGAAATATGTGGGTTGTATTGGAATTGTATCAATGGTGGCATGCTGCGGTTTAGATGAATATGTTTAAAAGTAAAGTGCACCTACTGTGTGGTGCATAATTCTCCCATGCCGTTTGTAAAGTGCTCGGTGTGTGCTCCAGGCACCCGCGGTGTTCCTTTGCTTCCCCCACACACAGCCCCTCTCACGACAGAGGTTTCCTCCTCCTGAGCTCAGGGCCCAGCAGTTGTGTATCCGCCCAGAGGGCCAGAGCCGTGGGAGCAGCTCGGTTCCTGGTTTTCAACAAGTGAGGGAGAGAGAGTCTGTGCTAAGAGCACGCGGTTCGCGCTGAGAAGCCCCCCAGTAAACACCGAGCCGGGCAGCCTGTAGGGACCTTGCAGACTTGAGGTAATGGATGCAATGTTATGATATGATATATTTACTTCTTAAGCGTGCGTTTACGCGAGGGTGTCTTGGCGCTAGCTTGAACCGCGCTAGAACCACTAGTGCTCATCATGCGGTCATACAGAGGCGCTACCTTTAAGATTGGACAGCCCTGAAATATCCTGATCACACATCTTGTGGTGTCTGGGGGGAGTGGGGATGTTACCTATAGTACATCCCAGTCCAGAATGCTGTACACAGAGTTACACATAGTTTTACAACTACATATGGCAACTCTTTGATAGATTTCATGTGCATGCACTTGAATTTGCTCATAATTTGTTGAAACAAAAGTAGCAATTTATAATAGGTCATTTTCACATAAAGCACTATATTGTGGAACAATTACGAACTTTCCTTATATTGGTCTGTGTCAAGTACCTGAGTTCCAACGATGAGTTCCGCAGGAGCCGATGCTAAGCCTCTAACTCCCACACCTCGATGTCGAAATCGTACAGATTCCGACAGCAAGGAGGGGGGAAAGGGGAAGTGGATTGAGAGAGAGAAACACGCCACGTCTTCTTGCCTGAAGGGAGTTTGGAATCAGCTTTGTTCTTCTTCCTGTCAAAAGAATTATGCAACCAAATTCATGCATTCAAATATTGGGAATTAGTTGTACTAAGATTAGACTCTAAACCTTATATCTATATTACCTTAACCTTCAGGGTGGCTAGCGAATCTCTACTGAGTTCTTGTACTGGAATTTTGTCTTACTTTCTGTGGTAGTGTACCTAGAACATAAAACACCTGATTATTCTCCACTCGCTTTCACTGCTGACCTTACTGCATGGGATGTAAATCTGGTTACCTAAACTAAGTCTTAATAGTCTTTAAACTGGAACCTTGAAATTCAACACCAGAAAACGTAGAGTGGAGGAGTCTTCTCTAAAGGTGGTAAGTATCTTTCTATATATATATATATATATATAATGCACACCTACTTGTAGATACTCTACTGGACTGGTGTCTTCATCAGAATGTCAACCAAACTTGAATATAAGTCTCTATAGTTGCGAGTACAAGAGTCTCTGGATTTAACTTAGTAACTGGCCTTCGAATTATCTCTAGTTAAGAGTCACTGAGAGTTGAGTTCAATTTGGCCAGAATTCCTGTGACGAACTGTTGTATTCTTTGTCGAAGAAAATATATACTAATTCACCTAACGAGATTACAGGAATATCTCACCATTACACTGTAAGCAGGAATTGCCTCGTGAGGAAAATTATACTCACGAACCGCCTGAAATACGAAAACTGAAGCGCCGCCGGAGGATAGACAGCCGCTTCGGGGAAACGAACAGTTGAAGTGCGCAGATGAAAATCAGTAAGCGCGCGACAACAACTGATGTGATTCCTGGCGAACAACTAGACCGGCAACCGGTTTGGCAAACCGGCGGCCATCTTAGGATTCTTGCAAATGCTGCGTACCAATCTCCTATGCACTAATTGTGACCAGCGCTTGGCAGGAGTTGAAATGGCTCGCTCGAAACCATGTCGCTGCAGGCTTGACAGAACCATTACCAATCCAGTGACATCCCTTGTCTTAGCAGGTCTAAATGTAACTGAGAGATCGGGAGGGGCAATCCTGACAGTACCCCCCACCAAAACTCCTCCCTCTGCTCTTTTGGGTTTCAATGGATGTCTTTTATGAAACTCTCTTAGCAATCTGGGTGCATGAATATTGTCCTCTGGTTCCCAAGTTCTTTCCTCAGGACCAAACCCTTTCCAATCCACTAGATAAAATAACTGATTTTTCCTAATCTTGGAGTCTAGGATCCGTTTAACCACATATTCTTCTTCAGACTGAAACTGCACTGGATCTGGTGGGCCTTTCTGTCTTAAGTTGGGAGGACTTTTCCTTAATAAGGAAACATGAAAAACCGAATGAATCTTAAATTTTGAGGGAAGCTGTAATTTCACACAGACAGGGTTGATCACTTTTTCTATCGAGAAAGGACCGATAAACCTTGGCTGAAATTTTCTATTCCCTTTTAATCTCAGATTACGTGTAGAAACCCAGACCTGATCTCCCTTTTCATACCTAGGACTAGGACGTCTTTTCTTGTCAGCATACTTCTTATAAGAAGCCTTGGCCCTATTTAGATTAACTGTGGCCTGCTTATGGACTTGTTGGAGATTCTGTATCACTTCCTCTACAGCAGGGGCTTCACTGTCTTGTTTACCTATCATGGTGTTTGGATGCCTACCAAAATTTAGGTAAAAAGGGGAAAACCCAGTACTAGCATGAACCGCATTATTATATGCGAATTCAGCAGCCCAAAGGATTTCTGGCCACTCAGATTCATGGTCCATCAGAAACAGTCGCAAATACTGCTCCAGTTCCTGATTCACCCGTTCCGTTTGACCATCAGTCTCCGGATGGAAGCTGGAAGACAAACGAGAATCGATGTCTAATCTTTTCAGGAAAGATCTCCAAAATCGAGATACAAATTGTTTTCCCCTGTCAGAAATAACCACTCTAGGAATACCATGTGCTCTGACTATGTGTTGAGTGAAAAGTTCAGCTAATTGAGGTGCATTGGGAAGGGAATGCAAAGGTACGAAATGGCTCATCTTGGTGAAATGGTCTACCACCACCCAGATTACTGTAAAACCCTGACTAGAGGGAAGTTCAACAATGAAATCCATGGATACTGTATGCCAAGGGTATGGTGCGGATGGCAATGGTAACAACAACCCCTGGGGAGCCTGCCGGACAGTTTTTCCCTTTAAACATTGTTCGCAAGAGGCCACATATTGTCCCACCTGAGCTTCCATTGATGGCCACCAAAATTCTCGTCGAATCAATTCCAGCGTCTTCTTTGTACCCTTATGACCAGACAACAGTTCATCATGAAAGTGCTGAATGATCACAGTTTGTAATTCTTCAGTTGGAACAAATAGTTTCCCTTGGACGAAAGGCCGACCATCCTTGATCTCATGACTCTCACTTTGCTGTTCCCATTCTGCAAGATTTAAGGAGGCAAATTCTTGATTTAAACGTTCTTCGAGATCCGCAAATTGAACCAATCCAATAATTTTTTCTCTAGGAATGATTAACTCAGTCTGTGGAACTGAAGCGTTATCCTTGATATCTAAACGTGACAGGGCATCAGCTTTTCCATTGCTAGACCCAGGCTTATAAGTGAGAATAAAATTATAGTCTGCAAAGAAAAGTGACCATCGCAGTTGCCTAGGAGTCAAAGTTCGAGCCGATTTCAAAAATTGAAGATTTCGATGATCTGTATATACTGTGATCTCATGCCTGGCACCCAAGAGATAATGCCTCCACTCCCGAAAAGCATCCTTCACTGCTAGCAGTTCTTTATCTGCAATTGAATAATTTAACTCTGCAGGAGACAACTTACGAGAGCGAAAGGCCACAGGATGAAGCTGTCCGGTAACCTTGTCTCGTTGAGACAAGATTCCTCCTAGAGCTGAATTTGAAGCATCGGCTTCCACAAAAAATGGTTCTTCAGGTTTGGGATGTCGTAGTATCGGAGCAGAGATAAACTTGCTTTTGAGATTCTTAAAGGCATTCTCGGCTTCCTCGGACCAAACAAATTTAGCTCCTTTCTTCAACAACTTCGTCAAAGGGGCAACTTTCTCCGAAAATCCTTCGATGAAACGTCGATAAAAATTAGCAAAGCCAATAAAACTCTGCACATGTTTCACTGAGAGAGGAGACGGCCAATTCTCCACTGCCTTTACCTTAGATTCGTCCATAGCAATACCTTCTGGAGAGAGTACAAACCCCAAGAATTCCACCTTTTGAGCATTGAACACACATTTCTCCAACTTGACAAATAACTGGTGCTCCAATAATTTCTTCAATACCCATCGTACGTGTTCAATATGCTCCTGAAAATTCTCAGAGAAAATTAGAATATCATCAATATAGATGACTGCAAATCGATCCAAACACTCCCGTAATACGTCATTCACAAAGTGCTGAAAAGCTGCAGGAGCGTTGCAGAGACCAAAAGACATGACCTGATATTCGAAAAGCCCCAGTCTGGTGCGGAAAGCAGTCTTCCATTCATCTCCTTCAGCTACTCGGACCAAGTGGTAAGCACCACGCAGATCTAATTTGGTGTAATTTTTGGCCCCTTTTACTTGGTCTAGCAACTCTGAGATCAAAGGCAATGGATATCGATTTTTCTTAGTTGCAGAATTCAACGCTCTATAATCGATACAAGTTCTTAAATTGCCATCCTTCTTTGGAATGAAAAATAACGGCGAAGAAACAGGAGATGTGGAAGGTCGGATAAACCCATTTGCCAAATATCGATCAATATACTCCTTCAAATGCTGATTTTCTTTTTCTGTGAGTGCGTAGATGCGACTACAGGGCAATGAAGTTCCCGATTCAAGCTCAATTTTACAATCGTAGTCCCGATGAGGCGGCAACTTATTAGCCTCCACCTCATCGAAAGCTGCAGACAAATCAGCGTATTCCTCTGGAATTGCTTGAACTGAAACAGAACAAATGGAGGAAGCCGAACTGGCAAGCAAACAACATGACGACATTGGAACCTTCTCAGTATTCACATGCTTGCAATTCATTAAGCAATATTCTGAATCCATTTGAATAGTTCTCTTTGCCCAATCTATCTTTGGATTGTGTTCTGTTAGCCATGGAAGGCCCAGAATGAACTGAAATTGAGGAGCATCAATGAGACTAAAATTCAAAACACTCTCATGCTCCCCTGGACCAAACAAACGCATCTCCTCTGTATGATAAACAATTGGTCCAGAGGACAAACTGGTGCCATCGACAGCACGAACTGGTTCCGGTCTCTCCTTCTTGATAAATTGAATTCCCAATTCCTTTGCAAACCCGATGTCACAGAAATTTCCCGTTGCTCCGGAATCTATCATTACTGAAATGTCTTCCTGACCTTTTTCCCCAAACTCAATTCTGATCAACACAATTAAATGGGGAGCTGCTGATTGCAATGTATTTGCTGCCGATTGTGTCTCTGGAGTTGACTCTTCTTTCGCTTCCACCAGGGCAACCCCTTTTACTGGTGGAGCCTGTCTTTTAACGGAATTTGACTCTTGGGTTTCTTTTGACAATCTTTCAGGAAATGTCCTGAATCCCCGCAGTATAGACATAACTTTCCAGCCCGTCTTCTTTCTCTTTCTTCTTTAGAGAGGGGTCCTCGAACTGAACCTATCTGCATTGGCTCTTCCTCAGACTGGACCTCCTTGGTCCTCAAGCCTTCGAATTTGCTGCGATCAAAATGAGGAGTAAAGATTCTACCGTCTTTCCTTCTTTCACCTTTTCGTTCTCCCTGTCGCTGATCAATTTGCAAGACCAGGTCAATCAACTCTGAAACCTCTGTAGGCCTGCGAGGTATTTGAGCCAGGCAATCCTTCAGTTCATCTTTGAGACCACGATAAAAAATTGAAGCTCGCTTCGCCTCCGGCCAATTTGTCTCTACAATGAGTTTATTAAATTGTGCCAGATAGGCCACCAGCTCTCGATTGCCTTGTTTTAGGTCTAACAACTCATTGTCGGTGGTTTGCGATACTGAACGACGATCAAAAATTCGCAGAAATTCTTTCTTAAAGTTATCAAAATTATACAGAATCGGATCATCCTTATTCACTAATGGCAATGACCAAGACGCTGCATCGCCGCTCAGGTAGGACAACATGAACGCCACCCTCGATTGGTCTTCCTTAAATAGGACTGGTTTACAAAGAAAGTGCAAAGAACATTGTGTGAGAAAGATCTGGGCCTTATGCGGATCCCCATTGAACCTCTCTGGAGCAGCCAAGGGTATAGTAGGGGACATAGCATGGATTACCTGAGTGGTTAATTCTGTTGTTGAGGGGGCTGGAGCAAAAGCTTGAGGTTTACTGCCCTTGTGACCCACTACTGACGCAGTCGATAATTCGTCTACTCTCTTTCTCAAAAACTGAGTCTCTTGATTGGACCTCTTTATCTCTTCCTTTAGGACCTGATTTTCTAACATTGTGTCATTCAATTGGGCTTGGATACCATCTAGAACTGTGGCTAACGACTTTAAATCAATCCCTTCAGCCATCCTGCTCAAGCGGAAGTTGGTTCTTTTGGCACTTCAATCTGTCAAGTACCTGAGTTCCAACGATGAGTTCCGCAGGAGCCGATGCTAAGCCTCTAACTCCCACACCTCGATGTCGAAATCGTACAGATTCCGACAGCAAGGAGGGGGGAAAGGGGAAGTGGATTGAGAGAGAGAAACACGCCACGTCTTCTTGCCTGAAGGGAGTTTGGAATCAGCTTTGTTCTTCTTCCTGTCAAAAGAGTTATTATGCAACCAAATTCATGCATTCAAATATTGGGAATTCGTTGTACTAAGATTAGACTCTAAACCTTATATCTATATTACCTTAACCTTCAGGGTGGCTAGCGACTCTCTACTGAGTTCTTGTACTGGAATTTTGTCTTACTTTCTGTGGTAGTGTACCTAGAACATAAAACACCTGATTATTCTCCACTCGCTTTCACTGCTGACCTTACTGCATGGGATGTAAATCTGGTTACCTAAACTAAGTCTTAATAGTCTTTAAACTGGAACCTTGAAATTCAACACCAGAAAACGTAGAGTGGAGGAGTCTTCTCTAAAGGTGGTAAGTATCTTTATATATATATATATAATGCACACCTACTTGTAGATACTCTACTGGACTGGTGTCTTCATCAGAATGTCAACCAAACTTGAATATAAGTCTCTATAGTTGCGAGTACAAGAGTCTCTGGATTTAACTTAGTAACTGGCCTTCGAATTATCTCTAGTTAAGAGTCACTGAGAGTTGAGTTCAATTTGGCCAGAATTCCTGTGACGAACTGTTGTATTCTTTGTCGAAGAAAATATATACTAATTCACCTAACGAGATTACAGGAATATCTCACCATTACACTGTAAGCAGGAATTGCCTCGTGAGGAAAATTATACTCACGAACCGCCTGAAATACGAAAACTGAAGCGCCGCCGGAGGATAGACAGCCGCTTCGGGGAAACGAACAGTTGAAGTGCGCAGATGAAAATCAGTAAGCACGCGACAACAACTGCTGTGATTCCTGGCGAACAACTAGACCGGCAACCGGTTTGGCAAACCGGCGGCCATCTTAGGATTCTTGCAAATGCTGCGTACCAATCTCCTATGCACTAATTGTGACCAGCGCTTGGCAGGAGTTGAAATGGCTCGCCCGAAACCATGTCGCTGCAGGCTTGACAGAACCATTACCAATCCAGTGACATCCCTTGTCTTAGCAGGTCTAAATGTAACAGAGATCGGGAGGGGCAATCCTGACAGTCTGGGTGTCATTTTAAAACAAAGGCTGGGCATTTCGCACCAAACTGCTTAGGTCTGTAACCTCAAGGGGCCGTCGCACGCAGTTTCTGGAAAGCTGTGGTTTGTGCCTAACACGCAGGGTGTGGCTCTGTGCAGTGTATACACCTGTGCTGTGCACCACGTGTACATCAGCTGAGGCGACCATTAGCTGCAGGTGCCTGCTCTGAGGGTCTGCACGCCACTGCAGCCCCGCATTGCTGCAGCGCCTGTCCCTGCCCCGGCCTCTTCACCACCACGCAGCGCTACAGTGAAATATATAAAGAAAAGACCCAGGGGGGCGCAGGCGGGCTCAAGCCGCGCAGAACTGCCAGACAGGCCGCACACGAAACGAGGTAATTTCAGAGTTCTGTTCGCTTGCTCTCATGTATCTTTTCAAAAGTTTTGAAAGTTGATATTGCATTGTTAGGCCCCGGAGTATGAAAATGAGCTGAGCAGCCCACCCCTCATCTCACTTTTATAAATTGAGAGAATGCACCAGTCGCTGCCTTGGCCCCACGGACACTGACTGCGAGTGCGCCGTAATTACTCAACAGTAATATCCGACTACGTATTACGTTTTCATGCAGTTCAAATCGGTGTTTCACGCACACACTCAATTATGATCATCATTGCAAATTTATTTTCCATTATATTATTATTATGGCTAACGAGAACATAGTAAATAGAATCATTGTCGTTATTAGTATTAATATTACTATTATTGCTAAGTAATCATATTATATGCGTGCAAGGATCAACAAAAAAAATATAAAAAACTGCTGACAATCATAACATCAAATTTGGAAGCATAGACTGGTTCAGACTTCGACACGCTGAACTTCTGTTTTAATTTTACTAAAATACCAAAACAAAATGCCATATCCCACACCTTTTTAGCGTTTTATTTAATCTCGTACCACATTCGTGTCACGATTCGTGTGACACTAGTGGAATTTTGTGAATTAAAAAAATGAGTAAAAGAACACACTGTTTTTGTGGCTTCTTTGGATGTGTCAGACTCAGTTCTATTCACATTTTACCCGCCTCCTCAGCTTGGAGTGAGAGATCATTTTAGAAAATGTTCCCTCGTGGAAATTAACGCCCTTCAAAGAGCGCTTTTGAAAGGTCGCGCCTAATTCTGCTTTAACTACTGTTGTATACAATCTAGCTGGCCCGGCGGCGGCGCTCCTTCAAAAACATTCCCTCGCTCTGTCCGATCTGAGAGTGCACTAGAGCTCGAGTGGTGCCAGGCGCACGCCACTGCGACTGAAGAGCAGAGAGTAGCCAGAGGCATCTGAAACAATGCACGGCGAAGAGCGGGACGGTTCGTGGAGGCACGTCTGCGCTGCGAGGGGGCCTGGCCACGAGAGAACACAGCAAAGAATGGTGCTCGCGCGCCCGGCATCTGTCTTCAATTACCGTGGGCCCTGACAGCTGGTAATTGAAGATATATGCCCTTCTGCTGTGCGTGTCCGCACGGAATATGCACTAGGCGGAGCAACTCTAACGCCTATGGCCTATTGCGTGCTGGCTTGTAAAAACACACGCATGAGAGTCCCAATTGCCATGCAGCTGCCAAAAATAACCAGCAAAAATCACGAGCTTTCTGGAATTCGGTAGGAAAGATTTTCGAAGCCCTCAGAAAAGGACTTTTAAGCCACGCCCACTTCGTGGGACCTAGGCCGAGCCCTAAAAATGGTTTAATCCTGGTAAATTGCATGTTATAGACAAAGCCTTTTGATTTATTTTTCACAAAGTCTTCTGAACAGGCTTAGCTCAGGAGAAAAATCTGTTTTTGATACTGTTCTTATAAATAAGAACTTTGAAAATTCCAAATAAAATGTAAACCAGAGTTCTCCGATTAGCCATACCAGTTGGTGAAATTGCATAATTTAAGTGGAGAATGTGGTCTCTGAATTCACTACAGGGATGTGATGCCGTGAACTTATATGGGTAGCAGAAGGGAGCACTTCCGTCCTTTGACTTCTATGACATCGCAGTAAATGATCTTTTACAACTGTTGACCCCAAATGGAGGCAAGTGTATTTTGACTGCCAGAAGAGGTTAAAAGCAGACACATGCAGCTACTATTAGCAAACAATAATTCGCACCCTTGCTACAATATGAAACCAATTGTCAGCTTCTTGTGTTTTGAGACATAGTTCAGTATTTTCTTTTCAATAATCTCGATTCTTATGAATTGATGAAATTATCAACACTTGTATTATTATTACTTTGCCTTAGCCCAGAGTTTTAGGAGAAGTTTCTGGATTGGTGCACAACCACTATGGATACCTGGAGTTCTGAGCAGCATGCATTTTCCCTCCTTTTGGTGGTTTTGTTTCCTGTGTTAGGAATATCACTTTGTAACTGTGGATTAACTTCTTCTTTATGGAGACTTGCATGGAGTGGCACAATTCCCTTTTGATGTATTTTCCCATAGCGTCCAATATATTAATGCTGCCAGCCAGGGCTCGAGTCGGGGAACCACGCAGGTGGACGGCGTCCCCCCACTTATTTTACCCGGGGGACGCCGTCCCCCCTGCCAAACAGCTGGACTTCTCTCTTCGGGCTCTCTGGGAGGAGATCAAGCCCTGCATGTGTAAGAGAATCCCCACTGACGCATGGCGTGTAAGTTTAAAGCCAAGCCTGTCTGACACTCCCAGAGCTGGCTTTTAAGATGCAATCGCATCTAAGGGGAGAGCGAGGGGAGGCAATGATTTCAATGGTGCAAGCCACCTTTCGTGACGCCACTTCCTGTTGTGACATCACTTCCGGTGACAGCGTCCCCCCACTTCATTTTTTAGAACTTGTGCCCTGCTGCCAGCAGTCTGTCTGACAAAGAGGCAAGGGTTGTGGCTGATGGTCTGCATATTGAGTTGAATGTTGGTGACCCTAAGCATTGAGTCTGTCAGACATGACTTTTAATGAATGCACTGTGTAGTTTCCCTACCCTCTCGGTGGTAATAACCTCAGCCCAATCCTGTATTCAGTGGACATCGTTGTTTCTTTATGTATATGCTTGTACCATGTTCTCAGTATTCTTAGTTTGTTACTTTTGTCAACGTTGGATTATGCTCTCTCTCAACAAGCATATCTCCGCAGGAGGTGATATGCCGCAAATCTAGTCTGTATTACCAATTGCATTTTCACGTTTGCCACACCATGCTTAATTTGGACCAGAACAGTCGAGAACTTGGGCAGACCAATGTAAAGCATTCCAAATCATCTCATTGCAGGGGGGTACCTGATTTCAATTTTTGCTGTCTAGACTTATTATTCATCTTTCGACTTTCATCCGGAGTAATGAGATAAATGCAGAAAATGGAGAAAGGTGGCAGAGAAAGATTAGAAGCATTGACCAAGAAAAAAACAGGTGTGTAAAATGGAGCTAGAGAGGGTATGTGTCGAGTGGTGGAAGAAATAAGTATGAGATCATATAAAAACTAGTCCGCTTAGTATCCGGCAACCACAGACTTTAGCAGTCTCCTAAGAAAAACGTTGGTCCTCTGCACTTGATTAATTTTTTTAATTTAGCACTGGTGGGTGTTCACATTATGTCCTGTACTTGGTGGAATTTTGGTTCTGCCCCGTAGAAAGGATTTGAACTATGAAATCCTTATATCGGGTGTTACTTGTGCATGCGTCATTTTGGTCCACAGAATTCATACTTATTTGTGAAAGCCTTTGTACAGATTTCATATAATAAGTATGTACAATCCTCACTTTAGTATGTCTACACTGCTTTGGCTCTCCTCCTTGGTGGTGTGATTCTATTTCGTTTTTTTGATGCATTAAAGTTACCATGTTATTGGTTGTGTTCCCCATAAGCATAGAAGGTGAGAGCTGCCTTGCCCCGAATGGAATACTTTCAGCTATATTAATGTCACGTACATTCTGTTGAGTTTTTACTGTGGCCAGCTGGCTTACGTGAACCTGAGGGAAGCCAAAACTCTGTCCGTGCAAGTCTGTTTGCAATAGGAAATATTTTTGTTTTAAGAGGAAAAGTCTAAGTTTTATGATAGCTAAAAGAAATGATGAAAGAGACCACAGATCACTAAACTAAAATTATTTTAAAGAAATGAGCACAGTTTTACCATAACATTTGAGTGGCCAGCCCCATTAGCACAGAGTGCCCCTGACCAAAATGCTAAAAACGTAGTATTTCCTCAATCCCCTTAGAGAAATCCTACTGCAAATAGCAGATTGCACATAAAGCAGTCACTCTTAAGTTACATGTATACCTCCCCACTTAAGGGCTTTCTTTGTTTGTTTTATTTACCACCTATATTTTCATGCAGGAGTGCTACTGCCTACAGAGGTTTGCAGCCATAACTACTTTGGTGCAGCCATAAGGGGTCAGTCTATACATTCTTTCTAGCTGAAACCCCCAAGCTCTCAGTGAGGCAGAGTGATTGTTAGCTTGGGATCTTCTACAGGTTCAAGTCGATTCTATGGATTTGCTGCGCTCACTGATGTGCTTTGACACCTAATTGCTTCTGATCTAAGAGTGCAGAGTGAGAAGGTTGTTTGGACATGAGTTTAAAGGGGAATCTGTGTGTGATGATTTGTTCATGTATGCTGTCAGTGTTCCTGAAATGTTTGGCTGTGTTTCTCTAGACATCATAGACAGTAATTATAGTTTCCGGAGCAGTGATTGTATAGTACTGGGTATGAGTTGGTGAGGACCTTCTTTCAGAAAAAGACTTTACTTTTCATCATATATATATATTTTTTTTTACAATATTGATGCTTTAAATTCTGTCCTGCAGAAAGTCTTTTTACACGTTAATAGATCCCTTAATACCATTACCCTGATAAATAACTACTGTAGGTCATTTTTTGTTCGCATAAAGTATCTTAACAGATTCGAATATTGAAGAGACAGAATTGTAAACAAATCTGGATTTCCTAGGTTTCACATTTTTAGGTCGATCCTACTAGACTGCGCATGCGCTGTCTGTTATAAGGTATTTTGTGGGCTTACCGGGAACATTTTGGGGTTTCGAGCCTGTCCTTGCTTTTACTTTCTGCCACACTAATTTCTCTTCTTCTTATTCGTTGCCCATGCTTACCAGTCTAGTGTTTGTCCTTTCCATGGAGCATAAGCTCATTACCATCTCTTTTGATTGGCTACCTTCTGTGATTCCACTGCTTACTTTCCAAGCAATACGTTTTTTTACTTTTGGGTTAAGCACTCAATGGGAGTGCATGTGTTTTCCAACTTCTCCCTCATGCGGACACCTTTTTGCTTTTCCTGGCCGCACTCCATGTTGTGCCCATGGCTTCTTTCCTGCCCATTCCACTATGCTATATTGCCCATTGCTTTTCCTCCCCACCCTGCCATCTGTGTTGCTTCCCGCCCACCTGTGCTCTCCTCCTCTCTCACCCGCTGCTTTTCCTCTTCGCCCACCCTCAATGTTGGTTCTGCCCAACTCCATGTGTTGCTTTCCCCCATCCGTGCCCTCTCTGTTGCTTCCCCCACTGCACCCTCCCTGTTACTCCCCCACCTACTCCTTTTGTTGCTTCTCACACCTGCATCCTTTGTTGCTTCCCCCTACCCAGCCGTCCTTTTGGCACCTCCTCCCACATATCAGAAAAAAATGCTTTAGCACTACTTATTTTCTAATTTACAGATCCAATCTGTACAAAAAACAAACAAAATTGTAGGTAGGCCCATGAGTGGTACACGCCAACATAATCGCACAAGCGCTGCGTCATAGCTTTTTTTAACTTTGTTATTAAAAAAAATTGTAGATATGCTGCAAAAAATCGGGGATGCTGTACATTAAGGGTAAAAACCATTGGCAAAGCGAATAGGTCCCAAAGGTGAGATCTATTTTCTTTGCCAATGCTTATAAAACAATTCTATTCCTAATCCACAAACAATTAAGGTGTCGCCCCTTCTCCTTAGCTCACCAGAGTTTATTATTGTGATCGGAGGTGGGCAATGCGGATGGGTGGGCTGTCGTATGTCACAGCAACCAGATAACGGTTTGTACTTTTCCACTGCTCAGTCACCAACTGCGGGTAATACCTTTCTGCCACGGAACAGATCTGAAACGATTACGAATATCTGTGTGAAGAAGCAACTAATAGAAAAGTAAAACTAATGTTGCATAAGCAAGTAGACCTGCGTAGTTCAACAGGAGTGATGAGGAGGGCAATACAGGTAGTAAGTCAAACAGGAGGCGGGGCTGTCCGCTATCCCATGGATCTTGTGCCAATACATCTTTCAGTCCTGCGCAGACTTTCAGGGCAGTTAAGCACAGATTCTGACTCCCACCTTAAGGAAAAAGCTTCTCAAAAGGTAACATGCATCACTCAAGGGCTTCCCTTCTTCCAGGACCCTGCTTTTCTTCCACTACTGTAACTTGAACTACAGAGGCCTTCAGAAAGGCATCTTTGAAAATTGCCACCAGGAGGGATGGGACAATAAGCCTAAATTCCATATATTTCCCAAGGGAACAACCTTCCTCCTCTGTTATCATTTGCTGAACAACACCAAATTAACGGTGAGCAGACTAGAAGTGAGGAAAAAGTGGCATGGAGTGAGAAGAGCTGGGTGAAAATAAAAAGCAAATTGCGAAATAACCCATGCTGGCCACGCAAAGGGGGAGCAAATTGCACTAATAATTTTTTTCAAGACGTGGAAAAATAGGGGCATATTGAAGGGGATTCTTCAAGTGTTCCAGCAATGTGAAAGTGGTATAACATTAGCGAAATGTACACACTACAAAGAACTTGTAAAAACAGCCCATACAAAATGAACACCGCCATTCTGCTGAAGTCATTTAAATATAATTGTATTGAGGCAAAACAACTGGTTGTTAAATGTATTTTGTATAAAACCAAATGTAAGCGCTTGAATAACCATGGTTCGTGACCAAGTCGAAGGTGATGGGCAAGTTCAATTAACATTATCCTGTGTCACTGGCTCTTTTGTATACACCAGATGCGCAAACATGTCTGTCTCTCCTAAATCATATATCACATTATCCATGTAAAAAACATAAGCCCAAAGTTCTGAATAGCCCTTAAAATCTCAGATAAGTGCCCCAGCTGACTATTACGGAGATACTGATTTATGATTCGTTACCGAATTAGCTTTTATAACCTAAGAATACATTTAAGTTTGAAAAGGAATTTGAAATCTGTTTCATAAATTAATGTCATGTGTTGGATCAACATGCTTCAAATGGCTGAAAACTATAACAGTTGCAAATGCACATATTCTTGGCCTGTGTTTACTGATCATCAGCGGAATAAATTGAAGCAGAGTGTTAAGTTTTATAAGTAACACATGCTGGCATGTGAGGACATTTAGCCGTTTTCTGTTCCTTCTCGTTTACGAGTGTGTTGACAGACAGCACAGATAGAAATGTAATTGCTCGGACTTTTTAAAATGGTTTTTTTAGTCTTTCAGGGTTTAAGCAGCGGGTAAAGAATGTTTGCAAAAAAGTACGATTACTTTTTGGTATCGAGTTTTCACACTGTAATAAAAATCACATTTTCAATTGGGTTTCATAAAATGTGAGATCTATAAAAAGTATGAGATACTAACGGGCTTGTATTTGTGCATCAGATATATAATATGGTTCTCTGCAAAATGAGGGTGTTTCCTATTTACTTTCGGAATTATAAGTTATGTAATATGCATTAGGTGGTCTGTTTAAGATTTTTTTTGTAGTTTTCCAAAGCAAGTCAGTATCTTACACAAGCTGAGAGGGTCACATATGCTGAATCATATACGGTATACATGCAATTTCCTCTATGAATAAAGTAAGAATTTCACCTACCAGAATGGAAAATATGCAAAATGTTTCTAAAAGTAAAAAATTTAACGTAGTCGCATGCGTACTCGCATCCTCTCCGAGGCCACTTTTAATTACGCTGTTAATGGCCACACCCACTACTTCATCTTTTTCCCTGGTTAAGTAGGCCTCATAATTGATCTTTGGAGCAAATGTTGTAGTTCCTAGGTGCTCACCAGTTGTTGGTCCAGGGCATGGTAAAGGGTAAGCCCCATGCCTCCGCTTTGTCTCAGTCATGGTAAAGCAAGATGTAGGTTTTCAAACTCCAGGCATTCCCTCATTCTTTTTGGGAACTGTTGGTGTTTTGCTATTTTGTATATATATAGGGCGCAATGTAATCAGAAGTATACAATACTGTGTTTGTGCTCTATGATGAGCGCAAGGCATAAGAGGGGTGGTCTCTCTGTACTGATATGCATTTTAACTCCTCAAATCTCAAATTTCCAATGATTATAACTTCAGAGTGGAACTACTAAGATAATGAGCAAAAGATTGTCTCATTGTAAATTGAGTGCATCTAAGTCTTGGTTTGTAACTTTACACTTTTCAGAGTACTCACTGAGCATCTGCTACTAGAGCATGACAACAAAGATGGCAAACGTAGCATCAAACTGTCCCGTGGACCCTAGCAGCACCTATGCAAAAAGAACAGTTGATGGACAGAATGCAGAACAATGTCATACATTCACCCCAGTACAGAGATCTGGGCCTAAATCCATTGTTTTATTGCTCGCGATTCCAGTTTGGACACAGACATATGCAAATCAGTCTTGACCCTGCACCCAGGCTAGCTTGATTCCAGTGGCACAGTGAGAAAGGGAACCCACGTCTGGGCATACCCAGAAACTGGTCCCAAGATGCTTGTTTCTAGTCCAGGGAGGACCTGACTTGGCAGTTTGGTCTGGTCTGTGCTCATGAGGCACAGGGTCAAGACTGATTTGCATATGGCTGGGTCTAAACTGGGGTGGCATGGTGAGCAAAAGAACAATGGATTTAACCCAGATCTCTTGACTGGGGGTGAATGTATGATTTAGTCATTATTCCGTGCTTCATTTGTTTGCATAGCACTTTTCACCCTAAGTGGGATGAGTATGCCCAGACGTGGGTCCCTTGCTCATTGTGCCATTGGAATCAAGCTAGCCTGGCTGATTAAGGGTAATACCCAGAAACCGGTCCCAGGATGCTCGTTTCCGGTCCAGGGAGGACCTGGCTTGGCAGTTCGCCCTGGACTGTTCCCAGGCACAGGGTCAAGACTGATTTGCAGATGGCTTGGTCTAAACTGGGGTGGCATGGTGAGCAAAAGAACAATGGATTTAACCCAGATCTCTTGACTGGGGGTGAATGTATTATTTATTCAGCATTCCGTCCTTCATTTGTTTGTGTAGCCCTAGCAGCACCTATGCTATGAGACCTTCCTGGTTAAAGGCTGCGGGACCACTCGGGATATGTCGTTTCTAGCTCCGTCGAGTCAGAGAAATGAGCAGCGTTATTTATATAATTTCACAGCCCTGAACTAATCTGTATGATCCCCAACACCCAGCTAAATAGACTGCTTCCCCCTGTTTAAAAGATAAGATGAGTTTTCAAGTTTTCCTACCAGTGATGGTAGCTGCTGCCTTATATCTTAATTCATAGTTTTGTATAGTATGATCCTACCGGGATGAGGCTAAGAGTGGACTAAGAGTGGATGCTATACAGGTAATCTTTCATAAAACATTAGAAAAGGAAGAAACTATGGGAGGTGAACTAAAGGGCTGAAGTTATAGCGTGATCCTGGAGCTCACCAAGGTTTAGGATGATCGATGAAAAGGTGACTATTTAAGGGCAGTGGAGAAGAAAAGGTCGGGGTCTAGATAGATGTCAGTAAAGCAGTGTTTCGGTCGTGGGCTGATTTTTGTTGGGTCGCGAAAATCCAAGCAATAAATAAGAGTGCCTTTGAATGCTGTGTTTATCTTGTCACATTTGCTACGAATCAGTGATCGAAGTCAAATGTTAGGCTATGTCTTCTAACCAATTGCTGCGTACATTTTTAACATCGGGATTGGTGTTTACAAACTCCTCTCGCTCTACACTCGGAGAAAAAAAGTGCAGTGAATTATGTGACAGTCTTTGTAGGGTACTGAGAGTGCATACGGAAATGCTGTATGGTGTAATTTTTTTGTAACACAAGACACTATGTAAGTACCAGTAAATGAAGTGAACACATTTAGCAATTCAGAAAGCAAAAGTGAGGCTCATTTTTTGTAATTCTGAAGTGGAATTGAAACCGATTTTAATATGATCAGAACAAATCAAGATGCTTTTTCTTGGTGATGCACAAATGATAAATATCCCTAAAACCCGATTTCCACACATTATAGTTTGTGTGCACTATGGTAAAACTGTATGTACAAATTCAGTGGTCATTTCAATAGAAAATGTGCTGTCTGTAAATGGCAGTGCGTTACCACACGATTTAGTTCCATCAAAAAATCACCCACCTCATGTCCAATAAGCTAGGTGTGTAATAAATGTCATGTGAAAAAGTGGGTTGTGTATCTTAAAAGTTTGAGAAGCACAGCAGTAGAGGGGGAAAAGTATGGGGCCTTCTGGTGATAAGACATATAGTTGGTTTGGGTTTTCCTATGCTGATGAATGTTAAAAAAAGTTTTTTCTAGAGGTGGAAATGTAGCATCCAAAGATGTTGCGTTTCATAGTGAGGTAGAATGGTTGATGATGATTGGGGCCATCTACGTTATGCCGTTAGTTTAATTTGAAAAGAATTGAGTTGAACCTGCTGGAGAGCAAGTAAAGTTGAAGTAAGCAGCTCAATTGTCCTAATCCCTGATTTCAGGTAGGCAGCAGAACGAGTGTTCGCCTTTATGAATGCATGATCGCGTTCAGGAAGACGAACAAGAAGAGCATCATAATAGTGTAGTTGCTGTTAATCAAGTTCTGCTCTAGAGGCGTCGGAGTTGCTCTCTAAGCGGCCATGGGGTTTAAAAATCATAAGACATGAAGGTATTCCACTGGCCACATCGTGTTTTGTAGTTCTGCATTTAACACCGAGAAATATTCCTTCTGCCTGTGGATATAGACTCCCAAAGATTTAGGAGATAAAACAATTCTCGTCACACAATGATCTCATTGATATTGTAAACCTTACAGCTAGTTTATTGGTTTAATGATAAAATATTGAGTAATGTACCTGATGCAAAAACCTGTGTGCAGCCTGGTGGATGGTAACAAGTTCCAGCAAAACAGGGCAGACTCTGACTTTCATCTTTCTCTAACTTGGTAAGATGGAAAATTAGGCACTATTGAGCAGTGGCAACATCTGTTACCACAAAGCACTTAAGTGTTTTACGGCATCTATTCTTAATGTTATAGTTATAAAGTGCCGATTTACTTAAATTTAAGTATTCCATCTCACTTGAGTTTCAAACAACCCTCATATGGTAGACCGGTGTCATACCCTCATCCTTAGATGCCTTAGATAAGGATTTGTTTTTTTCTATCATTAATCACTTTGATTCATTCTTTTAATTTCTTGTTCTCCACTTTGAAATGTCAACTTGTCTAGTAACCTGAGAAATCACATGTTCCGAAAATGATAAATTGGTTGCAAAGTCAACAAATTCTGTTCCTTTTGTCTGGTTTTCTTGAATGACATCAATTTCAAGGTCTGCACAGCATGCAAAAGAGCAGGTCATTTTTCTATGTCAACAGAATTAGTGGTGCTTCATGCTGTTGAGGCCGGCCGGTCCTTGTCCCAAATGCTGGCGGTGAAAGTACTTGTGGGGATCGTGAGCACAGCGGAAATATTGCAGAATAACAATGGTGAAAATAGCACCTCTGATTCGTTCCAAATGTAAAACTTGGATTGCAGAGAAGGTCCATAAATATCTTCAAATTAAGACCTAGACTGTGAAGTCTGTCAGATTATTTTCAGTGTGTGATATGTAGACTTCCAGCTGGGAGTGGTATAGAATAGTAAACTTCGAAGAAAGACTGATAGAGGTTGACACCTGAATGAAAAACAGTCACCTACATTTATAGCAGGATAACGCTGGCATACATTTCTGAGAGAACAAAGACTGGCTCTACATATGCTTTCTTGCAGAAGGAATTTTGATCGCTACTGGGCCACTCATTTTTCAAAGCACCCTTCCCGGACAGAAGCCCGCATTTTCCAATTTGTACGCCCAGGCAGAAGGATAAATCATTCTCATCCCATCTCACTTGGATTATGATCAATTGTATGCCATAATGCTCTTATTTGATCCCTGGGCCCGTCTCAATTTAAGTACCTGAATGGACCATACTTATATAGCCAGATTGATCCATGTAAACTAAAATCAAAAAACGCCATTTAAGAACATTTAAATCACAGTCCATCCAGAGTTAAAATCTAGCATTAAGAAACTGACACAGACAGACCCATGTAGTTCACATTACCTAAAACCACAAATTCATGTCATCCCTCTAAGTCTATTTGTGAATTTTGTGCCACTATGCACCCAAATGCAAGACTTCACCTCCCTAATGCCTCATTGCCCATTTCGTGAAAATAGAGAGTGATAGCCACCCTCCATTCTAAACAGCACTTATATGTTGACACTCAGTATATTGTGCTGATTTAGCCCGTGCTCACTACGCCACTGGAGTCAAGCTAACCTGGCTGAAGACGGCTGATAGCTAGTAACCGTTCCTAGGATGCTTGATTTCGGTCCAGGGAAGACATGGCTTGGCAGTTCGGGCCGGACTGTTCCCATGAGGCACAGGGTCAAGACTAATTTGCATATGTCCATGTCTGAACTGGGGTGGCGTGGTGAGCAAAGTAACGATGGATTAAACCCAGATTTGTGACTGGGGGTGAATGTTTTGCCAATGTGCAACATTCCGTCCATTACCTTGTGTGTTTTTTTGATTTATCAATAGCAGCAAAATAGACGTAATCCTAAAACCACAAGCCACCGGTAGCTTAAAATGGAGTAGCATGAAACAGTACAGTCTGGACCTGTGCCGTTTTACTGTTGGTTGAACTGTAAAACCTTTCACTTCCTATGACCGTCAATAATGCTCCTGCCATTGCCATCTTTGACGATAACAGCTATCACAAACCAATTACACACAACTGCGGAGCTTCTCCTTAGGCTCTCTGTATATCCTATGTTAGCTGCACTTGCCTCTGACTTGTGCGCTTGGCAAACGGACTGTATTCATAATTACTTGAAAAGTATTTGGCTGACTTGCAACACTTGAAAATGGCACGTGTTGCTACTTAATGTGACCTAATGATTGTGTAGTCTTAAAATTTGCATTTTCAAATGTTCATTATAGACATTCCAGACAATATCAATGTATAATCTCAGATGTCAACAACGGTATTCATTTATTAAAATATATAGCATTGTCAGGCAAATGCTAGTTAATATATTAGGAGTATTTGTATAATTGCTTGATAGACCGTCACCAAGCTAGGTGATACTCTACTTAAAATCCATTGACTATTTCAGATCATACTTTTAACTGAGTCTAAAAGTTAGTTCCATGTACAGTGCTCCTATAAGAAAAGCAATTATTTAAGGTCAGCGACTGCATAGAAAGTCAGTAAATATCCCGGTGTAGAGAATTTGTTATTCTGGGGTCAGTGGTATACTGATCCTACGGTATTTTATTATCAATAACCTATCAGTAACCAGTATAACTCCCACCAGGGAGCAACGAGTAAACATATATGTAAGGAAATGTAAAAAAGAATTCAGTGATAAAACATCCATTCACTACACACACGCTGCACTTCTCAGAGTACCGTAGGACACAACTCCCCCCCCCCCCCCCCCCCAAAAAAAAAACACCTCATTATCTGCCGGTGTAGGAGCATTAAAAATTACATTTATGGAATGTTATGGGGCAGTGTTGTGTTTTTGAGAGACCAAGTTTGAAATACTTTTATAGTTTCTCTAAAATGTACTGAGGAGGGTCATTAAAGGAGTTATACATATGCTCTTCTCCAGTCTTGACATAGAATGTGTTGCCTAATCTGGTAAAGTGAAAACGTAACACAGGTGATACAGAACCCTGTAAAAGCGCATAGGCTAGGTTTCAAACTAAACAGTTTGGGGTAGATTCACAGTCCTTACTAGAAGGAAGCACAGCAAAAGCCAAAAGATCTGAAATGTTGTGTGTAGCCAGGGCATATGTGAACCCATTACTACAGTAGTTCTTGAAGTGATTACAATAAATAAGTAATAATTTAGCCTCTTGTACATTACTAATTATTTGTCTCAGAGTAGCTTGGGTTTTTCTGGATTCCAGGATATAGCACGTACACATGGTCTTAATGGGGCTGATGGGTTAACCTGCTGTCTTTAAGGAAACCTATGAAGTGGATTTAGCTGGGTTCTAAGATGGATAGGCTTCCACTGAGCCCCAGCTGGATGCTCCCTGCCGTACTCTGAGCGGAAGAGGCAGGTGCTCAATAGGATCTGCTGCTGTGGAATTGGTTGATGCACATATGAATACATAAAAAGTAATGGAAAGAGCAGGACAATAGAAATTGCATGTTTAAGTAGAGGTCATATTGTAATTGGGTGCGAGCAAAACAAAAACACTTCTTGCTGCCTAGGAGCAACAGCCAACCAACCCACGGGATGCTTATCAACAATATCAACAAGATTTGTAGCAAACTAAAGACAGTCTTCATTCAGAACTAGCTGAAATATAACATTTGTGACAAAAAAAATGCTATCTGTAATTTAGTTTGAATACAAAGTATTTAGTACAGTTATATTTTTTACCTAAGAGCATAAATCATGAACCCAATAAATTCATATACAGCACATAGAGACATACTAAATTAAATCAAAACCTACATTTCCATCTAATTATTACAGCTTAAATCGAATGAATTCAAGCCGTACACCAATCTTTGAATTTAGTTAATTGAATCAAGATCAATATTTCATTCAGTGAAGACAGCCAACATTGTTTCGTCTGTAATTTAACTTTCTGAAGGCTGCTAAATTGAAAACAAAAAAAACAATTGCCGATTGTAGTTGTTGAGAATATCTTTAGCTTTGTTGACATCACTCATAGTGAAGTGAACACTTTTGTAAAGTACATAGTGAGGTAAAAACAATTATGTAGATTGGCAATCCGGTTTCCTTTGTTGTTTTAAAGGAAAGTTTTTGTAGAGTTAAACACCAGTGATTAACCAATAAAACATATGTCTGGAATAATGTAGAGCAGAGTATTTATGAGTGTGAAAAGTGGTAGACACGTAGATAAAGTGCAATAGATTAAGGTGGTTGTATGCCAACATACCATATTAATCTTTAGTGGTGAAATAAACATATATATATATATATATATATATGTATATATATGCGTGTGTGTGTGTGTGTGTGTGTGTGTGTGTGTGTGTGTGTTATTTCACCAAAGTTCCTCTAAATTAAGGAAAACACCGCACTCCAACAGAACCGTTTTCAAAGGATTTATTCTGTGCAAAAACGGTAAAAGTACATTGAACTACAATTCCCATAATACCTCTTAAATGGCACTAATGGGATGAACTATAAAGTAAGAAAGAGATGATGGACTCACATACCGTGAGCAAGACCTATTGCAGGTTGAAACACGTTGGTGGTGGTCAGTGGTGATTATTTGCACAGAATAAATCCAGTGAAAATGATATTTAGTCAAAGTTTACCATGAAAATGGCATGGTTATTTCTGAACCCCATCCTTGATGATGGAGAATTTGGTCCTAAACAAGAAAAAAGGGGGGCTATGTTGCTAAAGTAGGGATGAATAGGTATTTAACATTTTAAGTATGGATCTGATTCACAAAGGTAAACTTACACTTCTGTTTAAGTTACTACTTTTCGGTATTCACAAAGGTAAACTTAGACAAAAGTCTAACTTTACTACATTTCGGTATTAGCTAAGTAAGTTATTACTAGTAAAGTTAGAATTTTGGTCTACGTTTGCCTTTGTGAATACTGAAAAGTAGTAAACTTACAAAAAAGTGTACGTTTACTTTTGTAAATCGGGACCCATAGTTGTGACTTACTGGATAATCAAGGTTATTAGCCTGTTGAATATTATGTAGGCCAAAACTAAGGGGATGTAGTAGTCTTTTCAATTGAAACTGTGAACAATCAACCGATCCACTATTAAGAGACTATAAAGTGAACCAAAGGGGCCTGGAGTTGAAGACATTTTTTCTGTAAGTGTACCTGAGTAAACATATAGCTCTTAATAAGTACATTGACTGAAGGGGTCCTTGATAAGATCTTGTTGTGAAAAAAGGATGATGAATAATATGAAGTAAAAACCAATAATTCTAGTGACATGAGCTAAGTCAAGTCTGTTCTATCCTAATTTGGGGAGACCTCTCCAGATGCTTTAAGTTATGTCAGTGGAATTGCATACAAAAAAGACCTACCTTTGGTGAAAAAGGTATGGAGGCTGAACATAAATTCTTGTGGACCGTTAACTCAATCCTGTTAGTTTGTCAAAAAGCGAGGAAATAATTGTAGAATTAATACGTTTATAGCAAAAAGGGTGTTTAAATATGAGCGTTCCTCCATTTACTAAGCAGAGAGTAAACGTATTGGTACAGGGAAGTGGGGCGGTTAACTATTGTTATTGTCAAATTGATTATATAGTCACCAGAAAAGCGTTATTGTACAAAATAACTTGCACATTTAAAATCTATAAATGTTGTTCCCCATAACGCTAATCATATATAAAGCTGATAAAGTCCTTATCTGTAGTAAAAAAGTTAAAGTGCATTCTGTTAAACTTACCCAACAGCATGACTCAAATGACGCAAGAGAGAAGTTTGGGGTTGGGGTTGAACCGGTGTTTGTGGTTGTTAAAAGGAAAAATGAAGTGATGTCAGATGACGATGTGAGTGCCTTTTGCATTGTGAAAAGGATGACGATTTGAAGGTCTTAGGTTGTAAGGGTAAATAATAATGAATTTGATATTGATGGCAGGTGACATTTGTATAAGTTTACAGAAAAGAAATAGTGTGAATCAAGGCTATATAGTACCAATTTAAAGAAAATATATCTATGTACTTATGTGAGGATAAGATGCCTCTGATGGTGTTTATTCAGTCTGAAAGGAAAATATGGCCGCCATATTGGGAAGTCATGGATTCCGAGTGTTAATTACAAGGATGAAATTGGTAGAAAGTTGCAAAAATCGTGTATGAGATTGGAAACATCCCAACATTAGTTATAGGAGTTGAGTTGAACTCTCTGGGCCAGCAGTTCTACATAGAGGACAAAGAACAAGGGCAACAAGAGGTAGCCTTCCCTTGTGCCCCGCTCTGTTCTCACTATAGTTGAATTAGTGTATCCTGCTAATGCCATCTGGATGAACTGATCTCCTTCTCCCCGGACCCTCAGCACTGCTTTCAGAAAAGTCCATTCCACTCTATCAAAATCCTTCTCCGCATCGAGGGACTGCAGGAGCATCTTTGCGTTTGCTAACTATTTTGATGAGTTGTAGGACGTTTTTCATGTTATTCCCCCTTCCTGCTGTTCGGCATCAGTTCAGCTGATCTGGATGGATCAGATTATTTAAATGGTGTTGCAATCTGTTTGAGGTTCTGTAATTCTCGAGCCTGACTCCATTTTGTGTTGCCCTCACGTAGGCCTGTGAAAGAGGCCCGGCGAACAAGTGGCCTGGCCTTCTGAGTTCATGTACACATTAACCAGGTTTCTTCCGACTCTGAAAGAACTGCAGAGAAACTGACCTCTTCACCTGAAACTGGCCTCGCAAAGCCAATTTCCCTTGGTTTGATCCTTGTCTAAGATTGCCACTTAATGTTCAGGACCTCTTTAACCTTTAGTTTCCTTGCACATGTTTTATCTTGTTCAGCATCTATTACTGTTGCCTTTATGTTCTGACATTACATGGCTTGTGCTTTTCAATTATAAATTTGTCCGGCTTGCAAAGATTGAATTTGGGACATTTCTCATAATTAACTTTTGGGTTGGGTTACTGTAAATTGGGTTTTTGTTAATGTGATACTCAGTTAGAAAATGTGCCCTATTGGTTAGAATTTTGCGCAGTGGGTGTACATTTATAATGAGAATATGGTGTATAAAAGGAGATGTCTTGCCTTAGTAATTTGAACAGTCTCATAGGAATATACATTGTGATGTATTGTTGGGATTTCTGTTACTAGCTGCAGCTAATAAACTTGGTCTCTGACGCCACCCAGAAGTATTCCGTGTCTCTGCATACCAGGAACTCGAAGATTTCAGGTGTGTCCCTGGCACCGCTGGGTTCTGACCCGGTTCTTCATGTTGACTAATATTTTAGAGCATATCTTAATGTTAACATTCAGTAAAGAGATGGGCCTATTGGAGACAGTGTTCAGGGCCTTTCCTCGTTTTGAGGACTGGCACCCTCACCTCCGTCATGGGTGGCATGACTTCACCTCTCAGATCTAGGGCATTACATTATTTGTTATTAGTGGGAACAAGGTCTGCCAGGGGCCCCTGTAGAAGGCCAGAGAGAACCTGTCATTTTGTCAGGGGCTTTGTATGGCTTAAGGCGTTTTATGGCTAGACAATTATCCTCTGCACTTATCGGGGCTTCTATATTGGCAACTTAATCAGAGGTTAATTTTCAAAGTCTAGAGCTTTGCAGACATTGTTCAAAAGTGATCTAATCTGTTGGTTCAGCCTTGTAAAGGGCCTGAAAGAATTATGCAAACTCTTCTAACTTGCTGCGTTTCCCCATTCTACGTGTGACTTAGGGGCTGGCCTGTGATAACTAGAATGTGGTATTGGATACACCTTTTCTGCCACTTGACCAATAGTGGTTTCCCTATCTTGTTACCCCTTCATAATATTTGTATTAGATTTGTGCTAGAGAGTGTTCTGCTTTGATAATCTCTAGAAGTCTATGTTGGCCCCGTTGTGTATTATGTGACACCATGTCTTTTTAGAGAGTTTTCTTATGGTTCTTCAGAGGATGATTCTCATACAATTCCAGATCACTGCTGCGCTGAATTCTCCTGTTTTGTTATGGAGTACGAAATTTTCGATCTGGGTTTGTAGTACATCTTTAGTTACCTTATCCCTTACTGTATATTCCTTTAACTGCCGTCTTAGTCATCCAACCTGATCTGTACTTCCCCATGACTGTTTCCCCCTAGTCACAGATCATGAAAGCTTTTGTGGCAGATGCATGAAATGCTGACTAATGCAAGTAGTCTCTCCCGTCCTTATGTAGACGACACCAAATATCTACCAGACCCAGTTTGCCCAGAAAGTAGCACCCCGCTGCCTAAGGATCTTTAGTACCTCTTTTTTTGTTAATTGAGCGATACTTCCATCCAGGAACATTTTCCAATCCCCTCCCACCAGTATGGGGCCAGAGGCCAGTACTATTAGTCTATGTAGTGTGGTGGAGGAACTCTTCTTGACCCTGGTTTCGACCATAGATGGTCGCTACGAAGTACTGCAGCTCCTCCACGAGCCATTAAGCGCAACCATCGACCCTCCTCATCTTTATAAACCTAGTTAACCAAAAAACCCATGTTTCTCTATTGGAATGTCAGCCCCATTTCGTTGAATATCGGCAAAGGAGTAGTATTGTTGGTAAGACTGATCCAACTATTTATGTCTAAGGGGTGTGTCTCTTGGATAACATTGATCTCTCTGTGTACGTTCGTAAGGACCTGTAAATCCCCTGTTCCCTTAGCCAGGGAGTTGGGACCCCCGCAATTGAATGATGTCAATATAATATGCTTAGCCATGGCCGGAGCTTTTTTTTATTGTGTGCCATATGGATCCAGCCTAGCTTGTCACCTGTATACATGTCATCAGTCTTGTGTAGGGGAATATGCAAGCAACTGCCTATTAACTATTTATTATTCCTATTGTTGTATGGTAATTGCAGAAACCTAACTTGTTCCATTTTAGCCTGCCATTGTACAAAGAAAGGAATGTCTGTAGATTCCCAATGTTGCAAAATGATAGTGTGAGCAAAAGACATTGAAACAAAAATAAAATGTCGCTCTCTGCACCTTTTAAGTCTTTATGGTTTCTAATATATCCAAACAAAATGTTAAATGGGTCTGGAACAAGATTATTTCACAAACAGAAGACTAAAATGAAAAACGCTCTTCCCAGAACAAAGAAATGTTGTGGCAGGTTCCTATTACATGTTCCAAGTCCCCCAACCCATTGTTCCAGCATCTGAAACCGCGATTAAACTAGGATTGAAAAAAGCGTATTAATTATTTTAGGAATTTAGTAGAGATGCCACCTTGAAAATATATCTATCATTCTGAAGGTGGTAGCTCTATAGAGCTTAAACTGAATTAGGGGATCTCACATCACTCAGCCCTTGTAATTCTCAACCAGGTTTATTTTTCACTCTATAAAAATTATTAGAAAACAAGGAAACCTGCACTGTTGTGCTGCATTCACCTGTACCCGAGCTTAACATGCAAAGTGCATTACAATCATTGCTTTAAATTGAATCATGGGCAAAAAATCTACTGTCTCTGCGCAAGCTCAACCCACTAGACGCATGCCCAGCTAAGTCGATACATGAAATACACAATTAAGGTTTTATAGGGAGCTAAAAGTAACAGTAATAAGTCAAATTCACAAATACATATCAACTTAATGACTTTTCATTTCAATTTATTTCAGACTCTGCCTTAGAGAAAAAAAATATTCTGAAAATATTTGTCCCAAATTTCTACCAAAGACAATAACAATGTTCCACATCATTACAAAGTGCTTTCACAAATAGTTACAATTGGATCATTATTTTTTTTAACAACATTTTTTATTGAAAGATCACAATATCATCACAGCACTCTGAACCCCCGGAGGCACTGCAATCAAATACTTCCATCAGCAATTACGATCTGTACAATTTATAGAATTATCCCCCCAAACCCCAACAACCCTCCACCCAACAAGCCCTCCCCCACCAGAACTCCCACCCTGCCCCAAGTCCACCCCCCGCACAGTGTTGCTAAGTCCCTATGCAACACAGAAGTAAAATACACATACAACAACCTTGTGTACTATATCACCCCCTGGCACCCTCCCACTGGTCCCTCATTCTCTCTAGTTAGTGGCGGCGGCTCCAGCCATATCCCCCTGTAGTCTGCCCACCGTTTCCATATTTTGTAGTGTTTCTTAGGGCAGCCTCTGGCTTCATAAATAGGTCGTTCCAATCCCATACAAAAGTCAAGGCCTTGTTTCCATACCATCACTCTAGGAGCCCGAGGGTCTTTCCAGGCTTTAGCTATATCCCTCTTTGCGACCGTGAGGACCAGTAGCAACAAATGTCTCTTGTAAACATTGCCCCCAACTCCCTCAAGGACATGAAGGAGCCCCAATTTGGGGGTGCGTGGGAGGTCCCAACCCAGTACCTCCGATAGGCAGTCCCACACTCCCTTCCACCACTGCGTCAACCGGTCACAATTCCATACTGTATGCAGGAATGTACCAACTACTTGACCACATCTCAGGCATTCGGGGGACGCAATCAAACCTGCCTTCCACAATCTCTCCCGGATGTAGTAGACCCTATGCAAATATTTGAATTGAATAAAGCGCAAGCGCACAGCGATAACCGCTCCCCTTGGGGCCTCAAGCGCTTCCCGCCAATCCTCTTCCTCTAATTCACCCACATCCCCCGCCCAGACCTCCCGCCGGTGTTGTAGGGACGACGAACAGTGTACTACTAGGGTCTGGTAGACACTGGAAATTTTCTTGTCTTCTAGGTCTCCCATGAACACTTTCGCTTCTATCGGGCTGAATTCAGGCAGAGAGTCTAGGCCCTCCAATGCGGGCGTGATAGCGTGGCGGAGCTGTAGGTACCTAAAAAACTGCGTCCGAGGCATGCCATATTCACGACTGAGCTCCTGAAATGATTTAAGGGATGTGCCCCGCATAACATGGCCCAGGTTCGAGATTCCAATGGAATCCCACCCCCGGAAGCCCTGCAAGGTCGCCAGCCCCGGGAGCCGGCCATTGCGCCAAAGTGGGGTTTCTGCGGTAAGTTTGCCCCACCAACCCATCCTGCGTAGCGCTTGTCGCCAAATCAGAAAGACCACCTGTGTGGCATTAGGTAGCCCTTTCCTCTGCTGCGCAGAGTACAGAATAGTGTGAAGCGAGTGCGGCTCCATCAAATAACGCTCAAGAGCATAAGCCGGGTCCCCTCTGTCCCCGTACCACCACCACTCATTCAGGACGAGGAGGTGGGACGCCTGATAATACGATATAATATCTGACGTAGCCAAGCCCCCACAGTATGTGGACAAGAAACAGGTGCGAAGAGCCACCCGCACGGCCCCTCCTGCCCACAGACACTGGCCCAACGCTGAGTTCACTTGCCGAAACCAACGCGGCGAAATGGGGAACGGGTGGTACTGGAGCTGGTATAAGAGTCTCGGGAGGACAACCATTTTAAATATCGCCGACCTACCATAGATATTTAGAGGCATTCGGGCCCAGGATTTCATTTCAGACTGTACCCGGTCCCATACCGGCACCATGTTGCGTTCCCAGGAAACGTCGGGCGAAGTAGTCAGAAACACCCCTAGGTATTTAAGGCCTCCAACAGCTATTTGTAATGGCGACGCCCACTGGCCCAGTTGCAGCCGATCTCCCAGCGTCCAGATAGATTTCCGCGGATTCAAGAATAGTCCTGACACCTTCCCGAAAATCCTCATAATTTCCAGGACTCTAGGTCCCGACCTATTCACATCTGTAAGAAAAAAGAGGACATCATCCGCATAAAGGGCAATTCTGTCCGACGGTCCCGCCTCCCACTCAATTCCACGCATTTGAGCGTCCATCCTGACCCACGCCGCCAGCGGCTCCATGGCAAGCGCAAATAGATAAGGCGAGAGGGGGCACCCCTGCCTAGTACCCCTCCCAATAGGGAAAGGCCCCAGCCACCCTCACTGAAGCCGTCAGGCTCGTGTATAAGAGCCTCGCATACGACAAAAAGTGTGGCCCAAAGTTAAGCTGTGGGAGCAGGGCAAACCGGTAGGACCAGCTAAGGGAGTCGAAGGCCCTATCAATATCCGCCAAAAGCAGCGCTGCCGGGGTTCTAGTGCCGCCGATCGCAGCCACCTCCATATGTGCCTGTCTGATGTTGTGCCGTGTTGCCCTTTGGGGCATAAACCCGGCCTGATCAGGGTGCACCAACTCCGTTATATAAGGGAGGAGCGGGTTCGCAAGCAATTGGATCATTTTTGACGCACAATATTTTCAGCCAACACATTTCACAGCGATACATGCTGCTTCGTCAGGGCTGAAATGGCGAAAAACAGAAAAAGAACTGTTTATATACATTATATGACGCACGTTAAAATTAAGACACAATCTCCATATTGTGTGGCCATGTAGAAAATAGTTTCATTTAATATCCTGAAATTGATATCATTTCTAGTATTTATCTCAAACAATTGCCACTGAGTTTCAATGTAACCACGCCCAATAATATTGAGCTAAAACATATCAAATATATTATGAAATCCTAGTGTCTCTTGAGTATTATCCCTCTTACAGCACACTCCCATTATGTCAAAATATCACTAAAAATAAAATTCTCATTTTAGTACTAATATCCCCCATTGTTAATATAATCTCGGAAACAAATAGCTATAGGTGATGCTGTTCTTACTAATTTATTGTAATGTTTGAAATCGTTATTCTTGAATTTTTGATATGGTCTTCCTCTTAGGTTAAACAACAAAGGATTTGTGAATGTCTAGAATGTTTAGTTGGTGGTGTCATTAAAACAGAAAAATGTCCCTTAGTTTGTAGTGCTGGATATATACAGGGCCACTGGAATTATGTGATTGTGCAGCCGCTGCAATTTTCGCTTAGTGGCAGATTGGCGGCGTTTGCAATATAATCCATCATCTGCTGTATAAAGTGCAGATTTTAACAAAAAAAGTTGTTTCTAGCTCAAACATTTCAAAAGTTTGTAAAAATGCAGCTACCTGTATTGCTGCTCTGTGGAAGGCCCTTTTCAAAGGTTGATTGCTCAGCTTTCTGTAGATTAGTACTATCTTTGTGTGTTTAACTTGTACTAATGAGGTACAACTAATGCCCAGACAGCATTAACAGGTTTTTAAAAATGATTAAATAATGAAGTAATACTATGATAAAATCTGCAGCATAATGCCACATAATTTGCCTTTTTCTTAGCGTATAATTTACGCAACTCTACTGCATAATTTGCCCCTCCCTTACTGCATAATTCCAGTGGCCCTGGATATATGTAGCCCAACGTATAAACACGAATATTCCAGAGGTGGCTCCTTTATATATCTTCAGAACTAGTGAACTGGAATTTCCTGCTGGGCTGTTTTGTTCTGGCCACTGTAGACGTATATGTAGAGTTAGGATTGCAGAACATTAGTTTATTTTCACTAGTCTTGATGTTTGCGTGATTGTGTGCAGACCTTGCCCGATTGCTCCACCTTTTAACATCCACGGGTTTCAGACAATCCACTCTGAAGGTCACGCAGAAGCCATTGTGTCTTGTAATTTAAGACACGCCAGGCTATGGCGGAGCATTTAACAGCATGTCATGCGAAGAGTCGCCGGATTATGTTGCTCTAATTGTTTTTCTGGAGAAGGTGAATAGTGTAAAAGAAGAGGAATCTAGACGTAATTTGGGTAACTCAAGACGCTAATGTTATAGAGGAAATGTAAAAGACATTCGCCGGTGTGTGCTGTGTTTTGGCACCTACACAAGTGTTTTCATGCGGATTTATGGTTGCACCGAGACAGAGATATTTCCTCTCGCTCCAGCTGACGGAGCTCGCCATCTTTTGGCCCGGAGTTCTAAGATGGACGCCTGCTTGTCTCGCCCCCGACATGCTTGACCTAAAAACGTGTCTCATAAATTTAGCCTCCTCTCAAGAAAGGGGTTAAAGGGCCCCTGCGATGATTCGATACTTCCCCCTCAATTGTAAATATCCTGGAAAAGGAATAGAACTTTTTCCACCTCATGGTATATTTTACACCCTCAAGTGAAATGCCTGATGGCCTTACTCAGTTCACTTCTGTAGCTTGACTGCATCCTGGCAATTTTCTCATAAATATGAACCAAGCCGAAAGAAAACAAAACATGGTTTATCTTTATTATATTGTTCTTAATTGGGAATACATCTACAAGGTCAGTGAGGTGATTTTTATTGTCTAACAAGCACACCCTATGGCCTACTAACAGCAACTTCTTTAGTGCACACATTGCCTGAGCATGTGTTACCCGTAAAATGATATGCGATTCAACTATGCTAGCACTGGAACACTGCTCTGCGGCGAATAGAACGCAAATCAACATCGCGAAAATTACACCGGTGACGCGTCGATATCCACTGGAGACCATGCAGGTTTGCTTAAAGTTTAAATTGATAATTTCACCAAACCGATGCAGATAAATGTTATTTATACAGTCCTCAGTTTTGCAAACATAATGTTTGCATTGGTTGTTAGTGGAAATATGTTTGCAGATTATCCTGCACATTTGCCTGGAACCAGTGCAGTATTGCCTGATACCGGTACAATTCACTTTATCAGGCCCATAGTCTTTTATTACAGCCTTATCCGAGTTATCAAGTGTGTGTGACCAGCACACACCTCCTGTTCTCTCTGGTGTTTGTCCTGCATATGAACTACCTGTCCTTTGAAGTACCGCCTGTGTTAGGATAGCAACATATTTGACGGCATTTGAGATATATACGGTTTCGATCATCTCACAAAACTGTCTGCGGATCAGGCAAAATCATTTGTGTGGTGCTTTAAAGCTTGCCCCCCTCCGATGGCACTGCAGAGCCAGGCTTCCGATCCTATTGAAAAACATAACTAGGAGTCTTTTAATGGCTTTTCCTGCAATGAAAGCATTAGCAAGCACATAACAATTGTGCTGGTGGAGTGTGTGTGTGTGTGTGTGTGTATCCCATCGTAACCTACAGAAGATCAACAAATCTAAAGGATCATTTAATCCAGTCATTTCAAACCAAAGAAGAAAGATGGAACATGGCTCAATACGAAAGGATTTGAGAAATGCCACATGTGTAAGGTGTGTCAGATAGCCAAACAGACGAAGGACATTAAAATGGACAACAATAAAGTCTGGGAGATTCGACATCTAATAACATGCAAAACACAGTACGCAGTGTAAATAGTGGAATGTCCGTGCCTGTTGAAGTATGTGGGAAGTACTATTTGCGAACTGAAAAAACGCATTTTGGAGCACGTGAGGGCCACAGTGCATAAGGATCGTGCCAACGGTGTGGCAAAACATATGGAACACCACCATCAGGGGGACTGGAAACAACTGAGATTCTATGGAATAGACACAGTCCCGAAAAAGGAAAGGGGTGGAGACAGAGAAAAAGAATTGCACTGAAAGGAATCGCGCTACATCCTGAAACTAAGAACAATGCATCCGTTCGGCCTTAACCAGTCGGAAGAACTTTACATCCATCTATAATGATAGAATGACCAGCAAAGAATCTCCAATAATGGCTTCAGAACAAAAAGGAAAATAAAAGTAAGAAACAGAAAATCACAAATAAAAATGAAAGGAATCAACAAAAAAGGAAAAGAAGATAGGAAAATGGGATTACTATAAATCTTATCACAAAAGGAAAAGAATGGATGACTCCAGAAGAAATAAGAACCGTAATCCAAAATGAGATCATGGAAAAAGAATGAACACAAGAAACAAAGGAGAATCAAAATAAGGTCTACCCACTAGCGGGTTGAATTTAAGACATAAACTGTGATAAAAATACTTGGTAATTCCAAAGAAAACAATACATAACAACATGGAAACAATAAAGACAGTTGGGACTATAACAAAAGATTAAAAATGTAAATAATGAAACATTATGAAAAACTACAACCTCCAGAAGGCTTAGAGGCATCATGAACAATGAGCAGGAAGTGACGCTAGGTCACTTTAAATGAACATCCACCCTGTGATCAGGTGATCGATCGTGAGCAAGGGAGAGGACTCCCGAAACGCGTTGATCTGTGTTTGCATTGCTTTGCCAAAACATCTATCTGAAGGCTAAAATTTAAATAAAAAGATTAAAATCGTTGGTGCATGAGAGTTCGTCCTAATTATTCGCTCTGAGAAGGGTGAATTGGGTTTGCATAATATATATACATGTGTGTGTGTGTGTGTGTGTTTTTCAAACAGTCTCCATTTTACCGGGGGCCCGAACCTGCAGGGCAGACTCGTGTTGTACAGGAATGGAGAATCCTGTTGATTTGGGTCTTAGCCATGAACGAAAATAGAGCCCAACTCCGACTTGTAATTCAAATACAGACATTTATTTGTCAGCGTTTGCAGCATTCCATACAGCCACCCTTTTCTTCTTTGCGCGTTTCTGCATATTACAGCCTTGTTCACAGGTGAGTGGCATTTATTCCCACAGTGGTCACATGGCCCATAGTATTTACTAAAGGTCCCAGGATGCACCATAATCTCCATCTGTCATAACGTGATGTATTGTACTATTCCATTCTGCTTAATAGCGGTTTTTGGTACAAATGTCACAATAAAAAGTCATTTCATTAGGTACATGCTGCTTCATTTTCATTTTGCAAAGTGTCTCCTTATGCTGCAGCGCATTATAATTATTCAAAATTTGCGGAGTTGCCAGACATAAGGTAACACTTCTGTCATGTCCCTTTCTCTTTGCTGCTTACCAAATAGCCACGGAGATCCTTCAGACAGGTACCCCCGCCATGCACTGCTTATTAACATACATATGACCTCGCCCAAACTTTCTTTTTTTGCATATTGCTCTAAAAAGTAGAATGGCTTTAGAGGCCTGAAAGTAAGTACAAAAGCTCAGAAGAATGAGGCATCATTAATGCCATCACATATACAAGTCCCTAAGGATTAGAAAACATGGGCTGTGTGCAATATTGACCCTATACCATACACATTACGGGCTGCCTAGTTCACATTAACAATCAACCGTAGATATATGGGAAACTCTCATTGCATATGGTGTTCAGTCTGTATACAACTGTTCAGATAAAGCCAAGTTCCTAAAAATACTCATCTGTTCCAAAACTAATCCTCTACTGGAAACAGGTTTTATCTGTATGAAACCCCTGACAGTCACCGAACCTACATTGTACCACACTGTTTGCAGACAGTGAAACTGTCATGAAAAATTCACTACAGAGTATTCAGAAGTATCTACTAAGACCAGCCTGCATTCTGTGCAACACTAGGCAAAAATACACTATTTGCTGAAAATAAGCAATGTCTGTAGGTGCTGAAGATTACACTATCTGCAGCCTTCATACTCTGGTGAAAACTTTACAGATAGACCATCTTCTGATGCATAACAAGCATGTGTACATAGGTTAGTCCCTGGTGCACCCAATCTTGTATGTTACGTAGAAATTGTCATGCTGAGCAGATTCTGTCTAATAACTCAAGGCTGCTTACAATACTTAGTATGTTGTTTGTAGAATCATTGCCCTGTTGGAAACTTTTTCTACGGAGCCTAAAAACTTGTGTGGAAAATGCTGAACACAAGTTGTCAACTGACACCTGCACACAGGGTTGCTCTTCAATGCACACATTTATAACGTGCTCAGTGCCTGCACACAGCTATAATGTATTTAGGAGCAAATGCGTTTTGTAAACACTTACACCCATTAGCTGGTCACAGGCTGTCCAAAATTAGATTAAGAGGTACTATGATAGTTACGCGCCACTATGCAATCTTTGAATCAAACTAAAACACTCATTGGATGATGTCATCAGTAACGTCATCCGTGATGTCAGCAATGATGTAATTTGAGAGGTCATCAGTGATGTCATAAATGATGTCATAGAATGTCATGAGTAATGTAATACGTGAGGTCATAAGCAGTGCATGGCGGGGGCACAAGTTGTAATTAGCTCTGCTAACTAAAACTGTTACATTTTCTGTTTTTTTTTTTATATTCAAAACGTTCACATTGCCACTGACATATTCACCTAATTATAACGTTACTTTAATTGTTTTTTTTCAGTATACTTCTATATTTTCTTTAACAGAAAGTAATATTTTATTACCATATGTAAAGCCAACCCCCGGAAATGCACGCCCTTTGGGCATGCACAGCGGGGGTTGGCCACATGGACTAGCCTGCAGCCAGGCCATATAGAATACCGCCACAGTGCCTTATGTTTCTTAAAGGGCCCCAGAGCCTTATTACGCCATGGAGCCCCCATCCCCCACTGCCTTTTTTTTTTTTTCAAGGGGAAGAAGACCAAGTCCCACCCCTCCTCCCTGAGCCTTGTTAGGCCCTGGGGACTCCCTAAAGGTGTCACGCGCCCTACTCCCCAAACAATTAAAAGATTTTTTGGACCCCAGGGCCATATTTCTTGTAAGTGGGAGGGAGGGCTGCGTGACACCCACCCTCCTTCACCGAGGCCTTGAGGACCTCCACCCCTAGGGGTCCTATGCATTTTCAAGGGGCCCCGGCTGTGTGGCCCCCTCTCTGAGCCTCAATACCCAGGGCCTTTTTTTCATTATGAATGTGGGGGGCCTTTCCCTCCCCCAGAGCATATCACTTTTAAAGGGGAGGGGGACCGCATGATCCCTGTTGCCAAGCCTAGTTAGGCCTTGGGGCCCCCATCCCCAAGGGCCAATTTTTTCTTTCTTTTTTTAGGGGGTCTGCAGGGCCCCTCTCCACAAGCCTTTCTAGGACTTGAGCCGAAACGTATAAAAAGCGGAGGGGCCACAAAAGGGGGGAGGGGGCCGCGTGGCCGCTCTCCTAATACTCATTATGCCCTGGGGACCCCATTGCCCCATGCCGTATGTATTTTCAAGGGTAGGGGTGCCAGGTGCCCCCCCCAATCCATATTAGGGCTTGGGAACCTCATCCCCCTGGGCCACTCCTTAAAATAAAGGGGAGGGGGCCACACGACCCCCTCCCAGGAGTTTTCAGTCCTGGGGACATCATCCCCATGGGGCTCACATTAAAGGTGGGTGCCCTGGTGCCCACCCAGGGAACCCACCATAAACTTGCCATGGGTGGAGCCCCAATATTTTGATCTGTTTCCCTGCCCGCATCATTGCGGAGAGGGAAACCGATCAAAAGTGTACTCCCAGTTGGTGGGACCATTTTGAAAACTCTCACCTGCTGGGAGCAGACTTTGTTTGCTCCTGCATGGTGGGATATTGCCAAATGCCCCCACCAAGCAGAAGCAAACACAGGTTTTCCTGCCTGTGCTGGTGTGGGCAGGCAATATGTCCTAGGGGTGGACTTCCTCATTCGCAGCTAGTGAGGCAGTCCCATGAGATAGGGTTCCTTGGCCCACTAAAGGCTCAGGGTGGGGGGGCGCAGGACTTTCCTCCCCTTTTTGACAAATTTCGGCCCCGGGGGGTTTGCTTCCTGAGGCCTGTGACGGCCCAGGGAGGGGGTGGGGCATGCACCACTTCTCCTCATATTGCATGACTTCGGCCATGGGGGTGGGCTCTATTCAGGCCTATAATGGTTAGGGGAGGGGTGGTTGCATGCCCCCTTCCCATTAATAAAAGAAAGTGGCCACCATTTTGGTTTGTGTGTTGTATAATCTCTCTGGAGTCCCGAAGGATCGCACCTGAAACTGCAAATTCTTATGAGGAGGTGGGGGGGGGGCCCCGAGGGCGTCCTTCTGGGTCCCCTCTTCCATGGGGCCTGGGGTGGGGACAGGGTAGCCCTCTGCTTCCTCCTTATGTTTATTTTAATTTTTTTAAATAACTTCAGAACAGGGGACTAAGTCCCCTAGTTCTGTAATAGCTGCCAGCAACATTTTTCTGATGTTGCTAGCAGTAAGAGTGCTTCTTCACGCCATTCCGGCAAGTCTCTTGAGTCTCCTACATATTATTTTTAAACTACAATTTATTAAAAACTACAGAACATATTTACTTCAAATCACAAAAAGTGAACAAGAGCTAGCTTCCTTACAAATTGTGTGTAATTCTGTTCAGTTTTTACTGAAACCCTTCTTAAAGAAGTCTATAGAAAATGCATGGAGGTGTTGCGTTTTGGTACCCCCCCCCCTTCTTCTTGGCCCCTGCTTGACGGTTCACCCCGTAACTTTCCGTGCACAAGCTCATCAAAAAGTAGCACATTTTAAAAAAATTGGGAGATTCTTCAAACAGATCAAAGTTATTATAAACACACTTTAACTTTTTTCCTATGTAATACCTGACCTAACTATAACCGCCCGGTGATGGCTGTGATATATATATATATATATATATATACACGCTCTGGCGCTCCAATATTTCCCAATTCTGTTACTCATGTGGCAGAAAGAAGAGTCTCACTCAGCTCTCAGTCTTAGGACTTTCTCTATTTATTGCACTGAAACGGAGCAGCAGACATGATCATAGTCCAGGGGGACTGAAACACGATTGGTGTTTGTCTGCCACTGCATTTTAATGCAATAAATGGAGAAAATCCTACGATTGAGAGTTTGATTCTTCTTTATGCTACGTGAGTTACAGAATTGGGAAATATATATATTCTTGCTGGTTTCGCAAATCTTCTTTGTTTGGTAGATACAACTTGGGTGGACTTCAAACATTCAAATGGAATCTAAAGGAATGTATCACAGATAGGTTTATGCCTTAGTTGTATAACTTTGAAGAACCTGAACGCTCCATTGGGATTCTTACTGTCAGCTATTATATACTTGGTAAAATGCTAAATTTCATGGGCCCAGAAAAATTGACTTGGGCATGGGCACGAAATCCATTTAAAAATGATACTCAAGACATTGATACCTTAAAAGGTAAACTCTATAAAGCAACAATAAGATGTCGGAAAATGTCACCTGCAGGTCATGAGATGCTGGTCACTGAAGCACAATCTATTTATAGAAATCCTTTCTTGGATGCCAAAAAGACTTATTACAGAGTGAAGCATGATGATTTTTTTTTATATAGTATTTTAAATTAGCTTTACAATACAAATATGTTCATAGAGAGGCAGACAAACCCACCCATGTGGCCATACTTACTAAAGATTTTCTTTTATAAAGTAGCCTTAATGGATAGTATTGCAAATTCTATTAAAGTCTAAGAGAATGTGTTGACCAGCACCTTTATTGCCCTTACCGTTTTAGGCAGAGGTACTGTTTTTGACTCTATTTGGGAGAGTTTTTCAAACATTGTTCTAGGTTTTACTCTGAGGCTGGTAACAAGGGAGTAGGGTACATCCAGCAATGAGACTATCAAAATCACAAATTGATATCCCTAATTACCTAGGATACCGCATAAGATATAATCCCTTGAGGCCTAATTGGGTATTTTATTTGTGACTAATTGTCATTCAGTGGTATTTTAACTTGTTGTTTTCTAACAGAAAAACGGTACAGAGGGGCGTGGCCGACAGCCGACGGGCATGGTCGCTTGCTAGTGCGACTCCCGTCACTTGCCCGACGACCGCCCAAATTATCCGATTGCACACCGGGGTTTCCTCTGCTGCTACGGGGAACCCCGACAGGAATCGACTCCGCCTCAGGCGGTGAAGTGCCGGTCCCGTTTGAGGCTCCCTGGAGGCGGGGGGACCCGAGACGGAGGACTCCACCGGGGCCCGCAAGATGGCGGCCGTGTCGGACTCCCGGCCGGCCTTCTGAAACGGCCTTGGCTGGGCACGGCTGCTCCCGTCTCGCTCTCGGGACGCGTTTGGCCCCCGAGCCGCCAACCGGACCTGCTCTCTGTCCGACCGGAGTGAGGTGGGCCCCCGAAAAAAAAAAAAAAAAGACATCCGGAGCTGCCCTTGTCCTGCGGGGAGTGACGCTGTGGGGGCTCCCTCCGTGCCGGGGAGCTATCTACGCGACTCCCCGGCTTTTGGGCCTACTGACTGCGGAGCTCCGGCTCGCCCACAGACGCCTGGCTGGACCCACATCGGAGTCGGAGCCTGCCTCACTGTTTCGCCGCCTTCCTTCCACCTGCGGGGGGCAGGCTTTTGGAGCGCGCCGCCAATTTACCCTGACCCCACGTGAGAGAGAGCGGAGAGGACTCCTTGATGAGTGACCAGTTGGATGACTATGAAGGGAGGGCGAGACGGAACAACATCCGCATTTTGGGGGTCCCGGAATGAATGGAGGAGCCCTCGGCTGACCTGTTTGTGGAGTCCCTGGTTACAACACACCTTAAACCGAAACAGCTCACGGATTACTTTTCTATTGAAAGAGCGCACAGGGTCCTTGGAGGTAAACCAAAGCCGGGGGCCCCCCCACGTCCCATCATTGCGAGGGTCTTCAATTTTAGAGACCGTGACACTATCTTACAGGCTGCCAGATCTGGCCCACCTCTTCTCTTGGAGAACGCTCGCATCTCCATGTTCCCAGACTTCACAGTCAAGGTGCAGGCGAGGCGTCGCAGCTTTCTAGAGGAGGTGTGGGACTGGCTGGAGGGTTGGAGTAGAGTGGGAGGCTCTCCACGGAACCGATTCACGACTGTCTGCCCGAGAGTCAGGACCTCTTCGCTGGACCTCTTGATGGGGTGGAATGACGTTCCTTTGTCGAGACGGGCCCCGCCACAGAACACAGGGGTCTCCTCCATGAGGCTGCCCCTTGATCGATTGGACTGCCGGGGGCGGCTACCTTCCTTCTTTTGTGCTGACCTCTGTCTCTGGGACCTGTTTCCTTCGGCCGAGACCGGGCTGCACCAGCTGCCTGACCAGTAACTTTTCTATTATGTGAATGCTGTTTAAGTCTTATGATATCACATTACAAGTGTGTTACATTTATAATGTTTATCAGTCGGGCAAGCGGCACTGTCGGACCCTCAGTACCCCGATTATGAGTGGGAGGGCGACAGGCACCTGCCTAGTTGGGGTGTGGATAGTTTTGAATCCGCGGGCAGGGAAGCAGGGTGGGGGGAGGGGGTGGAGGGTGGGGGGGGGAGGGGATTGTAATTGTTTTGTTGCTCTCATGTTGCTCATTTTTGTCCTTAGCAGAGTCTTTACAATTCGTTTCTTATTGCTCATCTATCCTCTTGTTTCCAGCGGAGCCGTCTTTAGTTTAGCCTTCCTGTCTGTCCAGGGTCCCGTGGTGCTTGGCCTGTTGTCCTGGCTGCTCTTTGATCTCCGGGGACACCAAGTCCTGAAATGTCCCGTGCCTCGAGTAGCCCCATGGCCCCGCCGCCGTTGGTGGTTCTTTCTAGGGCGCCCTATATACTTGACCCCCCAATCTCTCAGTCATGACTCAACTATTCTCTAGGTCCCTTACCATCCTCACATGGAACGTTAATGGTCTAGGTCACAAAATAAAGAGGTGTGGTCCTCCAGTTCCTCAGGAGCCACTCCCCCGACATAGTCCTTTTGCAGGAGACCCACTTGGTCGGTAACACCTGTCGGGCGCTGCAGCGAGGGGGATATAAGCTCTTGGTCCACGCTGGGTTTACTTCTGGGTCCCGAGGTACTTGGATTTTAGTCAGGAAATCTCTCGCACTCACTTACTCACGCTGCTGGGCAGACCCCTGGGCCGGTTTGCTATTGTAGAAGCTTCCTGGGAAGGGCGTCCCTTGAATATCATCTCTGCGTACCTCCCGCCAACCTTGGTACGAGACTCCCTCAAAGAACTGGGCACTTAAATGTTGGGCCTCTCCCCGGGTACACTCATAATTGGTGGAGACTTCAACGCCACTATGTGCGACGACCTGGACGGTAGGCCTAAGAGGAGCTCACACCGTCAGAGCTCGGACTTGGCTGACTTCGCCCAGGCTTTAGGTTTAAAAGACATTTGGCGCCTTCACTTTCCGGACACTCCATACTTCACGCACTACTCTAATGCACACAACAGTACATCAAGAATTGACTATTTCTTCTGCCCCGTCGCGGACATAGGCTGCTTTGTCCGCCCGAGAGGTCTCCCTCGCGGTATTTCCGACCATTCGCCGCTCATGGTGGACCTAACTTACAATCGCCAGTTGGTGAGGGGACCTATCGTTATTAATCCCTGGCTCTTGCAGGTTCCCGATATTAGAGAGGCGTTGCGGGAGCGTACCGAACTCTACTTTGCGGAAAACGTGGGCTCGGTGGACTCGGCTGTTACGCTCTGGGAGGCCTACGTGGCAGTCATAAAAGGTGAAGCACTAGCCCTTAAGACGAATCATCTGCGTAAACATGCCGAGAACATCACGCAGGCGGAAACCACTCTCATCGGCCTTGAGGCGTCCTATAACGCGGCACCATCGGATTCCGCTGCTGAACGTCTCCAAACCCAACAATTGATCTACAAAGCGCTGACCCAAGAGAAGGCACAGGCGCGCTTGCTCCACACGCGTCATCGGGTCTACGAATTAGGAGACAGTGCAGGCAAGATGCTTGCATTGCTGGAGCGTCGCGACCATGGATCTAGATGGGTGTCATCCATAACTAGGCCTGATGGATCTGTGGTTGTAGACCCCCAGGACATTGCGGACGCTTCGCTGATCACCTTGCAAATGTATACACCGCTGGTAGAGACTACTCGTCTGCCGAATCCAGACAACTGTTGGAGGAGATGCGCCTCCCGACCGTCTCAGACTCTGACCGCCTTGCCCTAGACGCCGACCTCTCCGCTGACGAGCTCACCACGGCGCTTTTTGCTGTGAATTCCGGCAAAGCTATGGGCCCCGGCGGAGTCCCAGTTGGGTTTCTGAAGGGAATGGTCCCTGACATTATTCCCCATCTTTTAAATAGGTTTACGGAGAGCCTGGAACTTGGAGTGCTCCCTCTCGATCAAAGACTGGCCTTTATAGCGGTCATTCTCAAACCTGCCAAGCCCCCCACTGCATGTAGCTCTTATCGGCCGATTTCCTTGATCAGCGCTGGGGCCAAAGTCCTGGCTAAACTACTGGCGACTCGGCTCCTTCTAGTCCTCCCCTCCCTTATTCATGACGACCAGTCCGGTTTCCTCCCGGGCCGTAACACGGCGCTAAATCTCCGTAGGGTGCAAAACGTGTTGAGCCGTCAGCCCACCTTGTCCCAGGATGCCGCTATTTTATCCCTCGATGCGGCGATGGCATTCGACTCGATTGAGTGGCCCTACCTGTTCGAGGTCCTCCATCGCTTTGGCCCCAAATTTATCGGATGGGTGCGTCTTTTATATACTGACCTCTTCGGCCAAGTCCGGGTCAACAACTTCCTATCCCGGAGATTTCCTCTCCACCGAGGCACCAGACAGGGCTGTCCCCTTTCCCCCTTGTTGTTTGCCCTCACCCTGGAGCCTTTGGCTCACTGGGTTCGCACGGATGCCTCAATCAGAGGCTTACGATGGAGCGAAGAGACTGTTGACAAGATCTCTCTCTACGCCGACGACATCCTGATATACGTGTCGTCCCCCTAGTCCTCCATTAACAGCCTGTTCCACGTCCTTACCAACTTTGGAAAATACTCTGGCTATGCCATAAATTGGTCCAAATCCGTGCTGTGCATGCTACATGGTCCGCCGCCTCGCCTGCCCAGGGGGTTCTCGATCACGATAGCCTCTGCAGGCTTTACATATCTCGGTATCTTCATCACCCCTGACTTCCAACAATTCTATGATCGTAATTTGCTGGGCCCACTGCGCAGGCTTCGTAGCGACGTTGCTCATTGGCGCTCCCTCCCGCTCTCTCTCCTGGGATGGGCGGCACTGTTTAAAATGCTAGCGCTCCCACGCTTCCTGTATCTCCTACAGAATTGCCCCTTCTCCATTCCAGATTCATATTTCAGGGCGGTGGAAAGTGAGCTCCGACTGTTACTCTGGGATGGCGGTGCTGCTCTTATTGCTCTCAGTAAGCTGTTTCAGGGATGGTATGACGGTGGAATAGCCCTCCCTAATCTCCGTCTTTATTATTGGGCCTCCCAGCTAGTGGTGATTAACCACTGGATACACGGCTCACCTCTGAATCCGGCCTTCCTCTTAGATAGAGATCAGACAGGGCGGGAGGGCTACTTGGGGGCCCTATATAGCAAACCCACGAGGGCTAGATACGGTGGGCCTATGGCACATATGGTGGCCGTTTGGCACAGAGCCAATACAAGGCTGGGCTGGGCTGACAAACTTACTAAAACCTCACCTCTGTGGTCCGCACAACGTTTGGGCTCCCTTTGTTTCTCCCGTGGTTTTGATCGGTGGGACACGATAGGGATTTCTGAGATCGGAGACCTGGTACACAAAGGTAAATTATTGACCTTTAGTGACCTACAAGCTAAATATGCCCTAGCATCCACTGAATTTTTTAGGTATCTACAGATCACACACGCCCTACAGGCCGCCTTTCCAGACTTCGCCTCCATACCTGCAACCTCCCCTCTGGAGGATAGGCTGTTGTCGGAACCTCTTCCTGAAAAGGCCATATCCCTGACCTATCGTAAGCTCTGCAACAACCTTCCTGACTCCTTCTTGCCACTACGGGCCAAATGGGAAGCTGACCTGGGACCTATGGAAGACGATGAGTGGCGCTCGGCGCTGATGTCCCCGAGGGAATCGGCCATGTGCCACAGGTTTCGATTGATTCAACTAAAAGTGCTGCACAGAGTATACATGTCCGCCCTCACCCTGGCCAAAATCGGTCGACGACCTGACGCACTATGCCTGCGTGGTTGCGGTCTCCCTGGGACCTTCTACCATATCCTGTGGGACTGCCCCGTGATACAACAGTTCTGGTCGGCTGCGTTGCGAAAAATGAGCAGCTCCTTGGGCAAACCACTTTCCCCCTCGCCCAAGGAATGTGTCCTCAATGTTTGGGGGCCGAACGACCTAAATGCCTCTGAACTACAATGGGCGGCATTGGGGTTTCTGTTGATCAAACGCTCTATAGCAATGGGATGGGGCTCCCCCGACAGACCACTGGTGGTGAGATGGGTGGCCGCTATGCACCAATGCATGATAGCTGAGAAAACTGTATATAAAATAAGGGGTTGCCCCGAGGTGTGGGACAAGAAGTGGGGACACTGGAATGCATTCCGTGGCGACTTATGTGATTCTCCAACGGCGGAACTGGCGATGCCCCGTAGGGGACCTAGGAGCGAGTGTGTGGGCTGAGGAGGATAGGGCTGGCCTCTACTGTTATCTCCCTCTATTCCCTTAGCGAAATGTGAGATGCTCCTGTCATTCTGCTTTACACCAACAGGGCCTGGGGTGATGCAGCATCACTACTTCGAACTGGACCCCCGGGTTGGACTGTGGGCTATCTTGACTCTCTCTGCTGGATTTATTTCTTTGAGTATTGTTTTGTTTAAATGAAAAAAAGTGGTGTGATTACCCTGTTTGTGTCCAAGGCTGATATTGCTGTGTTTTTTTATGGCTTTGCTCTACTGTGACGCCATCCGACCTCAGGGTTGTGGACCGAAAGGCTGTGTAATATTACTTAACCTGACTCAAGCCTTTTATCAGTGCCTGTATGTACGCAGTTGTGCATATCCATCTGCTCTCCTGACGATACACCATAATAAAAAGTTTAAAAAAAAACGGTACACACAGCTGGCTTTCTGACAATAACACTGTAAGCTGCTCTCCAATGTATTTTATCCTGGGTCCTCGTACAGAGTAGTGGTTGACTGGCCACCTTGCTCAGCCATAGGTCACTAAGCGACAATTCCTAAGAGCGAGCCCCTAAATGCTCTCACTGTGATGCCACTGAAAGGGCCGGGTCCATAAGTTCTGGACCTGTTCTATAGATGCAATCCAATGGTTCTTTTTAGCAGCCGGAAGAGTGGAGGGGAGAAAATGTATTAATACTGCCAATCAGTTAACACTGATTCATTTGGACACATAATAACCACAGACTACTCTGTAAGGTTAGTTGATGTATTACAAAGGCAAAAATACCTGAACATAAAGACACCTCAAGATAAGAGTGTGAAAGTACATCGTAATCAGGTTAAAACCAAATCCAAGTATCCAATTGAGATGATGTAGCATAAGCAAAAAAATGAATCCAAGAAGCAGGATGCCGGGGATCAGAAAGCATGCGACCAAGTTTCCTTGCATCGAGGGTTGGTGAGTGAAAATCATTAATCTATCCCTACACTAGTACTAAAGTGACATCCCTACATATGCATCTTCAGGGAAAAATAAAAGGTGTCAGCCTGTGGAGTCTTCCTAAGAAGTCTCTCCACAGTCAATGCGTCCTGTAGAATAAAGCTACCAAGACAGAGCTTGTTCTCAGACGCTCTCTCTTCGAAGGCAGAAGAAGTGGGCACTCTCCCTACATCACATTTTTGCAGGTAACTTTCCCAAGATTCATTGCGGGTCACACCATCTACTCTGGGTGCAGTCCAAAAGGTAGTTTTCCATGGGACAACAGTGTTCTTCTCTCGCAACAATTTGTCCTTGATTCTTCCTTTATCAACTCAAGCTACAGGTTTGTAACTTCTTCTTTCCCTGCCTGACTAATCAACAAAGACATTCTAGCTAACAGGGCGCTTTTTTTCACCTGCAACACAAAATGTGAGAGAGAACAAATTCCACAGCACACATGAAATTTGGCTGGTTAATCCTAAAGCGAGTTTCAGGGAATTACATTTCAGGTCTACTAAGTTTAGCTAATATAGGATACAGCATGTGAACCTTTACCAATTACATAGAAAATAAGGCACTTTCGATCAATGCATTTACCTATAGGTAAAACAACACCATTTAGAAACACCTTTAGTTCATGAAAAATTGTCAGTTTACAACACGAGTTCTTCACGTTAATCTTTTCTGCTTGTTTCATTTACTTTTTATGTTGATTTTCTCCATGTTACTTTTCAATGGTCTAAACACATCATGTTTCAAGTTAATACAGTTCATGATTCTAACACAACAAAGGGTTATATGTGGGTGCGCTCTACATGTGCGACTATAATGCACCCCTACAATCAAAATGCAGTTTCCGCTACATCACCATGCACCTTCACCTAGCAACAGTCTTCCATGTCATTCTTATCAGGCAGTCTCTGTATCCAGGTACAAAAACTCCATAGCTCAATGTCGTGTCACTGAGAAGGGGAAAGACCGTTTTCAAACCCTGGAGCTGTGTCCGGTCATAGAGTTAGGTGATTTTCAGGCTGTAGTACATAGCTAGTCTAATTTAAGAACAAATGTTAGTAAGAATTATAATGTCTTTGTTTGGTGGTTTATTTCATTGAAACATCATTTGCATTTTCTAGTATTTGTAGACTTATCATGGATTTAATAATCCATATATACTTCAATTTATTTATTTATTTATAAATGTATAAAGCATGCAGCAAACCAACAAGGTCTCCCGGCGCTTAAAAAGTGGAGGCAGGGTAACTTAGGCAACAGGCAAGAATAGGAAGAATAGTAGTGAAGCCAGGTCGCAGGTAGGTTACGATGTAATAAATACCAATGATCATAATTACTTGTAATGTGTGTATGTAGTAATTTGTAAATCTGAAACGTGGTAGCCTCTAACAATCTCTGCAAGTTCTCTGGTAGGTCTGTTATCAAGCACCTTTTCCTTTCAATACTTCTAGCAAGTAGGATGTTGTGAGATTACGGTCTACTGTCCCTTTATCTTTAGAGGCACGGCTATCCCCACATCTCTGGTGGTTAGGGAAATCTAACAGTGTGCCATGAGATATGTGATTACCTTATGCCATATGATTGTACATATCCTGCATTGCATGTGTATGACTTATTTTGCTTGGTATTTATGTAGCTATTTAACACCTTGAATGCCACAGCAATTCACTCTTGGTGCTGAACTCCCTTAAATCCCATTGTTCATGACGAGCTCAGCTCGTCATGAGCACACAAGCAGTGTACTGCATGACGAGCTCAGCTTGTCATGAGCATGGAAGGGGTTAAATGCATTCATTACAGTGGGAGATCTGAGCAGGGATAACCTTTTGATGTGTAATGTGGTGACTATAAGTACTTGGTCCTGGGCGGCATTGGCTGCTGGGAGATGTGTGAGATCCCTGGGAATGCCTTATAAGAAAGGTTGTGATCTTAAATGGATTACCAAACTTTCTCAGTACATGGCATCCATCCCCTGGCATCTTTAATTGACCCATCTCCAGATTGTGACTTGAGAAACTCTTCAAGCTTGCATAGCTATGTGGCTTTTGTGTATTTGTTATTTTACATTATTAAATTGAATTCTTACTAGTCATGTATTCTTTTTTCTTTGGTGTACTTGCTGTCTGTAAGAAGCCACTGGTCAGCTCCATTACTGAGAATACACATATAGATCAGCCAGTGATGCTCCAAAGACCTTAGTCTTGTAGCCCTAGTAGAGTTTCTCCTGGTTTTAATTTTCCACAGTCAGTATTAAGTGGCTAGATGTCTTCCCACCTTTCCTCTATGCAAGAAGTCATAGTGTGGTGTATTACAGACAACCCTTCAGCTAGACTGGAGCAGTAATCAAATCCGAAAAACATACTAGCCTTATAGTTCTGTAAGGAAATTTCCCACGCTGCTTAACCGGAGTATGGCATTGTCACCCACGGTGTCCGCCTCATTTTCAACAAAGAGTGCCAACGCTTCCTTCTTTCGGACACTAGTTGCATTTCAATGAGCGGTAACCGGCCTTTTTTTACCAGTGTATTTGAACAAAAACTAGAACAACTCTTAAGTCCGTGCGAACCGGGTTATCAAGTGATCCTTGAAACAGGCGTCACATGGAACTCATTTTGTAGGCAGATTTTGATTGACACAGATTTTTCGGTTTACCAGAATTCCTCAATAATGCTTTTTAAAATTAATAATAACAAAAGCCAGTACTTCGATAAACAACTACTGTTCAGCCAAACCAAATTTTATTGAACCAGAATTATTTCAACAAAATTGTGATTGTCTTTCAGGACACTAAGAAAAGACAATAGAATTCACGTAGACGTCCGATGTGTAATCAAACCAAAGAATAATGAAACAGAAAAGGTGAAGTGAAAAATGAACATAAAAGGTGTATTTGTTGATCCAGTAAAGAGACAGCAGTTTATCTTCAATACAGTATAGAGTACAAGAAGTGAATCATTGTATCACATTTTTGGATACCTTGTTTGTCTCTGTAAGTATGTTGACTTCGTTTGGACCCTTGGAAGGATAAAACGGTATCATCAGGACTCCAATTGCCTGGGGTTGGCTTGGATGTAGAGGCGCTGAACAATGTGAAGCCTCTGAGATTATAGAAATTAATACTGCTGGGCAAACGCCCATCAATTTTAATAAACAGTGATTTCTTTCATTAGTTCCTTTAAAAAAAAATAGGAGACCCTATTTCGATCTCTCTATGGAACATGGATTTTTGTGGACATAAATCACTGTGCTGGGTTATCTTCAATGTGATAGTCCTTAATAGGGCATTAAATGCTCCTAATGTGACCACTTTGCAATAGGTAAATGAGCCGGCTTCTCGAAGTAGGTTTGTTACAAGTGGACACATTGCACAGTAATTTTGGGTGCTCAATATTATGAAATAATATAGAGGTCATACTTGATCTCCCTTGCCTTTCTTCCATAATGAAGATACCCTCTGTGGATTTTTGAAACACCTTTAGGATTCCAGACAGTTAATTTTGAACCGCTGGATCCTTCAAAATTAAGAGAACCAATCTGGATTATTGCAGTTTAATCTTACTCTGATGAAATGAATGAATTTACCACATATCAGGCCTCTCTTTTGAACCACTTACTTCATTCATAAACTTTGAAGATAATTATGCTAGTTCCCCAGACATGGGAATGACAATGACTACAGATTATATGTACATAAAACATAAAATTGTCATAGATCTATAGAGTCATGCCAGGCACCGGTTGGTAGATGTCTACCTTAAACTGAATGAAAGGCTGTTCAGACCTTCCACAGAGCTAGCTTTCCAGAGTCTGCTGATCACTACTAGGATCCACGGAAACCGATCACAACACTTATAAACAAAATCTCCAAAATTCTGGATTATTGGCTGCCTGTTCCTATCTGATTCAGTGGCTAAGGTTTGCTCTTCTTTGGGAGAGTTGCACATCATTTGTAAAGCAATATTACAATTCAAAGAAAATCCAGCTGTTTAATGATAGTGTCTGGGATTAGGTAAGGCACCTTATCTCAGGGTTTGAAAGTTCAAATCAGAGGTTGAGTCTCAGATATAGTCTCATTTTGAGATTGGGCATTTGAGATGTTTTTTAACTCAAGAAAACTTCTAGCAGCTCTAGCTTCATTCCTTTCCTGTTAGATTTTTTCACTCTCTTCGGGTAGTTTTGTTATAAGACCTATCAGCCCTCAGAGGTGATTTACTGCTCCACATAATGCAGGATGGTGAGGCGTTTTGCATTTAAGGTCTTGGCAGATCCATGGCACCTTGTGCCAGGAAGTCGGTGGCTATTATAGCAATACCATATAGCCTAGTGCATTTCATCTCTCCTAACCAAGCTTTTATAAGTTCTCCCGGGGGTAGATATTTACGTTTTTAAGCAATGCACCAAAGGCCTATTATTACTAAATGATCATTAGTACCTATGTAATGTCTTGTACAGGGATTGTAGACCTTAGAATGATTTGTAGCACAAATGACAGTCCTTGATAACATTTCTCTGAAAGTACCAAAGTGATAAAAGCGGACCATTGCTCATTTTGCACCTTCTGTTATGTTTTCCTGGCTCAAACGCAGGGTGACTTTCGTAATTCAGATTTGCCTTGTCCATTCCCGCATGTTTATCTTGCTTGATTACAGACATGTTAATGCACACAGATTCCTCCTGCGGAAAGCTAGAGGAATCTGTGCCCAGAAGTACCAAGGGAGACACTGGTGCGGATTCACACCCGATGCATCTAGCATTTAGGAAGACTGGTATCTACTGAACCCCTCCCGTCCACCTGAACCCCTGCCCTCCACCATCACCTGAACCCTTGCCCTCCACCATCTCCTAGGATACTGCTCTGCCTGGCTCAGACATATGGCCTATCTGTTGCAATGTTAAAGCTGTGTCTCAGTGAAATCTAATGGACTACAGACTATTCTACAAGCAAACCCAATGTACTTGCATTTGACCACGTCATAAACCTAACAAACGAGGCCATTCATGCAGCTGGGTGTTCTCTTACATTTGAGAAACCGTTTCAAGTGTACATCACTTTGCGCGCGGAAATGGGTATTACTGCTGGGCTAATGCCTCCTGAAAGAGTAACTCTAGCCCCTGGCATCACTTTTTGTACATCTATCATTGGGTGTCTAGTGTGTAGTTTGTGCTTCACAGCAGAAGTTGTAAATGAACACTTGCCTATTTTATTGCATAACTTATTGCAGTTTCAGGTTGGTCTGGGGGTGTTTTTCGTAATTGTAGTTGACTTGGAGACACATTGCCCTACATGACGCCTCTGTTGAAAGTATTATGTTTATACATTTTCAACACATGAGGCGTAGGCTAGCACTGGCTTCTGCTTTCGCCATTGTCTGAAAGAAACAGCCTCTGACTGGCGCACATGGCACGTCACGCTTTCAACATGTCCCCGGGTTCGCTCTCTGACCGTATTCGGTATGTTTGAAAAATGTTACTGCGACATCCAAATTGTCCAAGACGTGCAGCGTTCCACAAACGAAAAGGGAGGGGAAAAAAACCTAATCCTTGCAGTGGAATAATTCACGTGGACGCTTTACGGGGCTTACTCGGTGCCGTCTGACAGACGGAGGAACTTGAAGAATTCCTAAGCCTTGGGTTGGACGGGGCGCCAGTAATGACTGCAGCACATGTGGGCAAGATGCTTTCCCGCATGTTCAGAAGTGATGTCAATTGTTCGGATTTTTCACTCGCGTTAAAGCTCCGGCAGCGCCGCTCCCCATCTGATAAAGAAATGATCTTTCCAGCGCCTTGGCGCCTTCATCGGCCTTGTTCCCGGTGCACTCTGAATGCTTGCACAGATCTGCATTAGTCTCAGATATACACACCTTTCGTTCGCCCTGACGCCCACACCTCATCATGCTTCGAGATCACTGCTCCAGGGTTTCTGTTGAGTTTTATTATGGCTCTAACACAACCAGGCCAAGCCTTAGTTATTTTTACGTTTGTGCCTTCACCAGTCTTTCACTTGTGTGTTTTTAGGCTGGTCTGGTCCTCTTAACCTTTATGGAATGAGTTCAAGCCCCTATTTGTTATAAACCTTCAGTGACTGCTTTCCAGCCCTCTCTGTTTGGTTCTATCCTCTTGAAAGTGATGGCACCGGTCCTCCTCCAAGGCAAAGACATTTGTGCAGCTGTGTAACTGCTTTGCCACTCATACTCTGAGGGGGTCCTAGTGTGTCACAGTATGGCTGCCTTTAGTATGTTGGGATAGGTGATGCTGCTGGAATGTTTCTCCGGTAGAAAGTGAAATCCAAATTTTAAGTTGTAAAATGCAAACCAAGTATCGCAGTCCTCACCCAGTGAGACTGATGGTGACTGCCCCGTAACTATGACTACCTTTTACTATTTTAGGTAACTACAAAACCTGCACAGAGACCTTTTTGGGTGAGTGCATTATACATTTCTTCATGCAGTCCCTCAATTGTAATGTAATGTAAGGTGGATTTGTAGAGCACTGCTCCTCACCCATGAGGGTGTCCAGGTGCTGAGTAGGTGTAAGTAGGCATGTGGTGAGATTGGGCCTGAGTGCAGGCAGTCTCGATGGTACCGCAAGAAGAGTAATTGAAAAAACAGGTCTCCAGCTTCTTGCAAAATTCAAGAAGTGAGGAGAAAGCCCTTATGTGTTGGGAAGGTTGTTCCAGGAATTGGTGGTGTGGTAGTAGAATGATCGACCACCCTGTACTGCTTCTGTGGATGTGTGGTGTGTCATCGAGTGAGAGTGATGCTGAGCATAGTTGTCTGGTGGGTTGCTGAAAGTGAAGCTGGTGATTGAGGTATGCATGTTTTGTAGTGGCTTGAATGCATGTGTGAGAAGTTTGAACTGGCAGCTCTTCTGGGTGGGGAAACAGTGGAGCTCTCAGAGGAGTGGTGTGTTGTGGGTTTGAGGCAGGAGATTGAGGATGAGTCTGGTGGCGGCGTTTGCAATGCTTGAAGTCTGTGAAGATGTGTTGGGATGCTGGTGTAGAGTGCGTTGTCGTATTCCAATCTGCTTGTGATTAAGCCTTGTGTGATGGTACGTCTGGTGTCCAGTGGGAGCCTCTTGAAGATTTTATGTAACATGCAGAGGATATAGAAGCATGAAGAGGAGACTGCATTGTCCTGGGACTTCATTGTGAGGTTGGTGTCTACGATGAGGCCTAGGTGCCTAACGTGGTCAGTTGGGGATGGGTGTTGGTCTGTGTTCTGTTGGCCACCAGGTGAAGTTGCAAGATGAGCTCTTGTTCCCAAAGATCAGCAGTTCAGTTTTGTCGATGTAGAGTTTTCTTTCACCCAACTGACCACTCTGGTCCTGCATAGTTTAACGTTTGTCTTGATGGTGACCGTGAGCTAGATGTTGTTAGCATAGGAGATAATGTTGATGTCATGGGATCTGATGATGTTAGCCAGAGAAGTCAAGTACATGTTGGAAAGTGTGTGGTTGAGTGATTATGCTGTGGGCCTCTGCTGATGAGATGCTTTTGTTCTGATATGAACGAGTATGAACCGGTCCTGTTGTGTTTTTCTAGAGAGAAGGAAGCTATCCATTTGAGTGCTTGTCATTGTGTTCCTGCTGTGTATAGCCTCTGAATGAGTGTGTTGGAAGACGTGTCGAAAGCGGCAGAGAGGTTGAGAAGGATGAAGGTGGCTGTTCGTCCATGGTCAAGGATGGTGCGTATGATGTCTGTGGCAGTGATGAGATCTGTTTGGGTGCTGTGGTCGTTTTGGAATCCTGATTGTGAGCCATCCCGGAGTTAGTGGCATTGTACATGGGCAGAGACATGTCTGTTGATGGTCTTCTGAATCTCTTTGGCTATGAAGGGGAGCAGCGAGATGGGTGGGTACTTGCTGAGTATTTTGGAGTCAGCTAAGGGTTTTTTGAGGAAGGCTGTGAATTTGGCGTGTTTACAGCTATCTGGAAAGGTGGCTGTCTTGAGGGAGGTATTAATGATGGAAGTGAGTGCAGTGCTGATCGTGGCTTTTCCCAGGTTGTAGATATGGTGGGACAAGGGTCTGTTGGCTCCCCAAAGTGTGTGGTCTTCATTAATGGTGCACTGACCTTGATGGATAGAGGGTTCCATGCTGGTAGTTGGTAGTCTATGGCTGATGAGTTTAGCAGGCTGGCAATGTCGAACAAGGGTGACTGGAGTTTCAAGTTGCTGTAGATCTTGGTTATTTTTTTCGTGGAAGAAGTCAGAGAGGTTGTTGCAGAGTTCTTGTGTACGGGTGATGGTGCTGGGTTGGTGAATTCCTTGACAATGGCAAAAGTTCCTTGCAGTTGCAGCTAGATTTGATTATCATGGTCAGGACCTTTTACTTGGTCTCTTTCACTTGGTGATAGTGTCTAGGTGCGACCTTGTAGATTTTCTTACAGTGGTTCTTTGGGTGGTTCACCCTTTCGATTTGTTTGCAAACTCTCTTGGATTCTCTGAGGTCAGCTTTGTACCAGCTAGCTTCTTTGTTGGATCTTTTGGATTTGTTGTTTTTCTTGGTTGCCAGGGTATTGGTGCAGGTGATGATCCAGTTGTTGTAGTTGTTTGTTTTTATTGTTGATGAGGTCATTGGTGGGGTCTGGGTAGTTTAGTTGGGTGTGCCAAGCCATTCCTTTTCTCTAAATTACTTCCAGCAGTGGCTTGGTGTGTTGCTAGCCTTCTTAGGGGTGGTTGGTGGCCCTGTTATATGGAAGTGGACCATGGAGTGATCTCTCCATGTGATTGGAGTGATGTGGCTGACTTTAACCTTCTCACTAGAGGAGAAGATGGGATCCAGGGTGTATCCGCCATGTGGGTAGGGCCTTGTATGAGCTGGGTGAAGCTGATGTTTCATACACTTTTGTGCAACTCTGTGGAGTTTGAGTCTGTGGAGTCGGAGTAAGTGGAGTCACTGAGATAAACGTTTAGATCACTTAGGAGTATGTAGTCTTTGGTGACCATGGCGAGAGGTGCAGTGACGTTGGTGAGGTTACTGAAGTGTGTGTGTGGTCCTCGGGGCCGGTATGTGAGGGTGCCTTTGATAGTGGTTTTACGGTCTGTCTGAAGCTTTAAGTTGGAAGTGCATGTGTTCCATAAAAGTGCCTTCTGGATCAGTGAAAGAGGTACACTTCATTGTGTCTCTGTGGATAATGGCCTGTCTTTCTCCTGGTTTATGGGGCTGGTCCTTTTGCGAGATTTTTTATCCAGTAGGGATGACTGTGTCGATGGTCTTTGGTGTGCCCACTGCAGGTGCCAACTGTGCGGCTATGCTGTAGGCACCTTTAAGTAGGGCCTTGGCGAATGGGAGGAGCATGGGGGGCAGTGGGCGGGCTCTGCAAGAACAGGAAAATATGGTGGGAAAACAAGCCCAGCAGAGAAAGTCGGAGGGGCAAACATTGACAGAAGAGACCAAGATTCAAAATGGAGCAGGAAGAGGAGCAAATGATACAAAAAGGGGCAGCCAAACAGAGTCAGGGGGCAGATAGAACAGTCAGCATATAGAAAGAAAGAGAAAAAGCAGTTACAGAGTCCGCAGCAGAACTAGCAACTAACAGGAAATACGACTGGAGTCAGACACAAGCACAAGTCGGAAGGGCAAGGCAAGGTCAAAGTAGCACTGATGCATAAAAGAGATGCTTGGGTACCTACTCCTAGTCTATTAGTTTGCAACTTTTTTTCTCCTTTTGTGTGCATGTATTATACATTTTTATACATCTATTCAAAAAGGTTTCAATAAGGCTGCAGTTGTGAAGAACATGCTGGCTATAGAAATTCCTTGAAGCACATCAGCTGAAATAGAGGCCTGTCTGAGACGCACAATTTGGTAAGTGCTACCACTTGGCCACATCTTAGTGGCAAGGAACCGTATCCTTTCCTCCGTCCGTTGATGCCTCTTGTGTGGGCCACATTCTTACATCGGCAGGCCTTAACTGTGAAGAGCACGCCTGTTTACCCTTCCTTCCCTCAGTTTGTTTTAACTTGCATTATCTTTTTTCCAATGTGTGCCTTCCCCCATTGAGTAAATCCAATTCCCTCTCATCCGTCATAAGGTTAGATAATGCTGTGGTGCCATTTCTCACATAATTCATCAGGCAAATTACACTTTCTTCCTTCAAAAGGCATTGATCTGTTATTTTTAATTATTAAAACTGGTCTCGCGTATTTCTTTCCTCCTCGAGGACTGTAAACCCAATTAAAGGACACTTCTCTGCTGGTGATGCCAGTACCTGCCACAACCCAATTCCACTACTGAGACAGCCCTTTTCACTTTCATTGCACATGCAGTCCTCTACTTGAATGTGAGGTTTTCTAGAGAGAGCTTTTTTCAGATTTGTGTTAGCTCTAGAACAGGCTGTGGTAACCCATTTAGGAATCTGGTCATAAGTGGGAGAGACAAGCTTCATAATTGAGCTTTTTAGCAGGGCACACAGTCCTATGAAAGACTCTAGGATAAACTACTATCACCCCGGTCAGAAAGGCCCTTATTACATTTTTTTACATTACACTTGATTAAAGATTATAAAAATTTACAAGGATTTGGTAAGTTTCAAATTAAGCACAAATCCCTGTTTTTAGTACAAAGCTTAATTCCAGAGCCTGACCAGAGAACAGACTGTGAAACAGGAAATATAAGAGAAGACTGTAAGTGGGTTGTGGTCCCCATGATGAATATTTAGAATCTCACTTTTTTAAACATAATTTATAAGTGAGCTGGTCCTAAATGTATAATCCACTGTAAAGGAACAACCTCTTCGAAAGAAAGTTGGTATAATATCAGCTCCGGGTAATAACTGCATATTTATGTTGCCTAACTCTACCTCTGTGGTTCGAATGTGAAATGACATTAGGTAATACATTTACCTACTGATGGTCTAAGTCGGTGGCTTTCCTACTTAGAGCAGCATTAAATTCTCAGCAGATCATCATATACGTGGCACAAGACAACGGCCTGTACAAATTATAAAAAATATCAACATCAAATAATATAAAATTACTAGTATTCTAATACGAAAATTCGTCATTATACACGTGAAATAGAAAAAATTAAAATTCTTGCAACACTTAGAGCGAGGTATTTCAAGCCAATTTCCATATGCAAATGACCTGACACTTGTGAACGCAAAAAGCTCACAGAATCACAATTTGGGATTACAAATACATACTGATTCAATATTTGGAAGGGCATGTTTAAGGTGTCCCATCCAAATACCGAATTGAAATGGCATGTATTAATGTTTTGCGACAGAATTCTGGCCATAGAACATTAATATTTTACTACCAGTTCACAGTTGGTAGTAGCCCCTCTGCAAATGGGAAGGGACCACTGTAGGACCCGTTCCCCTTTGAGAATGTTTACAAAAATATTTTTTAACTGCAGGCAGTGGTCCCAAGGGAAATAGGCTGCATTAAAAAAACGACGAAATAAAAGATTTCTTTATTTAAAAGCAGTCAAAGACGTAGTCTGCTGAACCAAGGAGGGACCATCCCAGTGGTAGTGGTAATTCCTAATGGGTCACAGATGGCATCCTACCTCATTAATTTTCATGAGGTAGATCTATTTGTGACCTTCTCGCATCACTATTTGGAAGTTTAAAGTTTGTGACATTAGGAATACTTATTTCCTAATTGTGATTCGGAGATGATTACAATTAGGAAATCTGTATTGCTAATGTTGATAGATAGTGTGTAGTGTGTTTATCTAGGGACCTGTATCGATACTCCTATTTCTGACTCTTGCCGAGTTATAAATCACTAATATCCATACAACGGTACAGAAACCCGTTTCATAAATTAGTCATAGCGCATGCTTTCACATTAAGCAAGCACTATTCCACCAGCCCCCTAGAAAGCACACCGAGTTCTTAAACAAATCCAAGCCTTAAGCAACCTGGGAAATCCCCGCTTGCCATGTTTTGATTTAGTCCAAGAACTCCTGTAAAGCACTGCAAGAACGCTCAGTTCTTAGTGACATCCTTATTGACGTCTTATGTCCATCCTTACGTCAAACCCAGCACCTCTCAGGTATAAATATACCAACGCTGTCCTAAGCAGACACACGGTGGTGATGAACCTGGAGCAGTGACTACTTGCCGGAGAGCCCAGCTGATGCGAGAGCCCACGGACGCTGCCCCTCCCCTTTTGACGCGCTGAGGAAGACACTGTCTTTTCTCTTGCCGAGAAATCCAGCCTCCAGCGTTTCCAGCCCACCTTCGCGGGTGACTGGGATACAGCGTCCTGAGAAAGAGATACCAGACCTCCAGCCTTCTAAACCCCAGGTACTGAACTGACTAAACCCTTATAGAGAATTCTTGAGTCAGATTCTTGGCAAAACAAACTTAACTTAAACTGCTACTTACTTACTCCCTCCCATGTATTAGGCTTAGGTCAGGTACACCGGGGTAGGCGTAGTTAGAAGCACCAGTTGAGTACGATTAGTCAATGTATATATGTATGTATATCTTTTATCCATTTTAAAGTATCATATGGCTAAGAAACCATATCAATGCTTTTACAGTATTATTTCATAATCCTGCTTTTACTGTATGCACTTTACTTAACTACAAGTATTGCAATTGTAGCGATTCATTTCTCTTGTATGAGAAAAGAGACTGATCAATAAATAACACATTTTATTGAAAACGCCCGTCTCTCCTTTTCTCTGCAATCTGGTGAAACTAAGTATGCACGTATTGACTGAGTAAAATAGCTGTCTTTTGTTTTCACACGACTCTAGAGATATACTCTTGATCAGGGAGAGCAAAGTTGTCATGTTCTATGGTTGTCAGAAACTAAATCCCTTCTTGTCTATCCAGGGAGGTTAAAATCCTCCTCGCCTATTCGAGAAAGTTTCTAGTGAACTCTGAGCTAGCTGGCACACAAAACTTAAGTCTAATATCGTCAGTAGAAGACCTAGTTAACCTCTGTCCTACGTCTATACTATTGAAGATATTATTCCAATGCGCAGAGCCTATTGGGAATATAGGAACTACACTACATGGCGCCCAACGGTTTGGTAAGGCGATAAATCTAACGCAAGACATTAGAGTAACTCAGTCGTGCTTTTTCACACAGACCCTTTCTCCCGTAAATACTCCAAAGACGTCTGGAGTGGGTCAAAGGTTAAAATCCGCCAGAACTTAGTACAAAGAGATTTCTATGTATAGTTTTTGGTTTATTCAACGTTGAAGGATATAGTGTTCCAAAATATTGTGCACTTAATCTTTGTTTCCTTGAAACTTGATCTGCAACAAAAACCTTCTTGTCAGTAAAATGTCAGACAATGAAGAAGAAAGGGAGGCAGCTAGAATAGCAGCTCAACTCCTAGCGGATGACGCAAGTCTCCTACAGCAAGACCCGGGTGCAATACTCATCCCGGTCAGCATAAGAAAAACTATAACTCTTAAGCTAATAGAAAATGGACTAACATCAAGAAGTGGTACAGTCATATTCGTAATTGAGGCACATGAATATCGGCAGACAGAGGTATTCTATTCATGGGTAAACTTTCCAGCAGCAAACGCTGTCACACATGAGTTCCACTATTACAAAATAGAGGAACCACCGGACGAGTACACTCCTTTCGAGGAGGTGGAAATCCCATTAAAATACCAGGAGCTCCTGCTCTGGTTTAAAGGCGCCCTAAAACATAATAATCACAACACCAGGCTTGGTCCACTAGGTAGACCAGGAGCAACGTGGCCGGTTCTAGCCGGTTACACACCACATCCAGACATTGAGAAAATGTCTATACCAGAACTTCTAGTCCAACTAAAAGTACTAATTAAAATACACAGACAATTAGTCCAATATGTAATGTGGACTTCAACAGTCCAACCAGCTATTAAAATTCCACAGCTGACCCCTCATCAGGGGAACACAAATAAAATCACACCACAGAACATACAGTCATGTCTAGGTAAAGTACCCGCAAAACGGGAACAAATTCCATTCTGGTTAGCACAAAAAATCACTCAAATAGAGGCGGTATTTCCGGATACTACCCCTACTGAGAAACACAGAATTCTGACTATCTGTCTTCCAATGGGGATCGCACCACATGTGGAGGACTGTGACACTTGGGGCACAGTCTTTGCTTCCATTTACACAAAAACACATGGTGTTCCGTCCATGGCGGTAATACCAGACGTACTAAGACAGATTCAAAATGAATACGGTCCAGAACCTGCTTTAACTCTGGGTATGAAATTACTGAAAGACTTCAAGCAGGTCTCTGCTATATTACTAGCCAACATAAAAGGGGAAGCAGCATCTGTAGCGATCCGCCAGAAGTTGAAAGAATCAGATATAGCAGAACAACCATTTGAACTTGCCAGAATCATAGAAAAATCCTATGAAGAACTAGGAAGAGATAGTTTAGGTGGGAAACCAGTGAAACCCCAACTAACTGAAAATCCTGAAAAGGTATTTATTAAAAATAATCTAACCGCTCCAAAAAAGAGCTGGGATGGAAATAAGCAATCCACTCCCAAAGAAAAAAGATTCCAGTCCAGAGGAAGGTCTCCTCGGCGGAGAGAAAGATCTCCAGACCAAGGACACAAGTCTCCCCAGGGGGAGCCCTCTGATAAAAAATACAACCTTAGAAATAGGGATAATTTGAAGAAACCTGATAGATATCAAGATATTGATACACGTCCATCTCGATCTTTTCAGACTTCTTCGCAGAAATCGGAAAGAAGAGGACGGTCAGAACAAAGGGAAGAGCACTTCAAGTCTAAAGACAAGGAACCTGCTCATCAAAGTAAAAAGTTACAATTTCCAAAGAAGAAGTTAGCCAGTACAGTATTAAAGTAATCAAACATGCCGAGGATCCCGAGGACACAGCTGAAAAACGGAGAGTGGGCTCAGACAATGCTAGACAGCGCAGCAGAAGTGAGCATAGCTCGCAAGATCCTGATGAATCATCTGGAGACAGTGGACACGAATGAATACATTCAAGTGGAAACTGCAGACACCAGAGTTAGCAAACCTCATAAAATATACGAAATAACATTACGTATAGAGGGAGATAAGACTAGGAAAATAAGGGGTCTATTTTGGGATAACCTTTCCAAAGGCTATGACATCCTTTTAGCTGAAAAAGACTGGCCACCAGAGTTTGTCAGGGAGTGCCCTCATGGCGAAGAAATGATTATGCCTGCCTTCTCAAATCGCATTCCAATACATAAAAAATATACACTTGCAAGAAAGTGGGCAGTAGCCCAAGCTCCTGCATTATATAAAAACCATGTTGGATGGGATGAGGACTCACCTCCTCACAAAATCCAGTTAAAATCTCAACCAACTGCACAAAGGCAGTACCCAATTAAGCAAGAAGCAAAAAAACAGGTCAGGGAGATCTTAGATCAACTTGAATACCAGGGGGTGATTGAAACATGCACCTCACAAATGAACAATCCTTTGTTTCCTGTCTCCAAGCCAGATGATTCATATCGTCTAGTTTTGGACTACAGACACCTTAACTCATGTTGCAAAATATTTGCAGTACAAAACTCACACAGTGCAGCACTAATGAATAGCATAGTGCGCAAAAAATACAAAACAACATTAGACATCTCTAATGGATTCTTTTGTCAAAATATAGCACCTGAAAGCAGATATTTGACCGCTTTCTCAATAAATGGCTCGCTTGCCACAGGGGTTCAAGAACAGCCCAGGATTATTCTCAGCGAGAGTAACAGAGTTACTACAAATATATGATGATGAAGCATTATCTTATGTCGATAAAGCTAGCTAACAGATGATGACTTGGATACTCACTTGAAGAGAGTGAACACCATAATACTTGGGTTCGCAGCAGAGGGTTATAAATTCAACTTCAAAAAGTCAAGAATTGCCCATCTAACTGTCCTGTTTTTAGGATATGAACTATCAAGTGAAGGCAAAAGCCTGGCAGACAATTTCTTAGTGAAATGTGCTGTAATCCAAGCACCAAGAACGCTGAAAAACTTACAATCAATTCTAGGTTTCCTGAATTTCGGAAGAACTTACATTCTAAATTATGCAGAGAGGGTTAAACCTCTCTATGATCTAATAAAACCAGATTTTAAAACAATCAATTGGACTCAAAAATACACAGAAATTTTGAGATCATTACAAACAGACATGTTAACTAAAACAAAATTGCAAACACGCGATAACACACGCAACCTTGTAATCCGAGTCATCCCAGGAAGATGCGGATTCACATACCTGACCTCTAATGAGGGAGAAACGGTACCAATAGCATACAAATCACATTTGTACACAGAAGCTGAAAAAACATTCAGCATTAAGGAAAACATTGTTCATGCGGTTCAAACAGCTGTAGCAAGAGAAAGAGACCAAGCTGACGGCAGACGGATTACAGTCAGAACAGCAGAATCAGCCTTTGAGGCATTTACAAGCCCATGTAATTTACCTACTATGGCATTAAATCCAAAATGGATACAATGGGAAAATTCTCTTGCAACAGACAAAGTGAAATACTATTTTGATCCGGAAATGAAAAAATTAAAAAATATAGAATATGAAAGAGAATACCCTCTGCCTATCGACATTCTGCCCATACGACAGTACGCCTGTGTAATATATACAGACGGACATGCACAACCCTCGGTTTGGGGAAAACAAGCCTATAACGCCCCATGCGAGATTGTAAAAAACGTGTGGCGCGGAGAAAAATTAAGACCTCTGTTAACGAAAACACACTCAGTGGAAAATAATTCAGAACAACAAACTGAAATAATAGCGTTAAAAATGGCGCTAGATAATGCCGATCGCGAATTCCCGACACTAATAGTGTGCGATTCGTATTACTGCGTCAAATCATAAAATAACAATTTACAGAAATGGATTCTAAACGGTTACAAAGATGACACAGGTGCCACAATTAAGCAAAAATCGCTTTGGGAACAAGTAGTTCTTTTACAAAAGGAACTACAAAAGACTCCTGTGATGCATACACTGAGTCATCAACGTGATGGCGTTCACGTTGCAGGGAATTCATTGGCTGATGAAGCAGCGAAGGCAGCTGTCCAAACGGCTTCCGTAGCCGCTATCACCCGGTCAAAAACAAAAATAGACAGCGAAATATTACAAGCTGTCAGCGCTACAGTAAAAGATGCGATAGAAACACTCCCGAAAGGCTTTCCAGTAAAGTACTCATACATAACTGATGCGAATAACGTTCCATTTGCTCGAATCCCTGGAGTGGGGGATAGGGCAATTCCAAACATGGAATATAGGTTAGGACTCATTATAGCGGCACACGAAGGGCTCGCTTCTGTACATGCTGGTGTTTCAGCCACAGTATCGCTATTAAAACAGAGATACTGGTGGCCACACATGAGAAGACAAACTAGGAACTATGTTCTAGAATGCGAAATATGCCAAAGGATGAAGGTATCAACCGTGAAACGGCCAGCACAGACGCCCCTTCTAATCTCAGATAAACCATTAGCATGTGTTTACCTGGACCACTGCGGTCCCTTACAAAGGGATGGCAACTATAAATATATCATGGTCGCAGTGGATTCAAGCACAAGATTTATTTGGATGTGGCCCCAGCGCTCCGCTGACGCCAGAACTGTTATAAAAGATTTGCGAGTCTATATCGGCACATACGCAATTGGCATGCTACATTCTGACCAGGGTCCTGCTTTTAGCTCTCGGGCTTATAGGGAGGCCATGACCAGCATGGGCATTGCATTGCGGTACTCTTGTCCCTTTCATCCTGAGGGAAACGGAATTGTGGAAAGAAAAAACCGTGACATAAAGCAATCTATAACGGCAAAGGTATTAGGTTCGGGGGCTGGGTGGGTCAAACATTTAATAAGTGTCCAACGTAGTCTTAATAATCTGCCAAGAAATTCTCTGAGAGGTCTCAGTCCGTACGAACTATTGTTTGGGACTAGAATGTTGATCCAGGACCTCGATAGTCAAACTTCAGTGGTTAAAGAAAAATGCTTTGATATCAAAGATTGTTTGGCTATTTTACAGGACTTAAACGAAACAAGGAAAGACCTGAGCAACATAAAATTGAAACAACAGCCAACAACCACTGAAGAAAAACCACCTGTCCCAGCAAGGCCTGTCTGGATTCCAAAAATCGGGGATCTGGTCAGAGAGAAGATCGCGGTAAAGAAGGAATTTGGGCCTTCTTACAGAAAAGCATTACCTGTCTTGGCTATCAACGGGACAAGATCAGTTGTATTACCGCCCCTTGCTGGTAAAAAAGAGAACCGAGTTGTATCCATCGACCTGGTTAAACCACAATCATGTGGCCGATAATAAGTAGTAGGCCAAGTGGACTCCCAAGAAATAGCAGAACACCAAAGTTTGCTACAAACATAGAGGTTCAAACTGAGAGACTAATCACATTTGAAAAACCTACAGTAAATCAACAAGGACTATGCAACAAAGCCATGGAACTTAAACCTCTTGAAACCCAAATCCAAATCTTACATCAAGAAACACCAGTCTACAATGATGTAACCACAGACTATGCTAATGAAACAAAGAGAATTCCAAAAACAAAAAGGAATCCAGAAGCAATTGAAACAATTGACAGAACAGCATCAGGCTACTTCATCAACTTCGATGATTTTTCTGAGGATCCGAGTGAACCCGAGGAACAGCCGACAACAACAAAGACTTTTAAAAATAAAGCAGAGGAACTCTTTCATCAACTAAAAGAAACTTATCTGATTTCTCCACGGATTGAATTTTGGGTGGCACAAGGTGTATTTGTCCTCATACTTTGGCTCATTATGGTACTATACTTGGGACATTTCATTGAGGGAAAATATGTTACAATGGACACAGCAAGTCAGAATATCAACTTGATCCTGAAACCACACAAGTCTTCACACATCGAGAAAAGAGAACTTTCTTCAGTAAACTTCACAGCCAATCCTATACCCGGTGGGGTAGCATGGGATAAAACTGATTATGAAATCTCTGGCCCGGTCGAGCTCTTGAAGTATCCTCATCAGTTTAAGGTTTCATTAAGTGACTTTGTAAAAACCGAGCACATTCGCTGATGATTGGGACTTTGAAAGTATTAATGATATGATGTCAGATCTAGTGATGTCAGCTAAATTTACAGAACATGATTATTTACAGGGTTCATCTAATTATGACCAGATGTACTGTTACAACCACTATGGTAACTATTATCTGCATAAATCTGCTCAACCTAGAAATGTTTTTAATTATACCCAATGGGAACATTGTGCAACTCCACCAAAAGGCAGTTCGAAAACATTTTATGAAAAATTTTCATATTTTTCAGGGTTTAACACAAGTGATACAGAAACGTTTTATTTCAAACTGTTAAATAAGACAGGAATGAAAAACATGCTTACAAATACAAAATTAATCTATTCAGAATCATTTTTTGACAAAATGAATACATTCGGTTTTGATTTCTGGAACAATAATATTGAAACGAAAACAATCTGGGGTACAAAAGATTGGCAAGTGCAAGGTACAGATTCCTTATTTAGAGCCTGCATGATCCCAGAACAAATTATATTCTTGAATGACACAATTCAACAGACTACCTGTCTTGGCCTAGCCAAAATTAAAGACTTGAACAAACCGTCTATTCCAAAGCCAACACCTGACAGTAATAGCACTACAGATGTTGAGATAGACGTATCCCATATTTTTAACCAAAACAGAACACATCCTGATTGGAAAAAATGGTTGATCTGGCCCACAGACACAAATAACTGTCAAGATAGATTCCTGAACAAAATACAGGGGTTCAAATTGACCAGGCCAGACCCTAGATACTCCCAGAGACAACATCCAGGGATTGTAACTACATACAGTGTAGGGAAACTCTGCCTCGAATGGCTACAAACATCCACACTGGCAGAAATTAAGCAACACTTGACTTTACTTAAAGAAGGTGCTGACTTGCGTGATTTCATTATGGGACCACGCAAACAGCGTCAAAAACGTTTCATAGCGGCCTCTATATATGCAGCTTATAACGAAGCTTGGAAAGAAACTCAAATTGAGACAGCAGAGAAAATACGGGAAATTGACCGTATTAATTTGGAAAAATCACTTTCTGTTGTGGACAATGGGTTAATGACTCTGTCCTCCAGAATATATTCACTGGACAGTATTGTATCATCTGCAATCGATATAATAGAGCAAGACTTACTGATGTTGCAACACGGTCAGTCCCAATTACGTTCTATTGTACAGCTTGGCTGGACGTTACAAAATCTGCGTTCAGGCTACGTGCCTTGGCGTTTAATCAACACAACGTCATTATTCAATATCTTTAACCTTACTGATACACAAATCAGCTTGGCACAAAAGGGTGCAGAGTATACAATTCCGAGCATTGAAAAACTTGAGAGATTACCATTGACAATGTCAGAACGACCTGTCATTGAATGGATAATACATGGGATAATAACTATTTCGATAACGACTTTCCAATTTCGATACTGCCAAAAATATGTACAGGCAGGCCAGTATGAAAGGTTGGGTAAAGGATACATTAAGTCAACATGGAACCTACCTTATACACACACATGTTATAGTGAAAAAGGACAGAGTGTATTTCTTAGTGGTAACAATTGTGAAAAATCACTAAGTGGTATACTTCTGTGTCAGGGTATAAGTTTACATGGGGCCTGTGAGGGGACTTCAAATAACCTTTCATGTCACCAGCTCGGCACACCTGCACCGCAAATAGAGCCATTCTTTAGACGGCTTTCTAACGGGAGCTACATTCTAATTGTGAATCACAGATGTTGTGGCTTGCTGCCAGGAAAACCTTATCTAGTAAGCGTGAGTTCCATGGTCACTTGCTGTGAGCGAGTATTGTATCCAAACGACACTCCAGACAGGGAGGGAAAAATTTGGCCCAGTTTGAAAATCTCTTCTATTCGAATTGATACTTTAAGCAGAATGAAGACTGTGCTCCTACAGACACCAGTTCATTTGACGTCATCAAAAGAAACGTATGATCTCCAAGTTGCAAGGACAACGGAAGAGATACATGCATTGTTATCGACAAATTGCCCCCTACACTTCGCAGAAATGCTAAACGAAATATTAAACATTTCGGATACGAATGGTATCGCGAGTGTATTTAAGACCGTTTTTTCGGGACTGTTAACCCCATTCAAAGCAGTCCTGGGTATATTTCCCAATTTTGTCCATTCTGTCTTTGGCAGACTTCCACTCCTGTTGGGACTCGTAGCAGGCATCTTATTTTTGCTACTCCTGCTTCGTTATGGCAAGCCATGTCACAGACAAGACTCCAGCAACAATGGAAGAAACGATCCTAGCTATACGCTATCGGGACCGCACAACTAAAGTCCTTGGATTAGCCCGGCTAAGAGATCTGAATATGACCTGGTTTCTTTCGTTCAGATCCATATGGCAGAATTGTGTCTTACCTGTATTGAGGTGCATGCTATGCGGCGAAGAATGCGTGTTGGACACCTGTCTTACACTACAATCAGAAGTACCATTGGATACAGATACTTTGTTGGGTCCAGTAAAGGCTCATGCATCGTGCTGTCCCCAGCGGCTACCTATCCTGATGACGGCATTCGTGGAGACTTCACCACTACGATTGAAGGGTAGTGAAGTACAAGATGAGAGCAGCATCAACCAGGTACGACCTTCAGTAAGCAATACTGATCGAAACATCACTGAAAGCGAACATGCGCACGACTGCATGGTAGCGATATTTTCCAACTTGGTCGAACTTTCACCTGAAGCGGTAAACTGCTTTTTTGAAAATCTGTCTGATATGATGTTTTCCCCCGAACAGAAAGAATAACTTTAAGCAATCGAGCACACAGCGTTCCCTGAACTCTGAATTTGGCCTTCAGCTTTAATAAACAGAGCTACTGAGACAATTTGGAACTATTTTTCATCTTCCCCTGAAAACGAAAACTTTTTTCGAATTCCAAAATATTTACCTTTTTTTTTGGCACTCGTCCTCTGCTTAAAGTAGAACTATTCTTAGAGAACAGAGCTTCTATTTTTAGGAACTCTAGAGACAATACTTTACCTCAGCCTCCAGCATATTTACAAGTAATTGTATTTATATGTGATGAAGTGGTCTCGCACTTTTTTCTTCTGTATTAAGAGCCATTTCATGTGTTATTTTCGCAAATCATTCATGCTGATATAAAATGTGCATCCTTTTTTGAATGATTACACTGCTTGAATGCATACAGTACCTATACTCATTTTCGTGTATCTCGAATATGCCATTTTTCAAATACAAAAAAATGTATTTTGGGGTGGTTCGGTATACACATGCACTATTAGTTATGTTTACTATTGCTTAGGTTAGTAAATATGGACATGAATTCGTGGAGTGGGTGTAGTGTGTTTATCTAGGGACCTGTATCGATACTCCTATTTCTGATCCTTGCCCAGTTATAAATCACTAATAGCCATACAACGGCACAGAAACCCGTTTCATAAATTAGTCATAGCGCATGCTGTCACATTAAGCAAGCACTATTCCTCCAGCCCCCTAGAAAGCACACCGAGTTATTAAACAAATCCAAGCCTCGAGCAACCTGGGAAATCCCCGCCTGCCATGTTTTGATTTAGTCCAAGAACTCCTGTAAAGCACTGCAAGAACGCTCAGTTCTTAGTGACATCCTTATTGACGTCTTATGTCCATCCTTACGTCAAACCCAGCACCTCTCAGGTATAAATATACCAATGCTGTCCTAAGCAGACACACGGTGGTGATGAACCTGGAGCAGTGACTACTTGCCGGAGAGCCCAGCTGATGCGAGAGCCCACGGACGCTGCCCCTCCCCTTTTGACGCGCTGAGGAAGACGCTGTCTTTTCTCTTGCCGAGAAATCCAGCCTCCAGCGTTTCCAGCCCACCTTCGCGGGTGACTGGGATACCGAGTCCTGAGAAAGAGATACCAGACATCCAGCCTTCTAAATCCCAGGTACTGAACTGACTAAACCCTTATAGAAAATTCTTGAGTCAGATTCTTGGCAAAACAAACTTAACTTAAACTGCTACTTACTTACTCCCTCCCATGTATTAGGCTTAGGTCAGGTACACCGGGGTAGGCGTAGTTAGAAGCACCAGTTGAGTACGATTAGTCAATGTATATATGTATGTATATCTTTTATCCATTTTAAAGTATCATATGGCTAAGAAACCATATCAATGCTTTTACAGTATTATTTCATAATCCTGCTTTTACTGTATGCACTTTACTTAACTACAAGTATTGCACTTGTAGCGATTCATTTCTCTTGTATGAGAAAAGAGACTGATCAATAAATAACACCTTTTATTGAAAACGCCCGTCTCTCCTTTTCTCTGCAATCTGGTGAAACTAAGTATGCACGTATTGACTGAGTAAAATAGCTGTCTTTTGTTTTCACACGACTCTAGAGATATACTCTTGATCAGGGAGAGCAAAGTTGTCAGAAACTAAATCCCTTCTTGTCTATCCAGGGAGGTTAAAATCCTCCTCGCCTATTCGAGAACGTTTCTAGTGAACTCTGAGCTAGCTGGCACACAAAACTTAAGTCTAATATCGTCAGTAGAAGACCTAGTTAACCTCTGTCCTACGTCTATACTATTGAAGATATTATTCCAATGCGCAGAGCCTATTGGGAATATAGGAACTACACTACAAGTGCTGCTATGACTACCCACTGAATCACATTGCTACACACTTTAATAAAAGTAGCCGTAAATTCAAATGTCAGTTTCAGCCAGATAGAAAGTCCTCGCTTGGCTCTTCCAGAGCTAGATGATTTCTCAGGAATTTAATAAAAAAATATTGCCATTATGAGGTATATCAGACGCTTCCCAAGTCTCCTGCAATAATATAATATTTTGTGTCAATGAAGGATAACCATCCCTCACTATAGCTTGGAGGCAAGACCAGCAATGTTCCAACTGATGTTTGCACATCCAGTTTTATGCGCCATGGTGCCCCCTAAAATATTGTAGGTATTTGTAAAATTCAGAACGGTTATGTCAGCTCAGGTGTCAAGAACTGGTAGACTCCATTGTCAATCCATGTGATCTGGATTTTGTAAAGGTAAAAACTGGTTAGGGATGCGCAATCGAGCCCTTTGTAGATGAGAGTAGAATTGGCACAACATTAAAAAGAGAGTGGTGACATAATACGGTAGGTTTATAGGAAAAAACCTAATGGGATAACCATGACACTGCTGCATCCTGCATTAAAATTACAGAAATGGGAGAGCAGATTACCAACGTAGATTGGCCACCTGAAGTTTATTACAATAGTAGCCCCTTCATATGCCTTGGGTGCAAGACCGATCCACACAACTCTTCTTGCAAAAACAATTTGGTTTGAATTAGCAGGGTTAAAATGACAGTGATTGGAGAGCCATTGAGTTACTTTATTCTACAAGCACGTTACATCTTCGGTGCACCCTCACTTAATGGAGTAACATTAGGTAATCAAAATTAATGGTGGGTGGCCACTGAGAGTCTATCACATTGTGACTAAGGTGACCATCCCCAAGGGCTCTCCCTTTGATCTGTACCTGGCTGAGAGCCACTAATAATGCCCCAACAGGGTTTGCAGTGGGTTGAGCAGCGTCTGTATCCCTTCAAATCTCCTGGGTCTGTTTCTCCAGTGCAGAAGGCCCATCGTTATGCCAGGAGTGGGAGTTAAGAAATTGGATCAATCTAGGAGTCCCAATCTTGCTCAGTGTTGCCTCATTTTGCCAGCCTTGTAATGATGGGTTGCATATACTCTTTTATAACTGCATTGACTCTACAAAAGAAACGTTCTGAGAGAGTGGATTCAGATAAAGGGAATACTGAGGCATCCCTGTTTGTGTTGACTTCCTTATCTTTGGTGGCTGGCACTCTTACTACCCCCTTCAATAGGCTAAGTTTGGTGAGGTGCAATTTTACAGGGGAGAGAAGTGAAATTGGGCTACTGCCAGCTGAAGTCACATTGTTAGAATCAGGGATGCACTCACAAAGTGAATGCCCTCTTAAGTCAGCGCTGTGACGAGCGTTATCTTTCTTCTAGCGCTAGTTCTTTGCTGATGTGCCCAACGGCGCATACAAGAAAATTGTTGTTGTTAGTTCCATTGGTAGAATACCTGAATTACCTGTTGAGTTATGCTTCCCCATCGCAGACTTTCAAAGCAATGATCAGATATAATGGGGGAGTAGCCCTGCCCGTCCACATGTGGGCAACTCTGGGCGCCTCCCCTCCACCTTCAGGGAGTTCTGGGCCTCGTAGTCCTGTGTTCCACAGATGTAGACAGGGTCACTTAGCTGAAGTTATTATTCATAGTTGTTAATTATTGGTATAGTTCAATAGGTGGGAAAGATAGAAATATCTGGCATCTTGCTCTCTCCTCGCAAGCTGCACTGAAGCTGCCACGCCCCAGCAACTGCCCACCTCCCGAGCCACAGGCACAAAAAAGACAAACAACCTCACACAGGTGGACCCAACCTGCTAAATCTACCCCCTTGCGGTTCTGGCTTCTAAGCAGTCAAAGAGGGGCCAATCAGTGCCTCAGGGACCTTTCCCTATGTACCCGTCCTACAGGGACTAGGGCTTCTCAAGGAGGGGGCACAAGCACTCTTGCTGCCTTCACGGGGGGGGAGGGGGGGGGCACCTTCCCATGCAAAGCTCCAGAAGTGTGTTGGGCCCCAGAGAGTTTACTCCCAGGCCGCGCGTTTTCTCCAGGAATCACTGGGATGGAGACTGCTTGCAGGGTCAACGCCTCTCCACATCAACTCCAGGCACGGTAAGCCTGAGGCAAACAAAGCAGTCTAGGAGAATTAACACAGGGTGCCGCTGCCGGCAATGTCAAGATAGCAGTGGCTGCAGTGAGCAGCAGCCTACACTCCACTTTGCTTCCCTCTGGCACCACCAGCCCTGTACGCCCCCCCCCCCCACCCACCCGGCTTCTAGCTCAGACTATTATTCCCAGCAACCAATCCAGAGAGCCATCATGCATTAGAGTGACTTAGCATTTCTTGCCATGACCTACATTTGCACTTCATGAGCCTTTAATTTCTGAAAGCATTTAAATTCTGGGTGCCCGGAGGTTCCACAGAACGAGCAATAATGCTTAAACTTACAGGTGCAGACTGACTGTGCACAGGTTTTCTTACTCATGGTGCAATATGTCCCCTTTTGTTTAATCTACACCTGGGTCTTAGACCAAAAGGGATGGCCAACATGTTCCCATTTTTGTGCATTGACCATCTCAGCCATGACTTGAGGTCTGTTTGGTCACATTACATGCTGTTGATATCTGCCTTTTTCAGCCTTAATCGCTTCTCATAATCCTTCCAGCAGGCCCCACCAAATTCCTGAAGGGCACAAGTGATTGTATTTCGATAATAGGCCATCTGAAGTCCCAATACCTACCATTTCTCTAGCATAACAGACTGGTAACCAGTTCGAAAATGATTTCTCATCCTTGGGTTTCTTTTGTTTGCAAGCACTCCTTAATTTCTTTCAGGGTCTCAGCTTGTGGCATTTCAATGATCAATTCGGACATGTAATTACTAGTCCTCTTCCTGATCTTTTGTTTCACCCCATCTGTTCTATACCGTCCTTGCTTGTCCGTAGTGCTGAAACCTGATCAAGACCTTTGTTCCATGCTCCAACATCCTTACCTTTTGTTTTTGTTGTTGTTTTCCCCCATTTTGGCTGGCAAAACTGCAGGAGCCCTGGAAGGTGCAGTTGTAGCCACCCGAGGAAAGGGGGAATTGTTGCTACTGGAATAGATCGAGATGTGGGCTCACCTCCCTCAGGTGTAATACTACTCCGGACCTGATTGTTTCTCTAAAGACACCAGGTCCGTTGACCTCCTGGCCTTAGCTTGTGTCTCACTCTTGTTGGCTCCATTAACCCCCGTTTAAGAAAGCCATTTCAAAACCTGAACCAGACTTGAAAACATTTTTCATGACTTTTTTTAAAATCCCCTTCCCTGGGGTGGGCCACGGTCAGCGGGGGTGCACAGGTATATTTTCTATGGGAGGATGGCTGGGCGCACGGCCTCCCTTGTCAAGCCTTTGAGAGTCCCGGCAATCCATCCCCGAAGCTGTACTGTATTTGAAGGGGGTGGGGGCATACTGCCCTCTTCCCAAGCCACAGGGAGGCCCCGGGGATCCCACTTCCGGAGCAGGGTCAAGCAGGGACTCCATCCCCCTTGACACTGCCTTTCTATGTCTGAGAGAGTGTGGGCATATCCTGTCCACACTCTCCCGGGTAGGGAACACAACTTGTTGATTTGCTGACCACTTGATAAAGCCAATAAGCCCACGATTTATATTTTGGCGTTCTCTCCATTTGCAAAGTCGGTAGGTCTGCCTCACTTAAAATGATACCCTTTATATTATTACTCATCAGTCAGTGGTGCACGTCCTTGCACCCAATCCCATGCCGCACGTGACAAGGGAAATCTTACTTTACGTTTAAAAAAAAATAGACATTTACTGAAAAAACAAAGGTTAAACTGACTTTATAGTTAGGGACTGAAATGTTCTATTACTTTACGTTTTTTATTTTTAAAAACCGTATAAATTCACTGAAATACACAAAGGTTAAGAGGTTATGGTTAGGTGAAAATGCCAGTTACTTAAGATAACTATAACTGGTGAATTTCAGTGGTTTTGTTTGTTTCAAATGGTATGTTTTAACTAGCATTTTCACCTAACTAGAAAGTTTATTACAACCTTTGTTTTTTCAGTGAATATGAAGAGCAACATCTGGTTGGAAATGTAAATTAAGTGCCTCTCCGCTCTCCAAAAGAATATGGGGCAGTTGTTTTGATGTGTGCATTAAAGCATCCGGTGCTTTAAAATCCAACTTCAGATGCTAAATATTTATTCATGCAGGTTTTGAATAGCCTGTAATCCTATCCCTTTGGAGCAGTTGGGAGCTTTTCAAACGTCATTAAAACAATAGCACTGTACGCTAGCCACCATAAAACACTCCAACCCTTTGTCAGGGGCAGTAAGCGCTGCATACATGCAATTGCAGTTCAATGTATAACAGTAGCATATGCAAGTTAATACATTGTCCCTTTAAATTGACACAGCTAAGCATGTTCCTGGAGCATACTGCTCTGATTTTAGAGGAAGGGAAGACAAACATCCCATGTGTACCTGATGTAAACTGAGTGAAGTGGTTTTCTCTGCTTTTGGAGTGAGTGCGAGTTAGAAGGCAAAGAAGCAAGGAACATTATGAACCTTTCGATTATGACAGTCTTGGAAGTTGGATCTATTGGGAAGTTAATTCCTCTGCAAGCCACACTGTTGGGTGCTTTTGGTAAGAGTACATACGCTTGAGAAGTTGAATGCAGGAAATAAAAATATTGCCATTGGCTCAAATACTTTTGCCGGTACTTCATTCTTGTATGGCAGCAGCAGTTCTCGTTGTCTTCTCACTAGTTATACATTGTATTGGGATGATGATGGATCTTAGTGCATATTGGCCATCATCTGACATTCCTGAAGGTGGACATGAAGAAGCTGTGTAGTAACGCATATTAATGGATAACCCCCATGGCACGAATAGGCCAATATAGTGGCAGATATATACTCGACAGATATCAACAACATACCAATAACTTGACAGTACGATGAAGGGCATTACATGCACAGGTTTGAGTTGGGTATTCCTGATGATGATGATGCTCTACCTGCCAGACGACCTGGTGAGGAGACCACTGACTGGAAGGATACCTCAACTATGCTGACATTTCAGAAGTGCATGTTGAGGGTAACATAATGTAGTTGGTAAAAGGGATAGGATGAAAGGTATGGTTCACTGCCATCCCTATCACATTTGAGGATTGCTCGCAGTCTCTCCGTTTCTTGGCACATTTGTGGTTAATCTGAATGTCCAAAGAACCGCTGATTACTTCTCTCCTCTCCCTCAAGATCTTTGATATGTCTAAAGTCACTGTCGCCACCGTTTTGGGCCATGTGTCACACTGGAGGGCAGGAGAAATAACTAGACTAAGAATTTGTGCCAGTCTACTTTCATTCTGAAGTCTTTTACATTGTTCTTCCAGTATGTCTTTCTAGCTTCAGAGTATTAGAACTTGGTTGCTCAACATAGATAGGTACACTGCTCTTTTTCTTCAGAGTTATCATGGACCCCACGTCTATCAATGCCAATATCTTCAGTTCAATCTCCACCGATCGAATGGGCAGTGCTGTACCCTCCGTTTTGTTATGCATTGAGATACAATAGTGACCACCACCACTAGTCATTAACCAATCCTTATGGGAATCCATTGATATGGCATCTCTTCAGTTTCTCCATGGCATAAAAGTGAAGCAATGGAAAGATTTTCCTTGCCATATTTTTTTTCCAATTTGTGCCCCATGTTGCTTGATGTGAAGTTTTTAAAGATAGCTGCTGTGACTACAGTGTCTTTAAAACTGCAATATAGTTCTATTTTGTGTTGTCATTTTTGTATTGATTGAGACATTCATACATTGTAAACACTGTTTGAGTTCAGAGTATATAAGTACTCTACTGTGCAGTACAGTTCTGCAAGAAGGGGGGGGGAGAAAAATGGGGTATGGGGGGGGAATCCAGGTGCAAATGGAACTGGTATCCAAGAAAACCCTCTACCCCAATGCCGGTTAGATCTCCAGGAGGCAGGTATTGAGGGGCCATTGCGCCAGGGGCCCACGAATGGGGGAGAAGGGGGAGCGGTACGGGTAGGTAATACCTGTGAGGAGCGGGCAGAGGAGGGTTGCGTCTCAATTGGGTGGGTATTGCAGAGAGCAGGGCTGGAGGGAGGCGTGGTCCACAATGAGGTTCCCACACCCACTGCCTAGAAGGTCAGGGGGGTCTCTTTGCAACAGATATAGCTGGTGGAATGGATTATAGTGTTGGTTTCCCACGTGAAGGGGGGATCCGCAAGCCTGCGTGTCCAGGGGAAGGAAGGGAGAGGGATGGGTAAGGGGGGATGAAAGTGTCAGGGAGGAGTGGATGCGAGGGAAGGAGGGGATGTGGTGGGGAGGGGGCTAGAGATGCCAAAAGTGGAGGCAAAAGGAACGCAGGGGCATTGGGAAGGAATGGGAAAGGGAAGGGAGAGAAGGAGGTAAGGATGGAAACAGAAGCCATGAGGAGGGGTGAGAGAACCGAGGAAGGGTGAAGAAGCAGGTGTGGAGCAAGGCAAAGGGAGGGGGGGTCCGCAGGGTGCAGGTAGTGAGATGAGGGAGAGAGGCCAGGCCACCCAGGAATGCAGCGAGTGTCGGTACGCGGTTCAAGGGGATGTTGGCCTTGGGGTACGGTGCCTGCTGCAGGCATCATTCCTGACTAAAGGAGCCTACATCTGTGCAAATCGCTCTGCCTGGTCCCGTAAATTGTATATAACACATTCATGCGTAGCTTTTTGGTTCATGCCTGAAACTGCTTGTAGTACACTCCAACCGGTCACTCAGCAAATATTGCTCTTGGGGACAGTAGGGACTTGACTATCAAGGCGTAGTTGTCCACTGCCACTCTCTTGAAAAGGCAAGTGTCTCCTGCCACATCTAGGGCCACACTTGCCATTCTCGACACTCTGGCGCTTCCCGGGTATTCCGAAAGCTAGAGCGCTGCTTTTAGAGCAAGATGCGCTGGCCCGACCCAACTTTGCTGATATGACCCCGTTGTAATCATGGCCTTTTGCAGTTTAGAGCTGGCTTTGAGTTACTGTTCCACTCAACCAACAGCTCATGTCAAACGATCACTGGTGTATTGCTGTTGACAGCCCATGCTACTGACTCATTGTAGTCTCTTCCGTTGCCTATATGCAAGTCCTGGAATTATGCAGCAGGCGAATACCACATTATGCCGCAGGAGTAACTAAATTAAGCAGCAATAAAATTATGAGGCATAACGCTGCACATTATTTGATAGTTTTACTTAATTATTTTGTCGGTGTTACACGTTAAATCTGTCTGCAGTAAAGTTTCACCTCATTAGTACCTGTTTAACAGCCAAATAAGGCAACAAGCAACAGAAGGGTGACCAGTCAATCTTTACAAAGGGCTTTCTACTGTTCAACAATACGTGTTTTAGTAACTTTTAATTCGTTTGAATTAGAAACAATTTTTAGTTACAATCTGCAGGTTATTCAGTATAAGACCGATTATTTGGCAATTGCAGCAAATCTACAATGGACCTCTAGAAAACGTGTTTGCCTCAAAATCACAATTCCAGTGGACCTGACTACCTGAGCAGATAAGGGAAATGACAAAAACATTGTTTTTTGTCCTCTTTGTCAACTCCATCCTACTCTTGTTAAATGCCCAAATGCTCCTCGCGGATTAGAATGTGCTAAATAAAATGCGTCCTGAGGATGATGGGAGAGAAACTTTCATATTGTTTCAAATATGTCCCAACACAATTTGGTTGTGAACTGATGCTTCTCAGTAGCTGGGGAGCAGCATCGTATGAGTAAATGAATATGGTGGTTTACTGGGGCTCATGTTTTTTTTTTCTTCTTCATATACAGACTTTTTGGTATTGTGTTTTCAATTCACTATAAATATGCTGTTAATTAAATAAACGTTCTTTTTTTAAAGAATTATTGACTTGACTGAAATGCTCATCGCTTGACTGTCTGCTGTGGTACCAGTGTGATCATGCGCATTATCCAAGTTTTAAAAACAAGCTATTGCAAATTGAATGGGTCGCACCTATGTGAGAGATTTTAGCTTTGCCAATGTCTTTTAGCCAATTTGTACAGCAGCGCAGTCCTTTCCAGCATGGCTAAAATATAGTGTTGTGGCATAGAGCAGAGTGGTCAGAGTAGGGTAGATTGGAGTGACTTAGGGTGGAGAAGCGTAGAGTGCTGCAGAGTGACATTGTGTGGAGTAGAGTGTCTTAGAGAAGAGTGTCAAAGTGTGGGGTGTAGTGACAAAAAGTGGAATAGAGTATAGTAAAGTGGCATAGAGTAGAATGGGATAGAGTAGAGTGGGGTTGAATGGTGCGAAGTAGAGTGGCATATAGTAGTACAGTTGTGGCTGCAAGTAACTAAATTGTCAATGAGACGGCAGAAAGGATTAAAGCAACATTAATAAGAAGTTGTGTGTGTGTGGCTTAAAAGTAGGCAAGCACATTGCACATCCAGGAATAATACCAAAATACTTATAAAATATATAAAATTGTGTGTTGCAAAAAGACAAGGCAGATTAATGACGAAGGACAACATGTACTTCAGCCTTGCTCCAGTACCAAACACAAGAAAGAAAGGGAAGCCTATAGGAGCTAAGCAATTGAAAGATTGCAAATGTGAGTGACAATACAATAACTAAAGTTATGATGAATTAGAGCAAAGGGGCGCCAGGTTTGGAGGAAGAAAACACAAATCAAAAATATTTCTGAATGGACAATTTTTGTACGACGGTGGATACAAAGGTCACTGTCATAACAAGGTCACTGGGATTTCAAACAAGTGTATGCCGGATTTCTGTCGTTTTAATCTCCCCATCGGGATGATCTCCCCCTTCGCATAAGCCCCTTCGGGGGAGACCAAACCAGCAATGGCCGCGTGAAGAGCTGACGAGGAGGGAGTGGGGAGGGGTCAGGGAGGGGTCAGGGAGGGGGCGCGAAAGTGAAAGGAAAATGAAGAGCTGATGAGGAGGGAGTGGTAGGGGGTAAGAGGAGGGTAATCACGCGTGCACTGTAAGGCTTAATAAGCCATTACAGCAAGCCAGATGGCAGCTGTGCACGTCGCACGCGCTTGTGCGCGTAATAGCAAGCTGGTGGCCGGCATGGGTAGCACTTTTAAAACCAGCTACTAATTTTCTCACCAGAGCTGCGCGTGCACTGGCTCTAGCGAGACCTAAAAAGGACAAAAAGTGTAGTGAGAAATAAAAATAATAGATTTCAGTACAGGCTATATCTTATTAGTGCATGCTATAGAGTTTTTAATTAAAGGACGTCCGTCCATTCTGAGGTTTCACATGTCCATTTAGTTATATGAAGAGGTAATTTAGACACAACTGTCTAGGTTTCGAGTTGGAAGTTTAAAAAGTCATCAAAAATAATTATTTTGGCATTGTTTCGGAAAATGTGTATGAACTGTCAGCACCATGTCTAGAGTGGAAGCCCAAGCTACTCTGATCTTTGTTGTGTCTGGTAGCCAACAAAATGGAGTATAGTTATGGCCTAAATGCGTAAGCATATGTTAAGGCGATTTTACTCATAAAAAGAACCAGTCATGTCTGTCTCAAAGTACATATTTCACTATGGGTTACTCATTTTCGTTCCTTTGCCCTTATCCAGAACTCAGCCTGTTATGCATCAGTCTGATTAGTTATATGAAATAGAATCCCTTCATTTAAGCAGGCCAAATTCAAGCAGCTGTTGAAAACATCCCAGATATGATCTGATGGTGCTAGAATATAAGACTGTGCGTCTTACACGTGTATGTTGTGTGTAGTATATATCAGGCGAGACACAAACGTAATAAGAGCCATTTGAGTGGAGGTCACGAGCCCTAGACGTGCCTGTTGTTCCCTTGCTAACATTTGCACCATTTCAACCTACAAACTCGCACAGTGTCGCAAAAACTCCGTTTCTGAACCGGTATGGTTCGGACTAGTGAGCTAGCAAGAATTCTAGGGGCTTTAAGGTTAGCACAGCGCACGGCCGCTACCACTCTTCCAAAACCCCCTGGTGTAAACCACACATTTTGACAAAGGGTACCCATATTGTGCATTGTATAGCACAGTGGGCCGACACAAATGGATAAAAAAAAACTTACATGCTTTTTTGTGGCAGTTTGTAAGGGGCATTCAAGAAATATTCTTAAGACGTCACCCGCCAAGCAACTCTGACCTTTCCCTGGGCGTTTTTAAAGGGCTGGAGAGCTGCGTAGTGTGTTTATCCGACCGAGGGAAAATTACGTGTACTAGCGCATTTTCTCAACACACATGGATTAAAACTTAAAAGCCTTAGGTGTTAAATACATTTTACACAGACAGCATGGGACTACTCTTTGCCGTAGCCCCCTACAATTTTAGTAAATGTAAAAAATACCACCCTTCACTTTTCCTCCTTTTCATGTCCACCCTGCGCCTTCCGTTCATGTTATCATCACCCGTGTAGAATGAATTAGATTCTATCTGGAAGATGTGAAAACGAAACGTTGTGCAAATTTCACCATCTAAGTCATTAGACAGCGAGCTTCCATTCTGGATGGATCCTACAAGCTCAGGCAGTACTCGTGTCACAACACTCGTAGATGCGCGGGCGGCAGGTATGGCCTCATGGTCAGCACGTGTGGCCTCTAACAGCATAATTACAGAGTGAACACGGATCTGAAAGCCTGCAATGAAGATCAGGGACTGCCACACGTGACTCAAAGTATTACCCAAGCAGCCTGAAAATGCCCCCTAGCATAACCTAAGAGGGCATAACACCCCAGCTAGTGTCCCCAGTTTCACGTGGAATATCATTCTAATGTCAGCTGAGATATTTTGTAATGATTTTTTTAAAATCAAAATGTAAACATGCCCATTACAGCAAGCATGCTTAATCTGTCCTTAATTTCAGTTTTTCTTTTTTGATAACTAAACTGAACATTATCCTGTCATTTTCGGAAAGTTATTTAATAGGGTCAGCAACATTAGCTTTTAGTTTCCTCTAATATCCCTTATTTTATCACGAAGTATTAGCTTGCCACTTTCCCAAAGTATTCTGATTTTCTACTACCCCACATGGATCGGCACCTCTTCTATGAACACATCCCGTCTCCATGCACTCCCTCATTTGTCCATGTGCAACATGGGTGTAATGCAGGCTGCTGCAGCTCCCAACCTCCTAAAGTCTCCGAATCTGAGTTATGAGCATCCCAGGGACCCCTAATCACATTCTGCCACAAATGTTTATGATAAGTGAAGGTCTTACATTGTATATTTCAAATTTTTTGCACATGGACTCTTGCATAGGTGCATGAAATGTACTGAAAAACGTGTTCCATACACGATTAGAGTGTGGGTATTATTGTATTGTGTGCGTTGTTTATAGCATCAGTTCATCATTTGCTTCCACTGGAGCAGCACTAGCCTGTTTGTTCAGTTTTGCTTTTAGCAGCTAGCTAGACTCATAACTTGGCTTTCATCAATTTTTATCAAACGTTGCTAATCCTACCTAACCAAATCACGTTTAACAGCGCTGCCCCAACTATGTATAGCCATTTTTTTGCTGTGAACTTCTAAAATTACCATCTCACCCATCATTTGGGAATCCTGTAGACCATCCCAAACACCTCAGTCACCTACTCTATGACGTAGAGAACTTTGCCCCTTGACCATTTCCTTTCAGCCTGAGACCTGTTAGTCTCCCTCACCTTTACCCCATCACATAAATCATCGTAATATATTTTCTCTTCAAAATCTGTTTATTGGGTTTGGCCTGCCGCTGTACAAGCCAAAAGCCATACAAAGAGCCTATTATTTCACGTTATAAATAAATGAGGTATCGGACTATACACCCACCTGAAGTGTATAATATTGGCTCCCACACCTAAGTAATGGAGCAAGATTATAAGTTAGAGGAAAGAGAGTGGTGGATAGAGAAATATTGTCTGACAAGGAAGACCATGGAATAGCATAACATTTTATGTCCAAACATTCCACTGCTATATATGGGGCAAAATGTCTCATCTTTTTAAGGAAACATTCAGTGAAGTGTCAAAAGCTCCAATCCGGGTCCACTGCTGTAATGTTCTGTGTCATAAAATCCCACGTAGAACAGATATGAAATAACTCCTGTGTCTTGACCTCCGTGACCATTCAGAGTATGGTAGGAGACCAGAATGACAGTCTTCTCCATCTGTTCAACCTCTATTGGATGAATTGAAGTTCATCCTTGATCTCTAAGTTGCTTCACTCGAGTTCAGGAAAATGTGAATCTTGTTTCACTAAATATTAAGTCAGTACACTTGGCCTTCACTCTTGTTATGTTCTCCCTCTGTGCAAGATTTCTAAGATCCACCATGATTATTCGCACTTTGGGTATGATGATAAACCGATTAACAGCATTCTTACCAAGAGTTTGCTCCAGGATACCTGACCCCTAAACAATCAATGTGAAGTCAGTCCATCCATGGGTTTAAGAGAGTTGTTCAGCCCACAAGAGCCCCCAGACTCATTCCCGGTCTAATGCCACCTTGCCAGGGATCTGCCTGTTAGCTTAGCTGGGTCTTTCTGGGGGAGTGTGGGGTCCCATCTCCGCTCCACACTCAAGAGAAACCCAAGAATCCTCCCCTTCCTCCAAACACATACCCTGGATAGGAACCGTCACCCCAGTCCATCTACTAGGGGTGCCCCAGGTCAGTGCCTTTTGCCTTCCTGGTGCCACAGCATGGGGATCTAAGGGGGGGTCAAGTCCCCAGCCAATCCCCCTCGCCTCTTTGGCCTGCCTGGGAATCTGTTTTTCGTCTACTATTAAGCTGCCACAAGGTTGAGGCTTAGAGAACCCAGGGAGAGAGACAAGTCAGAGTTAGCTGCGCCGGGCAGCTCACCTGTCAACTGGTTATCCAGCCACCAACTGGTCAGCTGATCAGCCAGCCTGGCGACCAAATGGCTTGGGCAAACCTGGTGATCAGAGTGCCCAGGCAGCAGCAAACAGGAAGGTCAGCGCTCAGGAGGCTCCTTCCTGCAGCCACCCACCTGCTTCTTGCCTCCAGGCTATTCTGATATTGCCCTCTCGGCCATCTGTTCATTCTGCTGAACTGCAAGGAGTTGTGCCCCAATCCCTGCACCCAGCAGTGCAGAGTAGGAGGCTCCATGCCACACTGCATGTGGTAAAGGCAGCCTCCCACAGACCTGCAATCAGTCCCTCATACTGGCCTGGTGAAAAAGGGACAACGGATGGACCTGGGTGCCCATGGAAGGAGGAAAAAGCTTGGCTCGAATGACTTTCAGTAAATTGAGGCAAGGAGTCTACTCTGCTACTTACAAAGCCCTGATCCAGAATCAGGTAGTCTACAAATGATTTAGTGCTAGCTGCCACACACGCACATGGTGCACTAAGGGCGATAGATACGGCCCCCTTCCATCCATGCTTTGGTCCCCAAGTGAGCAGTTCCATGCACTGCCCCAGAGGTTGGCTACCCCATACCAACTGAGGCTCCATGGTACTGCGGTTTCATTATGGTTAATGAGCGGAATTTGAGTTGAAAGCTTTCAGTCCTACTCCCACCAGTGATAGCTTTGCAGCATTGGCTCCTCAGCCAAGCACATAACCAGATGTCTGAACCTGTGGTTACTCTTATACTGAGTAGGATACTATTGCAAGATCTCATCATCAGTAGGGTAAAACTAACCCGATTCACAACAGTTTAACTCCAAATCACGTTCCCTATTAGTGGGGAAACAATCCAACTCTTATTGATTTCTGCTTCACAATGATAGGAAGCGCTGGCATTGAAGGATCAAAAACATTGCTATTAACGTTGCTCACCACAAGCCAGTTATCCCTGTGATAACATTTCCTACACCTCCTGCTTGAAACCCAGAAAGTTAGAAAGATCCGAAGACCACGCTTTCACAGTCTGTTTTCATACTAAAAATTGATATCAAGTGAGCTTTTTCTCTTCTGCTGCTCAACAGATTTCTGTCCTCCCAGACCTCACCTTAGGATACCTGCATTATCATTTTGACAGATTTACTGCTCCAGAGAAACTCCCACTGGGTGCTTGGAGCCAGAAGCGAGAGCTCTACGGGGCTCGCTCCCCAGCTTCGTCAGGTATTTCACGGGGGCCCAAGGGCCTCACTTTTGTCCTATCTCACTTCTCTTCACAGTACCAGACTAAAGTTAAGCTCAACAGGGTCTCTTTCCCTGTTGATTCTGCCAAGTCCATTACCTTTGGGTTTAGCTTGACTAGATAGTAGGTAAATAAAGTGGGAATCTTTATTCATCCATTCATGCTCCTCACTAATAGATGATTAGATATTTGGCTGCCTTTAGAGAGTCATAGTTGATTTCCCACGCTCCGTTGAATTTCTTCACTTTAACATTCAGAGCCCTGGGCAGAAATCACATTGTGTCCACACCCTCTTTGGACCTAGTCAGTGCTTTGTTTCAACTAAACTGTCAGATTCCCCTGGTCCACACTAGTTCTAAGTCTGTTGGTAGGGGCTTGCCAAGGCAGAACGCTGATCCTGCACCCCAGAAAGAGGTACAGGGAAAGACCACCACTGGAGCTGGGGTGATACACAGGAAGGGCTGGCTCATGTTGAGTCACCACCACCACGGAGTATGACGCCTTGTCCAGCCACAGTGCGCGCCTGGCCTCCCTTTGTCCCTTAGCTCGACTCACCCACCACTAGGAACCAGTCTTCATCCCAAAGTTACGGATCTGACTTGGTGACTTTCCTTACCTACATTGTTGCAACATGCTGTTCACCTTGGATACCTGCTGGCGATATGGGTACTGTCCTGCCTGAGATTTACACCATCTCCTCCAGTTTTTGAAGGACCAATGAAAGCTTACCGGATGCTGCCAGAACCACAACAGTTTCAAAGGCTCGGGCTCCTCCCTCTGGGCGAACCCATTCCTGGGTGCCGCGCCCTTCAACAAACAGAAGAGACCTCTCTTTAGGGCTTCCGCCGAATTCTCTTGGATCTTTTGTATTACCACACTGGACGCTGAGAGGCAGCTCTTCTCCACCACTCTGGGTTTTGAGATTTGGACCTGGCTCACTTTTGATTGGCGAGTTGCAATGGAGGCCATCACCCGTCCCATCTGAATAGCGCTCGCCCATCTCTTAGTACCAACTGACCAATATTCAACTGCTGTTCACGTGGAACGCTTCTCTACTTCGGCCTTCAAAGGTTTCATTTGAATATTTGCTACAACCGTCAATTTCTGCACCTGCGGTGACTCCACCTGGGTGACTCCTAACCTTCCCACTGTGTCGCACCACCACCTGTTAACCTCTTTTGTTACACACCCTCTTGAACTCTCTCTTCAAAGTTCTTTTCAACTTTCCCCTAGGGTACTTTTTGGCTATCAGTTTAGTGCCTGTATTTAGCCTTAGAAGGAGGTTATCACCCCCTTTGGGCTGCATTTCCAAGCTACCCGATTCCAAGAAGACCCGATTCCAGTGCACTGGGGGCTGCTACCGGAATGACACCATTTATGGTTGAGCCTCAATCAGAAGGACTTGGGCCCACTGAGCAGCTCTGGGGTGTTGGTTTGCTGTATGCCACATTTCCCACACTGTTCACCAGGCAGGAATTTGACTTCACTTGCAGTTACTGAGGTAATCCTGGCTAGTTTCCTTTCTTCCACTTAGCAACATACTTAAATTCACTGTGTCGCTATGTTTGATCTGAGGTCGTAGCTGGAGGTCAAAGCATGAGGAAGCAGACCAATTCCCTGGGCTGCAGAAGGAGTGGGGGGCCCGACCCTCTTTTACACAGTGGTAGTCATAGTACCACATCCTTTCCCAGATCAGAGACAATAGGCAGAGAGGGCCCGCATTGAAACCAGCACTGTGGGCAGGCCGGGGCTTTGCCAGCCACCGCCCAAGCAGTGGGCAACTGAGGCGGTGTGCTTTGGCAGACATGGGACACCCCAGACAGCAGCACGCAGCCAGGTACTCCAGGTTTTTCAGGTCCATGGTAGATGAGATACCAACCCGCCCCACCAAGCAGGGGAGTGCAGGCATGCCAGCACCATTCCTCTCCGGTACGACCGTAAGGTGTCCTGCGATGGGCAATCATGGGATGAAGGATACATAGCCCCCTGCATTAGTGGCAACTGCGTCCTGGGAGAGCCCCAGACCGATTGACGGTCAAGCGACCCTCAGACAGGCATAGCATAGGGGGGAATCTGGGGCTGCAAGGTATATTTGAAGTGTCTGATCAATATGTTCTGCAGTTCCCACAAATTCGCCTAGCTAGTTGCATCAACATGTAAGTCAAATGATCCACAGGCAATGTTCGCTCACCTGTGGGTGCAGGAAATGCAGGTGCGAGTTAGCCTCAGACATTCACCAGCCCTACAATGAGACAGCACAATACCCCATTGGGCTTCCTCTCTGGAAGTTGACCACCATGATTTAAAGAGTGTTTCCAGGCACTTGGCCAGAGAACCCCACTCTGTCATCTCAGAAGGCAGGCAAACGAGAGGTTCTTGCAGTAGCGGAGGCTTACAGCTCCACCATTGGCCCTCCCGGTTAGGGTCACATGAGTTTTGAAATCCCAACCTGGCCACATGAAACCAGTTCACGAGGTACCAGCAATGAGGGAGAGTTGCCCCACCTGCACATAAGCCATCCGCCATCCACCAATGGGAGATGGCGCTCGACACCTACAAGTCGAGAGTCCCCAGCTTAGGTGGCCACCTCTAGCAATGCTGGAAGGCTGGGGTCCCCCTTTCCCTGGTGCAAGGGACTGAGCGGAGAAGAGATGGGTTTATCCACACTGCCAAAGTGACTAGCCCACTTCTGGTTAAATGCATGGAAGCTTGAGTGCCGGGGGCTGCTTCTCCTCCCACTCCTGGAAGCAGTTCATACTGGCTTCAAGGGGCATAGCATCTCCACCAAGAGAAACCAGAGTTCCCTCGTAGCACTATTTCCTCCTCATTCAGGCTGCCCTGTCACACAAGACTGGCTACTCCTCCAATCCTGTTGATGCCCTTCAATCAATTTGTTTAAGTTTTAACTTTGCAACCATACTCCTCTCCACCCCCCCACCCCAAGACTTTGGTTTCCTGGGAGCTGCTCAGTGTGCCATGGGAAGAATGCTGCTGGATCACTAGTCAGCATTGGCTATGGTCGAACCTATGAACGTATCAAATCATCTTTAAAACTCCGACTTTCATTCTTGATTAATAAAAACATTCACAGACCGATCTTCACACCCCCGGTACCCTGCCTGCCTGCAGGGTGGTGGGGGGACATCGCATTCACATGGGCTCCATCGGCCCAGCCGGTCGGCAGCAACAGAAGGGAAAAATTCGGCCAAGGCACAGCCTGAGCAAGACACAGGGACTACATCCCAGCCTGGAAAGCCAGGGTCATCGAATTGAACAGTCATTCTGAGCTGCTGCGGAAATGTGCTGGATGGAGAAGAGCTGCAGACAGGTTTGGGGTGCTCAGACCTCCAGGCATCATCCGGGACTAGTGGCACCAAACCTCATCCACTTTGGTCAGACCACATCACAAGCTGCCAGAATGCTTGGCCTTTTCGCTTCTGAGTGACCTCCACAAAAGGCACACTCTTGAGCCGGATAGTCCAACAGCTGAGGCTGTCCAAGGAGTCCTTTTCTAAATGGACCATGTGTGCCCAATAGATCAGACTACAATGTGGGCTAAACCATTCCTGCACTGTCAGCTTTGCATCCCTGCCTGCTCTCCAGAAAGCAATTCTGGGCACAGACTCGAGCCTCTGGGGTCCCATGGCAAGCCAGCCTGGTCCCTTGTGGCACTCTGGGAGAAAGACTGGAGGACAAGGAGGTCCCTCATACCTTGCTCCCTAATAATCCAGAGAAAACTGCCTGCCTTTTGTTTTAATTAGTACACATCAAGAGAACAGTCCAATGATCCCTCATCAAGGCTTCCAGGGCTTGCTGGCTATATGGGAATGCCATAGGAATGCACGGTGTGCAACCAGATGCCCAGGGCTCAAAGGATTGTTATTTGGTCAAGCTGTGTCTTATGAAAAAGTATTCTGCTTGGCTTTGCAGGGGACAGACACTCTGAGGGCCGGTTTATGGGAGCCCGAGCTGGGTATCCGGCATGTGCGTGTGTGGGGCTAATTGAGCTCTGACCAGGATCTCAGAAGCACCTTTTCACCCGTTGCAGGCAGGCTGAGCCCTCCTGGGACCTGTGGGACTCTGTCTGGGGCCAAAAAAGGGAGCCCAGGGCCGAAGGCCTCCACCCCAGGGCCAGCAGGGGAGTCTTCCGTGCCTGTGGAGCCCCTTCCCAGGTACTTTGTGACATGATGGGCCTAAGAAGGGAGCCAGGGCCAGCCAGAGCTATGACCCAGGGCCCGAGCAGAGCCTCTTATCCTGAACAAGCAAGTGAGACCTCCTGGTGCCTGCAGGACCCCTTCCTGGTCATTTTGTGACACAACAGTCCAGAGAAGGGAGTCCAGAGCTGTGGGCTTCCTTCTCCGGGCCAGTTGGAGCTCTAACCTGGGGCCTGGCCAGAGCGTCTGAAACCAGACAAGCAGCGGATACCTCCTAGTGCCTGCAGGATCCCGTCCCGGGCTCTTAGTGATACAGCAGACCAGAGAAGAGAGTCTAGGTATATGGACTCCCCCCTACACCCCCTACCTACACACCCACCCCCCACCTCCAGGCCATTCAGAGCTCCGACCTGGGACCCAATCAGAGCTTCCTAAACCTGACAATTAGGGGAGATATCCCAGTGCCGGCAGGACCGCATCCTGGGCACTTTGCAACATGGCAGGCTGGAGAAGGGAGCACAGATCCATGGCCTCCACCCCCTGGGTCAGCCAGAGTTCTGACCCGGGATCCGGTCAACGCTTTTCTTCCTGAGCAAGCGGGGGAAGCCTTCGTGGGCCTGCGTGTGCCTTTCTCGGGCTCCATGTGACACTGCGGCCATGGAATGGAGCCCAGGGCGGGAGGATTTCACCCCTGGGTCTGCAGGAGCTGTGACCCACGGCTCAGTCAGAGATTCTGTACCCTTACAAGCAGAGGTGATCTTCTGGTGCCTGCAGGTCCCCCTCCTTTGTGACACAGAGGGCTGGAGACCGGAGCCCAGGACTGGCGCTTCCATCCTTCCCACCCATGGGCCAACCGGAGCTCTGACCCGGTGCCTTGTCACTGTTCCTTCATGCAAGCAAGCAGGAAAGACCCCCCCGAAGCTTCAGATGAGCCCTCAGTGGGACTCCCAGGATTGCTCTGCATTCTGAACACTTAGCCACGTGAAGGAAATAAATGATGTGCTTAGTTTACTCATTCTAAGTACAAACCATTACCAGTGACGTTGTCATAGCACATTTTGCACCACCCATGTCGGCGTGGTAAATGACCCCTTTTTTAAATTTCACCCTGGCCTAATTTTGAGGTGATACAAGGACCCAAGAATTGAAAGATCGACCTGGGAAGCAGTGCCACAGCGGCAGTGCTCACCTTTCGATGACCGGAGTGCAACCATAGAAACATGTTCTGTTGAGTTGGCTTCTGCAGCTTGTAAAGTACCAGCTCGAGTCCAGAACATTAGAAATAATGATTCATAATATTTATTGTAGTGTCTAGACTATCTTTCCCTGGAGTTTAGTTTATCAAAATTCTAAATATAGTTCTTGAATCAAATGCTCTCCGCTAAGATGTGCAATTCTTAGTGTCTGTTTCCTTGATCTGAAAGGATAGTCTGTGCTTCAGAGATGGAGACTGCACAATGTACATACAAACTGAAATGCAGTATAAATATGTCATACTCCAGTTCCTAACCATCAGGTATCCAGATGGGGCAAACATGCAGACAGCACTCTGCAGAACATAAACATGTAGACTGTCCAACACATGCCGTTTCATTCACGTCTTGTATGAAACTTCTTGCAGCTGATGATCTGCACTTACTTTCTGCCTATCTTATTCGCTCTGGGCAAATTATGACATTAACTCAGTTGGTTACTACTCAGAATTTTCTTTTTTTTGTTTAAAGACTATAATTTACAAAATTGCTCGGTTTATACAATTCTTTTGTCCTCAAGTCAAAATCGATCTGGTGGGTTAAAATATAGTTATGTGCAATACTGTTCAATGCTTTACATCATTTTTGTGGCAGATTTTTCTGCATATTTTTGGAGTATTAGAGTCTGTGCATGTGCACGTGCCTGTACCCCAATTGTCATTAGCTGTCATCACTCTATCTCAACAATTATTTAATGCATTTTGGAACAGTGAAGAACACCGATTGCTTGGGTTCAGTGCTGTTTTAAATGATATTGCCCTTTGCTGAGGGTGTCAACAGCAGATAATGAAATAAAGTGTCCATTATGTGTGCGGAGGGTAGATACTTTAGCCTTATAGCCCGTCGTAGAGGGCTATACCGGCTATTAAAGGCCCTCTCCTTTAACAAGGGAGTGGGACTTTAATAGCCGGTATAGCCCAGCTACGAAGGGCTATAAGGCTATTAGAACATTCTGCCACTAGAGGGCAGAATGTTCTACATTCTGCCACTAGAGGGCAGAATGTTCTAACAAAAAAGAACAAAGCCTTATGGGAGCGTGAGGGGATTGGAGTCCCCTCAGGATTCTTGAAGCCTTTGTTCACAGCCAGAGCTGTGAACAAAGAAACACTGGAATGTTGGCGCTCCAGGCTTATACCAGCCATTATAAGCCCAGAGCACTCCATTGTTTTCAATGAAGCTCCCAACATTCCAATGTTCTAATAGTTGTTAACAGCTGACAGCATGTGTGCAAAAAGCTATAACTACCTGTGCCCCATTCACAGCAAAGGCAGCCACGGCACCATCTCTTTCTGCCTAATGTCCCAGCTTCACAGGCAACCAACAGTTGTTAGTGTCCGCATTCTAGCCATTGTGTTTATCTAACTTCCTCTCAGCATTTTAAATAGGGCAGTAATATTAAACGTACTTAAAGGGATACTATTGTTTTAATGCATCTGCCATGTTGTCCTAACACTTAATTCCTCTGTGAGAAATAAACCAGTGACAAAGTTGCAAAACCAACGTAGAAAACTAGCTGTGACTAAATGCCAGAATGCCTCACTACCAATGTGAGCTCACCTGGGCTCATATTAAACAATGGGGACACTGTTCCTGTTTGCACCATGGCGCATCTTTAAACAGGTCAGCGCGTCCTTTTAAAATCAATGGGCTGTCCCCAAGGCAGCCGTTAACTCGCGCAGTGTAAGGCTGTGTTTAGAGAGTTGTCTGTTTTAAACATTACCTGGCATTCAAGCTGCGAGTGTTCGAACTCCAAAAAAAAGTTAGCTGTCTGAGATGCCAGCAAGTTTAAATTCCTGAAAGGATTCTCAGTCGTATTACCTTCGAGTCTATCAGTTGACCACCAATTCAATTAAGCAAAGTAATTGTGCATACTTAAATTGCTAAAAAAAAATACCACTTCTCAGTTAAAACGATATGTACACACAACACTGAAATAAGATAACTCAGTGCTGATCTATAATAAAGTTAGACATTTTACATGTTGGCACATAGTCATGAGGCAGTGGTCAGCATTACCTCTTGCATTCATTGGTGGTCCTTCATCTGTTGTTTCTGTAAAAAATCTCATCAGAGAAACGAGTCAAGTTCTATTGACTTATCTTGTCTTCAGAGAGAGAAATTGGTCCACTCCAGTGAGTTCATTATTAGGTCGCCAAATAATGAACTGGATAGCCATGCGTGCATAAGAAGATTTTATCAAGGAGGACCAGAGGGTATATGAACGGAGGTAAGATTGGAGATGGCTGAACCGTGTCTTCATATTTATTCTGGAATCAGAAGAGCACTGTGCGTTTTGGACTAAAATTTGAAGAGGAAAAGATAACATTTTCAGGTTGATTTTACGTTGTATTGTTGTGGTCTGAGAAACCATAAAGAGGTCCCAAAAATGACTAATATTTCTAATCATTCATCCATCATGTCCTTGACTTAAAGCAGAAAAGGGTAGAGGCTCTCCACTGCTATCCGTCACTTGTCAGATAGAAAAGAATGAGATATACCCGATTTTGAGGCTTGTTACCAAATGATGCTTGTAGTTATTATGTCACTTTTGAGGACTAGAAGAGAGGAGAAAAGAATGTCATCAGATGAAACCAGGTGGTTGTTCATTCAAGCAGCTTAGAAATGGTGGAAGAGGGAGACCTTTGTGATTAAGGGGGTGTATTGTGTATTGTTTCCCTATGGGGAACCAATGAGAGCTTGCAGCATGATCTACACATGATTGCTTTTGTGACACCCTCCAGTAAGTCTCGCATGTGCTTCCTGTACTAATTGTTTCTGGTCCACAGGCTTATCTGGGCCTGCCCAGTATATGCTATAGCTGCAGTACAGGTTGGGTTGAATCATTACTGATGGATCCTTCTGTCTGTAGCTTCCTCACCAGACTGGATCCTGAACTTTTCTTTGCAATTGCTCCAGAATGCCAATGCGTAGCGACATCAGGCTCAGAGGCGGCCTCACAGTGCCTCTGGAAGTGATGCCATGGAGCTCTATTAAGGCACCACCCCTGTGCATTTACATCAGTCCCATTTTGTCCGAACACTTACACTGGAATCTGCAGCTCTGCTCCCAAACTTTTGTTGGTTTTTCACGTACTCCAAATAATTTTTTCCAGACAGTGTGCTGGGAAAATGTCTACCCTTCAAGACGACAGGCTTCAAACTGTGTAACAACTGCAGGAAGCCAACGTCTCTTATGGAGCAAAACACATCTTGGAGTGCTGACAAAGCAACATTGGCTAAGAAAAAACACGGTTGGGTGGTACTGGCCACGTATGAGAGATGCGTTCCGCAACCGTACCTAGTCAACTACGTAACACCATCCACACAACAAATGCTATTACCACTGCGGCTGGGAACCTACTCCTCAAAAGATCAGATCCCGGCATGGCTGCAAACATGGCCAACATCATTGTGCAGACTTTGTGGTCTTTCTGAAGAAACCTTGATCCACATCCTGTGCATCTGCCCCTCTCTGAGTAACTTGAGACTGTATTATCTCCTTCAAACATTTCGCCTTTACCAAATTAGATCATGCTGGCCGGCAGTCATGCTAGTACTGAATAGCCAACAGCTGCAGACAGCCTGCAGGGCCACCAGATTTTTTCAGAAAGTGAGCCTCCTATTGCTGAAAAACGAAAAAGAGGTGAGCAATGGGACAAAACTCAATGGCTTAGTGAAACAAAGACTTTGAAGTTAGACAATGGAAGATAGACTTTTTTACTTTCAAATGGATACCAGCCTGCAGATGCATTTTTATTTATTTTATGGAACAAGCTCTTTGAAACTTTCTCTTTTTTTGTAAAGGTTTTAATTAAGCATACACAATAAAAGAAATTACTCCTTTTTTTTTTTTTTACTCCTTTACTCTTATGGATCCACACTACATCTGCTTGTTCTGTCTGGGTTTAAGCACAACTCGATGGCATACAAAAAATGCTCAGTTAACCACCTGAAGGCCACCAGGGAGCAAGAGGTGAAGCTTTATATCACGTAACACAAGAAACAAGGAAGGTCTCGCTTCAAACAGACTCATTCCTGTTCTCAGCCAAGGGCCTACTCCTGTTCCAGGTCCTTGTCTGCTCCAGTTGACCATCCCTCTGGTGAGTCCAAGACTAACTTGAGAGACGAGCCTTGGCATACGTATAAGAATTCCAAATGGAACTCGTCCCTGTCCTCTTACTCCCATTCTTGGAAGAAATTGCAGTCAGCAGTGGAAGGATCCAACTTCACCCCTTGTCTGACTCTGAGGCTACCCTGTTGTGGCCAAGGTCCCTGTGCTATCGCCCACCTACCAGCCGATAAAGTCCTTCAGGGAAGACACGCTGCAATTTCTTCAGATGATGCAGGCTCATCCTAGAGTGCCATTGATAACCTGTCCAGCTGCAGGGGCCCCCAGTCAGACCTCTGCCTGTGGGGGCTCCCACAGCGCTGACTGACTGGATCCCCACCTGCACTGATCCAAGGACCGGACTTGGAACTGAAACCGGCCCTGGCAAACTGCTCGGTTGGTCCCCGGGGGGGCAGGGGGGTCTAGTGAGTGCAGCCGAGTTCTTTGTTAGGGCCAATTTTGTTATAGGCGGCCGATATTGCCAGCCCCCGGTAACAAAAAACACCCCCCCCAGGGGCCCAAACCCGGCCCCCACCATGGTGGCCCACCGGGGAAATGCCTGGTGCCTGCTACGGCCAGTCTGGCCCTGAGAAATCCTGTGCCAACACTTCTGCGCTGAAGCCTAAGTCAGCCCTGCCTGCTCTGTTGCTGGCCTGAACTCACTGGTGTTTCTTCCAGATTCAACCTAAACACCTGTTTCCAGTTGGAGCCAGCATCTGCCCATGCCAGTCCCATGTCTTGTTTTGAGATAACCAACATGCAGTCCCTATCTTTGGAACATTCCTAGCCTCTTCCCTCGATGCAAGTACTACCATTGACCGAAAGCCTTGTTTGGGTTGAATTTAAGTGCCTTCAAAATGTCTTGCATGACTAACAGGTCGGCGCAGTGGTATAACACAGGCTCCCGCAGCCCCACGGTGCAGGGGGCTCTGAGCTGCAGGGCGCCCCCCCCCCTCAGCACAGTACTCAGGCCTGAGAGCTCTGGATTAAATCCAGAGAGTGCCCCCTCAACTTTCATTACGCTACTGGGAAGGCGAGGAGGATAATCATTTATTCCACTCTCGTTACAGTGATGTTGGGCCATTTTAAGAATTACGGAATGCCAGGCCTGGATACTTTCCATCAGTTGAAGTTGAACTCCCCATTGAGCTTTCCCAGAGAGGAGAGTATCTTTTGCAGAAATAGCCAGCAGGGAAGCATAAGTCCTGGCTCTTCACCTACCTATTACAGACTGGCAAATCTACTGACTGAAAGTTGCGGCTTAGGCCTGCTATTGCAGAACTCTGTTGCCCTTTATTGAGGTTTTGAAAGATACATTAACAGTGACCTGGTCTAAGCTGGCTTAACCCTAGGTACCTGGTCTTTCTAAGCCAGCACCCAAGAGCTTGGTGATTGAGGCTACTGCTAGCAAGGTTAACCCCAATGCATTCCCTACTGTTCTGCCAGATAGGGAGTTGAAATGCATTGATGTGTTCAGGAAAAGAGTCTACTCCGCCAGTTTGGATTTCAGATCCCTTAACTCGTTGTCCCTGCCTGGGGATGCTGTACACATGCCCTCTAGGATGTGCCAGCGTGATCCTACCTGCCATTTCAGATGAGCAGAGGAATGCTTTAGTTCAAACAATTCAAAATAAACATGTCATGGCTAAGCAGTTGTTGGGTGCCAATCTGAATATAGCGGGCTCTGTAGGCCAGGCCTTGAGCACGAATGTAGTAAGCAGACGTTATGCCTGGATGCTTGACACAGTATTTTCTTGGGACCAAACATCCCTTATTGGATATGCCATTTGATGGTTCCAGAGTTTTGGAGGAAAATCTTTCTCTGCATTGACTCATTTCAAAGACAGTTGTGCAACTGCCTACTCTTTGGCTTTGCTATTACTACCCCATCAATTCCAATTGCAATACCAAAATTTCAGATAAAACTCTTATGGCCTTGCCTATTGCTAGTGGCACCCACCCTCTGCAACCTGTGCAACAGTCCGCACAGCCCTTTTCATGGCTCCAGAGGGCATGTTGGTAGCAGAGGCTGGGGCCACTAGCTAGCACAGCAGTGCCTCCGCATTATCATTACATCTGTGACTGCATTAGTATGGTTACTCCCTACCTTTTACATCCAGTCCCCCTCCTGCCACACCTGTTTTTGTTCAGACTTCAGCAGATCATGCCTCCATTTCTACTTGTGCAGTTTAGTCACTGCTGGTCAACGGGTCAATAGAGAGAGCCCCTGACGCAGAGAAGGGCAGTGGGTTTTACTCCTGTTATTTTTCGGGTGCTCAAGAAAGACTAAAGACTCGGGCAGAAACTAGACCTTTGATTTCGGAGTACCTTCCCTGGGAAGGAAAAGTTGAAAATGCGGACTACGGCGCAGGTTCTTTCCACCCTGGATCCAGAAGACTGAAATGTTTGAGTAGATTTGTAGGGTATATACTTTCATGTGCATATCCTACAGTCCCACAAACGCTTTCTTTGGTTTGTGATGGGTTCGGAACACCTTAGGGTTACCACCCTGCCTTACCTCAGTGCCCCGGGAGTATATGAAGGTGATGGCAGGAGTAGGGGCACATAACTGGATTGACCCGATGTTTTAGGCTCCCTCCTGTAAGTCTGGACTGATTGTTCTGGGGCTTTTTGGCTTTGAGCATTCTGCTGATTTCTTGTTCCCTTTGGCACATGTTGGCTTTGCAGTTGAACATACGCCTGCAGTAGGTGCAGCACTGGGTATTCCCCTCAAACAACATATGTATTTTGGAGAGGCAGCCTAGGCTCTATGGTGATGGCTGATGGACACTAAATTGAAATGCGTAAGACTAATCCTTACACAATCCAAGGCTCACAGTACTGATGAATGCATTATGTCTGGAACAGGATTCCACCTGTCAGATTGGAGATCAGGGCCTTTTAACCCCAATGGAGCAGAGGTACCACATTAACTTTATGAAAGTTCATGCCATTTGTTTGGCTCTGAAGGTCTTCCTCCGGTCCAAGTGGAAGCTGGTGCAGGTCTTCAACGACAACACAACCACTATGTCTATGTGGTGCTGCAACAATCAACGTGGTGTGAGGTTGCGGTCTTGTGCCTGGAAGTTCTCAGACTCATGAGGGGACTTAGCCTTCAAGGGAATTCTATGATGGCCAATAATTTGGTGGTCTTGCTAAATACCAGGGTGGATGAGCTCAGCAAACATCACCTGAAGGCCACACATGGTATTGTCATCTGTAAGTCTTTACCTGGTGTGGTATGCCTTGAGTTGATCTTTCTGTTAAAACAAAGAATTACATAATTTGGAAGATACCTCTGTGGCACATTGTAAGTGACACGGGGCAAATAAAAGAAATTGTGGCATCCTTTGGCACGCCTTGGACTGTTACAGATAGTTTTTTTCGACATTCTGCTGCACGCCTGGTGATTTATATATTGGATTTTTCCAATTGTGTATTTGGCCAACACCTGCATATCATAGCTGGTAATTTTAAGCATGCTATGCAAAAAACTGGCAGAATGATTTGTATGAAAGGTATGCTTTACAATTGTGTTAGGGAGCTCCTCCAGATTTATCCTGAAAATAAAACATCCGCCAGATTCTCCGTAAAAATCAAATAATTACCATTATTACAACAGTGTATAATTTCTTCTTTTTTTGTTCTTATTTCCAGATACAGTGAAAGCTAAACTACTTGATTCACAGTGAAAATTACATGCATAAAATTCGTGGTTCCCCTTCCAACTTACAAATAGAATTGCTTGTTGCCTAGTTAATTAAAAATAATTAAAAAATAGCTTCTCTTGTACGTTCAAATAAAACTGATATAATATATTAACAGATGATGCTGTAAATATTTTCAAAGCTAAAGGCCTATCTAATACAGCAATATTACAAACTGTTTTTACCAGAAATATCAGACGGGCCATCACAATGCAATGAGCACCAGCCCTATATATCGAACGTAAAAAGCATGTAGTCAGGCACGCTTCCTTCAAGTTGATGAGAACATGGTTGATCAAACTGAAATGCAGAAACGAAAAAGAGATTAGTCAAGTATGCAAACATCTTATTAAAAATACACATGTAAAGTTTATTAATGGGCACAACAAACATCACTATTAAAGGTATTATGAACCCTGCGCTTGTTATAGTCGGGGACCATTTGTGAAGTTGTTAAACTGGGGTGTGCAACTAGCTCACGTTGCGCCATGTGTTATACTATAATGTTGCGTCATGTGTTATACTAGCAGGGGTGTAGCTTGCTGAATACGTTTTTCAAACTAATCAACATTTTTAAGGCCTTCAAAACAGAGAAGAGAGAGAAAAAATATATCCCAGGTGAAATCGGACAGATACTTCATTATACCCGACTAAAAGAACTTGTACTTTACTTTTTAATACAGAATACTTTTTTGGGGGGTGTAACACCCCAACAACCCCACCCCCCATGCCAACCCCCTGTGTATTAGCGCAATCATGAAGAGCTACCCTCAGGCTTTACCAAGCCGCCGGCTAGCTGCGGATCTGGGGTTCACAGCCGTAAATACTGGCGTCATTCGGGTTCTGAATTCTAGTCTTAATGACAATCATTTAATATTTTTTACAATATTCTGAGAAGCTTGTTGTATGCAGCACAAACTTGTGCCAGATTTTCAAACCTCTTCCTGCCAAATCTGCTGCCGACATAATTTCATATTTCCAACTCATTAGAGAGGTCTGGGCGTAGATCACAGAGCCCGAGGCTGATTTTAATTCAAATGTTCATAGTTATGTGATGTCCGAACAATGGCCTTTTGGAAGCTGCTGCCCAGCTGACATTAACAGGTTAAGAGTTGTCATAAAGAGATGCTCTCCTTTATTCTGATTTATGCCGGGTTAGATGGTGTTAAACTATCTACCAAAGCTATTTGGAGAATCCTTTAAAACATTGGGTAATCGTAAATGATCTCTTGTGTATCTATATCTCTTTGGCACCTTCATTCTGGAACTCTCTTCCGTTGGAATTGAGACTCTCTTCCTCCTACCCTCACTTTAGGTCTCTCCTTAACACTCACCTCTTCCGTAGCATCTACACATAAGCTATCCTCTCCTCGCCCTCTGCCTCTCTCCGAATAAAGTGAATAGCGCCAAGAAACCGTCCGGTGTATGCCGCGCTTTATAAGTAATTTTTACATTACATTACATTACATTACATTATACCTTGTTGTGGGCAGCCATTTTAAAACTTGGATCCCTGGGTTAACACTTGTTCCACCAAAAACAGCATCTCATACCGCTGTTTCTCTGCAGCGACCAACTTTTTTTCTTCTTATCTACTTCATGCTATATTTCCGCCGGAGAGGATAATTAAATGAAAATTGAGAAAGACTCCTTTTATGCAGATTTTTTTTGTTTTTTCCTACAATGAAGTGTGTAATTCTTAACCACTTTAAAAGAAATATTTATTTGAAATCGCCAAGTATTTTGTTTCTGTTTTATTTAATGTTTTGTGAGTGATAACAGTTTAATATATTGAGAAATAACAGCCACTGTTTTGCAAAAGCAAGAACTTGTGATGAAATGTTCTCCGGTAGCACACGGTGATCATGCCATCTTCTGCCCATGGGCTTTACCCCCACTTTATAGGGAGACTGCACACTGTCACCAACCGCCTCCATTTGTTTGTTAGCGCCTTTAATGGCATAGGTCAGTAGAGGGCTTTTTGCAAGGAGTGCAAACCAGTTTACAAACATTTTTACCGTATAACAATGTCTCTAAAACGAGGTGTTATTCATGGAGCAATATGTTATGCGGTCTGGATGAAATCCGTTTACACTTGTTATGAATTTATTTTCACATTATGTGGTCAGCATTAATCCTTTGAATAACTTATGATGAGGGAACATACGGGATGTGTCCCATTTCTTAACTACTAATTTTTATTGTGCAGTCTGAAAAGTTGAATGGCTGTTTACAACACAGCGGAAAATAACATGTTGTTTGACGAAATATTACTTTCATAGATTTCAGGCAGAAAACTCCTTTAGTGAACAAAGATTTGCTTGTATGTCATCATCCCATTCAAAATGCAGGGAGCGCCAATAGCGGCCGTGCGTATTGTGAAGTGGTAGGGTAGGGGAAGGGGGAACACAAAGAAAAAGACAGAACTATGAATATATAAAATAGCACTTACCTGCTCCGATGGCCGCCACCTTGCTCCCAGTCCTCTCCTCCCATCCAAGAACTGCTGCACACTGTGCAGGCTCCCAGCTGCCAATCCCAGCACTGCTCTTATGCCTGGAATAGTGTGGTCTTAGCCCCCTGGTTCGGCACTCAGACATGGACTGGGAGCCGGTGTTGATTCTCCACCGACTGTACAACACAGCTCGGGTTGGAGGAAGGCTAAGTGCGCATGGCGGTTTGGCCGGCCCCAGGTGGCTGGCCAAACAGTCATGTGCACTTATGAGTGCTCCCCCTCCCCCCACCTCCTCCCTGGTGCCGCTGCGTCACTATGGACCCCTGGCTCGGCTCGCAGCCTGCAGGATGAAAAATGAAATAATAAAAAAAATTTATTATTTCAATTTTGATCCTTTGCCTCTGCTGGCTTTCAGCTTTTTCGGTGGAGGGGGGGGGGGGGGGGGGGGGGGTTAGTTGGGGAGGGGGGGAGGGAGTTGGGGTGGGGAGGGGGGGGGGGGTGGCGACGCTCCTTTGCAATAACAAAGGAGCTGACCCTGGGAAACAGTCAAACTCTGGCGTAATTTTCTGGGACCAGTGCTATGCATTGGATATATAGTTTTGTTAACAGCGCTAGGGGTGGAGTACTGTATATGGCCTAGCCAAACACCGCAAATGCCCCTTAGGAAAAAAATTAAAGCAGTTCATGGCACATATTAAACTCTTATCATAGCTGATTAGAGGAGTATGGGCCACCCATGACGTCACCCATTACGCGAGCAGGTAAACACAAACGAAGTGATGCATAACATATATAACATATTGAAGGATCGCTTGGGGTGTCTCAAGGTAAATGCGACCATTTCAATTCACACACACCAGTAAGCTTGCAACAACACTACACTATATTTTGCTGCTCTAAAGTCCAGAATTGGGTTGCAGGTTTTATTGCTGAACGATAAATCAGAGAAGGTTGCAAATCCCTCTTAAGAGCCTTAAAACTCCAGCGTTAAATGTGTTTTGCAAAGACTGAATTACATTTTTTTGACTCGTTTTTCTGCTTTTGTAACGATGTCCACATGCTTTTATTAATTAGCAATTTTTTTATCCCGTTATCTATACGACATGAATGCACTTACTAACATCGATAAATGTTTTTGGGCAAAATTCTTTAATCGTTGAAGCGAAAAGGGGTTTATTGGCATTCATGTTTAATGATATCACCTTTGCATATATCAATACTTTTCAGCAGACTTTTCTCCCGAAAAGATCATTGATTTGCTCTGCACGGTAATACTTTAAACGCTAAAATAGTTATGGAATGAAATAATGCTTTATGTGGGAAAGTAATCATCAACCTCAGGTTTTGAAAGTTCCTACATACTGTAGTATCATGTGTTTTTCAGAGAATAGGCCTACGTTTTGTTTTCATTTTTATATGATATTCAATATACATCTGGAGATTCAATTTAGTGAAATTACGTACCTATAAACGACCCTTAAGCGGTTGCACAATATTGCACGCGACCATTGGGAAGTTTAGGATTTCACTTCATCATAACATCATTTATCAAGATACACATTTGCGGCCAAATGAGGGGTACCAGTTTGCCTAATGCGATAACATGGGTTATTTCACAGTCGCCATTTCACTTACTCAAATGTTACCACTAACTACACCACAAATTAAAGGTTGTAAGGGATGTTGATCAGACTTGCCCATATACATCGCAGCAATTGTTATTTCTTTAAAAATCCCAGCATTGCCATGGTTCTAAATAATTTTTCATGGATTGAAGAAATGGCTGTATGGCTGCTGCATCCATCTTTGTCAGCGTTCACTTAGTGAGCGTAACTTATAAATAGCAAAATTAATCTGTACCACTGGGGATAGCGGTAGTTAAAACATTTCAAGTGAGTCCATGAACAGTCCTTAATATCTTGCTTACATACCACTTTTCGTCAGTTAACCAAACATACACCAGATAAGTATTTGAAATAATATTAGCACAACATTGTAGGCCCATGCACCTATAGACCCTCTAAGAAGCATGTTTTGGATTTTTTTGTAATTAATGATAACAGGATAGGCACTTTCATGGCATTGAATAGCTCGATTTGGGGCCCACCAGTAGGGGGGGGAAGCACTGACCACAGACACAAATTAAGGTGTGACAAAGGCCGCTTTATTGGAAGCAGGTGCACCCTGACATTTTACCCCAACCTTGGCCTCTGCCGAACAAAACTAGGCCTCACTAAATATTTGACTGCCTCACAGCCCCCTACCCCCACCCCTAAATATTCTCCAAAATGCAACATAAACACAACATCCCCAGTTGTAACAGGCCCCCTACATAATTACTCATAACCTGACCTCAGTGTACCTCAGTATCCCCATCACCTGCCAAACAGTCCAGGCCTCCTGCAGTACCCTCCCCTTTTAACTAGGAAAACAACACCACTCGAAAGCCGCTAGCGACTTTTGACCCCCCCCATAGGACCCCACCCCCGAGGATACCTGCGCACCCCCAAAGCCACATCCAGAGCCTCCTTCAACTGTACCACATACAACTCCATCCCGTACCGAGACAGGTGAACCCCGTCCTCCCTAAAAAAGTACACCGCCCCGTACCGCAGCTCAGGATGCTCGATCCTACCTATACCACCCCTGGCACAAAATTCCTTCATCTCCCTATTGAGTTTCCTCCTAGTCCTGTCTATCGCCCCTGGGCGCTCAGCTCCTCTCCAGACCCTCCTCGGTATAAGATCAGACCAAATCACGTAGCACCCTGACCATTGCCTCCGTATCTCCAACAGGTCCCTCTTCATCTGTTTAACCAGCGCCAAACCCTTATACTGCACCAGGTCATTTTCTCCCAGATGAATAACCACCACATCCGGGCAAACACCCCCCCGCACAACAGTATTCAACAAGGGCATCAACTCATGCCAACGCATTCCCCCCTTTCCCCGCCAATGACATCGAAACAATCTCTCATCCAGCTCCAAGTTCAATTTCCGGTGCCTGTCCCACTCAGCCCTTTCTGCCCTCTTCACAAAGGAGTGTCCCACAACGTAAATTTGCATCACAGCCGCATCCGGCCCCGCCACAGCACCTGCAAAGACACATATGTGAGAGGGCGAAAAGCAAGTCAATGCACCCCGTCCACCCCCCGCAACCTGATGTACGTCTGGTAGCAATCCGACTTCCACCGCCCCAACCGCTTGATCTCCTCCTTCCCCCAACCCCTCCAAGCCGCCTCTGTCGCCACACCGATTCGAAAGGAATGCGTCCCAAAAGCCTTGGGGTAGTCACCCATCCACCGCAGGGCGTGCCGCAGAACCCACAGAGCCTGAGCCGCCATCAACCGACCTCCTGTCCGCCGACCAAACACCTCTCCCCCGACGCGCTCTGGCCTTCCGCCAACCTCCGCCGTCACGTCGCGGGGCACACTCCCTCCCGGGCCCAGTACCACCCACGTCCCCACCCCCCACTGATCCGTTTTCGAGCGACGCAAGCGCACCGCCACCTCCTGCGCCCGTATGTCCACATCCTCCCACAGAACACCGACCCCCCCTTCGTGCCCACCAACTCCGACACCCGAAACGCTCCAAAGAAAAGCCAGGACATGAGCGTGGAAAACAGAACCGTCTACCCCCGTCCCGACACACCGCCGCCAACGCACGAAGCAGACCCTCCAGCAAATTCACCATGATCGGCCGCCGCTGACTCACCCCCTCCCCCTCGCCCACCCCTCCAGCATTCGTGCCCCCAGCTCCCCCGCCGACGGCGGATAACCCCACCACAGCTTCCCCATGAACGCTACCGCCGAAAGCTTACCCACATTCGTCACCTGCGACAAACCCTTGTCCATCAAAGCCAACATGAACCGGACTACCTGGTCCTCCCTCATCCAACGATCCCCGCACCTTACCGCACCGGACATAAGAAAAAACTCCCAAGCCTGCACGTATGCCTTCCACATAGACGCGGCCACTGACGCCCTTACCAGCTGAATGACCCTGTGTCTCCCACCGACCAGAGCTCCCTCGGAACCAGTGTCTTTACCATCTCCGCCTCCATGGCTAGCCCATGGAACCTCTGCCACTGTGAACGAGACAAAGCATCGGCAATGTCATTGTCCACCCCAGGGACGTGGCGAGCCTGAAACAAAATGTCGTTCTCCAAGCAGCGCAACACAAACACTCATCAGTTTCAAAACCTGCGGGTCCCTGGCTGACTGCCGGTTCACCACCTGTACCACTGACATATTGTCCACCCTGAACAAGACCCGCCTGCGCGCCAACTCCTGTGCCCACACTGAGACCGCCATCACCAGCGGGAACAATTCCAAAAACGTGATGCTACGGCCTCCCGCCTGCCAATGCGGCGGCCACTGCTCCGCGCACCAGCGCCCCGCCCAGTACAGACCAAAGACGCCAACCCCCGCCGCATCGGAATACAACGTGATGTCCCATTCCCAGTCTTCCGGCGGCGCCAGGGAAACGCCGTTGAACCGCCTCAGGAACAACAACCACATCCGCAAGCCCACCTTTGTCCCCGCCAACAACCATAAATGGTTGTGCGGTAGTGTCAAGCCCGACAAGGCCATTCCCAACCGCCTGCAGAACGTCCGTCCCGCCCGCACCCGCGACACGCAAAGTTCAGATGACCCAACAGGACCTGCACTTCCCGCACCGTCACCTTCCGCTTGTCGAGCATACTGCCCACCAAATCCAACATTGCGGACCTCTTGTCCTCCGGCAGGCGTGCTTCCATGGCCGCTGAGTCGAGCTCTATACCAAGAAAGGACAACACCGTACTGGGACCGTGCGTCTTCTCCGGCGCCAGGGGGACCCCAAAATCCCCCATGATGTCCGTAAAACTGTTCAGCAGCCACTGGCAGTCCGTTGAACCGGGCCGCCCCACCAGGAAGAAGTCATCCAGGTAGTGCGTCACCATCTCAGAGCCTGTGCGCCTGGAAAAAGCCCACTGCAAAAAGGAGCTGAACCGCTCAAACAGCGCGCAGGATATCGAACAGCCCATCGGCAGCGCCGTATCGACAAAAATGCCCCCGTCGAACTGAATCCCCAGCAACTGGTGGTCCTCCGGGTGCACCGGGAGCAGGCGGAATGCCGATTTAATGTCGCACTTTGCCATCAACGCCCCTGTGCCCACCGCAGTCACAAGTCTCCGCGCCACATCCACGGACGAATACGACACGGACGCGAGGTCAGCTGATATGAAGTCGTTCACTGACTCCCCCTCTGGCCACAACAAGTGCTGTATGAGCCTGACCTACCCCGGCTCCTTTTTGGGGACCACCCCAATCGGGGAGATGATCAAACCCGGCAAAGGCGGCTCAGGGAAGGGGCCCACCATCCGGCCCTCCTTTACTTCCTTAAGCAGCTTCTCCTGCACCATACCCTTGTGGGCATTCACCGACTTCAGGTTGTCCGCCCAGCGCGCAATCCGAGGGCCCTCATAGCACAACCTGAACCCCTCCCGGAAACCCCGTCGCAGTACCGCCGCATCCTCCGCCTGCGGATACGCCTCCAGCCAGGGCTTGATCCTTTCTAACTTAACCGGCGTATGAGCCCTTTCCCATGGCCCCCGCCCCCCCTCGCGCCCCCCGCCCTGGGGCCCCCCACTCTGTGATCCGCCCGCCGCGGACTGCTGCCCATGCGGCCCCCCGACCCACCAGCAGCGTACCACCGGGTGCTTCCGCCCGGATTTGGAGCACTCGTGCCGGAAGCGGCACACCTGCCGACCACACACCCCCTTGTTAAAGTCCCAGCAAGCCCCAACTGTAGCCTGCCCTGCTGAGTCTCCTTGCCCCTCCTCCCCGACGGTGCAACCAAACTTCACCCCGCCCATCGTCTGCTGGTACAAGTCAGAATCCAGTTCCCCCCACTTTGCCTCCGGATCCGCTGCCATCCGAGCCCGGAATTCCTCATCATAATGGGACCAGGCGTACCCCCCGTACGTCACATGAGCCCTCCGCACAACATCCATGTATTTGAACAATGCGAACGATCCAGATGCTTTTCACAATACACGCTAGCGTATATCAGAAACGCCGCCAACCAATTATTGATCGTCAGGGATCGTCAGGGGTACTTTGGGGCGCCGCGCCAATTCCTGCTCCTCCTCCTTCGATCCCTCCTTCGACGTCAACTCCCTGTGCAACAGTTTCAACATGTCAATGTACTCTCCCTTCCAAATTTTCTCTTTCGTGGCCAGCGACAAGTGAGCCCCTAGCGGCTTCGTGACCCCCATCTATGGGAGCTTGCGCACCGGCACCAACCAACTCTCCTTTCCCTCCCCACCCCCCCCCCCCCGCCGCGGGCTCCTCCGACGCCGGCCCCCCACTCACCCCCGACCCATCTCCGGACCCAGCCGCAACCGCCACGCCGTCTGTGCCTACCCCCGTGTCCTTGACCTAACGGCCTTTCACCAGCCACCCCTCATCCTCTCCACCAGCATCCGTCCCCACCGACACCTGCACGCAGCGCCGCTTGCCCGAACCACTCCCCGCTCTGTCCCCAACCTTACCTGGCGTCAAGGTCGGCGTCCTCGCCGGGTCCCGCCGCCTAACCAGTGGAGCTGAGGGGGCCGTCACTCTGGGCGCGTCTTGCCGTGTCCGTACCTGCAACACATTGCCAACAAAATTACTCCCCCCGCCCCCCTTCCCCCTCCCTAATCTCCCCCTCCTCCTCCGACTCCCCCACAGCAACATCCATGGCCTCCCGGCCGCCCCCCCAAGGGGTCCAGCCGGCTCAACCCCGCCTTCTCCCTACACACCCGCATCAGATCCACCAAATCCTCACTCTCCCTCCGCACTGCAGTTGAAAAAGAGGTAGCATTTGTGTCTGCCGCGCCAATGCGCACCCCCCTACCCCCGGCGGCCGTCACGACCCTTCGAGGGGGGGGCGGCAAGGACTCTACCCTCTGCCGTACCATGTGCTCCCCTGCCAGGTCCCACGTTGGAGCGCGACGGCCCGTACTAGGCAGAGCTGGCCCATCCCCTCGGTGGATTGGAGCCGCATGCTGCTCACCCGAGCGCCTCCCCATCAGCTCCTGCTAAGGAAAACAAGCGGAGTCCAGCATGCTGGGGATAAAACGCACCTCCGCCGCCCCCCAAACGCTACCCCCACAGCCCCGCTGTGCGCCCCTCCCCCACCCCGCAGAGTGTCCCCCCGCCTCGCCGGGTGCCCCAACCCCCCATCCGCCCCAACCCCCCATCCGCCCCTCACTCCACCCTGTCCCCCCAGCCCAACCACTGCGGCCCCTCCAACCCACCCCACCCGCCCCCCCACGCGCTCCCCACTCACCTCCACCCACCGCACCGCCCCCATCCACCGCCTCGCTGCTCGGGCCCGCGCCCCCGAACCCCCCCACACCTCCAGCCTGATCCCCCCGCACCCCCTCCCCACTCCTCGACGGCGACCGACTCGGGTCCACCATGTCCGCCCCCTCCCCCGAGGATGACCCCCAGTCCAACTCACTTTCCCCCCCTCCACCTCCCCCAGCACCGGCCCCCCCACCTCCAGATCAGACTCCTCAATGAGTAAGGGAGACACCACCGACTCCCTTCCCCCGCCCCTCCTCCTCTCCTCCCCCCACCCCCCCGCACTCTGCCCTTGTGTACCAGCCCCTCCCACCCCGAATCCTCCCTCGCACTCCCCGCAACCACGCTAGCCCCTCCAGCCTGTTGCCCCTCTACCCCCACCCGCCCCCCAGCCCCTTCCACGAAGGCAAGCGCTGGACGTCCCTGGGCCCCCTGCCCCCCCCCTCGCCGACTTCTTCCCACCACGCCGCTTGAGAGCCCGGCCCGCTGCATGCCTCCCTCCGCCCCCCTTCCCTCCACCCTGAGCGTTGCGCACCCACGACCTTGGCGGGTCACAGGCTAGCACAGCCGCCGCGGCGCCACTCGCCGCGGCGGCCTCAACTGAACTTCGGGCCTCACGAGGTCCATACGTCCTGCCTCCCCCAGGAGCCGCAACGCCTCCTGGACACGGGGATTCGCCATCCTCGCCATCAGCACGCCGAACTTCCTCCGCAGCACCTCAGCAACCCACACACGTCAGAGACACCGCTCTTCCAACCGGACAAAAAACGCCGCTCAAGCACCTCCGCTGCCACACCCGAAATACAGCCACCCGGCCAAACGACACCCGCACTAGGCCAAAAGTTTTATGCCCTGCCCGTCCCTAACCCGGCTGCTGTGTCACTGCCACCGAAATGGTGGACAGTGACACAAAATGGCCGTAATTATACCCGCCCCCCCCCCCCCGCCCAACTAGCCCAAAAGGAGCCCAAGGGAGTCCAAACAGCCCAGCCAGACAAACAACCCATATTCTGTTCTCGAGTGCTCCCACCCCCTCCCCTACTGGCCCCAAATCTCCCCGGTGGGGGCAGGCCTCCCAGTAGTCGCCCCCCGCCCCAATCCCTATTCGCTCGCAAATGTTTGGAGAAGTTTGTGGAAGGTGCTTCCTCAATTTGAACTCTGCCTGAATTTGCACTTTTTTTCTATAACGTTTTCACTCATCTGTAAAACAATGCAATATAGATTATCTATTCTATTCTTTGGAAGTCTATAGAAGAGTGTTAATCTCCTCTATTGATGCTCTACTGGAAAGCTATTCTAAGACTGGACTAAACAAGCGGTCTGTGGTGTGGGCGGGACGTTGAACCTTTGCTTGCTGCCAGAGCACGTCACTAAAAGAAAAGTGTGGGCACCCTTCTGAATAAGAATTTCTTATCACAATACTGCTGACTAGATATGGATTTGGAACCATGCTTGTCTACCTATGGTCAGGGGTCAAAGTAAATTACTATTTCCAGTTGTTCCGGAGATTCTTTGGTAATTTGCTCCAAGCAATTTTCATGATTTCTTTGCGGCTTTCCCATTTCACTTGATGGCTCCAAGCAACATAACCCCATGAAACATTACCCCATGAAACATAATCCTATAAAGAAATCCCTGTCACTGTTTGCAATTAGATGAGTTCTTTCAATCTATGCTAGGAAATGGCACACATTTTTGAGGTTGCTGTGAGCTAGAGCCTCATCACCTGTGGCAACCATTGATACCCAAACGTTTGCCACCCTGAGCAAATTCTGTTGGAAAACATCCCCTTCTCTGCAAAAGAAAATCGTTCCAAAAAGTTATTGTCCAGGAACTCTACATATACAAATATCTTGTAGGGACACCCCTCACAAGCTTTTAACAACCAACATGGGCATTGGTCACTTAGCCACCTACTGACTTTTTCTTGTCCCAGTATAGTACATACAGACCTCCTTTTAGCATGTAAATCCACTCTATTATATCTGTAACCAGTTTTACTACATTGGGAGCTGGCTTTATCGTGAGATCATTCTTCACTGTACCAGAGCCGATGACTCCCCCAGAGCCTTACAGCTGGATGAGACAGTGATGTACAGCTGGCCAAAGAGCTGTTGAGCACAGCATTCCCAGGGAATGATCCTGGTAAACGTTTACTGTAGCATGCCACAGTTTTGAGCATCTTCAAGCTCCTTTATATCCTGTCCTTCATGTTAACATTTTGTTCTGCTTCATTTCTTCTAAAAATGATAGATTTATTCTGTCCTTGTTGGGGTATTGTATACCCATCTCTAGATGCATCATTTTGTTAACTGTTGAAACTGTATGATTTACTTCACCCAGTACAGCAGAACGGAGTCTTTGTCCTTGGCCAGCTGCTGGAATATTGCACCTTGAGGATTTAAAGAAGCCAGTGTTCTCTCTTTGGTTGTGACTATCGGAGGCCAAAGTGAAGTTCATAATGTGGCTTAATATAAGCAAGATACTGGATCCTTTCCTATTTTCATGTTCTGAGGCAACTGGCCTTGCTTAAAATCTTTAAAACACCTATCGTTGTGAGCACATCTTTAAAATCACTTGAATTTACGCTGCTTCTCGTACCACAATAGAAGTCAGTTAATGGTAGGCCACGAGAAAGCAGAATACAGTTTATTGTTAAGGGTTTGACAAAGAAATACGATTTTCATGCTTTCAAAAGCCCAAAAGGCAGGCTAAGGCAGCTCTAAGTATCTTACTGCTTTTTGGAGGTTCTGTGATCGTTTCAGGTGGGTAACTAGCAAATTATGTTTGCACGCAGGTGTTAGGAATTTTCATTAGACATCCGCATGGAACAGTTAAAACTGATTTTCCCATAGGCAAACATTAAAGCTTGCACAACACTAGGTCAGTCTATTCTTAAGGCGACCCAGCAATACTTTCTTGATGCTTATTTCTTACTTGTATTGCACTTTGATCTTTCGAGAATAGCATTAGTCAAAAAGCTTACATTGAAATGCATGATGTAGATTTCTCGTATGTATCAATCAATCATATCATTTGTAAATCGCACTACGCACCCGTGAGGGTCACAAGGTGCTGAGGTGGGGAATGCTGCTACTGCTCGAAAAGCCAGGTCTTGAGGAGTTTTCTGAAGGTCAGCAGGTCTTGTGTCTGCCGTAGGTGGATGGGGAGAGTGTTCCAGGTCTTGGCGGTGAGGTGGGAGAGTGATCTGCCGCCGGAGGTCGCTCTTCGGAAGCGGGGGACTGTGGCGAGGTCGGTGGTGGGGTGTAGAAGCAGAGTCGTCTGTTGAGGTACGTTGGTCCGGTGTTGGGGAGTGCTTTGTGTGCGTGGGTGAGGAGCTTGAAGGTTATCCTCTTGTTTACCGGGAGCCAGTGCAGGTCTCTCAGGTGGGGTGTGATGTGGCTGCGGCGAGGGATATCGAGGATCAGGCATGCAGAAGCGTTCTGGATGCCTTGGAGCCGTCTCAGGAGTTTGGCTGAGGCTCCTGCGTAGAGGGCGTTTCCGTAGTCCGACCTGCTGCTGACGAGGTCCTGGGTGACCGTTCTTCTTGTTTCAGTGGGGATCCACTTGTAGATCCTGCGGAGTATGCAGAGGGTGTTGAAGCAGAAGGAGGAGATGGCGTAGACCTGTTTAGTCATGGAGAGGGTGTAGTCGAGGATGACCCCTAGGTTGCGTGGTCGGTGGGTGTTGGAGCGGTTCCCAGTGCAGTCGGCCACCAGGAGTCGTCCCAGGCTGAAGGGGTGGATCCGAGGATGAGGACCTCAGTCTTGCCCGAGTTCAGCTTCTGTTGGCTGTTCCTCATCTATTCAGCGACAGCCTTCATTCCTTCGTGAACATTGGTTTTGGAGGTGTGGGGGTCCTTGGTGAGGGAGAGGATCAGCCTGGTGTCATCGGCGTAGGAGATGATGTTGGGGTCGTGGCGACGTGGGCGAGCGATGCCATGTAGATGTTAAACAGAGTTAGGCTGAGGGATGAGCCCTGGGGTACGCCGCAGATGATCTTGGTGGCTTCAGAAGGGGGGAAGGCGGACGCTCTGTGTTCTGCTGGAGAGGAAGGAGGTGGTCCAGTCCAGGGCCTTCTCTTGTATCCAGGCATTGTGGAGGCGTGTTCATAGTGGGTGGTGGCAGACAGTGTCGAAGGTGGCTGACAGGTCCAGGAGGATGAGGGCCGCCGCACATAGGGCAGGGGCTGGCAGCACAGCTGGTGGACAAAGAGTAAGCCCCCTGCTGGGCTTCTGCTGAAGAAACTTAGAGCTGCTGAAGGGGCAGAAAGAGCTGACATGATGATGTGAGTTTAGCCAGGCGTCTGGTGGCTATTGATACAATGGTTGGGGGAAGCAGGGGTTCCCACCAAAATGGAAAAAAACATCTTGAGAGGGTGAGTCTCACTTCTCCTCTGCCCCCACCCTATTGGTGCACCCTCACTTTAGGGGTAGAAAATTGATTGGCTAAAGATGCTGCTGGACCCCTGGGGAGTGTTTGATTTGCTCAAACGCTCCGTCCATCATCCCCTTTTGTATCGCTTTGGACCCCTGGGGAGGGCATGAATTCATAGTTCGGCTGATTTTAGAGGAATTTTTTAAAGTTCCAAAACTCCACTCTTAGAAGAATTTCCAAGTGAAACCACTGGATTGAAGAGGAATTAATTCCTCAACTTAAAACGCGCCACAGGGCATGATTGCATACATATCACCTCAAGCCCCGCCCCCTACCTTCACCACTGTGCAAACGCGCCCCGTAGCGCGTTCTAAGTTGGGGGATTAAGTCCCCCTGCATACTAGGGGTCCCTGGGGGGCAACTAGCCCACCAGGAACCTCGAGTATGCACCAGGGGCTGGGTTGCAGAGAGGTGTAAAAAGGGGCGTGGCCTCATTGCACCTCTGTGCAACGCACCCCCCTGGCGCATTTCCAGAGGGGAAACTAAATCCCCTTGAATACTGGGGGTCCCTGGGGGCCAACTAGCCCACCAGGAACCTCGAGTATGCGCCAGGGGGCTGCGTTGAAGAGAGGTGTAAAAAGGGGTGTGGCCACTTAAGGCCTCGGGGACCCCATCCCCCGGGGCCAGCCTGCCTCCTTTTTTTAAAAACATTTTTTCTTAATTATTTGGGTAGAGGGCCAGGCCCCATTCCCCGGGGCCTGGCCCTCTCCGTTGAGGGGGTTCCCCAAGCACCCCACGGTTCCTGCCGGCTCCCCGCATCCTGCGGGAGCCGGCATTTTTTTTATTTTAAAAAAAAGAAACCCAGGGGCTGTGGGGGGCCGTGAGCCCCCCCCCGCATACATAATATTAAAGCCCCGGGGGGTGGGGGGCACCTCTGGGCCCACCATTATTATAACTAAAAGAAGCCCCAGGGGTGGCGGTCCCCGGGGCTGCGGGGGGGTCCGTTAGCCCCCCACATACATAACATTAAAGCCCTGGGGGTGGTGGTCCCCGGGGCTGGGGGGCCCCTCTGGGCCCCCCATTATTGTAACTAAAAGAAGCCCCGGGGGTGGCGGTCCTCGGGGCTGCGGGGGGGCCGTGAGCCCCGCATACATAATGTTAAAGCCCCGGGGGTGGCGGTCCCCGGGGCTAATTACCAATAAAGCAGCTTCGGGTTTTTTTTTTCTCGGGATGCGCTTACCCTACGCGTATCCCGCGAGTAAAAAAAATATATATCTATATTTGTTTGCCCTTGGGGGTCCTTGTCAGGGTGTTTCTACCCTGCCCCCTTTTCTTGTTTTTCGCGTTTCTTTGTCTTGTGCCTCGGTAGAACAAGATGGCTGCCAACACTTCCTGGTTTGGAGTGTTGACAGACAATTGGCATAAAGCTCGTGCTCGGGAGGGTACGCGTACCATACGCGTACCGTACTTCGTCAATAGATATATCTATGATTTTACTTTTGATTTTTTCAGAAACTACTGAACGGATTTACACCATTTAACAAAAAGCGTAATCTGCGAACCAAACTCTACCTTTTTGCCAAAGTTGGTGTAATTCCGTTCAGCAGTTCAGGCTGTAGCCGTGTCTGAAGGTCCCTATGGAAAATTGCATGGGGAAAACATGTTTTGGGACCTCCTTTTTTCTCAGCCCCCACTTGACAAATCACCCCGTAACTTTCAGGATAGGAACGGAGCGCCCCATCTTCTTGGAGAATTTCGCAAAGATTTGTCGACCGGCGCCAAAGTTATTCCAAATAGAATGTTGCAGATTTCCTATGGAAACTATGTCCTAACTATAACTACCTGCTGGCGACATATGTGTATATATATATATATGATTCAAGTTCCTGCTCCGTTCTTACACGAGGGAAAGCATTCCTTCAACAACGAAAACCACAGGTACAGACCACTCCACAGCGCTAAAGTTGCAATATCAAAGGTAGTTTATTCTCTCGTAATTGTCAGCATGACGCGTTTCGGCTACGACACGGTAGCCTTGATCACATGCCAGACAGAACCAATAACAGTGAATAAATAAGGTGCACAATTAACACAGAGGGGGCGTATACAATCATAGACACTGAAAACATATAAGGTTTACCACTATCCTATTAAAAAACAGACACCATGTTAAACATTGTAAAACACATGAATTTGTCAGTAAATGATGAATTTGCATTTTGTATACAACCTACTAAATTGAAATAAATTTGAAGGCTGAAATTTTATGAAATCAAGAAAACATTATTTCAAACGTAAAAATCATGCTGATGTCAGTACCCTTAATCAAGAATCTAAGTTTTGTAGGATAAAATGAATATCAAGATGTATTAGATACATATGCAACGTGTCTACTGCCCATCGTTGTTACTAAAGTGCTAGTGCTCAAATTCATAATCATTTAGTGCACACACGCGTGCAAAGTGTGAAGTGTGAAGTGCAAAGTCAGCCTTGACAAGAGACAGATCCCTGCCTCAAATATACCTCATTGGTTATAGGCTGATAATATAAAAAGCAAGGGGGAGGACCAAAAACGATCAAAAAACACGTTCTGCCTATTAAGAGGTTTACATGTTATGATGTCACAAAATTAGATCAGTCAACTACCTATACCCCATTTCAAACAATAGGAATTATTAGACTCGCGAAATGATGGCTGAAAATCAGAAACCCTCTGTGGAGAACCAAGACTTATGGCATAGTGCCCTTTTCATCCCCACCATTGGATTCTGATACAATGCATCTTGATCGCAACTGCTCAAAACAACAAGATCAAATGAACGAATGGATCATCCACAGTGTAGAAAATGGTAATTCACTCCTAAATCTACTTCAAATCGAGGTGAATTGTAGCAGAACACTACACAATACATAGCAGTACACACAATCATTCTCTGCAGAAAGAGTTCTATTATAGCTTTCTCATAAGAACTCCATCATAAAAAGGAGGAAACACAAGGCTAAGGGGTGTTAGGGGGGTTTTTCTAAACCTGCAAACAGAATCGAAGACTGCCACTCTTCATCTGTACATCCCAATCACCCAACAAAATTACAAAAAGCAGTGAAGATCCTCCCCCATATTTAACCCATTGGGAATTCTAGTATCTAAAAGCAAAATGTACTTGCTTTCCAGCTGCCTAAGCAATTTCTCTCTGTTTCCACCCCTGATGTTTTTAGGGATTCCGTCAATAATGAAGTATTTTAAGTCATTCACATTTTTTTGATGGACTAAACCAAAATGGCGTGCAACCGGGTAATTCTCATCTGAATTGACGATGGCCCTGAGATGTTGGAGGATACGGTTAAAGGCCTGCAGTTTGGTGCTACCAACATACTTGAGGCCAAAAGTACATTGGAGCACATACACTACGAAATCAGTTCGGCATGTAAAATGTCCCTTGATTAAAATGGGTAAAGGGTCAAATGCAGAACAATACTCCTTGGTGGTAACACCAAATTTGCATGCTCTGCATGAGATGCATTTGTAAAACCCTGATTTTTCTGATAACCAGTTTTTCTTGATGTTTACCTCTGGACTGGATCTAACTAAATATATATATATATACACACACACACATACACACGTACATACAGGGACACTGGTGTGCAACAAAGACTCAACCACTAAAAAAGTATTTATACACACTGATGCAATCAGAAGTACCAGGGAGGCTACCCCCCCCCTCCCATGACCTACAACACACTAGAACTTAACGCTCCAGTAAAAAAAAGGTGGCAACGCTTACAGAATTGAGTACTTGGATACAACGTCCTCAAAAGCTGGAAGAAATGCAAGGTGAAAGATGTATTGTTGATCACAGATGAAAGTGGAACAGTCATCTTAGCCACAATTAAAAATTGATACGTTCGCATACCAAGTTAGTCTTGATGGTCCAGCTTTGACCGGATTTATGGCATATTTGAAAGCTTTCAATCATTTGTCTTATTTGGTCTAATTCCCTTTTCTAGCCGTCTTCCTTACTAAGTTGTGTATATTAGTTGATCTTTCAGTAAGTGGAAGAAAATGTGAAAATTATTTGGAGGATATTTTAATGTTCATGGTGTTCTTTAAAGTGGCATATTGCATTGACATATGTTTTAGCGATTTGCAGGACCCAAAAAAAGTTACAACAATCAAAGTGTTTGGGAATTAAAGAATGCAAACAGTGTATTCAAGTGTACAGTTTTTATTCAAAAAATGAGTAAATTACTTTTAATATCTTTGTAAATAGCATGGACTTTCCATTCGTCGCATTACAATTCACTGCAAATCTATAATATTGAACATACCTTGTTTTTTTTTCCTTTCAGGCTTTACTGTGTGTTCATGATACTGTAGCGCAAAAGAATTATGATCCTGTGCTACCCCCTATGCCTGAAGATATTGACGATGATGAGGATTCTGTAAAAATTATCAGGCTTGTAAAGAACAGAGAGCCGCTGGTAAGATTTGTTCTATTTTAATAAGAAATGGATTGTCCTTTTTTTTTATTTCCCCCCAGAGTTTTTCATAGCAGGAACTTGGTATCGCGTATCAGCACGATTTACATGAGCACCAGTTACGTTACACAAGGACACTTTCTTTTTTGTTAGGCACTGGGAGATTAAGTGATTTGCCCATAATCACAGGATGTTGAGTGTCATTGCTGAGACTCGAACCTTGTTCCACAGATCTGAGATCGACTGCTCAAGCCGTCAGGCTACATCCTCTCCCCTCTGTATCCTCTCCTTTGAGCTTTAAAATGCAAAACCTGTCAATATATAAATCCCGGACCTGAGTCATACAACTAAACTAGACAATACCCCTGCTTGTAGGGAAACTGAGGAATATATATATACATATATCTATATATATATATATCCATGCAGTGCACTCACGTACCTGCGCAGGCATCTGTTGCCTTCTACATGTGTGGTTAATTTTTCTCCCTTGTCAGGTATGTATTCATGTTTAGACAGAGGCTAGGGAAGTAAAAGCATGCTGTTGGTTAGTGTGCCTCAGTTGCTGCAGATGCAAAAGAATTGTTTAACAGTGCTGTAACCAAGTAACAATGGAGGCAAATAGCTACTTAGACAGTAATACTAGTTGTTTCGGAAATCGTCCCATTATTCTAATCCATCTCTCCCCCCCACCCCCTAAACCCCTCCTCCACAAGTAAGCTACGCACATGAAACCCACGCAATTCTCTCGAAAAGGATTTTAGTGTTAGTTAAGAAAAGAATAGAGCAGGAGAAGGTGGGCAAGACAGTCTCACAGACAGACCATTGTATTACGTAGTCAAAATCACCAGGTAGGGAGGAGGAAATTTATTTGTCCATTCAGCTTTCTCATATAAATACTCAATAATAAAAAAAAAAAGGGGGGGAATGGACTGAAAGATTAATGGATGTATAGCGGATTCAGTAACACAATCCCCATTTATACACTACAGTTTTTAACAATTTTTTCTCATCCACTTTTTGATTTAAAGTCTTTTCCTTGGGATGAGCGAAGATTTTTAACCCACTTCACGTATGAGTATGACCTAACAACTATCCCTGGACACTACTGCGTTTTCCAGTGGTTGCCTCAGGCTTGAGGCATGCAAAAGACACACAAAAAAACCCAATGATGATGCAATAACGCATTAGTGTAGGCGGAGAACCAAGATATACCGCCATCGATTTTAAATGCGCGTATGAGGGTTTTTTATTGAGAGAGATAGAGAACCTTGGTAACGCCGTTACAAGTTGTCCATTGTATTAAGTAGTCAAGGGAACTCATATTAGGAAATGGATCCAACAAATGGGAGGAGAGGTTCACATGCAATCCCTAGCTCCTCCAATGGGGCCAGAGAAGAAATGAAAAGTAAGATGAAACCCTGAAAACGATAAGCAGGGTCATCACCCAGGAATCACGTTCTCAGAATGTGATCCTTAGGAACAGGAAATGTATAGAGTTTATGTATAGTACACTAGAACACAGCCAAGGAAAATTCAAAACAATACTAGCACAGCTCATTTCTCGACAATGCAGACGTCCCGAAGGAGCCCCATCCAATCTGAATTTTGAAGCAAATGAAGTGAAAGACATTCTGATAATGAGGATGGCTCAGTGAGTTATTACATTGTAGATTACTTTGGGTTGGATTGTACAAGGAAGGTACATAAAACTGTATTGCAGGCGATCATTCCAAAAATGAAAATGCTAATATTTGAAATTGCAGACCTATTAAAGGTAAGTCAGTAACAAATGCATCTAAAGGAGGAGATCATAATTATCATGCAGATGCTATACCCCTCTTCCCCTAAAGAGAAAGGAGAAACAGGAACTACAACTATTTCTGAATCCGATGTTGAGAAAACTAAAGGAAAAATGTCCCCAAAGCAATAGTCGTTAAATAAAGGAAAATGTCATGGTCTAGCATTTGGATTGCATGCATTTCAATTCCCATATTTAAAAGAAATAGGTTATTTTATTAATACGAGCAGGAAAGCTTGTTTCCAAGTTGAGATCCCTCCTCCATTAAAGACTAGAAAGAAGGGAGATTGATAAGGGACTGATATGGCAAGATCACATTTGACAGATGGTGGATGAGTGAACTTGTTTGTCTGAAGGTACATGAATGAAAGCATGAATGAATGATGATGATTTGTATAGTGCACAGCCACCCCAGGAACCTCCCGGTGCTTAAATATCATATCGAAGATCTATCAATAGCGCAGAGCTAGCCAAAGTCAGCGGTCTGGCAGCATTGCTGCTTATGGAAGGGACATTACAATAGGTGGATATTAGCAACGGTTGTCTCTTCCATTTAGTGGGGGGAACAATCATTTATGTTAGCTAAAAACGCATTATTCCTGAACAGGACATTTTTAGTATTTGTTGAATTCCTACTATGAAATACTATCACTAGGCCTATCAGTACTATAACTAACCTACAGTGTCTGCACAAGTGCTACCCTTTCCACACCATGCTGTGTCAGGCAGTTCCTCTGATTGTGGAATTGCATTCCTAGAAAATGTGATACAAATTGGCGAAATATCCCTCTCGCCGTGCCCCTATCTTATTCCAGTTTGTAATATTAGTCCTTGTACTGCTCCATGAACAAAAAAAAATCTGTGCTTACTTTCAGTTCTCTTTTTCATTGGATGCATACTGTTTTCAGTGCAAAACAGTAATATCAAAAATGTAACACTTTACAAGCTCATGGTTCACTACTTCTGTTTGGCAGCTGCAGGTTCTTAAATGTATGTGAATTGGAATGCCCTTCTTCAGTAGTTGAGAAATGGTGGCTGCTTGTTTGCTTCTTTATAATTCTACTTTGAAAAGTTATCCTGTTTATAGATTACTCCACACATGCCACCCATGTGGGGCACTTTTCTGTACCTTAGTATTCTACTGTAATGATCTAATAAGTTGTGCAACTGGTGGTATAGGCCTTTGATTGACTACAAGCGTATAAAATGAATTTGTATCAGCACATCATTTCCATTACAGTGAAAACAATTTGGCTCCGCAAAAAATGACAGAGGGTGGTTTCCAAATCACGAAGGTGTATTCATAAATTTCAAACACGTTACAAATCTATCAGTGAATCATTGTATCGAATAAGAATATATATCCTTTTGATTGTGCATTCTGAATGTATATACTATAAAGAAGAAAATGCAAAATATAGCAAGATACAATGGACAGAGCAGGAAATAGATTGGTTCCATAAAGGAAATTCCCTAAGCTAAATAAGGCATTGAAAGTGACAAGGGGACAGTAAGAAGAAGGTGTCGGCATCAGATAAACCAAGTTAAGCTTCAGAGGACTTGTAATAGATGTTCAAGCATAAAACTCAACACCACGGTTAGGGGAAATCCACAATGATCGGGTAAGGTCTTCCATCAGCAAAGTCAGGACAGGATCTGCTAAACTATTCTGAGAAACACACAATGAATATGAAGTGGAAGGTTCTGGAACTTTTCTGAACCAACTCCTTCTGGATGAACCAATCAGGGTACACCGTCTACTGGGAGCAGGTCATCTCCTAAAGTTCCCATCACAGAACAAAGAAGCTCACAGCTGCACAGCCTTGGAAAGTAGCAACAATCTGGTCTGCTTACTACAGGATGCTCTCTCTCATCTCCGCGCACGGCACATCCATGACCAAGTTGCAATTAAGGCTCCCTAATCTAACAGTTTCTCAGCATAAACAAAAGTTTATTCTAGCTAACAAGCAGTTATAAAGCACCTGCAGGGAAAAGTATATGTGAAATGTATATTGCATTTTACAAAGAGACAATTTGAGTGGCTTGGGCCTAGTAACATTTAGGCCAACATTAAGAGAAAAGATTACAGTCAAGTGAATAAAGTTAACGTAAGCAAAGACCTTGATTATAGTTGTATTATATAAATGTGGCTTCTACTACATGTAAATATAGCCATTTGCTAACACTCTGGTTATTACATTGCACCCCGATTAATAAATTATTACACAGGTGAATATTTTAATGAATACATATTTTTTCGAGTACTAAATTAGTGTTGATGAAGCCTAGTATTCAACACAAAGTACAGTGGTGGAACCCAAAGAACGTATTACTGGGAAGGTTGTTTCTCAACTCACAGATACTTCCCTGATGCTTCCCTGATGGTTTGGGGTGCTTACATGCTAAACCTCACCATTCAGGGTCAGTAGTCTCCTCAGGAACTTCGACTTAAAATCAGGGTGTAGTAACTCAAGGTCATCCAGCTAACCCTTTGAGCTTTTCTGCCTCCTATTATAGCAAAGCGATTCTTAATAAAATATACCACATGCCAGTGATGTTACTTAATAAAATGGAGCGTGCTAGGGGGCGTGACTCGCAACAGTTGTCCTGAACTGCACCTAAGATTTGGCATTGCGCTCAACGCCATTAAGTAATCGGCAGTTCAGGGATATTTGCCTACATTTTTCTCCCTGCTACCCCTCATCCCACTTGTGATTAGAACAAATGACACACACACATATGATCCTGTCTAATTGAACCAACTTGGGTGAGACAGAACAGCTTCTCTATTCTTCTTAATATAGCCATTCAATCCCATGAGAAGCTTCAGCCATTTCCAAACCTGCTAATGCCACATGAAGGGTAGCTTCTGCATCCAGATCTTAGAATTTGGTGATTTGCTTCTCACAGATGAGTGGCTGCAAATCTTGAAAGAAGATAAGAAACCTGCAACACAAGTGTTTTACAGGACCAAACGGAAGAGATTTGTCCATTACTGTAATGGTTTAAACATAAATCCATTAAAATGTAGCAGCTGTTGTGGCACATCTAAAGAAAAGGTGCTGTCAAACTATTTCTAAAATACCAGTCCTTAAGGAATTTATGGAAGGGTTAAAAAGTTTGGACACCCATCGGAGGATAAAAGTAAAAGTTTTTATTGCCGGGAGCTGCACTATGTGATTGATACTGCTTTTAATAATCTTTTAATCATTTCAAGTGTTGTTTAATACTGTGTTTTTAGCCTACCTTGACCCACTGCTTCACGTTCGGGGAGCCTGCTGATTAGGAGCAGCGCCTCCCTCCCTCAGTCAAAACGCCATTGACGGCATGCAGCGAGGCCACGCCCCCTTTTTTGGCCACGCCCCCCCCCCCGCCTCTCCTACACTATTTAATGTGTCACTGGAGGAAGCGCAGCGGACGAGCGCAGCGGGAGCGCCGTTTGCGCGCCGAAGGCGCGCATAAGGCAAGCCCGTCTGCGCCCGTCCGCGCCTGGACCGGGCCTAGGGCCTCTCTCCCTACTCGTTCCACCATTACCAACCCTGCAACTACCATTATGTACAACTCCGACTACCTTCATTCGCTAAATTCCACTGCGCATCAATGCCAGCGCATTAATGTAGCAAAACAACCACGCCACCTTCCTTACATCTGCCCAAAATGCTCCTTTATCACTAATAATTACCGCCCCTCACAAACAACGATCACAAACAAAAAGATACTACCTAAATCATGTATAGCCGCTCTGATAAATGTGCGCTCCCTCCCTAAGCACAAATATGAAATCTCCAATTTCATTGAGAGCCACAACATCGACCTCCTCTTCATTACCGAAACATGGGGCGATCTCTCCTGCGGACCAGACTTCGCTACTGCTACCCCTGAAGGATACTCTAATGTTAGACTGGACAGACCTCCTCCTAAAAAAGGAGGCGGACTAGCCATCATATACCGTGGAAACCTAACAGTACGAACAGAAACTATCCCCACCTCTTGCTGTGAAGCTTTGTCTTTCTCTATCTCTATCCCTAATGCGCCCCCTTTCAAAGGTACACTTATGTACCGCCCTCCTGGACCTCGCAGTCCTTTCCTTGCTAGTCTACCCATGCTTCTTGAACCACTGGCAGGTGAAAGTCAGTACACCTTTTTAGGTGATTTTAACTTCCATCTTGAGCTATTGGACAATCCTGATACTACTGCTCTGTTATCTGAACTAAATACTATAGGACTCCCACAATTGGTTACTGGCTCCTCGCATACTGCAGGCCATCTTCTCGACGGTCTATTCTCTAGCGAGAAATCCCTAGTAATAAAGGATCTCCTTCCCTTTACCTGGACGGATCATTCTGCTATTCTTTTTGATTTTACACTACAACCTACTCCCCCACGACTCCACACTTCCTCACCCTTAAATAAATTCAGAGCCTGGAAAAGCATCGACATTCCTGCTTCCCAATCCTCACTATTGACCTCCCTACCACCCACTGAGGCTGATCCTGAACTAGCTGCCAATAACTATACCACTTGGATCCGAAACACTGTCGATCAAACAGTCCCACTTAAGAAACAATCCTCCAACAGAAACATCAAGTCCTCACCCTGGTTCAATGATACTCTTAGACTGGAAAGACAACACTGTAGGCGCCAAGAACGCAAATGGAGACGTGACTACGATCCAGAGCAAAAAGCCCTCTATAAAATCATGCTGCTTAACTACAAACAACTAATTATCAAGGAGAAAAGTAAATACTATAGCAGTCAAATTAATCTCGCTCAAGACTCAACCAAACAACTCTTCCAGGTAGTGACGCGTCTCTCTGGACAAACAGCATCCACCCCTATTACATATACCCAAGAATTATGTAACTCTCTGGCAAACGATTTCCAAAAAAAAGTCACGGACATCTTCTCCCAATTTAAAGCGCATGCCAATGGTACTGGACACCCTCACTTCGCCTCTAATGACCAAACTCCGTCGGACATGAACTCTACCAACCCCCCTCGAACAAACCCTCCCAGTTCCTTCCAGGAATTTTCTCAGATCTCCTCTGAATTGGTGTCTCATTTCTTACGCACCACGAATTCCGGATCTCCGGAAGACCCATGTCCCCCCGCCATTCTCAAAAACTTCCCCGAAATTATAAGCCCTAAACTCACCGATATTTTTAATACAATGTTCCGGTCCACTACTTTTCCTTCCATCTGGAAAAAAGCCATTGTCAAACCTCTTATCAAAAAAAGCTCACTTGATACGACGATAGTTGCCAATTATCGTCCTATCGCCTGTCTCCCACTCCCTGCCAAAATTGTGGAAAAAATAATGAATACACAAATTTCAGATTTTATAGATCAAAACAACTGCCTGGACGAAACACAATTTGGCTTCCGGAAGGGACACGGGACGGAAACTGCGCTTATTAAAGCCACAGAGGAAATCAGGAAGTCTCTGGACAGTGGAGGATCAGCAGTGCTCATTCTGCTGGACCTGTCTGCGGCCTTCGACACGGTCGATCACTCCACTTTGATCGACCGTGTCGAAACGGCAGGCATCACGGGTGCAGCGAAAGAACTCATTGCCTCATTCCTCACCGATCGAGTTCAATCCGTTGCCTTTGGCAACTTCAACTCACCTCCCTTCACTCTTCCTTGTGGTGTTCCCCAGGGGTCCTCGCTAAGTCCCACATTATTCAACATCTATGTGTCAGACTTAGCGAGGACCATAAAAATCTATCACCTGGCAGTTACATCCTACGCCGACGACACCCAGATTGTCCTAGCCATAAACAAAAACGGAGATGAAGTGGCCGCCAACTTTAATCTGGGAATGCTGGCAATAAGTAATTGGATGGCAAGAAACTGCCTGAAATTAAACTCCGATAAAACGGAGGTGATGCTGTTTGGCAATCTCTCCCCTGCTTGGTCTCCCACATGGTGGCCTGATGCCCTGGGACCCCCCCCTTCCCCTGTGACCAAGGCAAGAAATCTCGGAGTTTTACTGGACACCAAACTCACCTTCATGCACCACGTCAACACGGTAGTATCCTCCTCATTCTACACCTTGAGAATGATAAAAAAACTCCTACCTTATCTTCCCATGAATATGACAAAAACGTTGATTAGCGCACTCATCATGGCCCGCATTGACTATTGTAATGGTCTGCTAGTCAATGCTCAAGAAGGTGTTCTAAAGAAATTACAACTGGTGCAAAATGCGGCGGCCAGATTGATTACGGGATGTCCTAAGTATGCCCCCATTTCTGGGACACTCCGAGAGCTTCACTGGCTGCCTGTAAAGAAGAGAACTAAGTTCAAGGCCCTCTGTATTGCCTTTAAAGCAATTCATGGTCAAGGTCCAGCGTATTTGAAAGATTCCTTCTGTCCTTACAAACCTGCTAGATCCCTAAGATCCTCAACCGCTGGACTCATGCAGGTTCCCAGGACTAAGAAAGTCTCCTGGGGAGACAGATCTTTCATAGTTACCACTTCTAAACTATGGAACAGTCTTCCACATTTCATCAAAGCCTCCACATCTCTTCTCTCTTTCCGCAAGCAGATTAAATCCTGGCTGTTCACGCAATAACTCCTCATGGACCAGTTCTCTCTCTCAGCGCCGAGACACCCACGGGTAATTGAGCGCTTAATAAATCGCCTAAATAAATAAATAAATTGCGCAATTAATTAAAATCATTGCAATGTACATGCACTGAAATGGACGTTACATATTAAGAGTAAAAGGGTGCACAGAACAATTAAAACAGAAAAATTGTAAATTAAAGAAAAAACGTGCAATAATGTCACCAGGAAAGGAACTCGTGCTGGGTCAAAAAGCAAGTTAGGGGAATTAATTTCTAAAATAAACTTAACAAAACGAGCCGCCAACTGCGGAGAGTCTCCTCTCATGCAGGCGTCTAGTGCTTCCTGGCAGGTCCTGATGTTAAGAAGAAGCCAAAGGGGACGCATCCAGAAGTTTCTTTGGGATCGAAGTTTTTGGCAAATGCACAGTATGTGGATAAGGTTTTCCTGCTTGCAAAAGCGGCATTGAGATGATGCCCCTTTCCTGTACCCCTGGCCAAACTTGTATGCCATCAGCGGGATTAGACCAAAACGAAATCGCATCAATTGAAGTTTTATATGTACTTTCGTAGAAGCTGCCAGATACGACGGGAGAATTTTCGGAGTGTATAATTTAGAGACCCAGGGGCCATGAAAGAGCTGGGCGACCCGTTGCTCGTCGAGGGCGCTTGAAAGACTTTTTGCTTGTTTGGTTAGAAGTTTTGTTTTCGCTGCAATGGGCAACGGGGATGACCATATGTCCTTTGCTTGGAGGGATTCTAGACATGACGTCAGATATTTATTCCACGGTGTTTTGTGGTTGCTGAAGACTAACCATAGACAGCTCTTTAGAGAGTGAGGGCTAGCGTGCTTTGTTTTTAAACAATAGTTAATGTAGCGTGCACTCATTATCCACTTCTGGGAAAACAATGAAAATTCTTTCCAGATTTGGGCGTGGGCAGTAGAATTTGGCAACCGAAAAACCCTACGGTAACAGGAAGATTGTGCTCTGTCCAACCAATTATTCATTTTGTCCTTGAATATTATTGCACCAAACGAGATAGTGGGGAGTAGTTTTGCGGTAATCAATTTTATTAATGGTACTAGATTTTGAGAGTTAAGAGCACTTTTTGTTCTTATAAAGGCCCATTCCAGACTACGGGCAACGGCCTGCATTTCGGTTGTATGCACTGAGGGTCTCCCTTTGTGGTCAATCCACACCCCCAGGTACTTATAGGCGGTGACAGTTTCCAGTCTTTTCCCTTCGATGAACCACACAGACTTTTTGGTTTTCCAGATGATATTATCATTACTTTAGTTTTCGTCACGTTTATCTCAAGCGTGTTCATATTGCAGTACTGAGCGAGGGAGTCGAACAGTCTCTGGATCCCAACCTGGGTTTGATCTAACAGAATGGTGTCATCTGCATATTGAAGAGTTTGGATCTTTCTTGACTCTATTCGTGGAGGGAAAGTACGGGTGCATGACAACCATTCAGGGAGGTCCGCGAGGTACAGGTTGAAAAGCATTGGTGCAAGGGTACACCCTTGCTTTAAACCTCTGGTGGTATATATTTTATTGGAGGTCGACCAGCTCGATGTAACTCGCACTTTGACCCAGGTGTCAGTAAGTAAAGCGATTAATGCTTTCAGTAGCGACTGTGGAATACCCCATCTTGCTAGTTTTGCCCATAGTTTTGGCCGACTTACGCTGTCAAAGGCTTTTCGAAAGTCGATAAAACCAAGATGTAAGGTTTTACCTTTTACGGCTAGGGTGGATTCCATCAGATGAGCAAGACATATCAGGTTGTCTTCAATGTGGCAGCCTCTTTGGGAACCGGTTTGAGTAAGAGGAACTAGATTGTTGGTTTCCACCCACGTAGTGAGTGCAGTTAAGAGAGTGCTGGCATATGCCTTCCCGTCCACGTCTAGAAGAGCTATCCTCCGATAGTTATCGGGGTTAGAACGTGGTCCTTTCTTATGAAAGGGGACAAGAAGCGATCCTTGCCAAGACACCGGGATGGGGCCACCCAGTATTCCAGCCTTGAAGAGGGGTGTCAGAATCCGGGCCCATTTTCCAGTAGAGGCTTTAAATACTTGAGTCGGAATTCCGTTGGGACCAGGGGCGCCACCCGAGCGCATTTTCTTTATTATTCCAGTTATATCGTCCGTTAGTGTATTGACGGAGATGATGGTTTCGTCATGATTGACTGGATAGTCAAGAAAGGCCGGGCTGTTAATGGTTTGGCCGTGTGGTACTGTATAGAGCTTTTTAACATAGATTTCCCAGTCCGCGGGGGAGATGTTAGTTGCGGTAGGCGGTTTGGTGGTTTTGCTGGCCTTGTTAACCCAGTTCCAGAATTTCCTTTGATCTGTAGATTTTATAATTTCAAAGGCTGTTACCCAATGCTGATCTTCCTCTAGTTTCTTTAGGGTAAAACGTTTCTTCCTATAGGCTTCCGCGCAGCCGTGATGTCCTCCTTCAAGAGTTTGTGGTCATTTTCGTTATAGACAGTTGTTCTTTGTAGCTTGTTTAATTTACTCTTGGCAGTTTTTATGCGTTGTTGTTGCACTGACAAGGTTGTCAGAGTCATAATGTCCCTGGAGAGATTGTTTGGCGGTTTTGTGGCAAAGAGGTCTCTAAAGTTAGTCAGTATTGTTTCCCAGGTGAGAGCTGTCACCTGGGTGCAAGCAGTTGGGGGGCCTCTGGTCATGAGCTTATCCACCTCCATTTCAATTACTTCCCGGTTGGTTTCAGACCATCGGAGTTTCCTCACACTCTGCAGCGGTCCCTATTGGATTTATGTTCGGACGATGTAGGGGCCCGAGGGCGATGCTGCATGTTAGAATGGCGTGATCGCTGTCTGGAGACGGCGTTACCTGAAATTGGGACACCAGATGGAAGGGCATTACTGAAATCCATATGTAGTCTAAAGTGGCCATACGAGAGGAGGATGTGTGTGAGTAGGCGGCCGGTTGGTCTGTAGCCATCCTTCCATTGAGGATGCGCAGTCCAAGGTGGTTCAGTTTTGTTGCCAGGTTTATTCCATTCATATCCTTTCGATGGTACTGGGATCTTATCTCCGGAATTGCCCACATTGCGTTAAAATGTTATTTGGGAGGATTGAGTAGGATCGATTACCATTAAATTTGCATTAAAGTCGCCCATTATCAGCCAAATGTCAGCGGGATAGAGAGCTTCGAGATTGTTCATTATTGGTAGTAACGTGCTCAAGGTGGACTCATGCCTCGTTTTTGTTGGATGTAAATAAATGCAGCCAAGGATCATTTTTTGCTTTGGTTTACCCTTTGCCTGGCTCTCAATCTCCATGCTAATAAAAACATGATTGCCGTCTCCGCTGTAGAGCATTTCTATCTTCGTAGTCGGGGAGTTCTTCACGGCAATCAGCACTCCCCCGGATGCGTGGCCACCAACTTTGGAAGGTATGGCAGTGGATTCTATTACAGTGAAATCTTCCCAGATGGTGTTTTCCAAGGCCCAGGTTTCTTGTAGAGCAATGATTTCATGGGTCTTTAGCAAACCTGAAGTTAATCGCTCTGATTTGTCCTTTGTGAGCCCCCGAATGTTCCAAGAGCATATGTTTAAATGATGATGGACCGTCTCGTGGTTAGGTTTATGGCCTTGCACAGGTGTCGGTGCACTACCCTAGCGCCTGGGAGAGCCAAGACCAGTCGTCCGATTTGTGAGGTTTTAATATACATTTGCGTGGGCCACCTGCTGTGGAGGTGATTACTTGCAGTGGGTTCTCAGTCCATGAAACTGATTTCGGCTCTTGCCGGAAACCAAGCAACACCGAGGATGACTGGAGTGAATGCTTTATTTGTTTTTTATCCAGTCTGGTATTGATAGACATAGCTGTGTCAGAGTTTTTTTTTAAACAGGATGGGTAATTGGTGTTAATATAAGGGCTAGCCTGGATGCCCCATTCGTTCAGTTGTTTTTTGTTCTTCATTAGCGTGGCCCCGCGTTCTGGATTAAAGAAGGTTACCAGTGTGGACTCATTTCTTTGTCCTAAGACGGGGTCTAAAAAGGACACTGTCTCAATATCCGTTGTGTTCACGGTTTCTAAACCTGGCAAATGTAGGCATAGCCTAAGGATATTGCCTCTATTTAAGATATCCCATTGTCCCTGAGATTCGTACTCCGGATAGAGCAATATTTTTCTGTGCTGTTGTTGTCCAAGGCAAGGATCTTGAGGCAGTGAAGCCGGATTGATGCAAGGACCCTCGGAATAAATGCCCGGAGGTTCTGCGTTAGCTTGTGCGCTTAATTTGATCATTAGAGGAGTGGTCATTCTTAGTGACTCGCCACACATTGGAGGTTCTCGAGGGCAGGGTATTTTACTGTCAAAGCTGTCAGCATTTGCATTAACTTTGGGCTGGTTTTTTTCCTCTCCCAGACAAACCGAAGATGAGGCGCCCGCCACTATTCCTTCTTTTGGACTTGGGTCCTTGATAGCGGATTTGTGTTCTGCAACAATTTTAAGCAAGGAGCTATTATCAGATAGTTTTGTAAGTCCATCGTTTTGCTTTGGGCAATTAACAGGAGACTTGTGATCTACTAGTGGCTGTGCACAATTCGTTGGGGTTTCCGAGTTTTCTTTTTTTTCTTTTTGAGAGACTGCCGATTTTTCTGCCTGGTTAGTCAGGTCGATTGGGGACTTGCCCACTTTTGTTCCAAGCCATTGTGTTAGTGCGTTGCCCTTTTTTTTGCTTTATTTAGTTTCTTCAGTTTCTTCTTGTTTTTCCTGGATAAGTTGGTGCTTGCTTTTTGGACGTCGTCAGCCTTGGTAGTAGGCGTATGGTGGCTTGATAAGGTAGGGGGAGCTGCTTCAGTATTGGACTGCGTAGTTGTTTTTGTGGCATTGGATAGTTGTGAGCATAGGTTGCCAACAGAAACCGGAGGCACGTAGGAGAGCTGTTCAAAGGGAGTGTTTAGTATCAGTTTAAGCGGAGAGTGGTCCAGTTTTAAACTGGTGCAGTTATTGGTAAGGCGGGATGGGCTTTTAAAGCGTGGTTCTGATCGCCTTTGAGTTTCCAAAGTTCGAAGGTAAGTGAGGGGAATGCTAGGACTCTTTGGTCTGACTTGGGTCTTCATCCTCAGGTCTTCTATTAGCATAGACATTATTTCTGGTAGGGTTTCAAGTTTGTTCAATAAAGGCTCGCAGATGCAGGTACTTTGGCCGTGTTTTTGTACATTTGCATTTGGTTCCATGCTCAGGTTCGCTTCAGGCGCATGGTTTTGGATCGTGCTTGTTTGAGCTCTTCGTATAAGTGAATTTAATTGATCCAGTTTTAAGTCGATTCCCATTATGGAGTCGGCCACCAATTGTAGGATGGATATCTGGGTGTCAAAGTTTGTCGGCATGCATGTGAGCCGCACAGGTCATAGAGCTCAAAGCTCTATTGGTGACTGACAGAAGTGCCTCGATTTTTTTGCATTCCTAGGTTGGATTGGGATAGGTCGGGCCCAAGGTCTTTAGGGAGTAGGTTGTTTGCAGTGACTGAATTATGAGCCAAGGGTAAATTAGTGGGCGTGTTAATTTGTTCATTTGGAAAGTTTTTGTTTTGAATTAAGATAAGACTGCAATCTTTAGTGCCAGCGTTATAGCTAAGGCTGGTTGCTGGAAGCCCTTTCAATGGGCTTACGTTGGTTGCTGCCATAGGCAGATCACTGTTTCTGATGCAGGAGGGGTCTGGTACCCCACTGAGGAACGGAGTGGATGTCTGTGACGGAAGGTCGAAACTGTGTATTTGATAGGAGTCATTCAGTGGGCTTTTCGACGAATTTATCGCGTCTTCACGTACTAGGCGGAGTTTCAATGATGAGGGCCTTACTGCTTTAGTTGGGGGGTGGAGTGTTGAGACCCATATTATAGTCATCTGTCAAATTCTCGACGTTATAGTTGCAGTTTCCGCTCTCCCACTTGAGAGTTGGGAACTCGTTTTTAGGTTCGAGGATGTGGGCTGAGCTCTCCGTGGGCAGCACCGTGAATGGGATTGGCGCTACCAAAGGGCGTTGGGTTCCAAGCGATTTATTTGTGCTTAGCCCAGTTGGCTGGGACTCAGGTGGTGACAATAGAGGGGACACATCATGGGTGGAGTGCAGAAGCGGAGGTCTTGCGCTGAATAGTTATTTCAGGGTAGAGAGACCTCGAGTCGGAGTGAACTGGCAATGCTAATAGTTGTTGGGGGGACTTTCCATGAGTTCCGCATTGAAGATAAGGGGCAGTTTGGTTTAATTTGCTGATCCTGGGAAAGTGCTCTCTGATGTCAGCAGTGGTGTTATTTTTAGTTTTTACTAAGTACTGCAAGTGAGCTGGTTGTGGATGGTTGAGTGCCATTTTATCGCCCTTTAGGCGACCCAGTGAGTGCTTAGGAGAACTCACGTCCGCCTCTTCTGCTCGCTCAAAGTACAGATGGCGGGGAGGAGATTGCGGGCCCCTACCAGTCTCTTGTGGATATAGCAGTTTAGACTTCTGGCGCTTGGCGGACTTGTGAGGGCGGTTAGTGTTTAGTGGTTGAGAGCTACTCCTGGTGCGCATTATAGTGGAAAAACAGATAAACAAGGTGTCGAGAAAACCAATATCACTTCAGATTTTGAAAAGATTGCAAAGTGATTGAAGAATGAGTTGGTAGTTGGGGTGTGGTAGTCATCCACAGTTTTTTCCCAGGGTTGTAAAAAGTCTCTAAGCGCTGGGTTTAAGAAGTGCTCTTGGCGCTTTTAGACACTTCGGAAGAAGCTTTTCAGAGCTTTTTTATGAAAAGCCTTTCAGGTAGAGTGGGCCGCTGATAGGCAGCAATAGCAAATGACAAAAGCGAAATAGATCGCGAGCGGGGCACACAGGGACGGGCCTCCGGCAGGGCTAGACCTAGTCAGCCCTGCCTGGCTCACTGCCCCCCGGCTCTTACTTAGCAGCTGCCTCTAACGGCAGCCGCGCTCGAGTGCGCCCAGCCAGGCTCTCACCTCTCGTATGGCTTGTGGATAGTAGGTGGGTGGAAGCTCAGAGCCTCTGATGCAGCTTTCAGAGACTCTTACAGAACGCCAAGAGGCGAGGTGTGCTGGAGCAGAGTTGGAAAGCAGAGATGGGATGGAATGGAATGAAGCAATTACCACAATTGCAGCGTTGTACTGCGGAATTGGTCAAGCGCCGCGAGACTGGCAGACGAAATCCTCATGCCTCGGGCCTCGTGCCACGGCCTCAGCCGCCTCAACCTCACGTCCTTGCTCCTGTAGATATCCGCAGGTCCTGGACGGAGCGGGACGGGGAGGCCGCCACAGTGTCGAGATAGAAAGGGGCTGCAGAGATTTTTAATGTTTATGGGGTGTTTTTACGGGGGGTTTGCCTGCACGCACCGGAGCCCGTATTGTGATACTGCGATGCGCCGTGCGATGCGTCGCGGCTTGGGGGAGCGGGGGGACCGGAGCGGGTGTGCCAGCGGGTGTGCCAGTACTGGCGAATTATGTAATATCGCTCACCGGCTCGGCACCGCTGCTCCTCGCTCCGCTTCTCGATTCACTCCTCGCTCTTCGCTCCTCCTCTTCCGCCGGAAGTGTTTAGTTCCATCGGAGGAAGTGGAGGTGAACGGGAAGGTAAGAATGAGATGAGTGAGACAGCATGGGCCTAGCCTTAGCCTACATACCAGCCAAACCATTACAGAAAGAGATTACTGCCCTCCTAGAGCAACCCCAATGTATGTAATCAATTTGAAAATTACCCCAGTGTCCACAGGTGGCCTTTTAGGAGTTGGAACAGTAAGGCCATTTTCCCTACTCTAGTTTTCATCTCCATAATTGCATCTGAAAGACCAGTGGGCAATCAACTGATGCATTTCCTAATGATAATGTGCACTTACGGAGAGGCTGTCACACAGCAGTTCATGGACAAGGCCAGGAACTCAAGCATATCTGCCTATGTAGACGCTCCAATGAAATATGAACGAGCATGTCCCAAAGGGTCACTCAAATAAAACCCCTAGAACTCCAGCAGAAAAGTGATTTGGTCACCTTCCCTCTGCCATTTCCCATGGGGGTTTTAGCATCTTCGGATTTACTACCCAAGATGTACCCCTAAGCAAGACTTCTCTTCATTAATTAGCTCAACCTGCAGGGGTTACAGCAAGTGCCAGCATTCTACCACCTCATAGCAGTTATTATTATTATTATGAAACGTATAGTGCGCTCAGCTACCCCAAAGGATTTCCAGGCGCAGGGCAAGAGTAGAGGATGATACAGAGGGAACAGTAGCAGAGTAAAACAAGGCAAAAAAAAAAACAACAAGTTTTTAGTCCTTTATGAAAAGCTAGGAGAGAGTCTGAGTCTTTCAAGGCAACAGGCAGAGCGTTCCATAGTGTTTGCCCTAAATAGGAAAAGGACCGACCTTTCACATGCGCCATTTGGATTTTTCTTACCGTGAACCGAATCTGTGAAGCGGATCTCAGGGGTCGGGAAGGATGGTAGAGATGGACTAAGTCCCAGAGGATTTTAGGAGCAGATCCAGTTTTAATTCTGAACATATAGCAGAGGGCTCTGAACTTAATACGGTTAGAAACCGTCAGACCGTGTAGGTCAAGGAGAATGCTGGAAACCGATGTATACTTCGGAAGGCGATGGGAGTCTGACGGCAGCATTCTGCACGAGTTTAAGTCTTTGGATAGTGGCTTTATCAGCACCCAGGTATAAAACATTGCCATAGTCTAGGCGAGATATGACGAGGGCTTGGATCACCCTCTGAGCTGAAAAAGGGATCAGCCATAAGATCTTTTTAGCCATTTAAGCACAAAAAAGCAGGTGGAAGATTCCTTGGCCACTTGTTTCATGGATAAAGCCTCATCCAGGTTGACACCCAGGTTTTTAACACTGTTCGAAACAGCGGGGGTCGCAGAGTTCAGCGGTCCAGTGCTGCGGCCCCCAGAGATTAGGTCTTTTACCTAAAATCATGATTTTGGTTTTGGCCCCATTCAGCTTAAGCAAATTGTGCTGCATCCAGGAAAAAATCTTGCTCAAACCTGCGCTACGGTCAGATGGCCCGTAACCCTTCACCAGCAAATGGGAGAACAGGATCTGGGTGTCATCTGCATAGGAAAAAAGAGATAACCCATCTTCAACCACCTCCTCTAAAGGACGAATGTAAACGTTGAACAATATGAGCCCTGTGGAACTCTACAGGGGGAAGCCTGAGAATTAAACCTGGCTGAGGAGGAGACCTGGAAGGTTCAGTCCTTAAGAAAGGAGTAGAACCACTTCACGGCCACTCCCTCAAGACCCAGTGTCCGCAATTCCCCCAAGAGAATCTGGTGGGACACTGTGTCAAATGCAGCGCTGAGATCTAAGAGGATGAGAGCCACAGTGTCAATCTTGTCCAAGCGGTGCCTTAGTTTCTGTCACCCCCAGAAGGATGAATTCAATGGAAAAGCTCTCCTTGAACCCAGACTAAGAGGGATGAAAAAAATTCCGGAGTCTCCACGAAGGATGACAGTTGGACATTAATATGCTTCTCCAGAACTTCAGAAAAGATGGGAAGCAGAGAAATAGGATGGAAATTCGAGTGGTTGGAAGAATCCAGATTCACTTCTTTAGAAGGGGAAGGACCATAGTGTGTTTACATCTTTGGGGAACTATCCCTTCCTTCAGAGAGGTGTCCAGGAGATCAATTAACACGGGTAGTAAGGAGGGGTCCAGCTGATGCAGCAGATGGGGAGGGAGGGAGTTAAGAGAAGAGTCTGATTTGATGGTTTGAAGGATGCAGTTGAAAGACATAGTATCCAAAGTGGCCCAAGTGTCCAGATGTGGTGAAGGGGCGCCTGCAGAGATAGAACCAGGGTTCAGGCTGGTGTTGGACATGTCATTCAGGTCCAGTTTAGCTCCTTGTGAGCCATTACTCACCAGCAGGGAGTGTATGTTAACAACTTTGTTGATAAAAAAAGAGGGCAAGCTCCTCACATTTATTGTGGGAGAGAACTGTGGAGGGCATCAACTGTCCAAGGTCAGAGAGTTGCTTTACCACCGTAAAGAGAGTTTTGACACAGTTTTGGGCCTTCAAAATCTTTTGAGAGTAGAACTCGACCCGGGCCAAACTTCAGAGACTGTGGTAAGCTTTTAAAGCATTTTTATAAGAGGTTTTGGCATCTTTGGTATAGGAATTCCTCCAATGCAATCCTAAAACCTTACATAGATTTTTCTCATGCCTTCGCATATCGTTAAACCAAGGCGAGGGGGGCAGCACGCACCTCGAATGTTTATCTGAGAGCTGGAGACACTTTTCCACTGCTTTCATAAGCCAGTTATGGACAAGTTCCTGATCAGTGATGGAAAAAGGATCGAGGCCAGGTCAAGAATTACAGAGTAATTTATTAAGAGTTGGAAGGTTTATTTTAGACCAGTTCCTCGTTGTGCATTCTGAGGACATATAGGTCAGAGAAAGAGGGGAGGCAGTTTCCAGGGTAAAAGGCACTACAAAATGATTGGACCAAGTTAGTGGGCAAGGGGGGGACACTTTTTAGGTCAGGTAGATTAGAGAAAAGTGGGGGCGAGGAATGGCAGCCTAACAATAACCAGAGGAACTCCTGGTTAGGCTCAAGTCAATGTTGAGAGGGGCCCAGCATCTTGATTGCAGGGCCGACCAACGGAATGCGGTTGTCCGCAGGAGTCATTACTGCCCGCATGCCTAAATCACACACTGAGAAACCCACTCTTCAGACGGCTAATCCATTCCAAATCCAATCTGCCTCGGCACTCTGATCAGCGCGTCTGCACTTGCCCGCGATCGGCCCCGCAATTAAGATGATGGGCCCCTCTCAACATTGACTTGAGCCTAACCAGGAGTTCCTCTGGTTATTGTTAGGCTGCCATTCCTCGTCCCCACCCCAGTCCTGATGAATATCCGCTTTGACCATTAACCATTGCGCACATAGGGTTGAAACGTCAACGATACCTCCCGGTCCAGTACAAGGCTCCACTTGCAAGAATATTGAAAGTGAATAGTGCAGCAGGGTCATTGTGTATCTGTTTACTCTGGCCTCTTCCATTCCTGTATATATGTAATTTTCACCATGTACATATCACACACTTGTTGAGTCACTAAGCACAAGATGTAACTTTCACAATTCACCTTGATTCTCACCCCGTTGGCAGCTGTTTATTTAACATTTCTCATAAATGATTTAATTTATATAAAATACCGTAATACCCAGAAATTCTCTTTTGTGTTTGTGTTCCTTGGAAAACGCTTCCACATCCAACAGGTGCATAAAATGACTTGCCCGCAAATTGAATTGCATTTATAAGAAATATTGTCACTCCATTGTTTATTATATGCATTCAGTCAGATGGCCATCTTCGTTGGTGGTGGGTAGGTTAGCAATAAGATCTCTGGGTTTGGGTTGGTGTGCGAAGTTGTTGTAGATGTTTGCGGTTTTGCTCTTGAAGAAGTTGGATAGGTTGTTGTAAAGTTGTTGAGAGGCAGCAATGTTGTGGACAGTGGCTTAGGGCGAGGTGAAATCAAGTTAATCTGCTTACAGCTGTCGGATGTTCCCTCGATGTGACACACTAGTGCTTTTCTTGTTGTCTCTAATTTGCTGGTAATAGCTTCTAAGTGCAGCCTTGTAGGTAGTTTCATCAGTGTAATCGTGTTTGGCTCTTTTTACTTTATATCTGTTTACAATGTTGTTTGGTGTTTTGGAGGTCCTTTGTGTACCAACCAGCCTGTTTGTGTGATCTACTATGCTTGTTGAGTTTGATGAGTGTGAGAGAGTCCATGTAGCTCTTGATCAAGTTGTTGATGACGTGTAGAGGTTGTTTATGGGGTTAGGCTGATAAGTGCTGAGCCAGTCTGCGTCTGTGATTTCACCCCAGCTGCGACTTGGAGCGCTAAATCTGGCAGGGGTGTTGATTTGAGGTGTGTTTGATTTGGAAGTGGATGATGGAATGGTCGGTCCATGTGAGCTGTGTGGTGGAATTGTATTGATGCGATTACTTGTGGTGAAGATCCGGTCTAGTGTCTCCTGCGGTGTATGTTGGTTCTGTGATTAGCTGAGTGAGTACGATGTTGCTCAAGCTTTTGAGCACTTAAACTTATAATTTTATATTTCCTTTCCACTGCTCGAAAGCAGTAGGGCGACGCTCCTCCGCCATAACGGGGAGCCACCACCGCCTCCATGACCATCTTCCATTGTGTTACCCAAGGGGCGCTGTGATATTATGGTGCCTTCGGGTAAGCTCAAATCAGTAAGTGCTTTTCACAAGTGCAGATCACACAACCTCATTGATTCCTCCACTTCCCTACCCCATTACACAGTACACTGCTCCGTCAGAGAAGCCCAGTCTGGCACCGAGCCACCAACTCCTCACCTCCAGTCATAGAAAATCAGGTTCCAGAATAGCATCCCTCCCGTTTATTTTCAGCTAGCCAATTCGGCTATCCAGAAAACGAGTACATTGTCTTAATGAGTAGCCCTCAGAACTTTGTCTTACTTTAGTGGGACTCTGCTTTTGTAGATTTATTGCGTCCAGCATATCATGCAGCCCACATAGTCTGCATGGACAGAACCAACTATGAAATTATGGGGGTATGCATGACTAGTTTACTGTTCTGCAGGCTTGATGCCAAGAGTTCATTGTGCGTTGATATCATACCTGGGATCACCTGACTGTGTCTGGCTGGAGGTTATGGATAGTGTAAGCAGGCTTAAACTACGATGTGTATTGATGCTAAAGAGAAGGGAGTAGAGATGGAGGGACTGTTCCATGGAGGGGCAGCCAGAGAAAAAATTGCAGAATATGGTGTTCTGCTGGCATTGGCCCAGCATGCAGGGGCAGATTGCTGTCCATCTGAAAGAATGTGTTAATTATGAGATCCAAAATGCCAAATGCTCCCACTGTTTTTATATTAACTGAGACATATTAGATTCCACTCATTCTCCACAAACAGAGTTTGTTATTCAACCCTAAGGATGCCCTCTGGAAGCCGCACAAAAAGGCTTACCAGTACAAGACCGGCCTAAAGTGGGACATTTTCTCGTGGAGGGGTCTGCTCCTTTGGAAACGGGTTGACACCACGCTGCGTTTGCATTTCTTAGGCCTAAGAGTCCGAGGCAGTCCAATCTAGTGTCCCCAGTGGTAGCTTTCTGGCAGTTTGGGTCTTTGCCCAGCCTTCCTAAATACCACAGTATCCAGTTATGTGGATGAAAAACGTAGCTGTTGCGCCACTCCAGGTTTCAGCACAGTTTTCACTGCTTATTATATGTACTGATCTTTGTTCCTTTACCGTGAACGGTTCCTCATTTACACTTGCACATCTCCCTGTCTTAAAGTTCAGACTGCAGATGGCTGTAATAGACCCACATCACGAAAAGAAACCCATTGAAATACTTGGAAACCTAAAAAGACTGATCATGCAGTCCATAAAAGGGTTGTACATCTCAGTAGTTAGATTGCTCTACTTTGCTTGCAAACGCATTATGCAACACCAGATAATTTGGCATTTTTAGGTAGAAATAATTGATATTTACTACACTCGTTAAATACTGAAACCCTAGGGTGGGATATTTACCAAATGCCGTGATTACTACTTATTATTTTTTAAGGCGATAATGGAGAATCTCCTGTGAATTTGGTGTTCGCGTGCTAAATTCCACATGAATTCCACATTTACTTGAGTTTTCCTGCACATTTCAACCTGCTAGATTTTGGCAGATTTGACCTGAAGACATTTTTCAGGGGAAAATTGCAGGGTTGCGGTGTTTACGACAAAACTGGGCTTTCTGTTCATTTTCTCCCAACTCGGAATAAGGGTCTTAAAAGGACAATCACAGCTTTATGCTTCTTCGAGCTTCTGGTTTTCTGGAAAACTCATTGCAAGCATTTCACGTATCCCTACCATGTAACTCTGCTAAAAATGTGTGCAATCTCTATAAAAGGGTTGTAGTGAGTGATTTCTACTGGAATTTGCTCTATTTGAAACGATGTCGCTCTTGAATTTTTCACAAACAAGAGTAATAATAGTATTTTTAAATGCTAAGTACTTATTAGTGGAAAGTGCTGTTGCACAATGTAAGTTAAAAAGAAAGAAAAGAGTACATGGAAGCCAAGTTATGTTTTCTTTTAGCCTGTGCAGTGATACTTTAAGCATAAGTACACAGGGCGTAATAACGGTATTTCCTAGAAATCAGCTGTGCGTTGGTTGTACATGGTTTATAGTGTATACACTTTATCCAAAAGGTCAGCAAAAAGTGTGTGAGGACATTTGTCGATGGCTGTAATTTTTAAGCAAGGAAAAACTGTAAGACATGTGCCTTAAACAGTACTACCTTGTTCAAATGCAGGTACCAGCGCTCTACCTTAATTCTTGGCGGGCTTGCGGTGTCGGTCAACACAACATGAGCTTCATTATTGACTTAGTCTTGGCCCCATGGGAATAATTAAAGGTTTGTCCAAATAGTAGGGTTTTTCTTGGCATTCACCATTTTGCAGTTTTTAGACCAATATTTAAATCAGACACACTTAGTGCGCATATTTTTCTGTAAATCCTGCACGTTCGTCCTGGACATTAAAGGCATGAAACATTAACGCATGTTTGTCATGAGGCAAATCTGTATCCTGTTCCAGTTTGGATAATTCTGAGGGTGAATATTTACTGTAGCAAAACAAAGACTGGATCAGATATTTATGTTAAGGAAAACAGGCCGAGTGTTGGTGTAGTTTAATTCAATTGAGAAGATGTGAGCATGTTTCTAAAGTTACCTGAAGATATTAAGTCTTTGATCTGAAGAGAACTTTGAGGTTGCTCTAATTAATGAAATAGCGTGCACAGTTTATTCAGGTGGTTGCACATCGAAATTTTGAATGAAAGTCAGCGGTCGCAAAGCAAGGGTGCCTTGGACCCCAATGAAAGCATGGGAAAGAAGCCTGCCTTAGTCAGTCCCTGAACCACTTAGCGACCCCAAATGCGTAGGTTCTTGATTTGGTTTCATGAATGGTTAGTGGTTCTGTTTTTCTTTACACCCTTTTTTTAGCTTTTAATGTAAGTTTTGGGATTTAGCGAGTATGAAAGCCTATTTGATCATTAGAATTGGTGAAAAGCTGGTAAAGATTTAGAGGTATGTTGACGGGAAGTTTTGTGGTTTATCCCTAAAGATTACTTCAATGACATACATATATTTTGAAGTGCACCATTGCCCAGTGGTATTAAATATTGGGGGCAAAGGGGAGGATTTTCAGTCTTTTGCAGAAAATTAAGTGATTGGAAGTAAGTCAAAGATCTACAGGTTAACCATTCATAGAGGGGATTCTCTTTGGGAACAAGATAGCATGCTTCATCTGTAGAGGTGGACGTAAGAATTTTCAGTAAGGCTGAAAGAGTGTAAGTGAAGGAAGTAGCTCGTGGCTGGAAGCAACGTTTTAGATGTACTGCAAAGAGCCTCATGAACAAGAGGCACACATAAAAATCTTAAAACCTCTTGCTGCTTAATCTTGATTTCTCCATGACCTTATTGTAATTCTGTTCTTTCACTCGACCAATGTCCTCCCATCCCAATATGACACTGATTCATTACCTAGTAATAGTCGTAGTGCTGAAAATATACGTTCTTACCCTGTTACAGCTGCACAGACCTCTCTACTTGCCATCCTGTTGATGACTTTTTTGTCCTTTAGCCCACTCACTTCAAATGAGTTGGTGCTTTTGTTGCCTAGACGACCTATTGTTTTAATTACCTTGGTTTGATGTATGCATGTAATGCAGGTGCCTAGTTTAGGGCTTTTGTAAAAGGCTGCAATTGCCTATGAACAGCCTTGTGGGGGATGAAAAGGATGAACAATTCTCACATCCATAAATTCTGTTCTCCGTTCAGGAGAAAGCCAGGTTTTCAAACTCCGCCTGCTAGCTTAGTAATTTTTAAGGTTTTCAAGGTATGAGGGCAGAACATACCAGATGCCTGGCCAGAGAATGCTGTGCCGCCAGTTGTCATTCAGGAATTCTTATGGACTGCTATACGAGGCAGTTTCACAAATGTAAACAACCTGTAATGTTCGAGCAGTACAACAAACAACAAAATCATGGGACCAGAATGTATTATGCAAACAAGAAAACTTCAAAGGAGCAGGAGGCTCTGCAAAGGTCATGTGTCATCAGGATAGGGAATTCCTCGCCCTGATGTCAGTTGGCTTAGGTGTTGCTTGAAAAGTTACTTTGTCCATTCCTTCTGGAATACGAGGGGTAAATCCTGTTAGCGATGCATGACGATCAAGTTCCAGGTCCTTGATGCCCAGCATGGAAATACTTTTTTTTTTTTAAACTACTTCTGACCAACACTCATTTGTTAACCTTTTTTTAGATCGAGACTTGACATTTTGACGGTGCGTATGTTGCTTAAACCGCTGGGATCTTAACCCTGCTTTCCGGTTATAGTGGTGTGCTTGAATTCACTACTTTGAAGATGGCGCAGTAGACCGGCAGAGGTAGCCAGTAGAGTTCTCAAAGGTTAGATTGATCCTATCAAACTTTAATTTCTCTGTTACTTGGGCCACGGTGTTGCGGATGCTCTTTAACAGGGATAGATTGTTTTCTGGCTGACTGGGAATTACCTCCATACAAATGTCAGAATTAAAGCCTGCATGGTTGTTCTAAAGTTTGAGTCAGATACGCCTTAAGTTTGTAGAGTGGAAAATATTGCTGTAAGGGGTTTGCTTCTTCATGTGTGTTTTGAATAAAATGCAGGAAATGCTGCAAGTTATAGTGATGCATTCAGACGTAGAGGAGCTCATGTGGGTTAACAGGAATCTCTTGACTGGTTGGAGTAAAAACCCTTGCATTGCAATTCCATTAAAGTGTTGAGCAGTGCTTCATAGTCGATGGGAAATGTGGCTAAGAGGCCACAAAGGATGGGGAGTCTGAAGTCACCATTGTAATTTGCATGGTGTCTTTTTGAATAATTGGAGCTTCTGAGCTGTGGTGTGCCTCTAACCAAGATTGATAGACTTGAAGGAGGGCTCTGTCCTTGATCTCATCATATAACTGTATGTTAATAGCCTTTTGATGATCTTGCATTAGAAATTGTAGGCGGTGATGGTTTGGTAATTAGTGGGATCATCTGGGTCCTCAGTTGAATTGAGAGAGCAGGCATTTTTATACCTTTGTCTATGTCCATGGAGGCTGCAGGAGAGTACACGTTGTCAAGTAAAGCATTGATATAGAGGTAATTAAATGACTGGAAATGTTGACTATTTTGCATAGGCTGTCCTTGATTGGGTCTGGAATGGATCAGGTAACTGGTGATGACTACAAGATCGGTCCAGTTCATGTGTGACAGGCAGTTTTGTAGGTGAATTGAACAGATGAAGTCCATAGTTTAGGCCATGGTTTGTGTCAGAAGCGTGGCACATTATTTCCTAATGCTGTTCTCCGGTATGTCCAGGAGGGCTGCTGTCATGGTTCTGGTGGTTTCTGCCTCTGCTTGAAGTTTTAAACCACAGAGCAAAGTAGTTGGTTGATAAAGTTGGATAGTTCCAAAATGAGGTGGAAGTTATTGGGAATTCTATATATAAGATGGAAGGGGACTGTGTGGACAACCAATTTGTCCTTCTTTCCTATTTAAGCAGTAAAAGTACTGGATGATGTAATCAGGAGACACCAGGGTATTAAAAATGTGTGTAGAAATGGGTTAAACAAGGTTTCGTTGGAAAAAGTGGCATTGAGGTTGTGTTGTTCGATGGAATCTGCTGTATCCACTGTGAGACAAACTGTGGCTCAAGCATTTGATGAGCATGTCACGCAAGGATTGTCACGGAGCTTTATATTTAAGAGTATGAGTGAGATGCTGATGATGCTTGTGTTAGCGGAGTGGTTAGGGCGATGATGGCAGTAAATGCCAGCATATGAGATGGTGGAAATGATACTAATTGATATGAGAATGATGGGCACATCAAGGCTTTATCAGATTCCAAATAGAGGACTAAGTGATGGTGAGAGTCTAGGGTATAAGTAGCAGAGGATCTTACTGTAAGCCTTTGGAAAAGATGTCTTTTTCTAGAACTGCAGTTAGCTATGGCTGTCTGAGCAAGGACACACTAGAGACGTTGTACAAAAAGAGGTGAAGGCACCAGATGTCAAGAAACTGAGCCTCTCGGTGGTCGCCTATCGGTCTTGTGAAGAGCACTTGTTCGACCTCTAGAGAGGATGCCACTGTCTAGATGTGATCTTGCCTCTATGTTGCTCCACACTGGCAGAACAACAGTCATTTACTTGATTGGCTGTTGAGTATGTTAAGGGGCCTGGGAAGTTACATGAGCTCACCTGCATGCTGTCACAGGGAAAGAGATGTAAAGACAAGGATTTGTGTAGATGCAAAAAGATTTTGTTTCGATTATGGGTTTCGAATATTAATTTCCGTAAAAGTGTAAATCTATAATCGTTAATTTGCTATTAGCATTGAGCTAAATACTTCCCTTTTTATGAGAGACCTTTATATTTGCTATCAAAAGAAGTGTGTATTGTGAAAGCAGCAGGGAAGAATAGTAACTTTCTGTCGACAATTGCTTTATATTTTACACATTAGAGGAAAAATGTGTTTTGTTGAATTTTAATCCCATTATTACATTTGCTTTTACTTTGCGAGTTTGCCAGAGTATATGGCCAGTACGTAATGGAAAACATTTGGTTGGAACTTTTTGACAAAAACATTCCCCGATAAAATACAGTTGTTTACCACAACCTTTCATGTTCTTACTTGAGCCAAAAGCTCATAAGCAATCCTTCATTTCTTCTCTCGCGTATGGCATTCCTGAGACAGTCATTGTAAAGATCCTTGCTGCTTCAACCATTTTTTTGTTGCGTTGGAGGTCTCTAATCTTTTTTTTATCTTATGTGGCTGCAATGTCTCATTTTCACTTGGTCCTGTGCAAAATAACGGACAAGTGGTTTGCCCCACAATTAGAATAGTCTGGTCTATATTTTGTTATCAAGCTTCTTCTTTGCTGTAGATATATTTGATTCTAACACCTTGATTTTTTTGCTCAAAGATGTTTGTCTGAAAATAAAGCAAGCTTTTAAATCTAGACTGTATTCCCCTACTTGGTCACCAGGAATGCTGTAACCTGCTATAAAGACCCTGAAGGCCTGGGACTAATCTTAACAGTGGAAGGTTAGTCTGAAACGAGAGAAGCATTGTTGCCCATTAGCTTGGTGCTTTAGCCCTTCTGCTTTAGAAGCGAGAAGATCTACAAGACATTGTTGGAAGTCAACATATATTGCTGGAGGTAGTGCATGTCATGTGCTTGGTCATTTGATGTCACAATCCTCAGAAAAGCTAACTGCAAAAAAGCTCTAACAGTTTTAACTGTAAAAGTTCTGGCGATTTCTGAATTCAACTTGTGATGCCTCTCCTCGGGTTGTGTAATTTAAGTGAGTAGCTCTGAAATCACGCATCTGCTCTGAAACTGTCCATTGTAGGAAAAGTAAATTATTAAGAGCACCTTGTTTGTCTCCCAGAGGACCTCTCATTCTGTTGTGACTTCTGAAAGCCCATGCTGCTCCTCAGATTTGCCTGATCTCAACAGTTCTTCTCTCTACCCCTTGAGCTGTTGAAGGGACATTGATACTTACTTTCCCACTGATGACCCACTCATGCTTGAGCAACCTCTCATAGGCACAGAATATCCTTTGGAAACAACAACCAACATAAATGTGTCTTCCACTGTTTACTTTTGGGGCTTCTATGATATTGAGGGTGGAACATTCATGCTCCTTACTCTAATTTTGTACTTTTGGACATACGATAACTTAGCAACATTAAATGTTTGTAGGACTATGGGTCATTATGGTGGACTCTGTGAATTCTTTAACAATTTCAATGTATGTGGACGTTCCTTGCTGCCTTCACTGTTTCTCATGGAGGCTGAAATTAGGTGAAATTTCACCACTGTGCTTACTCCTTGGCTTCAGCCAATTAAGAATGGGGATGGTGAGCATGTCTTGGAGCATAGTTTGACTGTAGGGGTGACATTTTCCTCCATCAGCCTTGTGTTTGTGATAGGGCGTGGGTTTACCACCTGCTCGTATTACCATACTTACCTGGGTCCATAAAAAACACATTCACACTTTGAACAGGTGACCCACTATATGTTTCCCTACCAAGTTCAGATTTACCTTTTTAGGACCTATACCATTGACTTACCAATCCTTTTCGCTGGTACCTAAAATTTCTAAGGGATCAAGGGTGTTAGAATTATAGGTAGAAAAATAACAATTGCATTTATCTTTCAAATAACCACAGACTCGGGAATGGTTTAAACACTTTATGCATGTAAATTTAGGTATCACATGTCCATACTTCATTCATTAAAGCTCATTTAGTCAGAAAGAATTAGAGCAAAATGATGTGAAAAATAGTATGAAAACTTTTTTTAAGCATTGAAACATAGGGTGTGTAGAGAAGGAAAACAGTACACTGACATACCCACATGACTTTATAGTTACCTAGAATCGTGTGAAGACCAACCCTGGCCACGGGCTGGGATAAAGGACAGAACCCCGAAAGTGCAGGTGCCAGTAGGACTGAACAGGTGAAGACCAGAATCAGGACAGGTACGGACCAAATTAGATCAGGACAGGACCACCGCAGGTCAGGACCGGCACCCACAGCTAAAGTCAACACCAGCGCCACACCCCTCTCTGCAGCGAACAGTCAGACCCCGATTGGGTTATCGAACTCCTTCCCCAAACCCCGATTGGGTTATCGAATCTTCTGAAAGAGTGCTCTGCCAGCACCTCTGCTCTTGATCGCCTATTGAGTGCGTTGGGTCAGTGACAGGTCAGCTATTCGGACAAGTTGGACAATCTATCTAGCTAAGCCTACCTTAGATATACCACTTTCCAGGGCAGTGTACCACCCCCCAATGTTGCAAATTGTGTATTCCCGCAATTTGATTGGTCAAAAGACGAGCAGAGGTCATCACACCATACCACTTATGAGATTACCTCATTCATATATTCAAATAAATGTTCCCTCCCATAACTTTATTTTCCCATGCACTTTTATTCCACCCGACAATGGATGTTTCAATAACAAATACAATGTATACGAAGATTGGTAAGGTGTCTTCCTCTCTGAGGGAAAAAGTTCATTTTTCCAGGCGTATTGCAGGCAAGACTGTCACTGGCACAGGTTCAATGTCATGACTCGAGGATTCTTGGATTTTTGTGCGCAGACTCAAGTCTTTCAAAATGAAGTACAGCAAAATTACATCAGGCCCAAATACAAGCTAATACCAAAATAGAAGAGAAACAATTTTAGAACAAAGAATAAATGAATGAACTGTATACCACTTATCTCTACTCTATTCCCATTACTTTTATTTAACTATTGCATTAGGATTTAGGCAGAACGAACAATGTTTAGTAAAAGCAGTAGCAGGTGCTTTAATAAGTAAAACATGAAGCAGCCATCTTAGTTATAGTGCGCAGAAGCAAGAATTTTCCTTCAAGCAGAGAAATACGTCATGTCACGTGAGTGTGACAGACGCATGCGCAGTACAGATCCCGTGTTGCGGCAGCCATATTAGTACACTCGCATTACTCGTTAGTAAAAGCACATAGTCAAGCTTCCCCTAGATATTATAAATGTTGTGTGGTGCAATATTAATAAGACGAAACATATTGGTTAACATATTATTACGTTATTCTGAGAAGACTGAATCCAAGCAAGTCGCTTTACGTACGCAACCTTGCTCCATCAATCCCCTCTTTGATGATATTTTATAACATCACTAATTAATGAAACAGATGCCAACTTTCACATTTCTCCCAACTCAATTTCTTCAAACTTTCTGTTTAGTTTCTTTTCATTATTCATGTGAAAGTTTTTCACTTTCTTGTACAAATTTCCATTCAACTCTTCTAACTCAATTTCATCAATATTTCTCTTCTTTCCTTTCTTATTTACTGTATATGTCTTTTTGTGCTTACGACATTTGCAACAAATTATTATCCCTAAAATCAGCAGGGCTACTCCCGCCATTGGCATCAGTATTCTACCTACAAAACCTTTTCCTACGTTAGAGAACCAACTACCTATAGAGGAGAGACCATCGGTAAGTCTCTTCCATGCACTGTCATCCTCCAGTGGTTTAAGTTCTTTTTCCAAATGTGTAATATTCTTTACATACCCCTTAATTTCAACACTTTTATCAGGTAGGAAAGTGCAACAATGTTGCGCTTTCAACATTCTACAGACTCCACTCTCTTTTGCCAACAATGTATCAAGAGCAAGTCGATTTTGCAAAACCATTGATCTTATCACAACCAATTCGGTATTGATCATTAGAAATCCTCCAGCAGTGTTAGTTGATAAGCGATCCACCACTATTGACAATTTGCTGATTCTTTGAGTATTCAGTACCACTCCCACTGAAGGTATCAATGGACTCAATATATCGCCTACAATTTCAGAAAAACTAGCTCTTTTACTAGGTATTAGTCCATTAATTTTTTCATTGCTTCCAGTGATTTTAATAACATGATATACCTTTGGGAATACTATTCCAAAATAGCAACTCCCATACCAATGATCTGGCAGTTTATAATATGCCTTGTTCCCACATATGTAATAAATTCCAGGAAAAACTGCTTCATTTCCATCTTTGAAACCCCAACCCCCAATTACCTTATAATTGTGTTCACATTCACTGGATCCAATGAATATATTATTATAAGAACTCGTTCTCTCCCTGTGCAGACAGAGTTTTCCCTTCTTTTTCGAAATCTAGCAACATAGCAGCATGAGTCTTGCCATTTAAGGTGAACTCTTTACTTTCAGCCCATTTAGGAATCTTTAGTTTCTGTTCAGTGGCTTTTCTCTGGAAATCCTCTCTCCTTTTCTCAAGTAAGTTAAAAAATATGTTCTCCTTTTCTTGTAAAATGCATGTTAAATTGTTCTTGTGTGCTATATCTTTTGTACCTATTGTTAGAAAATATACACCCATATAACGAGTTATGTCACTTTTAGTATGTACAGTATTCAGGTTACTTCGTGTAGGGAGTTCAGAAAAATCACATCTGAATTAGAATAGTAATAGTATAAGGGTCCTTTCTTATAAAACAAACTAGCTAAAATACTACATGAAATACCATATGTTAGGGGTAAATGGTGATACGCAACACCCTCGGCTACAGATGTGGGTAATTTCATACAAACATAACAATCACTTATCTCCATTGCTTCAACATAATGTACTAACAGGTTAGCAAATACGTTCAAATGTGTTCTATTTTTAACTCTATTATAGTGTAATCCTTTCTCATCTGATGCTTCTAAATCTACCGTTTGCTACTTGAGACGATCTATCTTTTCGTGTGTGTTTCACTTTTCAGGTGCATCTACCTTCTCATGTATGTTGGTGTTATTCTTCATGTTTTTACTCTTTAAATAAGGAATAGCTACTGTCAGTCCTAGCCATACTATGAGTATTATCACTATACTACATGTGCATTTTCTACAGCATGTTTTTAAGCAGTTTCTTTTCGGTCTTCCATTAACGGTATGATCAGCCATTTCTGACTAAGGAGACTTAGCCCCTCTTTGTAACTTTTCCACAGATTTTAATCTGTGAACCTTTTCTCAAGTTGGTCTCACTTCTTCGTCAGCCTGATCAGCAATTAATTTGTCATCTCTTTTGTCACTTATTTCAAAATTTTCGAAATCTTCAAGAATGACGTAGGTCCACTTTGGGCCTCTGAACTTGTTATTAAGTCTTTTCAGTTGTGGACTCCTCCTTCTTGGTTGCTCTGTGGATGGTCCAGCTTGAGTAGATATTTCATTTACTTGCTCTGGTTCTTCATTTATTGTTTTAAGGCGAAATTTCAGTCTTTTAACAAACCCAGGCCACTTATCTCCCTTTTGAGTCTTTTAGCTGGCACTGTGCTTTGATTTTCTTCAAATGCTCATTTATTTGTGGCACAATTTGTACATCTTCATCTTCTGTATTCCTCGCTATCTGATTTTATCCAGGTCTTGTTTCTGTTTCTTCTGCCTGGATACTAATCTGGCCTGATTCAGGAGTGTGCTGAATTTGACTTTGATTTGGTTCGCCTTCTTTTTCCTGAACACATTTTTCTACACCTATCTGGTCCTGCTCAGGTATCTCGATCTCTTGTTCTTCTTCTTTCTGAGCCTTCACCCTAGTACCTATCTTTTCCTCTTCAGACTCTGGAGATGTGACCGGTATCTTGAATGTCTGAGTATATTGATCTCTCCTTATCTGTCCCTCCTCAGAATTACTATTGGCTTAGATTTCTGTAATCTGACTACATTCTTTTATTCCTGACTCATCCTCACTATCACTCTGTCTATCTAGATCGGTTTGACTTCTGGTTCTCACAAAATCTGCAGGAATGTCAATCACTGGAATCCATTCATCCTGACTGGTGCTCGGTTGTTCATCATCAACTACTTCGGGATCAACTTCTTGAGACCCCTCAGCTGCACAACCTTCAGCTTCTGTTTCATCAGATTCAGTCACTCTCTTGGTGTGACCCGCATGGATCCAATTCGGAATTCCCTTGCACTTCACAGCTGTGGTACAACCAATATCACTTGATGTGGCTTTCCCCACTTCAGAACTAGGCAAGATTCTCGAGTATGTTCCTTTATCACTACCCAGTCTCTGGGGTCTCAAGCCTGTGTTTCTGTCAGGGATGCTTCTGAGTCCCAGCAGAACAAGAGGTAAAGCATCAGGCCACTCTAATCAAGTAGATTCATATATCTTGCCCAATCTAGACTTGATTGTGCCATTCATTTGTTCTACCACTCCAGAAGCCTCTGGGCGGTATGCACAGTGCAACTTTTGCTCAATTTTAAATGCTTCACAGATTAGACCAATTATATCATTATTAAAATGTCTTCCTCGGTCTGATTCAATTGTTACTGGAAAACCGAAAAGTGGAATTAGCTCTGAGTAGGAGTTTTGCAAAATTAATACTATCATTTCTTCTCGTTGGGTAGGATTCCACCCATTTTGAGAATAGGCAGACAAGGACATACTTCAGTCCTCGACAAGGGGGTAACTGAATAAAATCAATCTGCAATCGTATGAATGGACCTTCTGCCTTTCCAATCTTTCCTGGTAACACTACAGTTTTCTTCCCAGGATTCATTTGCTGGCAAATTAAGCACCTATGGCAAAGACTCTCTGCTACGTTCCTGAATCTCGCATTGAACCAAGTTTGACTCAACAACCTAATCATGGCGTCCCGCCCTAGGCGGGAATCTCCGTGGTACATCCTAACCATAGGAGCAAGCATACAGTCTGGTAACAGAGGCCTACCATCAAGGTAAACAATGACATCATCTTCAACCCTTCTCTGACATCCTATCTTTTCTCACTCTTCCTCTTCCTTTTCCCTTTGCTCTGCATCATTTTGTAAGTCTCCCACTTCCTCCCACGTTTTAACTCTTCCAAGCAACATAAGTTGGCAGCTGTTTCCACATGCATCAATTTTCTTATTTATTGCCATTTAATGTTTGGCACAGTGTTGGGCTAATTGGTCAGCATATCGGTTAATTGCTGTCACTCTGTCATTGCCAGATTGGTGAGCAGCACACTTGACCACAGCCACTGTTTCTGGTAATTGGATTGCTTTTAGCAAGTCTTTCACATAATTTCTATTTTTAATAGGAGTATCTGATGAAGTCAGAAACTCCCTTTGCAGCCAAAGTTGGCCAAAGTCATGCACAACCCCATAGCCATACTGGTTGTCAGTGTAGATTGTTACTGTCCAATTTTTCCCAATGGTGCAAGACCTAGTCAATGCAATTAATTTGGCTACTTGTGCAGACTTGACTCCAGGTAAATAGGATGCTTCGACTGGACCCCATAATGTACACACAGCATAAGCAGCACTGAATCCTCCTTCATGTCGCATGCATGAACCATCTACTAATAGCTCATGTTCTGAATTTATTAATGGCTCTTCTCTTATGTCTGGGCGAGGTTTGGTACAGTATTCTGTAAGGTCGATACAATTATGTTCAATTTCATTTCTGACTTCTGCAAAATGAGAATCAGGCTATAATGTAGCTGGGTTCAGAATATTACACCTAGCAATGGTCCCATTTGCTGCACCTAGAAGGATTCGCTCATACTTAGTCAGCCGACGAGGATTCTGAGTTTTAGTTCTGGTTAACAAAATCACAACTGCATGTGGAACATACACAGTTACTGGATGTCCCATAATAATGGACTCACTTTGCTCAAGACTCATGCAAGTTGCATGAGTCTTGAGCAAAGCTTTCAGACATCCTGGCAATGCAGATGCCACTGGATCAAATGTGGAAGAAAAATATGCCACAGGACGTCTCATCAGACCATGGGTCTGAGTCAGAACTGAAAGTGCACAATTGTCTCGTGTAGCACAAAACAGTCCAAAGTCTTTTGAGTAGTCAGGCATCCCTAATGCTAGTGCTGAGCACAGACAATCTCGTAATTTTAAGAAATATGACATGCTTTCATCATCCCATTCTACTGAGTCTTTTGCTCTCTTTTTTGTCATTTGTATCAATGGTTTTGTTAGGACTGCAAATCCCACAAACCACTGCCTGCAGTAACCTACAACTCCTAGAAACATTCTGATTTCTTTCTGCGTTTGAGGTAGCTCCATGTTTCTGATTATTCTGATTCTTTCTGGTAACCCTTCTGACACCTCTCTCTATCTGGTGCCCCAGATATTTCAATGATGTGGAGCAAAATTACAATTTCTCAGCTGATACTTTGTGTCCTCCTTCACCTAAATGATTCAGTAAAGCAATGGTATCAACAACAGAGTCATTTCGGGTTTTAGACGCCATCAGTAGGTCGTCTATATACTGTACCAGGACTGAGTGTCCAGGCAGTATCAAAGATTCAAGGCACTTTTTCAAAATCTGATTAAAAATCGATGGGCTTTCTGTGTACCCCTGAGGGACACGGTTCCAAACGTACACATGGTCGTCGAATTTGAACGAGAAAATATATTTGCTATCTGGATGTAATGGAATTGAGTAAAATGCATGACACAAGTCAATTACAGTGAACCAACCTGCTGCCCATGGTATTTGATACAGAATCACAGCAGGATTGGGTACAACCGGACAACATGGCACGATAATTGTATTAATTTTTCGGAGGTCCTGTATGACCCTGTACTTTCCGCTCGGTTTCTTTATGCCAATTATGGGTGAATTACATGGACTGCTCATTATTTTTTGTAAAATGCCTGTTTCAACTAGACGCTTTATTTTTGCCGCAACTCCTGCTTTTATTTCTGGGCTCATTTTATACTGTAGAATATTTGGATAAACTGCACCTTCTTTTACTGTCACTTTTATTGGATTGACATTTACCATTAATCCTACATCCTTTCTTGTAAAATCCCACACATTAGGATTTACCGTATGCTGCAGTCTTGGTAAATCTTCTACAGTCATCTTTTTATTTTCAGTTTCCTGTTTTGCTAACATTAATGTATAAATTCCATCTTCGTCTGGGGTTTGAATTTCAACACCACTTGGTGTGCAAAATATAGTGCAATTCATTTTACACAGCAAGTCTCTACCTGATTGGTTTACTGGAGTGCAATTGTACACAACAAACGTGTGCATCTCTTAAAAATTGCCTATTCTGACTTCCATTTGTTCTGTAACTGGGGTACCAATTTGTTTATTAGAAACGCCCACTACTTGGATCGCTTCTCCCGAGAGGGGTAGGTTTGTAACGTCTGCTGTTCTCACAGTAGAATGGGTAGCGCCAGGGTCCAATAAAAAGGTAACATCATTTCCTTCAACTTTCCCTTCAATGTATGTACCTGACTGATCTACCGGCAAGGATGCGCCAAGTACGCACTCCTCGTCCTCCCCTCTCAGGCACTGTCAGAAACTGTCTTCATCAAAGTATGTGTCACTCAAAAGAAATTGTGGTGTCACTGTGTCCCTTTTACCACTTTCCTCCCAATTTGTGGTATCCACACTGTATGGGGCTTGACTCCCAGAATTTGGCATAGGCCCTAGTGGTAACTGGTTCTGTAATACCTGTTGCTGTTGCTTCCTTGACTCCCCATTCTGCGTCTGTAAATTCAAATTGTCAGTTTGGACAGGGTTATTATTGAATACAGCTTTACACTCGTTCTTCCAATGCCCCAATGTTCCGCACCTGTGACAGGGAAACTTCTTTTTGGCCTCATCTCTGTTGAATTTTCCTCTAGGTTTACCCCCATTTCCATCTCCTTGATTCTGACTATTTTTCAATTGACTTAACTGGAGTTCTTGTTGCTCTGCTAACTTTACTTGTGCCCACATTACTTTTTCTTCTAAATTATTTCGTTTATTTTCAATTTCATCTCCACAGTATTTTGCATTTTTCAAAATCTCCTCTATAGGTTTGGCCTGCCACCAAATCTTATGATCTTTAATCATTTGGGAAATTTCTCGTCTTAACCCTGACACAAAACGATAAATAAAATGAGTCATGTCTTTTGTATCAATATTTTCCAATCCACTATATTGCTTGAATACTTGTAAAAGGCGTTCGTAATATGCATGTACTGATTCATCTTTATTTTGGGTAGTTCTATCTATTTTTATCCAATCTGTTTCTTTTGGGGGTACCTTTCCTTTCAAGTATAATATTACTTGATTATATTTTTTCATAACCTCATCTGATGGGGCTCTTGTCTTTGTGTCTCTAGGTTATTCATCATTAGGCCAATCAACGGAACAACAATGTCAAATAACCCATCCAAATCTTTTAACAACACTTTTGAAACTTTTACAAATCTTTCGACTTGTTGGTACCATTCTACAGTTTTGGAAAATCATTTGTAAATGATAAAATATCCTGTCGGGACCATGGGACATGCACATAACCTCCTACTGGCACTTCTCTCATCTGGCACAATTTTTCTACTTTTTCTGGTTCTTTTAATACATATTCGGATACAGTGCTTTTCGCTTGGGCTTCTTCCTTTTTCTTTATCCATCTTGCATTCCACCTTTCTAAATCACCCCACTTTTGCAATAGTGATAATAGTTCCTTAATTTGCAATTTACGACCTGACACATTCATATTCTCTAAATCTTTGTCAGAATATTCAGCTCGATAAGGTTTCTGCAACACTTTAGATTTACCAATATCAATTCCCATTTCATTTGCCAAATTCGTTAACTTTTCATGAAATGTTTTTGTATTTCGAGTGATACTTCGACATATAAACAATTCCTCTTCATTTAATGTATTTAATCTATCTAACCCCACATTTCCAGCACGCAATTCTTTTAATTCAACTCTTAATTTAAAAATATCCAATGCTTTTGTTTTTGGCTTTTCTATTTCTGCTCTTTATACAGCAGAATTTTGCAAAAGTGTGTCTGTTCTGAGGCTCTTGCCAATCATATTGTTATATATCAATAAATGTGCAAAAAATGTATTTGTCCCCCATTCCACACATGCAGTTCAATAATTACTACTTCTATGATATCAAGTGTATTAATACTGTATTTCCTGCTTATAGTCCTCCCTGCTTATTGTTCAACATTTGTAGGTCATTCTATTGTTACCATTTTTGGCTGCACATGGTTCTGAAGCCCTTTCAGGCTTGGTTTGCTGTAAATAAAACCATAAAATAAATAAGAGCAGGTCTTTTTTGTAAAGGTTACTGAGCAGTGCTTAATTTAAGGTGGTGGTTTTCGGTGCTCAGCCCTGACACTTATTTGTCAACTCCAGCACTTATGACAAACTGCCACGTGGTGGCACGGTTTGTCTAATTTAAAGATTAGCACAACAACAGTTGTTTATTAATTCAATATACACAAAAAATGTCTAATACCTGCCATTCAAGCCATTCTTATAGCTTTGGGCCTGGCATAGTCTTAATTGTCACACTTGGAGGAGTGTGTTTCTTAGTAGTTGTACTGGTAGTGTCATTGGCAGAACTGGCAGAGGCAATGGGTGGTGCAAGCTGCAGTGGCCTCCTGACGAGGGCCCTGGCACTTTTGATTATTATTATATATATTTTTTTTTTCTTCAACAAATTAAGCACTGGTAACGAGTCTGCATTGACTGTTTTTTTTGCGTCGCTAATAGGTTATTTTAGAAAGAAGAAAAGTTTCTTGAATGGCGTTTCTCACGGCCAACCACAAAATAAGCAAGATCCAGATAAAGTCTGCAAGCATTTTTGAGGAACATTGATTTATGCTTGATGCATATATTCTTAAAGCAGTGCATCTAGTTGATGTTTTAATTAGTGATCTTGTAAAATATGAATCTGTAGAAGGAACATACATCAACACCTTGTGTCCTGTGTAAATTGGGTAAAGGCTTGGCTATTTATCATTGGCCACAATACTGAACACTATAAAAGCCCAATGACTAGATCTTGTCATTTGATTGAGATCTGTTTGATGGTAAGACACTGTTTATAGTGTGAAGCAATAAAGGAGAAAAAGTGCTCATAAAATTGTGGAGAACATCTTCATCCTGATCTTTCTTTATTTACCTAAAGCATAAAATGATGAGTAGTAGTCATCTAGTTAAAATGTATATTTTAGATAGTTTAGTTGGTATCATGATATCTTAAAGAGGCAACATTAATATGGAATTTCTCATTTAACGCAAGTCGAATTATCAAATACTTCATATACCTGTTCACCATAAGGGAGGCCATGGCAAGTTTATTTGTACTAGGTGCCTGTTGTTTCTGGTCTCTTTTTTGAGGGGTTGTGTGAAATATCACTCCTCCAAACTGTTCTCTTCTGCTATAACACTTGGGAAATCCCCTCTGCCCCTGGCTTGAAGGCATTGCTGGACTGCCATCCACCGCTATGTTAATTCCTGGCCTCTAATATGGAGCAGCATGTGTAGCATCATGTAGAACCTGGTTGGCTGCACTTGAGAGGGATCCTGACCTATTTAGCAGTTCACTACCCGACCCACCTTCCAGTTCACTACCTGACCTACAGGCGATTAATGAATTAGAATGGACCGCAAGAAATGTTTTCATTAATTTGTAGATTTCCAGGTCAACGTAGTCTGCCAAATTCCGGTTTATTGTAGCATTTGCTAGCTAGCACTTTGTGGTAGGTTTTAATTTCTTGTTCATTTTGTTGACTGAAATATCACTCCTCCATGTTAATACCTCCTGCAAGAGTGATTTGGCGTATCCTTTTGCCTCTGGTCTCGATGTATTTCTCAGTACTTCCCCCACTCCTCCCCACATTTGTGCACATTTAACACATATTTAACACATTTTTCCTGTGTTCATCCCAGATATAGAGCTTTAAGGTTGGGGTGTGGAAACTTGCGCAATTTGCTTTAACGCAATTATGTGAAATTATGCTTATTTATACAAAATGCATCTCAAACTCAAAAAATTACCTTAATAGTCCATTAGGGTAAAAATGTAACTCAGAAATTTCCGTTTGCTCACATTCAAAATACAGTTGGTAGTATTTCGAGTTGTTGTTTTGTGCTAAGAAGTTACCTGAACGGTCTGCCTGGGTAAAGAATCTACCTGAAATCTTTGACTGCCCACAAATGCACCTGATGCTTGTGGTCAAAACACTGCTGTTCACATTCCGATTTATAGTTATGCCCTCAAAAATAACTTGAACTTCTGCTCAGCTGAAGAAATCCATCTGAAATGCTGTACATTTTCTAAAATGACCTGAACAGTACATCTTGCGTTAACATTTCTCCCCAAAAGTACTCAGTGTAGTGTAATGGCATAATCGCGGTAGTTTCTTGTAAATGTCATTGTACGCGAATGCCAAAATTACGCCTTTATAATTAAAATTTTGCCCAGGCCTACTGTAAAGGCTTCTTCTTGTGGAGTCTTTGCAGTTTGGGCCTAGAAAGGGCCTTTGGTTCAAAATCTCTGCCCTTTCATCCACACCTCTGCCCCTTATTTCTGTCCACCTTTTCTTGCATCGTTCTGTTAGTTATGCCATCCTCCAAAAGGTGCATCTCGCACGTGGCATGGCTGAAACTAAAATCATTGTTGGCTACAATAGAAATTCACTGCACTGAGCACTTAAAACAGTGCTTCAGAGGATATGGACTTCTGCTGCTTGTGGGTGGTCTTCATATAGACCTTTATCCGGTGGCTTAACTGTACTTCTAGGCCTGTGGACTTATCCTGCTGCTGGGAGGACTCCTGACAAAACCCCATCAGAGGAGCTTGTTCCCCGTCTAGACATGCGAGCCCTGGAACACGCTCTTACAGTGAATAATGACCATCTGAAGCCAAAAAGCCGCCTTGAACTCAGAACAGCAGTAAAGAGTCTGACACAGCTGCCATCACGTGACATTGGGTGGTAGGGGCAGCCTGCGAAACTCTCTCTCCGATTATCTTCACATCACGCTCAGTCCTGCCACGTTTGGCGAACACTGTCTGGCTTACGCTACACCAAAACTCCGCACTGGTGGATGACACTGCAGCCATCATGTTTTCATCTAACATGCATAGGAAGATTGGATAGCTGCTTACCTGAAAAATGCAGAGTGTTTTGGGCATCAACAAGAGGTGGGGAAGCCCTGTGGAAAAGTGACAGTAAAATGCAATATGGTTAGAAGGGTTTAAATATGTCATTGTACAAACCATTTTCCTACAAATGAAGAGAAAATGTTTCAAATAACATGAAATCAGTGAATACATTTCCGTTTCATGATATACCGTATAATAAAGTATTGTTCTGGAAAAAATCCAGTCGGCTTTCATGCACAGGTCTCTTCCAGTTCATGTTCACATCTTCTGAGTAGCCACATCGTAAACCTGGTCTGCACATGTTTGACATTCACACCGAGCCTGCACAAGGAATGGAAAGTTTACATCACAATTGAGAATACGTCCTGCCCCTTTAATGTCTACAGCAGAATAGTTCGTCTGGGAGTCAGGTGGGAGGACGCTTAGAAAGGAAAGTTACCGCTTTCCATAACATGTATACAGCAAGTTTGCACGTCCGATTTACCAGCCTGGAAAAAATATATAGGGTGAATCGTCTGGGCGTTCTCGGCGTTTGCTCCTTGTTAAATTTGGGCAGGTCAAATAATTATTTTAAGGAAAATGGCAATATTTTCATCAAGGAAACTGTGGAAAACAAACCATATCCCAGATGATCGACAGCTATGAATCAGCAAGCGTGCCACACTGCTCAATAAATCCTAATCTGCGGTAAAAGGGAGTGTGTGAGAGACACTGTATATAGCACATTCCAGATTCCTGGCATGACTCCCCTTCCTCAGTGCGCCTCTCAAGGGTACTCTGCTATGCAGTAGGTGTAACTTACTTTTAGAGGGACGGGTCGCTTTCAATTGCTGCCTGCTTTTAGGCAGCTAGCAGGTGGGCGTCACTGGGCGCTATGACATCATACTCACTCTTCTCTTTGACCCTGTGGGCTGCCAGCCAATCGCTGCAGCAGGGTGTCCAGCCAATGCATCCTCCTTCAGGCTTCTTTAATGTCTGCGATCGGGAGGGGGGCGGGGGGGGGGGGGGAGCACCTTTTAGTTGTTTTTTTTCAACATGGTTCTTTGTTTTATAAGATGTTGCAATTATAAAACACACCTGGTGAACACCGAGCACCTAATTATTATCACTTTGCGTTGTGCTTGTGGGGAGTATATAAAACGTAGGTATGGTTGTATTAGCTGTTGGATAACATGACCGCATGCAGAGCCTACTATGCAGAAACTAAGAGTCATTCAAATGTGCTTGTTAAGGTAACCCTGACCCTATCATGGATTGCTCATGGCCTCACATTACATAACCCTAGAAATGAATGACATCACTCAAGCTAGTTTCTGACATCAGGCTGCCTGTGTCCTGACTTGGCTAGGGATAGTGAATGGCCTACTAAAATAACTCTAGGCTTAGCTGGAGGTTACCAATGAAGCTCATGACCCAGCCCGCATGTTACTGGACCTTTCTGAAGGCCATAACACACTTTTTGGGAGGCATATGGTGTTGAATGCTATGCCTGCACCAATGGGGTCAGAATGCCACAATTGGGTAAAGACCACAGCCTGCATCCATAGCATGCCAAATAGTGTCCGGAGCTCTTGAAGCATGATGGACGGCTGTGCTCAGCAGGCTCTGATAGCTGTGCAAATAGGACTGCACTTTGGACCCAGAGCATCTCTTGAAATGTTGGTCAGAACTGCACCACATTGCAACAAGTGAACATTGCAATCGAGCCCAGCCAAATAGAGGGCACGTGGGGCTCCAAAACCCCAATTAGAAGAAAATAGGGCATTTTTCAACACGTCTCAAGTTATGCTGTCAGAACACCATAAGAATTGGAGTACAGCTCAGGACCATGGATCAGCATGATCTTCAGTGAAAGCCGAATAAACGAGGTGCATCCGCATTCTGTACAATGCAAGAAAGATTTGGACTGAGCGTAGTGAGAGAACCAAACACTATGCAGAAGGTTTCGGGTAATACTACCACTCAAAGATTTGAACATGGGGAAATTGTGTTTTTTTACAGCAGTTTATCAAGCACGTTCACTACAAAGTATTACATTTCATGTGTAGCTCTGAAGGTGGACCTAAGCATATATTCAATCTAAGCAGCACATAAAGCACTTTTTTCATAGACCTTTTCAAAGGGCCACTGTATGTAAAGCACCTCTGCTCATCGGATGTAAAGCACAATAGCCAGATGAGTTTTTTCGGTGCTCCAGTATGTAAAGCACCATATACAGGCCAGTTTTTCAGTGTCTCAATATGTGCAATACATTAGGAAGGCCAGAGATTACAATGCTTCGCTATTAAGAGCCGCATAATCAGGCAAGTATGTAAAGCGTTGTAACCAGGACGTGTGTGTGTGTGTGTGTGTGTGTGTGTGTGTGTGTGTGTGTATATATATATATATATATATATATATATATTTGTCACAGCTCCCTCACGATCGTACCAACTGCCTGTGGAATGTAATGAAAAAATAAAAAAATTGCAAAATACAACCCGTGGAGTGCGACCCAATTGTTTCCTTCGCGAGGGAGCTGTGACAAATGGATTAGCAGCGTGGTTCAGCTGCAGGGCACCGCACCCGTTCTGAGCGCTGTTAGAGTGGCAAAAGGAACCAGCAATGGAAAATATATATATATATATATATATATATTCACTAAAAAAACCATAGGTTTCACACCAGTTATAGTTAGCTGAAAGTTTTACTCGCATAAAACCATTGAAATTCCCACGTTATAGTTAGTTGGACTCACTATAACTTGCGCGTGCAATGCACTGCTGATGACGTCACATATTACATCACTCATAACATGGTCAGTGACATCACCCACCCATTTCTCTCACTATTGCTTTGTACTTGGAGAGAGCAAGAGCTGTTCTGTGTATTGTCTTCTTTTCCTAATTTTCCTGATCTACAGCAATGGCTGCAAGGGAGTCATCCAGCAGTGATTCAGAAGGTTTTTTGCCTGAGGACCCTCCTCACCAGAAAAAAAAAGAACCACTTCATCTGGAAATTTTATGACATCCCTGAAGGACAAAAAAAAGTTAATGCTGCAGAAGTAACCTGCAAAATATGTGGCAGTATTTTATCGAGAGGCAAAATATAGCTTTGGAAATGCCAATTTAATTAGGCATGTCAAGAGAAGACACCCAAACAACTTTGCCAGGGAGAGTGTCAGGGAGCTGGCACGGAATTTACCAACAGATGGCGGCAGCACCTCCACTGGTGGAGCAACACCTTCGGGACCACCACGTGGAAGAATGGTCCCTAACATACAGCCGGTGTTTGCAAGCATTAAATTTCTGTGCGTGGAGTGTGAGGAACTGCTTTGTTATGGGGAGCAGAGCGTTGAACTCATTGCTATAAAGAGACAGGAACACCGCTGCCCTCCCTGTCCCTAAATTTTCACATTTTTTTGCTCCTGTTGAGCAGTTTTGGAATCCCTGTTTTTGTTTTTCCCCTGAAAAAAATCCCAAAAAATATAGAATCGTTTTAAAAAGTATAAAAAAAACAAAAACAAAAAAAAAGTTCTTTTCAGAACTACCTCCAATTTATAAAAAAGTGCTATTTTTTTTTTAAAAAAGTCTGTCATTCTTTTATCTCCATGGTACGCTCCCCGGTACGCGTACCCGGCGCTCCCCCCGCGAAAATCTAAAAAAAAAAATATTATTTTTTTTGTCCTACGGGACCCTTTTATGGCCCCCACATCAAACCTAGGGGGTCAGGGGGGGTGTACCCTGCCCCCTTTTGCTCATTTCCCCCTTTGATTTTTGCCACCTCTTGTGTCTCAATCCTACCGAGACAGAAGTCCGCTGCGGACTGTTTCGAATGTTTACAGACACCCGAGAACCAATCAGCTTGCCGTGCGCAAGTCGCGCGGCGTGCCCGGAGCGCCCCCGGTACGCGTACCGGGGCGCGGCTCTAGATATAGAACCTAAATTACTCAATATCCTCTGGAGCACATATCTTGAGACATAGCAAAGGCACATCGGGCTACCAGTCCCTACAATTTTGCCAAGTTTGGTGAAAATCCATTCATTTGTTCGAGCTAAAAGTGCGACCGACCGCCCTATGTAAATTAACATGGGGAAAACACGTTTTGGGACCGCCCTTTTATCTCGGCCCCCGCTTGACGAATCCCCCCCAAACTGGGAAGGAGCGGAGCGCCGCGAGGCAAAGTTGCTGAAAAATTCAGGCTGATTGCTCAACCGGCACCAAAGTTATTCCAAATAGAATGTTGCGATTTCCCTATGGAAATCAATCCTGACTATAACTATATATATATATATATATATATATATATATATATATATATATATATATATATATATATATTATGCAAATCCTTCAAACCTCCACATGCAGCGGTGACAGCAGCGGCGAGAGAAGAGACAGACCCCACGTAGTCCAGGCAAGATGTTATTTATTCCAAGTGCCTTCCAAAATGTAACATTTCGAGTACTGACGTACTCTTGTTCACACACCACATTTTAAACATTGGAAAGTTCTTTTATCTGCATAGTGAAAGCCCACCCCATTGGGCCACACCTTCCACACGTGAGTCACATGGTTGTGCTTGATGTCAGATAGCAGAAATTTAAAGGCATAGTGCATCTATTCACAGTGACTATGTACATTGGTTGCATCCAAAGAAAACAAATACTAATTTCTAAAACATGCTTGAATAAATATTACTGGTAATCCAGATTGGTTACTGTTTGCAAATAAATAACAAACATTTGGTAAGTGGCAAAATAACTGCTTGAATGCACTGTTGTCATTACACATAACAAGTAAGGAAAATTTATCATATGCATGAATGCATAGCATACCTCGTATTGCCAGAACACCCAATCTAGACTATTAACCAAAAGACAAGCATAAAAAGTATTGTAAAAATGCAAATCATAGTCGTATAATACTCAATTGCTACATGGCCAGGCACAACTTTAACGTGAAAGAACTGTTTTTTATAAGTACATATGTGTATAAGTGTCACCAAAAGAGTAGCACCTTAGTGTAAAGAAACACATTCTCAAGTTTTAGTCCTCTGTCATTATATTAAAAAATGTATACAATTATACATTTTGTATATTCAAAATACCGTTTCAGAACTATTTACAAGACAATTATGTTTGTGAGAAAAAAGTGCTATAACAAATTTACAGTGACAAAGAAAATCACCAAAAAAAACCATTTTCCAAATATAGTTAAAAGACTGCACTGCTCAGAAACCTGGACAGCTAGCTCTGGGTTAAGAGACGGGACTACAGATTTACCTAAAACAGGTATCTACTATCAAGAAAATGTGTATGTACGTATTACAAATATTGCAGTGTGCCGTATTAGAAAGTCTTTTATTGGAACTTCAGTTTACTGATAAACATATAGTCTGTGCAGAATCTATACAAAGAATTTGATGCTCTTACAGAAAATTGTGCATGTCCTCTGTCGCATTCAACCCATTGGGTTGTTTGCTGTCGAGTTTGATGATGTACTGCGTTTCTAAACGGCGTAATAGTTTCTCACGATCACCGCCACGTCTCAATGGAGCAACAGCATCAATGACAAAATATTTAAGGCATGACAGATCCCTGTTATGCCTGCTGTTGAAATGGCGTGCTACCGGATATGCCCCATCGTGATTAACTATAGCACGAAGGTGCTGCAGTATTCTAACATGCACCTGTGCGCCGGTGCTGCCTACATAGCGCAGACCGCAGGTGCAAGTTAGGACGTACACCGCAAACTCCGTACGGCAGTTGTAATTGCCGTGAATTAAAGATTCAGATTCAGAAAAAGGAGTGCGGTAATGAGTGGTGTTCTGACCGAACTTGCATGCTCGACATGAGGAGCATTTGTGAAAGCCTTTACCTCCAAACCAATTGGTAGTCTTCGGCAATTCAGGGCTGGATTGTACTAGCTTGCTGCGCATGCTGTATGCACGCCTGAATGTGACCACTGGTTTGTCTGGGGTCCTATCACGTAAGACTCCATCCGTTTTTACAACTGCCCAGTGTTTGTTAATTATGGATTTTATCTTACGATGCTGTCTACTATACGTGGTTATTAGTCTAGTGACATTGGGTGTGCTATTGTTGTCAGGGGGTTTGGGTACAAATAAAGAGTCCCTAGATCTTTCTTTGCTCTTTTGCAATGCTGTCGCTAGGCAGGTTTTATTGTAGCCCCTTGCCTCTAATCTCTCAAGCATTGCCGTTGCCCCCTCCTCAAACTTTTCCTGAGTGTTACATATTCGCTTGAGGCGCAGTAATTCGCCCAGCGGAATGCTCATGATGACATGCTTGGGATGACCACTGCTGGCATGTAAAATACTGTTGCCAGCAGTGGACTTTCTATGTAGGGAAGTAATGATCTTGTTGCCCATGATGTTGATAGAGACATCAAGAAAATCAGCTGAAGTTTCGCTGATGTTGGAGGTGAAGAACAAATTAAATTGATTCACATTAAGTGCATTCACAAAATTTTTAGCACTTGCGATGTCCCCTTCCCATACACAAAATATATCATCGATAAAACGCATCCAATGCTTAACACGTTCAAATCCATAAATGCCTGGTAATTCCTGCTCCTCCCACAGCCCAACGTGCAAACACGCGTAGCTGGGGGAGAAGCAGGACCCCATGGCCACACCACGTATCTGTTTCCAAATTTCCTTTCCAAACAAGAAATAATTGTTGTCCAAACACCATTGTACCAAGTTACAAATCATTTTGTTGTGGCTGTAGTACATACAAGATTTGCGCCCCAAAAAATGTCTTATACCTTCAATACCTTTCTTGTATTCGATGCAGGTGTATAAGGACTCAATGTCCAGAGTGATGATGCACCAATTCTTTTGCCATACTATGGCCTCTACTTTGGATAAAAAATCACCTGTATCTTTGATATAGCTGGGTAAGGATTGGACATGCTCTTGTAAATAAAAATCAATGCATCGTGAAATGTTTTCGCCCATACTCTTGATGGCGGAAATAATGGGCCTCCCGGGTGTTATATATATATATACACATACATACATACATACATACATAGGCTTACCTGTTTTCAGTTTCTATTTTTGGTAAATTCTGGTGGGGTTTTTTCATTTTTTTCAATACCTTAAAAAACAGTGGTTACACATTTCGCGCCATTAAAAACAACAGAAACAGTGTTTTTCCGCTGTTTATAGAATTTTAATTTTAATTTAATTTTAATTGCTTGCTTTCTGCACTGATCGTGCATGTGCACAGGGTATATGAGGTGCAAATACATGTTTACTGCAGCAGAATGGACTACAAAGTCAATAGCAGTCTTTATTAACTCTGAAGGTTGTAAATATGCGTTCATTATACCATCTAGCAAGTAACAAGGATCTCTTACAGGGAAGCACTTCAGCTCAGGTATCGATTTTGACAGACCATCATACAACATTTTCACATACGTAGCTGAATTACTGACAATACATACAATATCACTCCAATCTTTATTGAACTTGGTAGGAACTTTTTTCAGCAGCATTCCAAGTGACACTGCGCTCCATTTTTACCAAAAGTCTGGTGTCTAGTTTTCACCACTATCTCAGATGCTTGGTGACAACATTCTTTTTACATTTACCTCTCACTACATCTTGCATTGAATGTTTAAAGGTTGGGTTGTTTGGCAATTTACTTGCAATCAATACTGACTCACTAGAAATGGGGGCTTATGTATCAAAGGATTTCACCCATTCTCTGTCTGTGGGTAACTGTGATGGTACATATTAGGAAAGATTCTTATGAACCCAGCCATTTCACCTGTCAAATGTAGCCAAAATATCAAATATGATTTCGATATTTCCTGATTCTCTACAGTTTATAAAATAACTAAATAAGACCTAAAACATGCTTCTAAACACTGCATATCTGAAAGAAACAGGTTAGTATTAGATTCCTTACCTTAGAATATCCCCAGGCATCAGACTGGATCCGGAAATTTTTGCGTAGCAGTACTCTTGCGCATCGGTAGGCGTCGTCTGCGGCTCCGCATGCGTCGTGGGCGCCGTGATGACGTCGTCTGAGTACTTAGACGCCGCCTCCGCGCGCTGATGTCAGTTCTTAGACACAGCTTTTCCGCGCCAGAAACGCAGAGCCATGTTAAAAACTAACACTGGTGCCATTGAAACTAGGGCGCTGAAAGGGGATGACCTCAACCCTAGATATTGGTTCGCAGAACGGGGAGGATGGGTGGGGCTGTAAGGAATCTAATACTAACTACTGTTTCTTACAGATATATCGTTACCGGAGATAAGTAGCTTGTTCATCTGAAAGAAACAGGTTAGTATTAGATTCCTTAACTTAGAATAGATACCACAGCAATACCAACCCCGGAGGTGGGTCTGCGAACCAATAATCACACCAGATAGTCCTGGAGGACGGAACGGCCAAAGAAGCCATCCCTCCGGACTTAGCTGTCCAGGCAGTAGTGTCGTGCGAACGTGTGCAGCGAGGCCCACGTAGCTGCCTGACAGATGTCCTGCAAGGGGACTCCCCGGCCCAGGGCAGTAGTAGCCGCTGTGGCCCGAGTGGAATGGGCCCTCAGACCAACAGGAGGCTCCTTCTTCGCCAAGGAGTAACAGACCTTGATACACAAGACGACCCACCGAGAGATGGTCCTCTTGTGCACCGCCCGTCCCTTCTTAGTGCCCACGTAACCAACAAAGAGTTGGTCATCCACCCGGAACTGGCGTGTGCGATCTAGGTAGAACGAAATTGCACGTTTTGGGTCCAGACGGTGGAGCCTCTCTTCCTCTTTCGAGGGATGCGGAGGCGGAAAGAAGGTGGGCAAGGTGATGGACTGCCCGATGTGGAAGGCTGTGACTACCTTGGGCAGGAAAGAGGGTCTAGTCCGCAACACAACATTGTCCGGATGGACAGAAAGGAAATGTGGTTTGGATGAAAGAACCTGGAGCTCACTCACTCTCCTGGCAGAGGTGATGGCAACCAGGAAAGCAGTCTTCAAAGTAAGAAGGCGGAGAGGACAGTTGTGAAGTGGCTCAAAGGGAGCGCACATCAGAAAGGTAAGGACAAGGTTCAATTCCCACTGAGGCATCACAAACGGAACAGGAGGAAACGTGTGTGATGCCCTTCAGAAAACGAGTTACAATAGGGGACTTGAACAAAGAAGGTTGATCAGGCAGCCTCAGAAAGGCTGAAAGTGCAGAAAGGTAGCCCTTGGTAGTGCCCAGAGCAGAGCCCTGCTGGGCAAGAGAAAGAAGGAAGAGAAGAACCTCAGAAAGAGGGGCAGAGAGAGGATCCACAGCCTTTGCTGTGCACCATGCCACAAATTTGTTCCACCTGCAGGCGTATACCGACTTTGTGGAGGGACGCCTGGCAATGTATTGGCCCCTTCAGGAAGAAACTCATCTTTTCCTTTCTTTGAATGGCACTTAGTTTGTGGGTGCAAAGGAGTTTTTTCAGTGTTCATTTTCACCGGTGATGGCTATTTACCTTTCAGTGGGGTTTTATCAGTTTTTATAGGTAAAACCAGATAGCCCCTCTCGCTCTCTCTCTCTCTCATATCTATATATATATATATATATATCAGTTGAAAGTCCAGTATTGCCAGTTATGAAAGTATTGCATACCACCTACTTCACAGTTCTCCAGTACTAACCCAAGGCCAGTATTAATTGTTTCCTTGTAAGTAAAGTACTATCACCAGACCAGTACCCTTAATACTCAAAGGTCTCAAATACTACCCACCGAAATCTGTAATACCTCAGCATTTAAAGCAGCATTCATGGGCTAAATCCGTAATGTACAAGTATGTAAGCATCAATCCTGGGCATGTTTCGACAATGCTCCAGTATGCAAAACACTACCAGAAGAGTACACTTAGACCTCCCAACTTCTAAGAATTTTTCACAGTTTGATGAGGAGTCAGAGCCTTGGATGAGCTGTGGCTTTGCATTGAGCACGGCCTTAGAGGTGCTTCTAAACAACATCAAGAAAGGGAACACTTCTGAGGGTGCCGCTGATCTCCTGGGAATGTTTAAAAACCCGTAATGGACTTCGACTGCACCAAGCTGCAAATCAAAAGCTGGTAGCCACTCTGTACAGTGGTTTATGCTGTCCTTGTGTTACACCATGTGATATCAGATCTTCACTTTGTGATCCTGTGAAGCAAGCCAATATTGTGTTACACATTTGCACCATGTGAATTTGTAGGTCTGCAGATTCCAAAATGCTCCATTGTGTAAAGCAACTAGGCAGTGCAACCAGAACCATCACCAGGGCTAAACCTAGAGGTCATGTGAAGCAAATTTTGCTCCAGTTGCACTGCCTGACCAACCAAGCGTTCTATTCTCTGTACTGTACATAAAGGAAAAAAGAGAAAAGGTTCTATGTGTGTAATAAGCGACTTCTGATTTCACATTATGCAATTAAGCCACTAGATGGGTATTTCGCTCTTTTTTTTTTTACGTCAAAAATTAGTACTTTGTTTTTATTGAATCTTTGTGCACACGGTTAGGCTGCAGAAACCACATGAATGCTCAGCTTGTTTGGAGCCTGAGGGTGTGTAACTGAGAGGGACTCGACTTGAGCGAGAGCTAGGCATCTGACGCGAGCCTGGCTCTAGCTTTCATTGGGTCACCCACCTCCAGGATCAACGGATGATCCCTGTTCAGAGGCAAGATTCCATTTATGACATTGCTCATAATTTGGTCTATGAATTGGCAAAATCTCATGAATCCAGTGGTATCAAAAGATATCTGTTTTGGTATCTACTGTAGAACTGAAACTTTACTTGGTTTAGCACTCAATTGTGTAATTTGAGAGTTAATTTTATATTACTACGCTGGGTTGTGGTGACTGTCAAAGGTAGCCACAGTGCTGTGCTGTTGGTTCCTTTTCAGAAATAATCTATCCGATTGTGTGTTTTTCTTTTGGTGCTTATAGACCTCTTGATGTGGACACATCATTGTGTCAATAACTATAATGGTATAGTTCAACTGTGTTACATTAATACATCAGTGTTGTACATGAGTTGGCAAACTAACATTACATTTTGATTAAAATTATAAAAACAAGTATAGCTATCTTACAGTATGGTTCTCGATGGCCTGGATGTCACTGACAGCATGGCAAGGCTTTGAGCATGGACGTCATTAGGAGTTGCAGCTGCGACCCCTGCCTTGCCCCGTGCCTCTACTGCCTTTGCGACCCCTGGTCTCAGAGGTGGCAAATTCCGGTAGAGCTCAGGGCAGCACATCAATACGGACGTCGGTTGTGTCCCCACTTTCCTTGTTTTCTGTCGGTTTTATTGCACTAATAGTGAATAATACGTTTAATATATTATTCACTATTAGTGTAATAAAGAATTGAGAACAATTAGCTGGAATATGACCCTCACTGGCAGCTGAGGTAATTAAAAATATACTTTGAAATGTATGTTGTGTACAGGCTTGAGGGTGTGAGTGTCTTTATGTGAGAGACAGTTTGTGTATGTGTGAATGTGTAAGTATGTGTAAGCAGGTGTGTTAGTAATGGTCAAATGGCGTGAGATGTCACTCTGACTATGCCTGACATTTTGGCGAATTGAGGTTCATGGCTTCTAAGCACATATGTTTTTAAAGTTTACACATGGTGGTCTGATTTTCATATTCTGTTTTGTATTGGTGTCTGTTTCAAATGAGGTCCATGCTGTTAATTGTTCACTGGATTCATTATATTCGTGTAAAGCCTATTTCTTTTCTAGCACACGGGCATAAGTGTCTGCTGAATATGATGGACAACAACAAAGCCTTAAAGAGTTTTTTAAAAGAGGTTTATGTGTGGAACGTGCCAAGGGCTTGGAGAATTATTTTCCTTTTTTTAACATTTTATAGCTCAAGACGACTTAACTGTTCTATTTGAACTTTTTAGCCCATACGCTCTGAAATTCTCCTAGGAGCATGTAGATGAGCTGTAAGCAAGCTGGATAACTAGTGGCACAGGGGGTGGGTGCAGTTGCGGGAAGGAGCGCGCATAACAACAAAAGAACTTGCCACTGGGTCCTACGCCTCTGCTCTCCTGCCTGACTTCAGGAACAGGAAGCAGGCACCAGGCAGCCATGTTCCCGCCCCTAAGGCAATCAGAACGCTGCAATTCAGCATTGTGATTGGTCTGAGCGTCCTTACATGGCTCTCAGCCAGGGGCTGGAGGGGTGGGCTTGTTCTCCATGCAGGCTGTAATGCAGCCTGTATGTAGAACTGGCAAAGTGTGCATGACCTGTTAGAGTGGCCCGAGAGGGCCGTCCAAACAGTCACTGAGCACATAGGAGTGGGCAAACTACTCCTCCCCTCCCCTGCCTTGCTTGGAGAGCAGAGCAGCCCTGCCCACCTACAAAGCAGTACAAATCTAAAATAACTGAAAGTTATCACTCTTATGTTTTTGCTTCTGGCACTGCTTGAAAGCAATAGGGTGAAGCTCCTCGGCCATAGTGGAGGAGTTACCACTGCGGCGAACGTCCAGATCAAAGTATATTTATTGTAAACCCTACGATGCTTGTTTTTTGAGATAATGATTAAATATGATCCACAACGTCAATATTCGTTTTTAATTTCAGGGCGCTACAATAAAAAAAGATGAACATACAGGCGCTATTGTGGTGGCGAGAATAATGCGAGGAGGGGCTGCGGATCGAAGTGGTGAGTATTATTTTGCAGCATTTCTCGTGCACAACATAAGCGTACAGAATCAGGAAGAGTCAATAGTTTGGCTTTAGTTTTGTACATAAGAGCAACACATGGGCACATGTATGGAATGTGTACAGACCAGGAAAACTACAGATACCTAGTTTCATACATTCCACTAGATGTACAGTCAGTTGTCAGTGTGCACAGTCCAACAAATATCCAAGGAACAGTGCCCCCTGGCCAGCAGTCATATATAACCCTGTGCAGCAGGAGGCACTGGTGGATGTCCATACGTGGGGTACAGGAGGAAATACAGTAGGGAAATGACCTGCAAAAATGATATGTGGATATGGTGCTCAATAGGGACAGCTGTGGCAAATTTTCTGGTCAAATACATTTTTTTCTGGAAAAGCAATACCCATTCTTCCCTCCAGTTTTTATTTGCTCAGAAATAGGTTTTATCCAAACACAAATCTCTTTTTATGCTGAGAGTAGTGTTTGGTGCAAGGCCCTCATTTTATTGGAGTCCTTCCTTGTAGTGCATGGTTTGTGCTACGCTTTTTTGCTGTATTCCTACTCATGGGCACCCTCTACTTGGAGCGGTACAGTGGAGCAGACTGGGAGGATGACACTTTTCTGTGAGCTGACCCACCTATAATTCTAGTGTGGAAGATCCCTCTGACTGCCTAAAAGAGAGAACATTTTAGGTGCTTATGTACCCCTGAAGGATTAATGGAGTATTACTTACAAATGTTTGAACGACACTCCCCATATAAGGAGTCAACTTATGCTGACTTTAGGAAAGTGGATTATTTTCCATTGAGGCTGGTTTGGCTTCAATATGTAATACTTTTACAATGCCCCAAAAACAGGCCCTTTGGATTCACACTAATAAATCTCTAGTTCAGTCCTGGTAGGGTGACACAGAGCAGTAAGGCTTTACTAGAGGAACACATGTTGGGCATTTCAGAGTACCAACATGAACAATAAGTAATTGACGTGACTCAAAAGAAATCCATCATCAATGTATAGAAATAGCGCATATTTTTATATAAATTTAGACACCAAAACAAAGGCAATCAGATGAGTATCACCTGAGTTATGGATTTTAAAAGGAAAAATAAATCATTTCAAATCAATACTGCAATGCTTTAACATTGCGGTCAATGGTAAAAAAAAGAACAAGTGACACTCGGTCACTTGCAGGTCAAGTTGCGTGGAACCCACTTGGTCCAGGCCTCAATAGTCGGCTGGATTTTACCTGGTTTATAGCGCCTGGGTCCAGAGGTGCTCTGGCTGTTCCTGAGGCTAAAGTGAGAGCCATGGAGGAGCTGGTTTTACCACTTAAACGGTGCTGGCTAGGAAACGGATGCTAAAAGCCGACAACCGGTCCCCTGAAGTGGTTGGGTAAAGTTGCTGAGTAGTTCCCTCATGTTGCAGTGTTGGTTGAAGGTAGTGGTTGCCAGACTAGCCACCAAAATGCCTTGGCAGTGGTTAGGTGAGCAAGAAGTTGTTTGGACATCCGGAGGAAAGTGGTAGCCACCTGAAACATACTGGGGGTCAAGACCACATTTCCCACAAGGCACTGGACCATCTACATTTGGGCAATTCCCTCGGAGGGCCGGATGGCCGGATGGCCAGCGATTCTTTGGTTCTGGGAGCATGTTTTTACCTGTGGACTGCAGAGATCTAGTGCCTCTACTCTAAGGAAGTCTAGAGTTGCCTTTGGATCTTAAAGGAGTCCCTCTGTCTGGGGAAAATGTTTTTTTAGTCCGGGATAAGGCACAATTGTGTTGAAGTGTGGTTGTCACAGATGCAGACTATCGTGCCTTTGTTTTGTGCAGGTCCTGTTTTCGCAGACTGGTGTCTTCATCCTCTTTTGCAATTTGAATCGGAACTGAGGTTCTAGTGCCAAGGGTGCCCCTTAAATCCTAGATTTAGGGGTGTGGGTTCAAGTAACCAATGGGCTACTATCCCCAGCTGCTAATCTGCCCCTGAGGTGACCACATCTAGGGTGTTGGCCAACTTTGCTACCTTGAGCCCCCTGTTCTGGCAGAAACCTTATTTAAATATAATTGTACAAGTAAACCTGGAAGGTTTTGAAACCTCGTCCGTATAAGTGACTTTTGTTTCTTTGTGTGATGCATCTGGGGGCCAACACCATTTACTCCAATAGCACAGTTGGCAATCGTTTCAGAAAGTGGAATTCCTGGAAAAGACTGGTAGGAGAGCTCAAAAGATGACCTGCTTTCATAAAAAAAAAAAAGTGGCAATACACAGATTCCGAGTGAAATAGCTGTCAGGGATGTGTATACTGTCATGTATTATGCCTGCCCGTGCTTTGAGCCGCATGCTGCAGCTCCTTTAGATTAGGCTTATGCTAAAAGATTGCTCCAAATAAATATGTGCAAGTTACTGTCCTTCAGAGAAGCTTTCACCCTTGATCTCACCCGTCCTTTGTGCTCTTGCAATTTCTTTGATTCTGAAAATCTCTGAAACAGTGACAATAAAGTGGAATAAAATCTGAAAATCTAAATGAAAAAATGTGGGAATGCGCAGTCTCGAAAAATTGTTTTTCCTTTGCAGTAGAGTCTGTGAATTTTGCTAACTTTGATTAATTCATCTAATTATCCATGTAACCTTTTTGTGAGAGCTATATTAGCAGTGCAGAAATCGTTCTTATCCCATCGTTGGAAGATGATACAAGATTTTGAGAGTTAGATTATTTTGGCTAAACACATTGCTCAGTAAAATATTTCAGCAAATAGTGGTCTCTTGTGGCTACCTGTTTCTCACTTGCACTCACAAAATAGACCCTCGTTTATTTATAGTATTGCTATCCCATTACAACTACAAATAATAATGTATTTTGATGCCTTAAATTATCTTCGTCTACACCACCTTTATTGATACACTGGGAACCTAATCCAGGCCCTCCCACTCTCGTTCTTCTACCCATCTAGTATCTATCTTTCAGAGGATCCTAGATGGGGGCACCATCAGGAGTTATTGGGAGAGTGGGAAAACAACAGTGAAGGGAGGAGGGAGCCCCTTTATCGTTGGAACACGCTCCCTGAATATCCACCGTTATATGGAGAGGGGGATGGGTGGGAGCATAGTACCAGAAGGAGAGGGGGATGGGGTGGCAGACCAAGAGGAGTTTCTGGCCCATATAGATTGCATTATCCAGCATACCTTACAACCTCAAATAGGTACAGCTCCCTGGAAATGGTTGATTGACTGGTTGTTTCCAACGTCAGGGAGGTGGACTACTCTGTCATAGCAAACTATGGCGAGGATAGACCCAGTTCCAGAGACCAACCTTGGCCACAAATACAATTAAAAACCAGTTCTGACATACCTAACTACTATCAAGTCCAAGCCAGTTGTATAGTGGATGCAGGGGATAACAATATTACTAACTTAGAGGCCGAACAAGGAGATTTGCCACAAACGTTAATAGCAAAACCTATTCTCGCCCCCACAGAGAACATTCGTTCTAATACCGAGCCACTACCTCCAAGACCTGCTGCGCTCAACGTAATTTCATGGAACGTAGCGGGCATTGGCAACAAAATCGAATGCCCCGACTGGTTGTCACTCATCAATTCGCAGGGAATTTGCCTTTTGCAGGAAACCTGGGCTAGAGAGGAGTTCACGTGCCCAGGCTTTGAAGTTTTCTCAAAAAAAGCAAAATGGGGGGGAAAGGGACGTCCCTCAGGACGGTTGGCAACTTTGATTGCCACCGACCTGGGTTGTAAGGCTAGGTGCTTAGACGAGGATTCTGAGGATATTTTACCTGTACTCCTAGAATGGCCAAATCTGACTAAGCTGCTGGTCATAAATGTCTATTCGAGACCCGTGCCTACATCAGGGGAATCGAAAACGATCGAGGACCTTTCAGCCTTTTTGAGTGAAATCCCAAGGGATCTCCCACAGTTGGTAGCAGGAGACTTCAATTCCCACTATGAGCCACTCCCTGGTTTACTGGATGGAGCTTCCTTAGAGGAGGATGCTAGTTGCCTGATACCAGACACGGTGGCTCCCCCACCAAGAGCCTGGTCACCTCTTGCACTACAGATAACAGCATTGACCCTCAACTATAGATTAAGGGCATGCAATGGGCGGACAAAATCAGACAACCCTAGCAAATGCACTTTCAATAAACCAGGCAGTGAATCCAGACTAGATTATATTCTAGCCCAAATATCAAACTGGACACGAATAATTGATTTTAGGGTACTGAGTAGAGGGGATAGTGATCACAACGCCCTTATACTCGAATATGCCATCCCTGGTATAGAGGACACAGGCTCGAATAATGGAAATGCGATTACTGGCCTACTCTTAGAGAATAATAGGAGGAGAGTGAGGTGGGGGAAGCTGGTAACAAATGACGCAAAACTATCTAGGCTCTACGCCAGAATTATTCCAGCACTCGAAAAGGCATTTGGCCTTGTGGATAAATTAGATGATCAAGGGAATATAGAATTACTGGGACAAGTCCACAAAGAATTAGTAAATACACTAGAGTTAGACCTATTCTCAAAAGCACCAGCAAAAACCAGTGCGCTAAATAAAAAATCCTGGTACAACGCCGCATGTCGGGAAGCAAAACGAGAACTCACATCTGTAATAAAGGTGCACGGATGCCGCGAGATAATACAAGGGAAAAGACGGGCCTATAGGATACTGTTGGCAAATGCCAAGGTAGAATGGGATCAAAAGCACTGGGAAGATCTATCTGAGGCATTAGCTAACAAAGATTCACGAAAATTCTGGCGAGTGGTTAACCACGGGTCAGAGGATCTCCCCTCTGCTATTGAACCCAATATTGCTCCTGGCATATGGCAGGAGCACTATCAATCCCTATATTCAATGGAGGGCATGCCCCAAACCAAGACTGATGATATTCCTGTGACTAGTCAGGTGGGCGAACCCTTCTTGCTGAAAGAAGTTCGCGCTGCAATTGCGGGTCTGGCAGGAGGTAAAGCACCGGGGTTGGACGGGGTCCCCGGAGACCTATTTAAGCAGGAACCAGAGATATGGGCACCGTATCTACTGTTGATATTTAATGCGGTTCTTGGGGTTATGGAGGTTCCAGATACTTGGCTGGGCGCAGAGGTGGTCCCTATATTTAAAAAGGGATCCCCTCTGCTCCCAGCCAACTATCGCCCCATAAGCCTCATTGATGTTTCTCAAAAGCTTTTTGGTAGACTAATACTGAATCGCTTGCAGAACTGGCTGGAGGAAACGGACATTCTCAGCCCGTACCAGGCGGGATTTAGGAGGGGTGTCTCCACAATTTACCAAGTATTTAGGTTAAATCTTATATATTGGCGTAGGGCACTTATCGAGGGTGGCACCCTTTATACAGTCTTTGTGGATCTGCGTGCCGCCTTCGATTTAGTGCCAAGAACAAAATTGTGGGAGGTAATGATAGAACTAGGCGTCCCGGAAGATATCCTTGCGATTTTGATCAAATTACATCATAACAATTTTGCGAGGGTCAGGTGTGGGAGGAGTGGGAAGCTGACTGAAAGTTTCCCCGTTCGCAGAGGGGTGAGGTAGGGTTTTGTGCTCGCACCTACCCTGTTCTGCCTCTTTGTGAACAGGGTAATCTCACATTTGACTGGGATCGCCAACAGCGACGCCCCAAAACTGACCGGCAGCAGGGTGCCCGCCATCATGTTTGCGGACGACACCCTGCTGCTATCCAAAACCCCGATGGGCATACAGAGGGTGCTTGATGGCTTCCAGGACTTCTGCACGGAAAGGGGCCTTGAAATTAACCCCCAAAAAACCAAATTTATGATCCTAAATCCCAAATCCCCAAAGCGTCCAAACCCCTTACTTGGAACGGTGCATTTGGAAAGGGTACATACCATAGAGTATTTAGGGATAACGTTAAATCAAAACTTGACTTGGGGGGCCCATCAGATAAAAGCCAACATGAAGCTGGCTCAAAAGGCAGGGGGTATCATGCGAATCGCGTCAAAGTTAGTCTTTCGCCCCCTGTCCCCTGCTATCCAAATCTATAAAATGCAGGCTCGGGGTGGTGTTACCTATGGGGGGGAGATGTGGGGTCACACGTCATCTTCTAATCTACAGGTGACGGAAAATAAATTTATCAGGCAGCTGACCGCCCTACCATCAAGCACTCCACTCCTGCCCCTGAGATTGGACCTGGCTTTAAGGCCCATTGCAGAAGAACTAGGGCTAAAGCCCCTAACATTTTGGCGCCGCATATGGAGTAGCCAGGATCTCATTTCCTATCGTTCTGAGCTGCAGGAATTTCTAACCTTACCTAACGCAGCCAAGATACCCTGGTTGAACTACATTAAGACAACATGTGAGACCCTCGGAATACCAGAACTGTGGTCGCACCCAGAAAGCACAAGTGCCAGGATTCCAAGGAAAGCACTCTCTGGAGTATATTATGCAAAAATGCTTACCCGAGCCTTGGGCAGTGTACGAGAGGGTTCTCGGACACGTTGCTTCATTGTGATTAAAGACTCATACAACTATGAAAGCGTTTTGGATGCAATGGCTCCTGTTTTAACAAGGAAACTTTTCTTGCAATGGAGGTATGGGACTCTTCCTCTAAAGACTTTCACCAAAGCATGGGCCGGACAGTCGCCTACTGAGACGTGCCCTGCTTGTGCTCACACCAAAGAGAGTGAAGTTCATGTCATCTTTTTTTGTCCAGCCTACCGTAAAAGCAGACGATATTGGTTGGTCCCATTATTGAGAAACCTGGGTTTTAGAACTTTTCTCCCTGCACTCAGAGTCTTAAAAACAGATTTATCCCCGGCGACGGTGTTTGTCCTGGCCAAATTTTTAACAGCAATGTGGCATATCAGAACCCGACATGTGAAGATGGCATGAAATCATTGAGAATCCTTCGCTCAGATATATTCTCGCCTTGTTTTAATGTTTCTTTTACAACCCCTTTTAATGTTTGATTGTGTATTTCTTTTATGATCAATTTGATCGAAATAAAGATTTGAAGATACACTGTTTTATTTGACCCACCACTAGTCCTGTAAGAATTTACCCTTCCTTTATGTTTGCCTTTTACTTAATAAGCCTTATGTCATAGAGGTTATTACTTATTTGATAACTTTTTAGCAGGCATTATGCATGTCTTTTATTAAGTATGTGAATTATAGTACTGTGTTCCTCTTACTCTACCAAGTGATGTAATTTTTTGTCATTATGTCCTGGCTATACAGAGTTTATATTGAACATCCTTCACTATTTGGCAGGTATTTTGCTAAATGTAATCATGAAATACAATAGTTAAAAAAAATACAGTGCGTTCGTATTGACAACATAATAGCTACTTCACATACCGAGCCGTAGCCCTAATACTTTGCAGCACTGCACCCTACGTACCATGAAACAATATCAATATCAATCGATCTTGATTTGCTAATTGAACTCTTCTAATTGTTTTGAATCTACATTTTTTATTTAATATCAGTGGCACAGCTCACAAACTCACCATCAATGTATACAATATCCTGTTTTAAGAACAATTATCACTATTTCAAATTAATGCCATCCTCATAGGCTACAACTCACCTTCAATGTATCTGGTTGCATAACAAGTAATTTACAGGCATCGGTCAATAACTCAAAAAATTACTGTCTTATCCCCATATTTGTTATCTAAATAGATGTATCAATATCTACCAGCTGTAGTAACGTTTACAAAACCATTATATGAAATTAACAATTTATTGCCAAAGGGCTTGACTGTGTATTGGATCTACTCACCAGGAGATCTTATCCTTATAATTGTGGTGCATGGATGGCTCAACAGCCGTTTCTATTCACAACTGGTCATTATATCCCTTCTTTTGATTTGTACTCCTTTCAAAGAGGCCCACCAAACACAAAACCATGCGATTTGACCCAATAATGGAAATACTGTTGCTACATTACAGTACCTTCATCGTATTTTTGTCATTTTGTTACCTGCAATATCAGTTGTTTCTCCACATCCAGGCCTTATTTAATCCTCCTCTTTAATTAAGAAACAAACCTATCTTGTAATTTGATGTGTACTCCCTTTGATCCTCTTCACAGATGCCCTTTCCTGTGGCTTACCCTCAAGACTGGGTTCCTCGTCACCGTAATTTTGTCATAGCAACTAAGCGACCTGCAGTCTTTCCGTGTCAATCTGTCCTATACCACCATTCTTCCAGACAAACTAGTGATCTGCTCTTTGTAGAGTTTGCTGGAGCAAAAAATAGCAAAGCCATTCAGAAGAGGATAATCTTCCATTGCATCGTACTCTGTATCAAGAACCGCTATGCACTGGACTAAAAGCAGCTTCCAGAAGGTCTGCAAGCAGATTCCACCAGGGCCAAAGGTGCTACCACTACATTGGCATGTTGAGTTCCATTCCTGGATGTCTGCCAGGCAACTATGTGGGCATCACATCGTATGTTCACCAACGACTACTGTGTGGACAGCCAGGTTTGGCAAGAGGGGCATTTTGCCTACTCGGTCCTACAAGAACTTTTGGTTTTAGACAATTCAGAGACCGAACTCCTAATAGGTTTTGTTCTGGTATCTATTCAAGTGGTGAAGTATCTGTAGTTAGAAGTCTCTATCAGAAGAGCAAGTTGCTTTCCTTCTGTAATTTTCTTTTTGGATAGACGCTCTCTAACCAAAGAATCCTCCCCAACCCTCTCAACCCTCTCATCTTCACCATTTTGTGAATTGGATTTTGCCCTTTATTAATGTCCCAAATCTCGGAAACACTGGGCTTAGAAAATTTGCTGTGGTGTCTACATTGCACCCCACGTCATTTCCGTAGTAGAACAGCAACAGTGTGGAGCCGCAGAGCACCACCTAATGGCTCGCAGAGGTACTGCTGAAAGTTTCCAGATCTAGTCTGAGGCCTGGGTAATATTCACAAGGTGGGAGTTACCTGAAAGACTATTACAGTAAGTAGCATGTTCATCCCTACACAATTTCCCCTTTTTTCATGGATTCAGCAGTGTTTCAGATCTTCTGTCTTCCCGTCAGGTGATCTGTAATACTGCTTGTGAGGCCTTTCAGTACCACATTACCAAAACTTTATTTTTGTGTTAACCAAGCCTTTTTATCATCTGCAGATTGGCTCCAGACTAGGTCTTTTTGTGCTGCAGCATGAAATCACTCATGAACTCTGAAAATATTCTCAATTACGTTTTTTTATAAATCCCAGATAGTTGGCTGGGGTTTTATTGCTTGTTTGGGAATAAAAATACTTTCTGCATCACGTAGGCTGCTGTTAGACCAGGCCTTTGTTGGCGTAGTCTCCCTTAACCTTTTTGGCAATCAACCTCCTGTTTGGACAATGTTTTGCTAGCCTTAGGGCTGAAGCGCATTTGGCTCTAATTTCTAATTTAAAACATTTGTAGAGCGCAACGTCCACCGAGCGGTTTCTTGGCGCTAACAAGGTCCGGTTCACTGAGGATTGCAGGGGTAAGCAAGTTTATAAAAGGAAGGCCTGTCTAAACAGAAACGTTTTGAGATCCTTTCGAAAAGAGACATAGTGGGTGGCAAAACGTAGGTGATTAGGCAGAGAGTTCCACAAAGCAGGGGCCAGGGTGGAAAAATTGGCACCACCCCACTTTTTCCGCTTAAAACGGGGGGTTTGGAGGAAAGCTTTGGAGGAGGACCGGAGCTCTCTGGAGGGAACATAGTCGCTAATCAGCGAAGCGATGAAGGCCGGGGCAGTACCTTGCCGGGCCTGGAAGGTCATACAGGCGGTCTTAAAGAGGGAGCGCTCCCTGATAGGCAGCCAGTGGAGCTCCCTAAGAAGGGGGGAGGAGTGATGGTAACGTGGGAGACCGTAGATAAGCCGGGCCGCGTGGTTCTGCACCACCTGGAGCCTCCGTAAGCTGTATGCCGGAATGCCATTATAAAGGGCATTGGCGTAATCCAGCCGTGAGATTACCAATGCGGCCATGATCAGTTTGAGAGCCTGGGGGGAGAAAAAACGGGAAACAATACGGATTGTTCGAAGGGTGAGGAAGCAAGAGGAAACTACGGAACTGATTTGGGAGTGAAGAGTGAGGTGACTGTTCATTTTCACTCCCAGTGTTTTTACTGTGGCTGAAGGGGTAGGGGCGGGACCAAGAGAGGGGGGCCAAAAGTGGGGGTTCCAGGGACTGGATGAACCACCAGTGAGAACCAGCTCGGTCTTCTCCGGGTTCAATTTGAGGTGGTTGTGGTTCATCCAATCCCTGATGAAAATCATAATGGACTGAAAATTAGAAACAGAGAGAGAGGAAGAAGACAGGTCGAAGATGAGCTGGAGGTCATCTGCATAATTAAATACAGTGACCTCCAGCTGCTGAAGAGCGAAAATAAGAGGGGAGATGTAAAGGTTGAAAAGTAAGGGGGAAAGGGAAGAACCTTGGGGGACACCACAAGTGACGGGGAGTGGGGTGGTCGTGAAGGCTCCCAGCCGAACCGCCTGGGTACGGTCCCTCAGAAAGGAGGAAAGCCAAACCAGGGCTGTTCCCTGGATTCCGGCCGCCTTGACACGGGACAAGAGGATGTTATGGTCAACCGTGTCAAAAGCGGCGGAGAGGTCCAGGAGCACCAGCGCCTGGTGTTGGTTGTGATCCATTCCCTTCCTGAGTTCATCTAGGACCGATACCACGACTGATTCGGTCGAGTGCCTGGGACGAAAGCCAGCCTGGCGGGAAGCCAGCCCCCCATTTGCCTCTACGTGGGCACTGAGTACCGCGGTGACGTGGCGCTCTAGTACCTTGGCTAAATAGGGCAGTAGGAGATGGGGCGATAATTGGCTGAGATGGTTGGGTCCGCGCCAGGCTTTTTCAGTATGGGCACTATGGTGGCAGCTTTGAGTGCGGGTGTCACGACTCCCTGGGCCAGAGAGTTGTTCAGGACAGTGACAGGGGGTTCAGGGCAGCAGGAGTAAATTTGCTGCAGAATGCGTGCAGGGCAGACATCTGCAGGGGAGCCCGATTTAACCTTAGGTAGAATCTCCAAGAACACTTCCTGGGTAAGGGGGGGAATAGAGGTAAGACAACTTGGGACGGTCTGAGGGGGAAGATCGACGAAGGCAGATGAAGGGGGAGGGATGTTAGCCTTGATGGTAATAATCTTGTCTAGGAAATATGAGTTAAGTTGGGTACATAAAGACTGGGATGGAGGAATTTGGGGTGAGGCTCTGTCAGAGAAGGCTAGATCATTCACAATGTTGAAGATCTCCCTGGGCTTGTTTTCGGCTGACGTGATTTTGGTGGAAAAATAGGCGGTTTTGGCATCAAGGATTGCCGTTTTATATTTGGCAAGTGCAGAGAGGAAGAGGGTTTTTAATGAAGGACAATAGTCCTTCCTCCAGTGTCTCTCTGCTTGACGAACGGTCAATTTAAGTTCTTTTAAGTTGCCATCAAACCATCTATTAGAATCCTTGGGTCGACGGATGGAAATACGGCGCAAGGGGGCTTCAGAGTCACAGCCTCTGGCTAGCCAGGCATTAATTGCCTCGGCTTGAGAGTTTGACGAGAGGCCAGCAAGGGTTGGAGGGGAATTCCGGAGCAGGGAGGTCAAAGCAGGGAGGTCAACTCTATTCCAATTTCTGGCCCATGTGTTTTTGGGGCGTGGGATTTTCGGCGCTGGTTCAATTAAGATGAAAAAGGAAATGAGGTCATGATCCGACCAGGGGCAGGGAGAGACAGTCACCGGGGAAATTGGGAGGTTGAGGGACCATACCTGGTCGAGAATGTGACCGTGAGAATGGGTGGGAACCGAAATATGCGGCACCAAGTTCAGGGAGAGCAGAGAATCTGTGAATTCCTTCGAAGTGGCGCACTCGGAAGGGTCGGAAGGCCAGTAATTAAAATCACCGAGGACCAGGATCGAAGCGTAGTTGACCACCAGGGTGGCCAGTAGGTCCTGGAACGCAGGTAGGAATAGGGGCGAGGGCTGGGGTGGGCGATACATCAAGAGGCAAGTGATGGGGGGAGAGAAATAAAGGGATCGGGCAACAAGGAATTCAGAGGAGGAAATAGGGGAAGATGGAAGGATCTGAAAATTAAAGTCCGCCCGGGCAATCAATGCCACACCACCGCCTGTCCTGCCCGCCGGGCGGTCAGTGCGTAGGGCAACATAGGTAGGGGGAAGGGTGGCCAGGAGAACGGGGAGGGACGAGTCACAAAACCAGGTCTCGGTCAAGAGCAATAGATCCGGTTTCTCAGAGTCGAGGAGGACGGATAGCTCATGGTGGTGTTTGACCGCAGATCTGGTATTGAGTAAGATGACAGATAGCGGAGGAGTAGAGGGAGGGGGGTCAGGTACGGAGGGGCAAAGCAGCGGTGGGGCCGGCAATGGCGGCAGCAGTATAGAGGTAGAAGAGGGAGTGAGTTTTAACGATGCAATGTGCTCTGCCGTGCAGTGTCAAATCGTTGTACTCATCATATACATACTGTGGAGCGGTGTATATGTGATGGGCTGATTCGAATTAGCTGTAAGCCCCTCATCATGGCATGTTTCTCTGATGCAACTCCATGGCCCTGCCGCACAGTTTGCACTATCCACAGAGGTAGCTCATTGATTGAGCCAAAGGTTTGCCCTGGTGGACCCTGTGTGCATGGATTATTGTTATTCGGGTTATCATGTATAAAGATAGTGCCAGGTCCTGCGTGTCTCCTGCTATATCAGAGTTCTCCCTAGTGATTGGGTGCAGTGTTGGGAAGAGGTTGGGCGTTTGCCTGAGTAAGCTACATGCAACGTTGGGAAGGGCACTGATTGGTGTGTTTAGTACAACAGGGCCAGCTTCTCACATTGGATTAGTATGAAGGGATGTAGGGAAAGGCTGTCTAGCATTATTTCCTACATGCAGAATAGTATTAGTATGGTGTTTGGTATCAATGAGTTGTTAATGGTGAATCCTATCTGGGAGTGGGTTAGACATTACGTTGAAGGAAATGCCACTTTGGGAAAGTGGGCGTTTCGATGTGCATGGCTGTGTGTGCCTGGTGGCCTGTCTCCTAATTCACCCTTGGGTTCTAGGGGGATAACCACATCTGTACCTTCCTGATAGAGGGCCATAAACTAAGGGTTTATGCGCCACAGCGGACCTCTGACTCTGAAGGGCCTTTCTGGAATGGTTAAGTGGGCATGGAATTTGCACCTGCATTCCAAGAGCAAGGGTCTTGGCCCCACTAAAGATTATCAAACCTCCAGGGTAGAGAGGGCCTGTACATTTCGAAGGTGGCTTTTTGAACTGATCTTATCTTCAAAGGCAATGGTGGGTATAAGTACTGGGGCTTCTGCTTCCGAAAGTAGAGAGGAGAGACTTTTAGATTTGGAGCCATACTACACTTCTTCAATACTGGGACATTGTCACGAAGAATCATTAGGGCAGGAGCGACAGTAACTGGACTATCTGCAGACTAGTGGTGGCTTGGTGCTTGTCGTGCTCTAGGAAATGGACTACCACTTTGTGGTTTTTGCCTGGGTGTTGCTGGCCTGCACCTAGTGCCAACTGTTGTGGCCAGGGTCTTGATGTACTCTCCAAGAGCCGGTGAGCTGGCTCCTGTCCATGAGATCCCAGGTATACAAAGGATCTCACTGTCTCTATGATATCATAAGGACTGCATTGGGTGCAGCGAAGACAGGTGGAAGTGATCGTGGTTGGTACAAGGACCATCCTGATATACCCCATCATGTAAGAGGAGTGTGTGCGCAAAGATCAGCAGCCATCTGAGGTGCTGGGACATGAGGAGTGCAGGGAAAACTATGTAATTGAACCACCATTATCTTTCCTTTATCTGTTTATAGCCTAGTACAATGCTTCCCAAACTTTTTAGAACCACATCCCAATTTTTAGAATAACACATTTTGCAATCCTTCTAGCTTTATTGGACACGAGACGGATGATTTTTTTAATGTAACAAAGGCATTGTATGGTAGCGCACTCAAATTTACAGGCACCACATTTTCCAGTGAAATTTCCACTAAATTTGTAAAGACAGGCAGTTTTACTGATAAAACTATATTGCACACAACTGATAAGTGTGGAAATCGGTTTCAGTGAATGCTTAACATATGTGCACCATCAAGTAAAGTGTTCTGATTTTTGATCCTATTAAAATCTTACACATCACACTTCTAAATTATAAAACGTGATCTTTTTTCTTTCCTAACTGCTTAACCATTACAGTTCATTTGCCGGGATTTACATTTTGTTGTGTGGCAAAATCAATGACCTCCTACATACAGCCTTTACTTTCACACACACTGTACCCCAGCAAGATTGTCACCCAAATCACCTTACTGTTCTTTCTCTGACTGCAAAGTGAGAATAGTTGGTGAACGCCAATCCCATGTTAGAAAATAGGCATCAATTTGTCAGAAGACATTGCCTAATATTTGACCTGTGTCTTTGAAGCACAGAAAATCTATGACTCCCCATTGTGCCGCGGCCCAAAGTTTGGGAAACACTGGTCTTGTATGTGCAACATTTGGGCCCCAGCTTTGTCCTCTTGCGTTTTTACTGATTAAATCAAACTTTTCTTTAAACTAGCAGCCTCTTCTACTTGCTTTTGCAATTCACCTACCGTACTTGTCCACCCACATATGCTGTGAATAATGAATTAGTCTTATTTGTTACTTTTTTATTCTACTAATTAGACAATTCCCTTGTGTTAGATTTGGGGGTCTCTAGTTGGCACAGGTAGGTACTTGTGACAAACAGGGACCCTTGCCTCTAGTCAGGGTAAGGGGGTACACTCCTAAAATAACCCCTGCTCACCCCCTTGGTAGCTTGGCACAAGCAGACACTTATCTCAGGGGCAGTGTGTAAAGCATTTGTGAACACATACAGTAATCCAGTGACAACACTACAGATGGACACCACACAGGTTTCATATCAAACATAAGTATTCTTTATATAGACTTATCACAAGACCACAAATGCTAAACATCCACAATACTGTACTTCAAATGGTAGTTTTAGCTTAGTTCTCTTTAGTTCTTAAAATGAGACACTTTGAGTCAATGTACCTTAAGATGCGATACGCAGGGCAACGAAAGTGTTGCAAGATGGAAATGCGGCAAAGATCCGATGCAAAGAAATAAAGACGTAAAGTTCTTCCTGATGCGGCAAGCTTCTCCGAGGTTGCGAGAAGTCTGGGCTCGATGCGTCAGATGCAGCGGCGACATCCTTGTTTAGTGATGCAACAGCGGCTTTGGCGGTGACACTCTTCGCCGACGATGTGAGACGTTTCCGCTCGATGCGACAACTGCAGCGGCGACACCCTTGTTCAGTGATGCGACAACAACAGCTCCGACTGCGGCACGCTTCTCCGTGGATGCGAGGCACTTCTTGTGATGAGGTGCAATGCGACCACTACAGCGGCGACATCCTTACTCAGAGATGTGACGGCAGCAGCTGCGACAGCGACACACTTCATCCTCGTTGCAAGACGCTTCTCTTGATGCGGTGCAATGCGTCCGCTACAGCGGCGACATCCACGATGCGACAGCAGGGGCTGCGACGCTGACACGCTTCTTCGGGGTTGCGGGACGTTTCTTGAGATGCGGTGCAATATGTCACCTACAGCGACGACCTCCACAATGCGATGGCAGCGGCTGCGACGGCGACACGCTTCTCCCTCTTGAGTCGCGCTTCCAGCTCCTTGCGACACGCAGTCCCTCAGAAGGCCCAAAAGAGCACCAGGCACTTCCAAAGAACTCTGGGGAGCTGGGGGTTGAAGTCTGTTATCCCTGAGACTTCAGCAGGAGGCAAGCTCTTCTCTCAAGCCCTTGGAGATCCTTCACAAGTTGAAATAAAGTGCACACAAAGTCCTTTCTCTTTTCTTTGGCAGTCAGGCAACCACTGCAGGCCAATCCCCCAAGCAGCACTTCAGCTTAGGGATAGTCTCTCCTCAGTTTCTTCAGGTTCCTCTCCTCCTTCTTGTCCAAAAGTGATCTAATTTCTTGGGATCAGGGTCCCAATACTTATACCCCAAAATTCTTTGTCCTCTCAGGCAGAGGGGCCTTTGCCTAGTCCAAACCAGTTCTGTAGCACTCTGTTTACATGATTTACTTATTTCCTTTCACAGTGCAGGGCAGAAACATCAAACACCCCACAGGAGGTGGAGCCAGCATTGTGGAGGAAAGGCACAGCCCTATTCAGGTCCCAGGTGCAACTCCTCCCTCCCATCTAGATGCAGATCTCTCTATTCGCTACTGGGCTGACTCACCCTGTCTCCTGGAATCCCCCAGCCCTGTCACTCAAACTCCAGACAAGGAGTACACAACCTAGCAGAGGCAGACTTGGATAGTTAGACAAGAAAAGACCTACTTTCTAAAAGTAGTAATTTTAAACACAGATAGTTAAAACCAACTTCACTAAAATTTGTATTTTATCATTTTGAGTTCAGGCATACTAAACTCTAATTTCTATCATGTTCCCTGAGTCAGTTAGGATTATAAGACGTAATAATCTAGCTGCCCATTCTGGCTTATGGAGAACCGGTAGCCTTGCAATAGTGAAAAATGAAAATGGCTGTAATTCACTATTAGGACATGCCACACACACCAGGGCATATCCTACCTTATACTTACAATGCACCCTGCCCTTGGGCCTACCATAGGGGTGTCTGATATGAAAAAAAGGGAAGGTTTAGAGACTGGCAAGTGGGTGCACTTGCCCAGTCAGCATGGCAGTACCAGACAGCACACAGGCTCTGCAATGGCAGGCCTTAGACACACTTTTACAGGCTGCTTCTGTGGCTGGCACAAGGAGCCCCCAGGACATTGGTACCGCTGACTCTGCCTTTGTGTGCCATCAATGCTGCGGCAGTCCTGGAGAAATGTGTCATGGGAGTGCTTTTGTGTGTGTGTCTGTGCGTGTATGAGAGGGTGTGTGCGGATGCGCGTGTGCACCCGTGCATGTATGAAAGACTATGATCACATTTGTTGTGTGCTTATGCATGTTTGTGCGTGTGATGGTGTGGACATGTATTTTTCTTTTTTTTTCTGTATTAGAGCATGTGATTCTATGTGAGCTTGTGTTTGTGCACGCAGATGTTTGTGCTTATGTGTCTGCGTGTGATGGTGTGTGCATTTATTTATTTGAGTGTTTTTGTATTAGAACATGGGATTGTATGTATGCTTGTGCGTGTGGATGTTTCTGTATGTGCTGCGCCCTCTGTTCGCGTATGAGTATGTGTGCACATTTGTTGTGTGCTTGTGCAGGTATGTGCGTGTGATGGTGTGTGTGTGTGTGTATGTTTTGTGTGTGTACATCCTTGGGAATTTTTGTTCTGAAACATGTGATTGTATGTGTGCTTGTGTTCTTGATAGTTTCTGTATGTTCGTCTGCGTGTATATGAGTGTAAGCGCATTTGAGTGTGATTGCGCATGTCTGTGCTTGTGATGGTGTTTGCGTGTGCATGCAGGGATGTGGAATTCCTATTGCCCAACGCCCAGGACATATTGTTAGGGGTCAAGGGCTACAAGTTTTAATGTGTATTTGTCCTTGGGACAAGTAGGCCTAACTCCCTGCAGCACAAATCCTTTGGCTGCTAGTTTGCATTACCACATTAACGGTCAGGGAAGGGCACTGCCTGCAGTTGAGTTAATATTTGTGTGCATATGTTAATACTGTTCAAATTTGCTTTCATGGTTCATTAATTTAAAGCCTTTATTATTAAGATGAGCGCTCTAAGTAAATGTAAATTCTGACTGCATTACTGACAGTGGTTCCAGTATAAAAATGTGTACACACTGTTTCAAAGTTTGGCAATATGAGGCTATGCATAATGCTCGGAGGATGCTCTCTGATTAGATGCAAATATTTGCAGAAGCTTGAAAGCAAGATTAATGATTCTTAGCTTTCAATATAAAATGTTCCTCAGAAAATAAAAGAAGGGAAAAATACATATTGCTAAACTACTGTAAAATTTCAGGTACCATTTCTTTGCAGCATCATTTAGTAAAATGTGTTTATGCATGCTAGTATTTCCCAAAAATATTCATATTGGAAAATCAATGTAACCAGTTTCAATAAAATTATAGGAAATATAAAAATAAACAAGCATTGGTAAAGCAAGTAGGTCTGAAATTGGTGGTCAGCTTTTTAGTTTTGGCAATGCGTGACTTGTTTTGCCATGGTTTTTGTAAAACCTTATTGTTGAGAGGAGCCTGGCCCTCACCATTGTGCCGATATGCTCCTTGTAAAAGAGCAGAATGCTGTCACTCGCAGTGAAGCCAACAGATACAGAGAGAGAGAGAGAGAGAATTTTAATAAACCCTAAAGGTCATGGTTAACGCCAGACCAAATTAGGGGCCCAATTAAAAGTGCACCCTTGGTATATTTCCTTGCATTAAGTGCAGCTATATGGCTTTCGTGAATTCACAAGAATTTACAGAAGTAGGGCAAGAAATTGTACTCCTAGAAAATATTTGTGAACTGCATTTTGGCATGAGCAAATTTGCATGTGTAGATTTGCTCATGCGGAAACCAGAGTATTTGCAAGTTAATTTTCCCTCTAACCACACTTTTCCCAACTCTGGAAGAAGGTTTACGTCTGCCATTATCAGGAGTACATTTCCAAAATTTCTCAGTATGGGAAAAGATTGGAGAAGAGTTGTTGAAAACCCTTAAAACATGCAAGTTAGTAGGTTTCCACAGACTCAAAAGTGCATTCCAACCCTGGAACTATTGCTTACCACTACATTCAGTCCCAGGATGTAGATCTGCCGAAATGTTGCAACCTAAAGGGATTGCTAGTATTCAAACACTATGAGCCCTGGCATGATCAAAGAAGCTATATAAGAGCTCCTATATAATGAGATTGCTGCCATAATTTGACGCCGCACTACATGGCACCAAAGGGACAAGCGGATTTTGTTACAGGACAAGTAGATTTATGAAGCAACCAGCCCCATGGACAAGTAGATATTTTAATAAATCCCCCTCCCCTGGCATGTATATGGGGGGTTTTGCATTAGATCATGGGATTCGATGTGTGTTTGTGTTCTTGGATGTTTCTGGCTATGTGCTTGTCTGTGTGTGTGTCAGTGCGCATTGGAGAGTGTGTGCTCTCATTGGTGGGTGCTTGTGCATGTCTGTGCGTGTGATGGTGTGTGCATGCTGGATTTGCTATTTTCTGGCGGCCGCTGTCCTGGACATTGACTTTAACTGCCTGATACCTAACATTAGGATGACCACAAGAGTACAGTGTACAGTACAGTCCCCTGCCTGACCCCAAGATGGCTTCCATAGTGGTCCCGTACATGTTTTACTTCCCTGGGCCAACAATTGGACATTGACCACCTCAAACCTTTTCCCTAACTTGCCTACTCATCAGGACTTGGAACCTGCGGAACTTACCCCAGACTGTGGAGACCTAGCGATTTGGCTGATGCCTGGTAGAGATACCATATAGCTAAAGAGGAGATGGGTTGTGGACTCCCCCTCCCTGACGTCACCTACCCAGCCGGACCTTGGGCAGATTTTCCCCTCGCTCTATGTCCTGTTTTCCTCCCACCCCTTTACCCTATCCCCTTACCCTTCCTGCTCAATTCACCTTGTCCCCTATGTTCTTTAAGTGCTGTTCTTGCTACCTATGTAATTTTAACTGATGTAATTTGCAACCTTATTGTCCCTCATGTAAAGCGCTCTGATTCCATCGGGTCTAGCCAGCACTATATAATATCTCATTAATTAAATCTGTTCCCTTTTAGTACTCTTTCTCCCTTTGTCTGCCTCCCCAGCTCCTAGCTCATATCCACTCTCCCCTGAATCTCTCACCTTGCCTGCTAGTCTGCCTAGCCCCCTGTCCTTTGTGCCCTTTGACTAAGCACTCCCTCTCCCCTTTTTGGGGAAAGATCCAATATTTATACTCTGGAGTCTCAGCGTACCCGCTGAGAGAGTCCACTGCGCCAAGGGAGCTACTCACAGCTGAGGTATGGTATGGCACCCCTTGCCAAAGCACTCCCTCTCCCCTTTTTGGGGAAGGATCCAGTTTGTAGGCCTGGGAGTCTCAGAGACCCCTCTGAGAGAGTCCACTGCGTAAAGGGAGCCTCCCGCAACAGAGATAGGGAACGATACCACTTCCCCTGGGATCACAGCTTACTGGACTTTATACGTTGCTCTGACTCGTCTACCGGTTTGTGTCCCCGTCGTCCTTCCCCTCCTCTTTTTCATGCGATGTCCTTCACCCCCCCTCCTCTTTCCCGCAATCTTTACCTGTCTACTTCCCCTGCTCCTTCCCCCTTCCCTGCTTTTACCCTTACTTATGTGTGCTTATTGTTTATCTTGACCTTACAAGTAACTATGTTGCCATGCTCTAATAACTGTGTAACCTTTGTAACAATGTAACCTGTAACTATGATCTGATGCTCAAGTAAAGCGCTCTGATACCTCCGGGTCTAGCCAGCGCCTCCCCAGCTCCTAGCTCCTATCCACTCTCCCCTGAATCTCTCACCTTGCCTGCTAGTCTGCCTAGCCCCCTGTCCTTTGGCCCTTTGACTAAGCACTCCCTCTCCCCTTGTTGGGGAAAGATCCAATATTTATACTCTGGAATCTCCGCGCACCCGCTGAGAGAGTCCACTGCGCCTAGGGAGCCACTCACAGCTGAGGTATGGTATGGCACCCCTTGCCAAAGCACTCCCTCTCCCCTTTTTGGGGAAGGATCCAGTTTGTAGGCCTGGGAGTCTCAGAGACCCCTCTGAGAGAGTCCACTGCGTAAAGGGAGCCTCCCGCAACATAGATAGGGAAGCGATACCACTTCCCCTGGGATCACAGCTTACTGGACTTTGGACGTTGCTCTGACTCGCCTACCAGTTTGTGTCCCCATCGTCCTTTCCCCTCCTCTTTTCCATGTGATGTCCTTCACCCTCCCCTCCTCTTCCCCCTTTTTTTACCTGTCTACTTCCCCTGCTCCTTCCCTCCCCCCCTGAATCTTCCCCTTGCCTGCTTTTCCCCTTACTTATGTGTGCTTATTGTTTATCTTGACCTTACAAGTAACTATGTTGCCATGCTCTAATTTACTGTGTAACCTTTGTAACGATGTAACCTATAACAATGATATGCTGCTCATGTAAAGCGCTCTGATAGCTCCGGGTCTAGCCAGCGCTATATAAAACCTTTTTAAATAAAAAATAAATAAATAAATAAAGTGCTGCAAGCCCACTAGCAGCATTTGGTTTAAAAGCCCTGGGCACACTCAGTGCTCTGTACTAGGGTCTGACCAGTAAACCAAATTAGCCAGTCATGGAATCACTAATTCATACATCAATTGACAATAAGGAGCACTTGCACTGTGGCACTGGACAGCAGTGGCACAGTGCCCAAACATCTAACACCAGCAAAAACACATGAGGCAACAGTAAATATAGAAGGGAGACCCACGCCAAGGTGCCAGGTCTAACACCTTGCCATGCTTCAGTGTAGCTTGTCTAATTTTTTACCATTAATTGCCACAGACTCATTTCCTCAGTCTAATCCCTGGATCTCTTTACCATTTTTCCTGCATTTCACAGTTTAAATGACAGCGCACATTTTTGGACCTCGGCAGTGGCAGCTGGTGACATTTCAAAGTGATGTGGCGTAAAAGTTGTGGATGAGTTTTAAGTAGTGAGCCAGCAAAAAAAGGGAGCCCAACTGACATTAGGATGGGTTTGGGGGTGTCCACCTAAAAAAAGTTTGAAAAAAAGAGGTGCAAACGGCACACTTTAAAGCTAATTTTAATACAAACATTTGTGAAAATCAAGGTTTATAATACAATTCTATATGTGTTGTCTTTAAATAGTTAAAACATTAACGTTTGCCCCATATTGTACTGAATTAAAAATGTCCACCAGTTCCTACTTGTTGCAACAAGTCTATGTGGGTGAACTCAGTTTGTTGAGGGGGTTTGTGATGCGGCAGTAATGAGAACTCTGGAGCTGACTGCCTATCAATGGTTCATAAAATTATTCACACAACAGGCTCATTAAATCCTTGACCTCTCCTCAGAGCACCTTGAGAATGGTAATGCCCAATTGTGAGATTGCACATAAAGGGGGTCATAGAGTTGTCAAAAAATGTACAGCAAGAAAGGAAAAGAGAATGCAGGGCTCACAAGTGAGTGGAGTGGGCATGTTCTGTGCGCATGGGAAATAAAAAAGTGAAGGAGATGAAAGGAAGTATGCACAAAAAGGAGAGAATAAAAAAACTGTTGAAGAGGAAAATGACTATTTGAGAGGTATACAGATGCAAGATTTCAGAAACCTGTGATGAGGAAAATGGTTTCATGCTCCAAACAGAGAAAGACTGCAGAGGTAAATGATGTGAAAAAGAGAGAGTGATTGAGACAATCTGAAGATCATTACCACTTACACAGAGATTAGTAATATTTAATTCAAAGTGCTACACTCCTTTTAGAGAACCCCCCCCAGCTTTCATGCCACAAAAGGCCATTTTAATTTTCACCTGTTTTTTCTTAACATGCATTGATTCGACAAGGAATTTGGTCACTTTTTGTTTCTATGATGAATGGGCCAAAATGCAGCAAGGTGCTCCAAGTAACACTACATAAATGTAATAAAACAATTTTCTTTAATAATATTGATAATACATCTTATCTCAAAATGGAAATAAATACCCTGTTGCCGATACGTTTAAAATCATTTAATCCATCTTTCAAGGATCATTTAAGGCCCATTGAGAAACTAAATTGTCTTTGAAGCAAATAATTGAATCAGAGCTATTTGCTGATTTGCCAAAATACGCAAAACAGAAAAATTGAATTAACTGTGCCTCTTAAGCAGGACTCATGCTTATCAAACTGCAACAGCATTCCCATGCATGTGAACCTAAACAAGAAAAATTAAGAGTGTGTCACTCCAGACATGTGTACCGCTACAGAAATGAAAAAACAATGAAAGGAAGCGTGAATAATCAGCACAATGATGGAGTACCGACACAGACAACATACCTACACCCATGAACACACCAGCATGGAGACGCACAAACACATGCATGCTTGCATACATGAATACGCACCAACACGCATGCTTGTACACACAATTTGCACACAGACTCACAGGCACACATTAACACACACATTTAGACCTGTAGAAACTTAATTTTTATCTTGATAAGCAAGAGATCCCATATGCAGACTGAGTTGAGGGTACAATTGTCATATTTACCGCTTCTCTCCGGATTGTCCACATCTTCCTTATCAGCATTTCCACCTTTATCTGTAGACCTGTTGTGGGTCAGGATAGGATGACTGCAGGACACCAATGTTTTCTCCTTCATGCATAATGCCATAATTGGCAATGCATGTTAAAAGAAGAGATCATTGCGTCCAATGGAAGGGGGGTGAACATGGCCAATCATTACATGGCCTCATAAGAAAACTATCTCAAGAAAAGAGAGCGGTTCTACACACCAAAGAGAAAGTACACCAAAATGACACTATGTCAAACGCAGATTCCCTTTGGGATTCATCAATAGCATACCATACTGTTTGCACACCATATTCGAACTATCATTCAATCACCAGAAAATATAATAGTCGCCAAAAAACCCAATATGAAAATGTTTATTTGATAGATCTATTTAATAAGATTAAAATGTAGAGCTATGGTGTGTACCCTGAGTTTGTGTAATTTACACGTTATCCGATCCAGCCTGAGTTTGCGGATAGACTAGTTTAAAACCTTTGGGTTTAGCGATGATCAATATAACAGGATCATCAACACAAAAAAAAGCAATAGATTTACTGTAATTACCAATAAAGGGGAGAAATGGGGCACTCTTTTAAATCTTAAGAAAAAGCTAATAAGAACTGAGGCCCATGCTTATTTTTAATTGAATTTGTCAAGTCAGATGTCATACCTATTGGCTTACAAATACAAAATGAACTTGGGTTATTTGTAGAACACAAATTCTAGGAGACTTGGACCCAAATATCTAATCGCTGCAGCCGCGATTGGATGCTTCTTATAATAGAAACCGCCCAAGATGTTATAATTATTGAAATTCAAGCGATAGAAAAGTTGGAAGCTGAGCTTAGGGACAAAACAGCCCTGGATGAAGCAAAATAAAACTTGAGCAGATCAACAAGGATGTTGACGGCTATCGTGTCTATTTAAAAAACAAAAAAACAAAAAGTTGAAAAAGATATAAATAGGTTCAGCCATGAACTTATTTGTCCTTTCCTAAAGGACAACTACTACGATCCAAAAAATGATCAAAGTTGGGAGAGGAACTCATATAACAGACCAAGGTATACGTGAGGGTCAAGCAGTGAAGATGAACACACACATAGAGAATAGCAGGTAAAAAACCATGGATATTGGATTTACCCACCCATGGGAACAACGCAGGCACACCAACTGCAACTCTAACAACGTCATTGATATGATTAAATGCCCATGTGGTTTAATCAATATTGGGATGACAACACGAAAAGTCAAAATAAGAATAATGGAACACAGATCCACCATCAGATGTCAAACGACAACAACACGTCTGACCACACACTACAAAGAAAAGAAACACACTGGCAATGATTTATTTTGGACAGTCGTGGACAAGCTGAATATCTCTCCAACAGCCCGAAATACTGTGAACACCCTTTTTTTAAGGGAGCAGAAATGGATCTACAGAGATCGAAGCCATATCTGTGGTCTGAATGATGATATCCCTTGGAACACATTGAATAATCTATAAACATGGGGGTTATCATAGGACACTGATATTTTTTATGGGCTACATGACGGGACCCTTTGGACACATAACACACAGATAATGCCATGCATCTGTCACTCAACATGGGCCACATACTTCTCACAACGTATTTTTGCCTGCCCAGACCAATTCCTCTCTGTATGTGTCACTATGGACTCAGCAAAATATAGAAAATTTCCCAGTTCTTTCAGATTTATTCACATGGAAGATGATGATCTGCCCTACTCCAAAAAGGAGCTCAGAGCCAGAACCATGGAGCAGCATCCATGAACAGGGTCTTACCTCCACTGGCTTCTCGCGATAGCATTGAATAGCGTGAATACTAAAACCACAGTTACTCTACCACTGGGCCTGAGTATTTACTCAGATTAAGACAACGCTCTACTCCACAAGTAAGGAAGTAGAGTGAGTGTCTAAGGGATCTATTTTTCATGGTCCTGATGAAAGCCGGGGACATTGCATTAGCCGGCTGAAATATGTCGACAGTTTGCAGATTGGAGGGGTTGGTGTTTCAGTAAAGCCCACCATGCACTGGTCGTTGAATGAGCTATTTATTCTGTCCAGGCAGTCCATCATTAACGGGTGATCCCTCGATCAGTTGTAATTATTTTCTCTGCACCCTTCTATTTGATCTCAGACTGTTTCTCTATTTGGTTGTTGCGTCTCCACCTCCCAGTTGCTCCACCTCCAGGGTTTATTTTATTTATTTATAAAGTTTGGCTTGCACAAAGGTGTGTTAGCAGCCCTAAGATGAAGCATGCCACAGATTTCAGTGGGTGAGGGCAGCATTATTAACTTGTGTGTTTATTTCCTCCACATCATAGCGACATAACTTGCGCAGCCCCATTCCTATGTGTGTGTGTGTGTAAAGTTGTATTTTAGGAGGTCGGAATGAAGCGTTTCCTCTTACCCCTTATCTACTGTGTGTGTTAAGTCTTTCTTTATGACCCTTAACAGAGGTATCAAGGAGGGCTATTAGGTGCACCAACGACCAAAAGAGACGAAAGCTTTTTCCCAGTCCCCCTCAAACCCCCACGCCCACAGCTGCCAGTTCTTGATGCCCCTCACTATATGTCTGCATGGTTTGCGCCTACAAAACGTCATTGCCAATTTCCTCTTGAGGTGACTGCTTTGGCTAATCATCATTGTGTATTATTTTATTTTACTTCTATGTATTTTCTTACTGCATATAAAGATTAGTTGGCAACATTTACCTTCTACTCCTTACAGTGTAAATATGGCCATCATTAAAATACATTTTTTCTTTTATATTGGTGTTTAGGGCTTATTCATGTTGGTGATGAACTTCGAGAAGTTAATGGGATATCTGTAGATGACAAAAAACCGGAGGAAATAATAAAGATTTTGGTAAGTAAATATTTCCAATTATAGGTGTGTTTTTAAATAAAGCATGCATTGTTTTTTGTAATTTACATTTGCATGGTATTGCTTTCTGTCTCGTCATTTCCAGTTCGAAGTATCCTGTTTTATTACAGTATACAATCTATTAGCACTGAATTGTAAATATTATATTTTTGTAGACCTTTGTATGGTTTATTGTTATATCTTAGTTACCGTCCCCTATATTATCATTGAATAAATATCACTTTATATCTGAACGTTTCAAAAGACTTAAATGAACTTTCCAAGCCTCTTCATTTGTAGTTATATTTGCTTGGTAAGTGCTAACTAATTTTAAGATAATCGAAACCACAAGCAGAGGTCATAATATATTTAAAATAGGTAGCTGATGTAAAATAATAGGCATTCTAAGCTTTTGCTACTGTGCTAATAGCACATTAATCTTCTGTTGATTACCCTCATTATTGTCATTGTGGTTAGTAGTCTTGGCTTGCTGGTTGACTTTCACTTACTCTGGGCTACTACTCAGACGAATGATTTAGTACCAAATGTATTCTTTTAATGGAGACAAATGTATAGAAGTTTCTCTCTTAATTTATTTAAAAAATGCGGCCAAGGCAATAGTGCCGTCATGGCTCGATTATAATAAATCAATGTGTTTGGCTTTATCACCATAGAGTGCAAAGATTGAGGCAGGCTGTAACTAATGATACCACTCAGGTTACAGAATCTATCTTAGAATGTTCTGCACCCAAGTCCATATCTAGCAAGATATCGGCCAAATACTTGGCCACATTTTTTGTAATTTGTTTACTTCTTAGGATGTTCCGGAAACTGTGCATATTACTCAGAGTACATTCCAGGACAATATACACCAATCACTTGTAATATTAGCCATTCACTATATCGCTATGACAAATCTAAAAAACGCATTCTTCTTGTTGTGGAAAATGGTCACCTTTCAGTCAGATTCAGATGGCTCAAGGTATAAAAATGTTCTTTGTAAGAATGCTCTACCCATTGAAGTATGTAAATAAGTAATTGTAAATCAGAAAACTCTTGAAATGCATCCTTTCAGTTAAAACGTTAATACCTTTACATGCTTGCTGTTCCTTAATGCATCTAGTTTTTGAGCTATCACTTGCATTTTAGCGCCATGTTGGGAAGCAAGTATTACAATATGAATATTAAAAACACAGTATGCAAGTATTGTGGATCTATATGAATATTAAAAACACAGTATGCAAGTATTGTGGATCTAGCCCTGGAAAAGGAAATGCAACATGATCATCTGTTCGAAAATGTGTCGTTCTGAAGTAGGATGATGTGAAGCTGAAAGAATGCCAGCAAATTTGCCTGTAACATTTGGTCCCATTGTGGTGGTTCCTAATCTACTGTTTGCCCAAAGTGTAAGTCACATTACCTGAAGGTGGGTAATTGATGTGGCTGGGTCTCTGGGCATCCTAGTTAACAAGTGCCTGGAGTGGGGGGCGTGGCCAAGCAACATGGCCGGCAGGACGTGAGCTCCGCTAGCTCCCGGCCTCGGAACCCACAAATCCTGTCTAATTATCCTGTACGTGCCTACAACCGGTCGCGGCGGTGGTCGGAGGACCCCCTCCCACTAGCGACCCCCCCTACGAGCGGCGACGGAGAGCGCCGGCCCACTCAGCCGCCCTGCAGGCTATTTGGAGTGAGCCCCGGGCCTCTAGCTACACAAGGCCGGGGTCTGAGGCCGAGTTGAGAGCGCCGGAGGTGGAGCAGACCCGATCGCCTGTGGCTCCTGCGGGAACCGGTGCCTTTGCCCCGCGCCGGCGCCAGTCGACACCTACGGCTCCTGTGGTGAGCCCGGCGGCCTGCTGGTTTCTCCCGTCTGGGGGCCTTGGTCGAGCCCCGGGCCTTTGACTACGCGAGGCTGGGGTCTGCGGCCTAGTCGGAGTTGACGGAGGAGGGGCGGACCTGATCCCCTGTGGCTCCTGCGGAGCCCGGCACCTTCGGCCCCGTGCCGGGACCTGCTGCCGCCTGCGGGCCCTGGAGCCTGCTGGTCGCTGCCGCGGGAGTGCCTTGAGTGGGACCCGAGCCTCCGGCTACGCGAGGCCGGGTCTGGGGCCTAGTCGGGGGAATTGAAAGTGGCGCGGACCTGATACCCTGTGACTCCTACGGGACCCGGCGCCTTCCTGCTCGCACCGGACTGTGCTGCCATCTACGACTCCTGCGGTGAGCCCTGGAGCCGGTTGGCTGCTGCCTCGGGAGTGACATTTCAGCGGACGCCCGCGGAGGTGGCCGCCCTGAGAGGCCTTTCCCGCTGGCGCCACATTGCGGATTGAGAGGAGGCTGTGGGTGACGCTGGTAGTGACGGCGAGGAGTCCCTGTCGGCCCTAGCGACCCCATCCACTAGGCACCCGGCGGGAGGACGGAGGTGGCGGCTGGTGACCATTGGGCGGCCTGAGCGCGCCGGTCCGACTGCCGGAGAAGGCCCGGAACCCCTGGGAGTGGAGCTGACCCGTGGACATCTCCGCCCTGATGAGAGAGGATTGAGAGCCCGGAGGGCGCTCTGGTGAGTGACATTCTGGACCCTGACCCCCCTCCGCGCTGAATTACCTGTCTTGGGGCTCGGACTGGTGTGTGGTGTGGCTCCGCTTCTCCGGACTGAGGCTGATGGGGACTGGACTTTGACCCGTTTCACGATCGGTGCCTAGGGGCCTGCTATATCCCTGTGACTGTTGACTGGGTGTCGCCTGGACCTTTGGTTCGGAGGGAGCCCAGTGCTGTTGCTAACTGAGGGGCCCCCCCGAGTGGCAGGCGAGCGCTCTGGACACTGGCCATGCGTAAAGACAAAATGTCGCGTGCCACACAGCCCAACACCATCATCCAATACACCACGCAGCGGCTGCCCTCCCAACGGATTACGTGCCAGTCGGGCCAGGATGAGGGAGGGGGAGACCCTGCGGAGCCAACGCGGGCGGAATTGTTGAAGGCCATACAGGGCTCACACACTGCGCTAGAGAGGCAGATTGAAACGGTCTCCATTGACGTCAACCTGCTACGTACTGACCTTCGTAAGGTTGCCGATAAGGTCACTGATGCTGAAGGGAATATTGCGGAACTACAGGGCGAGGTGAGCACTCTCAAAAAGACAGTCACGCACCTCACGCTGCGACGCGAGCTCTGGAGCGGAGGGCTTAGGATGCAGAGGGAAGGGCCCGTCGCAGCAACATTCGGGTTCTTGGGGTGCCGGAACGGCTGGAGGCGGGGAACGCTGAACGCTTTCTAGAAACATGGATCCGTGCAAAGCTGTGTCCGGTGGGACTCTCAGATGTCTTTGTGATCGAGCGAGCGCACCGCGCTCTGGTCCCGCCACCGCGCCCCGGAGACCCCCCGCGAGCTTTGATCGCCAAAATCCTCAACTATAAGGACCGCGACTGTATTTTGCGGGCGGCGCGGGAAACAACGGATCTCACCATCGAGAATAGCCGGGTGTCTATCTACCCTGATTACACCCAACAAGTCCAGGAGCAGAGGAAATCCTATTTGGGAGTGAAAAGGAAGCTACACGAGATGAAGCTGCAATATATGCTTTTGTATCCCGCAAAACTCAAGGTCCTCTCGCAGGGGAAGGCGCACTTTTTTGACTCCCCAGCGGAGGTTTGGGAATGGCTGGAAATCAGAGGCGACGACCTACCACCCGGAGAACGGGGGGGACCCCGAGAGACCTGGGGAACACGGCCTCCACGGAGACGCCGTGGCAGACGGAGGCGAGGATCTGGGTCGGCTGACGCAGTAGAACCTAGGATTACGGTGGGCAGGGACGGAGCTATGCTTCTGGAGTCTTTGCCAGGTGCGTCTGCCTTGGGGGACCGGTCCTGGTCCCTGACTCCTTGCAAGCCACGATACAGAACACGCTTCTCTCTGCTCCTGTGATCCCGGAAACTGGAGGGACTGAGTTGTTGCAGGCACCGGTTTCATCCTGAGGTGATATGACTCCAGGCTGTTCTATGTCTTTGACCTGCCCGCCTGTGTGTGGGCCGCATTCCTGATTGAGGACTGCTGTTGGCAGCGTTGACATTTGCTGCCTAACTCCCTTGAGGATCCTCCTTTGTTTCTTTTTCCATATGAGAGGTCTGTGGAGAGTTTGAGGGGGGGAGGGGGGGGTTACTTATCTGTTGGATGATACTTGCGTTGCACTGTTCGCACGGGGAAAGTACGACTGTTCCTTGTTGGGTTCGGTAGGGGGCTGGGGGGGGGTGGTTGTTGTGGTTGAGTGCGTGTGTTGTGGGGGGTGAATGGGGTGGCTGTGTACGTCCTGGCACTGGCAGGGGGAGAGTGGGGTGGCATGTTTTGTTGTTGCGCTACTCCTGCTCGTGGGTGGGGGAGGGGTTTCTTCAGAGTTTGACTGGTCTGGGGAATTGTGGGGTTGGAAGGCGTTCTGCGGGGAAACTGTTTTTGGCATCGTGTGTACCATTGTTCGTACCCCTAGGAGGCTGCTTGCGGATGCTGGACTTGGTTGCCCGGATGGGCATGGCCAATGCTTATGGGATACAAATTTTTAACTTGGAACGTGCGTGGCTTGGGCACTTGCACTAAGCGTCACAGGGTACTGTCCTTTCTCTGCCGCCATGGAGTCTCTGTGGCGTGCTTGCAGGAAACGCATCTGAATGAGGAAGGTGCCCTTAAGTTGGCGAAGAAGTGGAGGGGTCAGATGTTCCATTCCTCCTTCTCTACCTATGCTAGGGGGGTCCTTATCTGGGTGGCACCGGGGTTCCCCTGGCGGTCCAGTTTGTTGAGGCAGATATTGAGGGCAGATATGTACTGTTACGGGTGAAGCTGGATGGGAGGGACTTCCTGCTGTTGAATTCCTATGCACCCAACGTAGATGACCCGAGTTTCTTTTCCACCTTCCAGGAGCTTATAGTGTCAGATTTAAATGCCACCCTCCTCTGGTTTGGAGATTTTAATTGTGTACTGGATCCCCTTCTGGACAGGCATCCTCCCCGCGCGGGCACGAAACCACGGATGACGGCACGTCTCCGGGAGGTGATGGTCGATGTGTAACCTGGGTGCGGTCGATGTGTGGCGCCTTGGTAATCCGGGACTGAAACTGTACACTTGTTATACCCCCACGCACAATACTCTTAGTAGGCCCGATAGAGTCCTTGCTGCCAATACCGATGCGTCCCTTGTTTTGTCGGTCACTCATCAGGCTAGGTTCTTGTCCGATCATTCACCCGTAGCATGCACGGTGCAATGGGTAGACCGGTCCTCCTGTCCGCGGACCTGGAGAATGCCGGGAGATCTCCTACAGGATCCCGTGGGGCGGGACCATGTGGAGACGACCCAACATACTTATTTGGATCTGAATTGGGGAGATGGCAACATGCCTTATGCGACCAAATGGGACGCTCTTAAGGCGGTTGTATGGGCCTGACATATGGAGTCCGGAGACAGCTGCTCCGTGAGCTCGAATGTGCCGAGTAGCGCCTCTGCCACTGTCAATCCTTGTCGGAACCGGATGGGTAGGACCTAGACACTGAAAGGATGGCCTGTGAGGGCGTTCACGATATCCTTACCCGCCTGGATAAGTTTACTCTCAGCCGATATCGCCAGCGACTCCACCGTGAAGGGGACAAATCGGGCCGCCTATTGGCCTGGATCCTCCGGAGGGAATCAGCACCTGCACGGATCGTGGCGTTGAGGAACCCCGCTGGGGACCTGGTGCACTCAGAGAGGGACCTCCTCGCGGTGCTTCGCACGCATCTACAGACGGTGTATACCGCGGACCCCCTAGTGACGGAGGCATCGTATCAGTCATACCTTCGAGGTTTAACTCTCCAGACCCTCTCTGGGGAAGATGCAGAGGAACTGGACGCTGCGTTGACGCTTCAGGAGGTCAGGGTGGCGTTGGCTGCCCTACCGACGGCTAAGACACCCGGGGGAGACGGTTTTCCCCCGGAGTTTTACCAGGCATTTGCGGATACCCTCGCTCCCTGTCTCCTCCAGGTTTACCATGAGGCACTGGAGTGTGGCTCGCTCCCACCCACCATGCACCAGGGTGAGGTTTGCATGATTCTGAAGCCGGGAGGTGATGGCTGTGATCCCGCGGCCTACCGGCCTATCATTCTAATTAACACTGTTGCCAAAGTCCTCACTAAGATCTTGGCCACGAGGCTGGCACCGCATATGGCACACTTAGTCCACCAGGATCAGTGTGGGTTTATCCCGGGCCGCAACACCGCCATGAACCTTCGGCGCTTAAGCCACGTTCTCCATGATGTGCGTGATAGGGAGGTTCCTCAGGTACTGGTGTCAATAGATCTAGCTAAAGCCTTTGATACTGTCAGCTGGGGGTACCTTTTGGAGGTGCTCCAAATGGCTGGGGTGGGACCCTTCTTCTGCGCCTGGATCCGACTCCTCTATAGTGCGCCTATGGCCAGGGTCAGACTCGGAGCGGCCCGTTTGGAGGAGTGGCAACTGGGCAGGGGCACCCGCCAGGGGTGTCCCCTATCGCCGCTTCTATTCGCACTGGCGATTGAGCCCCTGGCGGTGTCGCTCCGAGCAGAGATGGCCCCCTGGGGGATACAAGTGGGGGAGGCAGTACACTTGGTCTCGTTGTACGCCGATGATGCGCTGTTCTACCTGTCCTCACCCCGGGAGTCGCTGCCGCTCCTGTTACAGCACTTGGATCGCTTTGGTGCGGCCTCTGGTCTGCGACTTAATCCAGAGAAGTCCTTGATCTTCCCTCTTGCGGGATGTAGTGAGGACCCCAGAGTGGGTTTCCCGCCCCTGGGACTTCGATGGGAAACGGAGGCCTACCGATACCTGGGAATACAAGTGGCCGTATCTGATGAGCAGTTGCTGGCCCGGAATGCCAACCGAGTCCTCCGTTCCCTACAACAGTCCGTGTTCTTTTGGAATACGCTCCCACTTTCTCTCATGGGACAGTTGGCCATCTCGAAGATGGTGATGTTGCCCAGAGTGCTGTATACCTTACAGAATACCCTGTGCCCTCTCCCTCCTCGCATATTCCGCACGCTTAATACGCTGCTCACCTCCTTACTTTATGCGGGCAGGCGCAGCAGAGTTGCATTGCACACGATGGTCAGACGCTGGGAGGAAGGAGGCCCAGAGGCCCCGGGGTTTGACCTCTACTATTATGCGGCCCAGCTGCTACCGGCCGCGCGCTGGTTTGCAGGTATAGACAACTGGGAGTTGCGACTCCTAGCGGGTAGAGCGGATGAGAGGACCCTACAGGTGGCCCTGATGCGAGGTAGGGGAGCGGACGCTTCCCTGCCATATATTGTTAGTCACACTGCCAGGCTCTGGCAACGAGTAGTGGAGAGAGTGCTGAGGCGGGCCCCATTTCATAGGGAGCTACCGGTATGGATATTGGCACCGGTGACGTTGATGGAGGAACACATGTCGTTCCGGGAATGGCACGACGGCGGCTGTGAAACTTTGGCGAATCTATACCCCGATGACTCTTTTGTGACCCTGGAAAGGGCTACGGAGACCTTGATCTTACTGTGGGAAAGTATCTCCATTATAGAGCCCTACAGGATATGGCGAGGACGACCTGGCCGCAATATCCGGAGGCGCCCCAGGTGTCCCATACTTTGAATATCATATTGTCGTGTGGCGGGGACGGCGACTGATAACTCTGTTATATACAGCCATGAAATGTGATTCGACCCCCCCCCCCGATATCCCTGTCCTGGGCAGCATGGGAAGCGGATTTGGGGGTCGCCTTAGACCCGGGACAACGCAAGCGCATAGGGACACTTACCAGGAAGGTGTCGTGTAACGCACGTTTTAAACTGATCCATTTCAATTTCGTACATCGCACTTACATAACCCCAATTGCCTTACACCGCATTGCCGCAGATAAGTTGGATGCCTGTCCTAGATGTGGTGCAGCCAGGGCCGGATTTCTCCATTTGGCTTGGGAGTGCCCGCTGGTCGGTGCCTTCTGGAAGGCAGTGGTAGTCCACATCAGGAAGATCACGTGCCTCCATATTGACCTAACCCCACTTCACTGCTTGTTGGCCCTAGTCCCCAAACCTAGGAAGAAGACCCTCTCCTATAAAATGTTGCAGCTGCTCTTGGTGCTAGCTAGGAGACGAGTGGCTATTACTTGGATGGGACAGAGGGCACCGGACAGGTCACTGTGGCTCCGAGATGTTGGGTAATGGACATTGGCTGAGGAGACGCACATGCAGCATACGCGTAAAGATGAGCGGCTGCAAGAGGACTTGCTCGCATGGAGAATGATGTGCGCTGTGGGGTCAGGTGGCAGCGATTCCGAGGCAACTAGTGCTGCTTTGTTCTCCTCCGCGGAATCGGGACCTGAGGATGGGGAGGCGGAGGGTGGGGAGGGAGAGTTGATGTTGGCGTAACACCCCGATGACCAGGCACAAGGTTCCTTACCGACAGTTGTATTTGATTGCTTGCATCCCAAGGATTTGAATCTTGTATCTACTGTTCTATCTACACCTGCTGGAGCTGTACTGGGACTATGCAATGTGTACACTAGTATTTTTCTTTCTATCGATGCCAACTTTGGGGGGGATTATGTTGTTAAATTTGCTGACAAAAAATAAAGTTTAAAAAAAAAAAAAAACAAGTGCCTGGAGTTCATGTGGCAGATAACCTGGCCCACTTATGGAGCGAATGGACTTCGTGAAGTGGTCCCACCTGAATCTTTCTCTTTGGAGACGTACTCAAGTGGTGAAAATGGGTACCCTCTCCCGAATCACATATGTATTGGGCATGTTTCCCTAATTATTACCCCTCTCAACCCTCCATCAGATAGACAAGACCATTGAGGCCTTCATCTGGTATTCCGCAATACCTGCCCTGGTAATTCAGAAGCTTATTACACATAGATCAGCAGGAGAACTGGGCCTGCCCTCTGTGGAGAATTACCGACTACCCTTACATTTGGCACAAATGGCGTACATGCACCCCTGGTTCCAAGACCCAACGCTACAGATCTCGATCAAATGCAGACCCCAGGAGGACTCATTGGGACTGCAGGCCGTCTGTCTTCCTGGCCCCGCTGGGTCCCCCAACCCTATGCTGAAAGCCATGTACGGCACCTGGATACACGCTCACAAGCTCTTTACGGTGAATGCGTATCTCCTTGTCAAAGCTACACTCTTGAACAATACTGCTATTCGCATGTGGAGGGTCCATGCTTGACTGGGGCCCCTGGCACAGACCTGGGATACAAACACCCACACACCTAATTTCCGGCTGTGAACTCAACTTGAGATGCTACAGGGCGAATTTGGTCTGCTACATACTCAACAATGGCGCTACACAAAACTACACCATTTCTTGCTGAGCAAACTGGGTCCATATCCCCTGTTTTCCAGTGCTCTCTTAACTTAACACTTGGGGTCAGTTTAAAGGTGTGATGTCCACATTCTACAGTCTCCTGATTCGCCATCTGTACTCCCAGCCAAAATTGGCTAGCCTCAGGTTAACCTGGCAGGCTCGCTTGCAGATGGAATATGATGAAGATTGGGCAGATCTCTAGGATGCCCTGCAACGGGGAGTCCGGGAGGCATGGATGAAGCTTAGTCTTTTTAAGCTCCTTCAGGGCTGGCACTCGAGCTTGGCACAGCTTCAGGTTGCAGGGTTGCTCCCTCACTCTGCCTGCTTGTGTTTCGATCATGGGCCCTTGTGATCCTGTCATTCACCACTTCTGGTCAGTACTAGGATCTATACTTTGGGAATCTATAGGTTTGTTCTGCACTTCTGGACCCCTAAGTCTCCTCCATGACTTATCAGACCATTTCAAGCTGACCCTCCATTCTCATCGCCTGCTCCTCACTGCCCTTACAGCTATCGAATTCTGTATTCTACGACATTGGCATTCTCCACAACTGTTGTCACACGAGGAATGGCTCGCAGAGATGTAGATGACCACGTCCTATGAAAAGATCATTTACAATTTAATGGACAAAGCAGATATTTTTCTTCACACATGGTCCCCCTTTCTGCAGGATTCCCCCATAATTCGCTGTGACTCTTGATTCTACCTCATCACTGCACCTCCCCTCAGCATTACTATACTTGGGCTTTGCCTTAACGGCACATCTCCCCGGCCTCTCTTCCCTGCTTTGTAGTTTCATCTTCCCTACCCTCTTTTCTTCGTGCCCTTTTTTCTTCTTTTCATTTCTCCATCTATAGTCTTTCTCACCCCTCGCCATCTTTTTTTCCCTTTCTTATATTTTAGTATTGTTTGGTATTGGTGTGTGTACTGCAATGAGCCTTTGTATCTCAATATGTGTTTATGCTGGACTTGCATGTTATTGTATTTGCTGTTATTTTGTGGTACTTAATGTGTGCCGATAAAAAAAATGGCTGCACTTAACATAATGGGGCAGTAACACAGTATGTGTGGAGTGGCAGTGATGATGTGTACTTTTGCTGAATTGCAGGTGAGTTCTTCCTTCTTTTGCTCACTTACGGTGAGGGGCGATATGTGGTAGGATAGATTTGCCCACTATAGAGGTTGCCGGCTGCAGCTCCTCTGAACTAAATCTGGACTTCCTCCTTCTCCTGGTATTATCCGATTGTCACGATTCACCAAAGCATGTATGGTAAGAACACTGTATCTAGGAACTCTACAGAACTACAAATCAACTAGAGGTGGATCTTCTTTTAATCGGAGTTCATTTCTATTTAATCCCCAGTTGCCTCTCAGGCGACACAAAAAATGGAAAATGTTGCAAAACATGCAGGTGTAATGACTTTAATTCTGTATTCTACTTATAAATAATGCACCAAACCCATGAGCTTGACATAGTTCTGCTATGTCTATCCATTCACTCTAATTCTCACTTAGCTTCTTGTTCTCACTTTCTTATTTCCTCTCTCTGACTCTCTCATTATTGCTCTGTCACTCCCTGTCTCGGTAATTCTCAGACAGTCTCACTTTGGAACTGTCATATTGTCTCACTCTTAAACCTTCTCACTCTTTCATATCCCATTGCTCTTTCTTACTCCTTCACTCTTTCGTACTCCTTCACTCTTTCGTACTCCTTCACTCTTTCGTACTGTCTCACTCTCACTGGGTCACTCAGACTCAAGCTAAATCAGGCTGTTTTACTCCGACATTCCCATGTCCTTTGACTTTCTCACTCTTTCAGACTCTCTCTTTCTTTCTTTTCATTTGACTCCATCAATATAGCAGTTGAGAACAGTTGTAAGGACTGTGTTAAGTTCACTCAAATATACTTTCTTTTGTTTAGCTTCAGGCAAATTAGAAGCAATCCTCTTTTAAACCGGCAAGCAACAGCAGGCTAGTCCTGTGCGACTGAAGGTTTTTATGGACTAAGGCAGTCGCAGTACAAACAGTTAGTTCTGTGGTAGTTTAGCCCACCAGCAGCAAGATATCATGCTCTACCGTTAGCAACACAGAGTTCAGGCGCGTAGCCCACATTAAAAAAAAAAAAAATACTGTTGTTTCTCATTCAGAGTACAGGTTGCGTGAAGAGGGTGGTTGATCCTCACCAAAAGAGGCTGTAATAGAAACGAAGGTCAGCAATCAGTCCGCATTTCAGGTGTTTTGCCAAAACTGAAGCCAAGTTCAGTAATCAGTCTGGGCTGGGGCTCGAACTTTGCTCTGTCATAAAAAACAACAAAAAAACAGTCATGTCAAAGGCTTTTGGCTTCCAGCATCTCCTTAAGATGATATGCATCTTTCCTTTCAGTATCTTGTTTTCCATCTCGTCTGTATCTTGTTTTATATGAGATATTCAAGATATGTTGGTAGTTAGTTAGGTCCCTGGGGTTTATCATAGTTCTCAAGAGGGAGTGTGTATTAATGTTGTTTTCAACCACTTGGGCACTGAAACCATGGGAGCGAGGTGTCCCCGGTTTCAATATTATCTGACAGAAGCAATACATTTTTTGATCAACGTTGCTGCATGTGATTGTACTGGTGGGTTGTTAGCCTTGCTGCTCATGGCTGTCTCTAACTACCGGGATTGGATTATATGGGCGGTTTGATTTGTTTGGAACAGCAGTGGGTAAAGGTTGTCTACCATTGTGGCCCAAATCTTTGATATTGCTATAAAACATTCTGTGGTGCTCACATTCCTGTGAGTAAGCTAGTGGCTGTTTCAAGATGGATGGCTACACTTCTTCACAATGAACATTAAGCAGCTTTGTTATCGAGTTTGTTGGTTCCTTCACCTTGGTTTTGCAGTATGGATTATTGTCAACTTTTGCTTCCTGTGGTATCCTTGCGTGTAGATCCTGCTGCTCCACTGTGCTCAATCTGAATGAGAGCCTTCGATGAGAATTCTTCCTAGTGTCCAACTTGGCTTCTGCGGTTAGTTCTGCCATTCTGTCTCGGCTGGGCAATTAAACTTCCCCCTATGTATGCCTCCAAAATTTCCAAATTACTGAACTTTAGAAGATTCAAAGAAAGGCAGTTCGCCTTCCGGCAGGTTTTCGGAGCCTGCCATGTATCTGAAGCATGCCACTCTTTGAATAGGTTACCTGTTAAGCAGCACATCCATTTTACGTTCCTTTGCCTGATCAATGTGGAATTATTGCAACACTGACTATAAGCTTCTTTCCTCGCTGATGTCACCCTAGGACTCTTCATGGTGTCTCTCACTACTCAGTCCAAACCTCCTCCCTGTCTCCACCACCGCAAGATGTGCTGTGGGGAACGGTTGTTTAGAATTTATGGTGCCACAATTTTAAATGATCTTCCCATTGACTTTCAGAAGGCAATTCTTCACCTTTCTTTTAGTAAAAAACTGAAAACACACTTAGCTCCGTTAATGCATGCATCTCCCTTTCTCCTGCCTTCTCCACCACTCCTTGATAGTTTCTTATTTTAGTCCTACTTCAGGATGCCTTCAGGAAACAGTTATACTTTATGAATAAATTAGCCATTTATTTTTCAAGTTAAATAAGTAAGAGCCAAACATGCCATTTCTGTTTCAGGTTGTTGCCTAACTGTTTCAGGGTGTAAGAATGTGGTCAGTCCATGTGGTATTTTCTAAGTTTTTCATATCTTTCCCATTACAAAAGAGCTAACGTTGCTGTAAAAAACAGGTTTATTGGCTGGATCCAAGGGATCATATCTGTTACACCAAATATGGGCACAAACTGTATTTCGAGGAACCTCTACTACCGGTTTCATGAGCACTTGGTGAATGCAAAAGAATCCCATTCTATCTAGACAGGCCGGAAAAAAGCTTGCGAGGGCTCAATTTTTCCACCCGGTTGACCAATTCTTCCAAGGGTTTCCTTTAACTCTGGGTACAATATCTTTGTGTTGTCACTATCCCCCAGAGAATGAGGCTCACCCAGAATGGGTGTTATCCATGAACGTTCAAGGCTAGCACATCACTGGAAGTACCTTCAGTGCCTAACTCAAATACTATTTATCTTTACACTAGAAGAATACTGGTCTAGCGGTGAACTGTGTTCGAAATTTGTTCGTTTTCACAGTGTCGGCCATGTAACAATTAATTAGTATTTCTTACCTGCATTGAGGTGGGGAGGGGGGGGGGGTGTCTTATTTGCATGGAGATGCCAAGGTGCAAATAAGGTCCTCCCATGATGATGGAAGGCCAGCCGGAGCCTCTGCTTGTCTCTACCATGAATTGTATAATTTGGGAGTATTTTGTGTGTAGAAGCCCTGTTGAACGAGATTCTAATGAAAACAAATGGAGCAGGTGTAAAAGGGAGAGAAGGGTGTTGAGGCAGACCACAGTGTGCAGAGTGGATTTACTTTTAAAAGAAAGATTGTACGAGGGTTCACGCGACCAGAGTAAACCTTAAAATGTGATGCTAGTTTGAGGTTTAAAAAGCATTGCTGCCTCAGGGCTTTTGAAGATGGACACAGGAAAGTTTAGGGTTGGTAAGGCAAGTAATGATATAAGAACATTCTGTGATAACTCTATATCCCGAGTCCATGACACCATGTAACTGGTCTGTTCTGGCCTTTCTTTTGTAATAATTAAACACAAATTATCCAGTATTATGGGTATCTTTCATAGATTCACATGCCTGAATCATGCCCCGTCGTCGGGGTGGGAGTCCCCGGTATATAAAATAGTAATGTCCTAAAGACATATATATATATATATATATATATATATATATATATATATGTATATATACTAATAGGCCAGAGGCCTCCCATTAGTAACCTATCTGAGTCCTTTTGTAAAAAAGGACCAAACTTTGGCCAGGAGCCAATCAGTTACTACCACCCTCTAGAACCTTCCTGGAAGGAGCCCTAGTCCCTCAGATTTTCTACCGCACGTCGTGCTAAGGGAGTCTCCACTGAGCTCTGCTCAGATTTCTGGTATTTCTGGATCTTATCCATATTTTCCTATATATATTTACTCTTGTGAAGGAGAGCTAGAGTCTACTATGTCTACCACTGCTAAAAAAGGGCTCTTCAGACCTTGCGCCTCGTGTAAGAAGCTGAGACTGCATGTAGATGACAAACATGAAGACTGCCTCTACTGTCTCTACCCTGACCATTCTGCCAAGGACTGCAACGTCTGCCGCACTTTCTCTGTCAAGACTCTAAAAGACAGAGAGGGACGCCTGCTTCTATGGCTTCAGAGACTGAAGGACAAGGATCAAATAGTCTCTTCAGGTGAGAGCGAGTGTTCCTTTAGGAGCTCACACTCCTCTTCTAAAAGGCCGAGACAGACCTCTCCAGGTCCGTCTACTTTGCCTCCTCAAAAGAAGACGCCTAAGTCTTCAGAGGGTCGACCAAAGACCATGGCAGTGAAGATTTCTCCTCAGGAAACCACCTTCAAAAAGCCTGGGTTAGTGTCTTCTGCCATGCCTGTGACAGCGTCGACAGTCACCATCTCTATGTCGACAGCTTCTGCCTTCACCACCTTGATGACATCTACTTCAACTTCGTCGTCGTCGGGTAGGTCTATAACATCTATAATTCCTGTTAAAAGATCGTCGTCGACAGCTCCTTCGTCGCCGAAGCCAGCGTCGTCGACGAAAGTTCCGTCGACGTCGACGACAACCTCGTCGACGAAGCCATTGACACCAGCGTCGACGAAGCCGTCGACGACAAGACCGTCAACGAAGCCGTCGACGACAGTACCATTGACGAAGACGTCAACACTGCCGTCGACGAAGAAACTACCGTCGACGACGATACCGTCTACGACATCGTCGTCGGTTCAAAGGACAGAAAAGTCTGCGATGGCCGTCAGTTTCTCACCGTCGACGACCACCCCGTCGACGGACCCGTCGACGGAAGGATCTCCCAAGCTGAAGTGTATCTATACACACTTCAGGATGTCAACGCATACGCTGATGCCAGAAGCGACGTCGCCTAGCAGAGTCCAGCCACTGCCGCCGGCTAATTTACTGGAGACTGAGGACTATGAAGATGGCGCTATGTTCCCAACCGCAACAAGCCCATCACAGCTGCTTGTTAAAGTACAGGAGAGTTCGGACAACGAAGACATGGATCAGGAAGAAATCCCATATCAAGAAGAATACCATTCACCTCCTCCTTCACAGCCTATGGTGTGCCTCCTGGCTTCAATTGTCACGGACCTCCAATTCCTTATAGCGGACTACAAACAGCGGTTCCCACCTACTCCGACACCTCCAGTGCCACCTCAAGCTGTGCCATCAGCTCCTCCTCCTCCTCGCCATAGACCACCTCCACTGGTGATTACCCCAGATCCTGTGTCTCTGCCTCTGCAACAATCTTCGGACGAAGAGGAGGCAGTGGAAGAAGACGAGGAGGGTCAACAGGAAGAGGGAGAAATACAGGATGACGAGTGGAACGAATACGTCATCTCACATCCAGCTTCCCCTGACCAGGCTCAGGCGGACTCCCCCCCCAGAAGACATTGGGGGGTTTCACAATATTATAGAACAAGCAGCAGCAAGGTTCAAGATAGAAATGACCACACAACCTCAGGACTGCTTCTTATACGACTTTAAGGAGCCATTCAAGAAGACGGTCCGGTCAATCCCGATTATCGACCATATCTGGGACCAGGGAGTAAAGATAATGCAAAACCCCTCATCTCTAATTCCAGTGCCGGCCAGACTTGATAAAAAATACAAGGCCCCGGACAAGACACTGGCATGCCTTACAGGCCATACTAAACCGGACTCCGTGATAACGCAGGCCACGCAGCGGAAATCCAACAATCCGGCTGCCGCACTGACTATGCCTCCGGACAAGGAAGGCCGTAAACTTGATCACATCGGGAAGAGGTTCTCGTCGATGTCTGCCATTAACGTCAGAGCGGCAAACTCGCTTGCGCTCTTGGAACGCTACAATCGCCAGATGTGGGCAGATGTAGCCCCATAGCTAGGCTCACTGTCAGAGGAGCAGAAAGACGAGGTCAAGAAAATCCTCCTTGAAGGAGAGCGGTCCGCCTCGGAGATTATTGATGTGGTGATGGATATCGCCTCAACAGGATTTCGCCAGCTGGCGGGGGCGGCTGTCCTTAGGCGCCAAGGCTGGCTGAAAGCTACGTCTTTCCGGCCGGAAGTCCAAGCCAAGGTACTGGACATGCCGTTCGACGGCGAGCTTCTCTTCGGGAAGCATATCGACGAGATGCTCCAGGGTATCAAGAAAGATACCGAGACCGCAAGATCCCTGGGAACACTCCAGTACAAGAATACTTCCTTTCGGGGCTCCAGAGGAAGAGGCCAGCAAACAAGAGGTGGATACCAGGGGTACAAATCCTCCTATGGCTCGTCCCAGCAATACAAACCTCAATACCAACAGAGGCAGCAACGAGGCCAGTCTTCTTACAATAAGTCCTCCTTTCGAGGGAGAGGAGGAAAGAAAGAACCCCCCAGAAGACAGTGACTTCTTTCTAAAACAGGCCTCCGTTTCTTCTCCATGTTAAGCAGTTGGAGGAAAAATTTCCAACTTCCTCCACAATTGGCAAAAAATAACTACGGATCGTTGGGTTCTCCAACTGGTTCGATTTGGGCATACTTTGGAGTTTGTGGACACTCCTCCTTCGAACCCTCCATGTCCCATGCCACAGAGGAATCTTCATCTTCTTCAAGCGGAACTCTCACTAATGCTTCAAAAGGGAGCCGTGGAAAGAGTTCCCAGAGGTCAGAGGGGGAAAGGATTCTACTCAAGGTTCTTCGTGATACGGAAAAAGGAGAAGAAATGGAGACCTATACTGGATCTACGGAACCTCAACACATACCTCAAAAAGCAATCGTTCCGTATGGTATCCATTCAAGAGGTGTTACAACTACTCAATTCCAGGGATTTCATGGTGTCCTTAGACCTCCAGGATGCCTATTTCCACATACTCATCCACAAAAGTCACCGCCAGTTCTTAAGGTTCACAGTGGTGGGCAGACATTATCAGTTCAGAGTGTTGCCATTCGGCCTAAAGTCGGCGCCACACATTTTTACAAAATGCCTATCCCCAGTGGCAGCCTACCTTCGCCAGCAGCATCACCAGGTATTCCCCTACCTGGACGACTGGCTCATCAAGTCTCCCACTCTAGAAGACGTGAACAGGTCTTCGAACGCCTGTCTTCAGCTATTCGAGAGTCTAGGACTTGCACTCAATCAGGAAAAGTCAGTACTGCAACCCTCTCAACGCCTCATTTTCTTGGGAGCAATTCTGGACACACATCAAGAAAAGGCTTTTCCATCACAGGAACGTCAGGCCAAACTGAGGTCGCTGGCAACACACATTCAACTCAAAAAGTCCATCAAAGTGCGACTTTTCAAGTCACTGCTAGGAATGATGTCCTCCAACATCCTCCTAATCCCACACTGCCACCTCCGTATGCGTCCCTTACAGGAGGCGTTATCAGCTCAGTGGGTTCAAAGTACGGGATCCTTCGACGATCGACTCAGGATCACCCCGTTCATGGTGAAGGCCCTGAACTGGTGGCTTCAAATAAAGAACCTGAACCAAGGCCTTCCATTCCTCCTTCCAATCTCCCCACACGTGATAACAACAGATGCATCATTGGAAGGGTGGGTGCGTTCCTACAGGAACTTCAAATACATGGTCAGTGGTCGCCAGCCGAGAAGGTGCTCCACATCAATCTGTTAAAGCTAAGGGCAGTGTACCTGGCTCTTCGAGCTTATCTGCCCATAATCAGGAACTCCCCGGTGCTTGTGAGGACGGACAACACCACCACAATGCACTACTTAAACAAGCAAGGGGGAACCCGATCCATGACGTTGTCTCAAGAATCTCAGCGAATTTGGAAGTGGCTACTCCAACACAACATCTCGCTGAGGGCAGAGTACGTCCCAGGAGCAGACAACACCCTGGCGGACTCTCTAAGCAGGCAACGGACCATCTGCCACGAGTGGGAACTCGACCAACATGCCCTTGATGCAGTGTTCTCCCGATGGGGCAAACCAAACATGGATCTGTTTGCGACAAAGATCAACGCAAAATGCCAAAATTACGCAAGCTGGCTTACCCAGAAGGGGTCTCTAGGGGATGCATTTTCGATGACCTGGTGTAACGTCTTTGCCTATGCTTTTCCACCATTTCCTCTGATCCCCAGGGTCCTTCAGAAACTGAAAGCAGAGCATTGCACCTTGATCCTGGTAGCCCCAGCGTGGCCACGCCAACACTGGTTTACAGAACTCCACCTTTTATCGCTGGATCCTCCGATTCCGTTCAGGCCTTACCCGCATCTCCTCACCATGAACCAGGGGCAAGTCCAGCATCCAGATCTGACATCTCTCGGATTATCGGCTTGGCTCCTGAGTTAAGAGAGTTCCAGGACTTAGATATCCCTCAGGACTGCAGGGTCGTCCTAGCCCGGGCCCGGGCTGACGGTACCAATAAGACATATTCCCTTAAGTGGAAGAGATTCTGTTTATGGTGTAAAGCTAACAAACTGCACCCGTTCTCGTCATCTCCGGCACAACTGCTGCCCTACCTGCTCCATCTAGCCACCTCGGGATTGGCCTATGCCTCAATCAAGGTCCACCTGGCAGCCATATCTCGATTCAGACGCTCTTCGTCTGGTGCTTCTCTATGGTCCAATAGACTGATCAAGCAGTTCTTGAAAGGCTTATTCAGGACTTATCCTCCAGTGAGACCTTTACCACCTACATGGCAGCTCAATATTGTCCTGGCGCAGTTGATGAAACACCCCTTCGAGCCGATACATAAAGCGGATCTCAAATATTTGTCATGGAAAACAGCCCTCTTGCTAGCTCTCACGTCGGTAAGGAGGGTGAGCGAGCTACAGGCTTTCTGTATTCAGGACCCGTTCCTTCAGTTCAAACAGGACAGAGTCATTCTAAGGACTAACCCCAAATTCATACCAAAGGTTCCGTCTGCTTTTCATCTAAACGAACCTATTGTCCTGAGATCTTTCTTCCCTAATCCATCTTCAATGGCGGAAAGATCTCTACATTCCTTAGATCTGAAGAGATGTCTGAAATTCTACCTTCATAGAACGGCACAATTTCGCAAATCCAACCAATTATTTATTGCCTTCAGCAGGCCCAGGAAGGGCCTACCGTTGACAAAGCAGAGCATTTCAAGATGGATCTCTGCAGCTATCGCCTTCTTCCACCTACAAGCGGGTCATCCTCTGCCCGCCAAGGTTCGGGCTCACTCCACTAGAGCGGTCTCCACCTCCATGGCGCTCTTTTCTGGGGTGCCCATTGTCGACATTTGCAGAGCGGCGACATGGAAAACACCACATACGTTCACCAAGCACTACTGCTTGGATTCTGAACTTATGAAGGATGCAGCAGTGGGACAGGCGGTGCTTCGTTATCTATTCCATTAGAGGTGAGCCTTCTTCCTTTCATCCCACCTTTCCATTTTACTGTTTGCACATTTCTTATCCTGCTACTGTTTGCAGTTTCTTTCGTTGCACTATTGATAAGTTATTATCATGTGTCTTACATACTATGTTATGCGAAATGTGCTGCCTACTACTCGCTACTCTGATTCAGGCATGTGAATCTATGAAAGATACCCATAATACTGGATAAGAAATGCGTTACTTACCTGTAACTGCAGTTATCCAGTATTGGTATCTTTCATAGATTCACATGCAACCCACCCGCCTCCCCTGGAAGGGCTCACCTTGGTTCTCTCAGTAGGTACTACTTAGCACTGTGCTTACGAAAATCTGAGGGACTAGGGCTCCTTCCAGGAAGGTTCTAGAGGGTGGTAGTAGCTGATTGGCTCCTGGCCAAAGTTTGGTCCTTTTTAGGTCGAGCTAGACGTAAGCAATGCGAAGCATTGCTTAGTCTGCGAAGACATCTATAGTCACCCGTTTCTGGGAATGAGGACAAGAAGGTGCACGAGCACATATTGCACCTCGTGGGCGCGCACGGCGCCGTGCCCCTCTCCTGCCTCGGAAGCACCAACACGCATGCGCATACCCAGAGACACACACACACACACACACGAGCACCCATGCACGCACCCATACATACAGAGAACCCACCCCCGCCATCGCATACACACACATGCGCGCACACACACTGCATACACACACTGCATACACACACGCTCCCCCCTTATCTCACCAGAGACACACACACGAGCGCACATACACGCACGCATACAGAGAACCCACCCCCGCCGTCGCATACACACACACACACACACTGCATACACACACGCTCCCCTCCCCCCTTACCTCAGCAGGCTCTTTTCTTGTCCTGTTTTCATGTGGGCTCCTTCTGTTCTGCTCCCGATGGATGGGCAGGCGGGTGCCGAAGAAGCGACCAAGAACACTCTGCGCCTGCGCGGAAGTGCACGCGCCCGCCTGACGTCACTTGTTTTGCTCGTTTACTATTGGTAAGGTTCCTGCGCCCCGCCCGGCACGAGTGCTTGCTCAAAGCAAGAAACTACATTTCCCTGTTGGGTGTTTAAACTGAGCGGAAACACTCGTCTTCATAATGCGAGCTTTTAAGGTAATTTACAGAACTCGGTTTTTCTTAAAGGAAGAACACTTCTTTCTCCGTATGAAAATGTGCCTTTCCGCTGCATCATTACTGTGGTAGAAAAGCGAACTTTTCACACCGTGTTTTTCTAACCCATTATCAGGATTAGACCCCATACAATTTTTAAATGTCGTTTTTTTACACGATTTTCAGTTCCACATATACTTGAAAAATGATCCATTCTGCAATATGTAAAACCTGTATGTCATAGGTTAACGGCCAAAAACGAACACGATAAAGTGATTTTTTGATTTTATTGATATGGTGTTTGAATGATTGCAGATGGCTGAATGGTGCCCGAGGTGAGAGGGGACGCTGCTCCGAGGACCCCACGGATGAGAACAGGGCAGGGTCAGGCATGCAGGTCACCATTAGGGCTGCAAACCCCATGGCAGAGCTGTGTCCTTTTGTCCTTGGTAGATGCAGTCTTCTGGCCTGGGGGTCTACTTAGTTTCACGTATAAAACAGGCCTTTTATTATTTTGCATAGCACAACCTCTCTGCATTTCATTCTTTTCATTTGACGTGTATGTGAAAACGAGTTGCTGAGGACGTTACGTTAAAATCTAAAATGTTTAAAATCTTCCATAACAGCCAAGGAAAACCTACCTTTTTGGAAGGGTGCGATACAGGGTTGTAACTAAATCTAGTTTCTATAGCTCGGAGTGCTGTGTTTTTAGGGGATGATTTTATGGATACAGTTGTTGTGGCCTGAAAGTGTCTAAAGGAAATTCATGTACTAAAGTGCTTTCTAGGTGCCAAGTCTATGGTTGCATGTTAATGTAGTCATAATGTGATGCTCTCTAGGGGTTGTTTTTATGATTGCACTTTAATGGTTCAAAAGTCTACAGAAAGCACACAGACACGTTTTGTTCATTTTAAATTTATTATTAAAATAATGTTGACAATGATTATCCTAGTGAAAGTGCTTTTTATTAACATTAATAAATGAATTCACTCATGATTTTTAGGTCGAGCGTAGCGAAGGGACCTCGTGTATACTTTAGTATACTTTTAGTATACTTTGTAAATGGGGGGGTGCACGCGCTGGGACAGGGGAGGTGCACGCGCTTTCCGTCGCGGATCTCGGTTTTGACCTCGTGAGCGCGCATGTGTGCGAGCGCGACTCTGCCATGCGCTTAGGAAAACGAAACCTAAGAGCCGCGCGACGTGAGCTGTCTACGGTAGAAGCTCACGCGCGCGGCTCTTAGGTTTCGTTTTGACTGGTTAAAGGACAGTTATAACAAGAAACAGGTTATGCATGGAAATGTACACACCTCGGGGTGCACAATGCTTGTCTCAGGAAGTTCCCGGTGTCTCTGGAGAGCTCCCGTGCCCTGCAGTGTTGACTGGCAACTGTAACCTCTGACGAGGGTTCAGCTTCTCTTTCGATGCTGCCGGTTGGTTTGTGTTCCTGGATGTCTGGCCGGAGGGTTTGGGTCCGACACCTGTGATGGTCTCGGGATGAGCCGACCCGAGCCCCAGCGAGAGGAGCAGCCTGTTGCACATCCGAGCCCCTTGTTTCGGATGCGCTTCTAGCGCCTCTGACCCGCTTCTAGCGCTTCGGACCCTCTGTCTCTGCTCCGAGACTCAGCAGCGCTTTGTTTTGTTGACAGCTCGTGACGTCATGCAGATGACGACTGAAAAGAGACACCTTCATTCCTGCACCTATATTAGACTGACTTGAAATAGGGCGGTTAATGCCTCACTGTTCATTTGTGGGCACAGCTGTCTGTCACAGAATAAAGTCGTTCTTAGACAGCTGCTGTTCCACTTAATGTTTACAGATAGGTGACGTTTTGACATTAAAATAAAATGCTGCCTATGTAGCACTTCCCTTCACGCTCCTGTAATTTGAAGATTGCACTTCATGTATTATTACCCAATTAAATGGCACAAAGCTTAGAATTAAAAGCGGGACAGACTAATAGGATTTCATCTGAAGCTCAAGTTACGCCGCTCGCCTGTCTGGCGCTTTGACCGCATAATTAACTATAATTGGTCTGACTGAACTAGCTCGGGTGAGTCAGTTCGTATCGTTTCCTCCCCCTCGTCACATTTCACTTGCTGAATGGTGTGTGTTGAAGCGTTCGCAGTCCTTTTCTACAAGTGTGTGCAGCAGGTTTTCAACATTGTGAATGGCCCGCGCAGACCTACCAAGGACCTTTACAGTAAAGCCAGCATATTGGTACGTCCCTGGTAGCACCGTGGGCCCGTCTAGCCCCAATTAACCTCTTCTTCATTGGTTTCCAATAGGTTTACTGCTTTCAAGTCGCGCCATCCCACCTCGCCTTTCCATACAATAACTAATAATTGTTTTATACAACTTTGTGATTTTTATACATTTGTTACCGCATAATTTGGCCTCTTTTTTTTATTTTTTATACCCAACGCTGCCGCATACTATAGCCCAAGCTCTCTCTCTCTCTCTCTCTCTCTCTCTCTCTCTCTTCCCCACCTTCTCTCTCTCTCTCTCCTCCCCTCTCTCTCTCTCTCTCTCTCTCTCTCTCTTCCCCACCTTTTCTCTCTCTCTCTTCCCCACCTTTTCTCTCTCTCTCTCTCTCTCTCTCTCTTCTCCCCTGTCTCTCTCTCTCTCTCTCCTCCCCTCTCTCTCTCTCTCCTCCCTGTGTCTCTCTCTCTCTCTCTCTCTCTCTCTCTCCTCCCCTCCCTCTCTCCCCTCTCTCTCTCTCGCTCTCTCTCTCCTCCCCTCCCTTCCCTCTCTCTCTCTCTCCTCCCCTCAGCCCGGAATACAGTACCACTGTGATCACAAAATTCTTAAGCACCCTGCAACACTGGGGATTTACAGGTATCCAAACACCAGCGTAAAGTACTCGAACAACAATGATGTCTGTCTTATAAATGTCACAAAAAAATGTTAATATTTCACTTCTGTTCTTGGATTTTCGTGAAAATACAACACATATTGCATTACAAATGCTATAGGTGTCACATTTGTGAAAGTTAAAACTATTGGCATTGTAAATGACAAAGCTATTACTTTAGCTATTACTATAGCTATTTTCACAACCAACACATAAATAAAAAAAATGTAATTCACAATACCAATGGCTCTAACTTTCCTAATGCGAGACCTATTGCATTGCAAATGCTTGTTTACAAAAGGACTCAGATAGGTTACTAATGTGAGGCCTCTGGCCTATTAGTATATATACATATATATATATGTCTTTAGGACATTACTATTTTATATACCGGGGACTCCCACCCCGACGACGGGGAATGATTCAGGCATGTGAATCTATGAAAGATACCAATACTGGATAACTGCAGTTACAGGTAAGTAACGCATTTCATATAATTTTAAGATATCCTAGCACATCGAGTAAGGTTCTCCTAAAATTATGTCTCAAATGAACTTGACTGCTATATTTACACATTGGTAATCTTCAGATCTGAGCACAATGTTTTTATTAATGTGCAAATTGTGTATGGTTTCCAAATGAATCCATTAGCATTGTATACATAGCAGCGAAGCCCCAAGCCTATTAGTTTGTATACAGAGCCGCTAAGCACTGGGCCCCAAAGAATGTGTTTCTGACTGGCAGTGATCTTCCACCTCCCCTGAATCTCCAGGCACCGGGCTGAGGGGGTGGGATGTTGGCGATGCTTTTGGGATTCCAACCAGCATCTCTCCTGCCAGCCTAGACCCGCACTGACACAGAAATTGAGACCATGTTGACCGAATGTCCTCACAGAATCTCAATCCGTCTGAAGCTTCCTCTTTGCTCTGAATGTCTGAGCGAAGAGCGCAGCTTCATGTTAGGAAGTGTAGAAAGCTGCAGACGGTGGCAGGCCATAAGATACTTATTTTCGGCACTGTGTGGGGGCATTGGAGAGATGGGAAAAAGTCTTTGCAACGCGATTTTTACATCGCAGTGCCTTCACTACGCATTTGTTACCTTGCATTTGTTTTGTAGGCCTTTACCATGTATGCCTTTATTTACCACGCAGTTAAGGTAAGTTTTGAGGGTTTGGGGGGTCTCCCCCAAAATATAAAGAAATATATATTTAAACTTACCTCAGTAATGCGTGGTAGTGGCATGCGAGGTAAAAGCAAATACATGCTAAATAAATGCGGGGTAACAAATGTGATTTAAAGGCATGCAATGTTTTTACTAACGTTGTACCGTCATGCAATCAGGGTGATGGGGAGGGTATTCCCGAAAAAGGTAGTATGCCAGATTTTTTTTTTTTAGATTGGTCAGGAGAGGGAAGTATCCAGAGGGAATTGGAGGGTTCTTTTAAAAGTGACTGGGGAGGGTGGCATGACTCCAGTTTTTTTTCCCTCAAATTAGGGCAGAGAGGCTTCGATTGTGAGTGGTGGGGCGCTGATAGGATTTGGAATATTTTTGTATTGGTAAGGGAAGACATTTACCTGTAGGTGGTGTGAAGTGTGGCATAACACCATGCAGTTTAGGAGGCACTGAGGCAGGTATGATCATGTTGTGCATGACACCCCATGACCTCTAAGTTCCTATGCTGCTCATTTCAGTAGTGGAAGAGGATTTTGATGGAGTTCACAGAACATAACATTTTAGTTGAATTTTAGTCAATAACATTACGTTTTTTTACCTCGGTGTTTCAAGTGACATAATAGAGAGCTTGCACTTCACACCCAGGTTCTCTCTGTGAAGTCACTAGAATTCTTCAGTGGAACGCAACCTTGTCGTTGCTTCTGTAGTTCTACATTTTGTTATTCCGTCTTTGTGTAAGGCAGAGGAATTAAAAAGAAATGCATAAGAGCCTTGTTACTGAAAAATGTTATGAGACTCACTAAACCGGATTTATCATTCCCCTGTGCTGAAATAATTGATTAAAAACGTTTAGGGAGATTTAGTGCGAGTCTAATTTTATTATGTTACACTTGGCTTGCTTAAAAAAATAATTACCGAAAAAACTACCTTCTTTAACTGTGTTTTATTTTATTTTCGCACTAGGCTCAATCTCAGGGAGCAATTACTTTTAAAATCATCCCCAGCATCAAAGAAGAAACTCCAAATAAAGATGGCAAGGTAAGGGGCCTTAAGGGGGGCTTTATATCTGATAAGTAATGTCTTCCTTGCACAGCAGTCCCGAGGCACTGAGTTTAGTTGCGCTGTTATTTTCCATGACATTAAGGTGGCCGTGGGCAGTGTGTGTCCGGAGTTCGATGTCAGACTGAAATAAAGCACTCTCTTTCTTGCAGATGTTTATTAAAGCCCTGTTTGATTATGAACCCAAAGACGATAAAGCAATCCCTTGCAAAGAGGCCGGGCTGGCCTTCCGAAAGGGAGATATCCTTCAGATCATGTGCCAGGATGATGCAACCTGGTGGCAGGCCAAGCACGAAGGTGATGCCAATCCACGCGCCTGCTTGATCCCGTCAAAGCAGTTCCAGGAGAGGTGAGCTACTTTGAAGCATTGTTCGTCTTAGATTCATAACATGTCATGTCATACAAATCTACATTACCGCATCAAGTATGGTCCTAATATGCACAATTACTACGAGTAGCGATCAGCTCAATGGAATTTGGAGGCACTGACGGGAGACATATTGGAACTCTTCTGCGCGCATAGTTTGTAATTCATTGTGTGTCTGGCAAAAATGAGTAATGACAGGAGGACAGGACTAACATTGATCCAGTTTGGAAGGAAAACACATGGAAAATAGAACTTCAGTAGCTAGATTTTCAAATCCACTTGATGTACTATGTAGCAAGCGAAGCTGCAAATGAACGTATTGCCCAGTTAGTGTAGTATTTCGAAGTGTTTGGGATTTATTTATTCAAAACCAGAAATAGATTTAATTCATTTACATTTTCTAGAGCTTATACAATTTGGGATAAGTCCAAGTAGCATGGGCTAATATTTTCTTCCCCATGATTTTGTTCTTCCCTCCAGGAGGTTTGCGCTGAGAAAGCCGGAGGTTGTGACTGTTACGCCACAGAAAATTTCCAACCGAAGATCATGTAAGTCTGTATCACGGAAAGCAAGTATTAACAAATTGGTGTGGCCACAAAACAGGAATTTGCGCATAATCCCATAGAGTTTCTTCACTGTGGTTGTCCTTGTATCGAAGTGTCTTTCTAAAGCAAGTATACATAAGGGACCACATTGACGTTTTGTGCGTATTTTATATGAGGATCTGGATGCAATTTAGCCACATTCTTCTTTGAGAGAAAATGCCAGGGCAAAGCCCCATACAAATACCTACTTTGTTTTCTAACCTCGTCGTCATTATACCATTAACTTGCTGGTAGGTGAAAATCCTGGCACACATCGCCTGGTCCTTTTCATGTTCAAATGTAGATGCTTTGAAATTTTGAGGTTCTTTAGGCATCAGGCCTACTTAAACCTCTGACTGCAATAATTTTCCTCAGTAGCCTTTGGTGAGACTGTTCTTGGGGGGGGGGGGGGGATGGAAAAACAAATTGGCTCAAGGATTAAAGATTTCAGTACAGTAACCATTTTTCGGGAGAAATTAGTTCACAATTAGTGGGCACACACTGGAATCAATATAGTCTTTATGTTGGTATTTGACACATACATATGTTTAAGTAGCCCGTTCTTCATTTTCACTTGCTAATTTATTGCATTTAAAGAAAATTGAGGGATATTGTCCAAAACCAAGCAATAATAATTGGCTACACGTGTCATAAATGTAACATGGACTGTCTTGTTTTTTTGCAAGCTCCAAAACAAATCTTGGAATTTTGGTCTGCACCTTTGGAAGTCCGCTTTTTATACATTATCATTGTCAAAGTATTGTAGAGTAAAACGCTGTCCAAAAACGTTCTACAAAAATAGTATTCTTTGAGTAAATGCAGAGTCAAACATGGCTGCAAGTGTATTAATCGGAAAAAACAAACACTTTTTATACCCTGGAAGAGATGTAACCTCACAATGCATAGAAACAACTAAATGGTGTGGTGATGCCAACTAGATGTTTTCTAGTTGTTTGAGTTTTTACTTTTTTGTATTCCAATTCTCAGATCGTTACTAGTCAGATAGTAATCCGATTCTTCAACTTTCAGTGATCCCAATAAACATGTTTCTATTTACGAGCAGGAATTAATAGCCTGATTGCGTGTTTGGCTGATCAAAGTGAAATGCTGGCAATCATTTAATTTGAAACGTGACCTTCTTTTTTCACACATACTATTTTTTTTCAATGGTTTTGCACGTAATCAGAACTCATCCTATTAATACATCTTATTTGGGTCATATTGTAATTGTTTGTCAACTCGTCCACAAAAAACGGGTCATTTCTTATTTTAAGGTGACACCATTTACTAAAACGAATACATGAAGTTGTTGCTTAAAAACCTCTGTCAAAACAAGAAAAAAACCCTAGATGTTATTTTGCCTTGATTAATTTTACATTTTGTTTTAATGCTGATTCACTTCCACGAAATTTTATTGGCATTAGTTAAACATTAACAGTAATTGTCAGTAGTTATAAGCCGTACATCTCGAATGTGTCACAACTTTAACAAGAACATTTAGTACAGATCACGTTTTGGTGTTGAATTTGATTTGAGACCTAACATTTGCTGACATAACAGGGAATAAGTTAATAATTTAAATCTGATTCAGTGAGCCTAAACATAAATTATGAGAAATTGTGAATTATTGGACAATATTGTGGTAATTAAAAAGATTGATTGTATCAAGCACTGCGTTCCAGCACGGCCTTTCTGGCAACAACACACAAGATCAAATGGGCCAGGTGGGGCGGACGCTCCTTCTCCCTGAATGCTGCCACGGCTTGGAACTCTTTACCCTCCACGCTTCGCAGCGAGCCCAATCATCTAAAATTCCGCAAAAACCTTAAAACCTTCCTCTTCTCTAAGTAAGTCAGTAGACTCCCCGAGACACGCATCTACAGCGCTACGAGGCCTCCGGGTAGTAACGCGCTTTATAAAACTCACTTTCATTTCATTTCAGAGTAATTAAACGGGATGAGTAGGGCTCACTGTAGATTGGTGGAGGATTGCCTCGTGGTGGCTGAGTAATGAATGATCTCTTGGGCAGTAGGAAATAAGAGGCACGATTGATTGGCATTCAGAATAATGTGATGTGTCAATCTAATGTGACCTGTTCATTTCTAATGATCTGTAAGTATGAATCGGAGAGAATAGCACTGGTGTTCTTAAGTTCTTTTGCATATTCATGTTGTGGGAGGCCATCTATGGCACTGGATGGTAAGAGTATACAGGTATTTGTATTCAGTAGTGGTTAAAATAGGATGAATATATTTATCTATATTTAAGCTGTGTGCGCCACGGAAGGGAGGGCTGCACCCAGCAGGAACCTTTGTTTTTCTTGCTGCATGGCTTGAGTCTGGTGAAACGAAATATCTGAGGCCAAAGAAGATTCATCAAAAGAGCGGTCTTGATCTATCCCTATCAGAGTATGAGCAACCTGCAACGAAAGGGCTTTAATGCCGCCTCCATTTAATTCTACCCAATCGCCTGTCAAGTGAAATGATCCTCTGGGCTCCTCTTGTTCTCCTATTCTGTTCACTGTCTACAAGAAGCCTTTGTCAGCCATCATCTGAGCATTTAGTTTGAATTCCTTCAGCACTCTGTCAATTCTTGTCTCATGGTCACTTAATACTGTCTGAGTATCAAATTGCTTTAGAAAATGGTGGTTCTAATGCTGGGTTTGTGCAGTTTGTAGACACCTGACGTATGACCTGGACCGTGTCAGTAACAAAGGTATATAACCTAAACTTTACTTTTGCCAAAGAACTACAAATGAGGAGGCAAGTAAATCCCTGTAGTCTCAACTTGTTTTCATTCAATTACCTTATTCAAGAAGAACTTGCCTTTGATTCCATCTCTTTTTTATGTTGTAAAAATTAAGAATTGTGCAATAACAAAATTCAGTGACATGGAAGTCCAGCTTATTCGCATTTTGACTTAGATGTTAATTGTGATACATGCTCCAATAACAAACAATATTTATATGCAATATTTAAGAAGAAAAAGGGAGGAAAAGATGTTACTTCAAAACAGGAATGATAAACCAGTTAGGCAAAGTCCGAGGATAATAATACAGGTGGGAGGCGAAAGGAGGCACAATAATAGTGATCAGGAAGCATTCAGAATCCATGCTAATTATGGGGTGGGAGGGTTATTCTGGAAAATGGGGGACCACATAAGAAGAAAATATCTGCTTTGTCCATTAAGTATTAAATGACCCTTTCATAGGATGTCTCTGTGAGCCATTCCTCCTGTAACTGCAATTGTGGAGAATGAGAATGCCATACAATACAGATTTTGGCAACTAGGATTCCATCTCATTTCAAGGCCCCCCTGGTTGGTCCTGGAATCTAGTCCAGATTACCCTACACGAATACTGTCAGTAGAGACTATTTATTTTTCAGAATATTCAAAATATATCAGTAAAACTTGTTTTTATCTTGCAGATGTGTGTAATGTCTATTTGGCCTATCAAACCATGACTCATAGGTGGTCAGCACATGAAGTTCAATGTTCTGACACACAAATATTTTTACAGTCGGCGTCCTAATAGTTTTCTACTCTCAGGAGATTGACATTTGTTCTCTGTTATTCGGTTTAAGAGAACTCACTTGGTTGGGGGAGGTAGCCTTTTTAGTTCTGGTTCCCCAATTATGGAGCATGTACCAGTCACACTTCGGGCCAACCAAAGTCACAATATGTTTTGGATGTAATGTGAGACTTATCCTTTAGCTGACCTCTCTCCATCTCCTTTTTCTCCCTTTGGGTAATAATGCATTCCTAGCACCGGGAAGCCTGTGGGTGCACCTGTCCTTCTGAAATACCTTATTCACTCATTCATTGGTTTAAAGCTTGGGCAGGGTTTGAAGTAGGAAAATTGAGCTGTAAGGTTCATCCGGTTGCGTCAGACCCCAGGTGCGTTTTGACTTTCTCTCCGTTTGCAGATGTCTGGTCCCCTTCTCCGAAGGCTCAGACTCGACTAAATTGACACATTTGGATGCTATTCTGGAGATTCCTAGCGCTTAAACATTTGAAACTGCAGCATCTGTTTCTTTATGTTGTGTTGGGTCAAGAAAGGATTTACCACAGAGGTATATAGATCATTGTCCAAGAATAGCTTAACAATAAATGGATCTAATATTCTATGGACCACCACATTGTACATGTGAAAGGTGCTACATGCCATAATCCCTACAACAAACTCTAGTGAAACCAGCTGGTATGTATTTGGGTAAAGCGGGAAATAAATCTAAAGCTATTGTTAATGAAATGTATTATTAGCCATTTTTTTTTTTTTTTTGGTGTTAGACTTTATTTATAGTTGCCAATAATACAGTACATTATTCATTACATCAAAGGTTTGTCGTCTATTAGTCATCATCATATCGACAGTGTTACACAGCTATTCAGCCGACAACCTTCCGGTCCGGCAGCAAATGCTAGCGTAGTACATAAGCCATTCAAAGAATAATTGGTTAATACGCATCGTCTTACTTTTTTAATTATTCTAACAAAACTGTAGACTCATTAAGATCAGATGGTCACTTATAACCATTACAACGTATCTTCAATGTCACTAGCCGGTTCAAGGTGCCCGGGCTGTTGTCCCATCCCCTACCAATCCCAGGCCATGCATTACCTCTAGTGCTCGGTTCCCAAGCTGCCTCCCATCTCCTCCCTGCCTCTTAGTATCTCAATCATCCATCTCTTCCTCATCCCCTGAGCTATCTACCTCCTCTTCAGGAAGTGGTTCGCATAGGTCCCCTCTGTATCCGTTCCATGATTGCCAGACCATGTTCCATTTGCGAGGATTAGCTCTCATTTTATAGACTGCACGCTCAATCAACATGAGTCTGTCCATCGTCCTGCACCATAACGCTAATGTAGGTGTTTCCGCCACTCCCCACCTCTGTGCAATGTCTCGCTTTGCCACCATGGCCCCGATCGTAACCCATTGCCGCTTCCGATGCGTCAGATCAGTCTGCTCCCACACATTCAATAGACATACACGCGGGTCCGGCGCCAGTGAGATCTCAAGAGTTTGGGAGATGGTGCGCATTACTTGTCTCCAATACCCCGAGATAGCCGGACACTCCCAAAGTGTGTGCAAAAGTGTCCCCTCCTCTCCACACCCTCTAAGACAGTACGGGTTTTCTGCCCTGTGCATTTTATGTAAGGTGGTTCTGGTGTAGTATACCCTGTGTAGTATCTTGAATTGTACCAGTCTGAACCGACCCGAGACACCCGCCTCTCGTGGTGACGCCATTGCGGCGTTCCAGTCTGTCTCATCCATGGCTCCTAGCTCAGTTTCCCATTTCTCTTTTAATTTAAGCAAAGGGTCCGGTAGATTATTCAGTAGTTTACGGTAAGTGAGCGAGGTGGCACCTGTCTGCATGAAGTCCGTGAGCAGGCGGTCCTCCAGCGGCAAAGAGTCCGGGACTTTTGACCCCGGCTCAATGGCTGCCAGTAAAGGATGTCGTATTTGCATATATCGGTAGGTTTCAGTGGGGCCTAACGCGTATTGCTGCTGCAGGTGTGAGAAAGGGACCATCCCAGTACCGGACCACAAGTCTCCTACTATTGAGATTCCAATGTTATCCCATTGGGTAAATCCCTTGCTGGATCTAAGACAGCCTAGTTGTTTAGTGTCCCACAACGGTGTAAGCCCAGTTATGACCCCTTTCCATTTAAGTCGCGACTGCGCCTTATGCCAGAGTAGCACGGTGTACTTGGTCGGGCCAATCAGTTTCGTCGTGAGTCCCTGATTGTACAATGGGGCCAGCAAGTTGTGCGTACCCAATTGTGTTCTATCCGCTAAATATGCCGGCTCATCATGCGGGGCGTGTATCCACTGATTAATGACTTTAAGCTGCGACGCCCAATAATACAACTGCATATTCGGCAAAGCTATCCCCCTGTCGTACCACCCTCGGTTGAGTTTGACATGCGCTATTCTGGGCGGGCGTTCTCCCCATAACAGATCTGTCACCACCGCTGTTACTCTCCGAAAATAGGAAGGCGGTATCAAGACTGGAGTATTCTCCAATACATATAGGAGGCGTGGTAACGCCATCATTTTAAATAACGCCGCTCGTCCCAACAGCTTCCGAGGTAGAGCTTTCCAGTGTCTCACGTCCGCCCTTAGGCGAGTGAGTGGCGGCAGTAAGTTCTGATCATAAAACACAGCTGCATCACGAGCGACGTGTATACCCAGATACTTAAATGAGGTGTCGGCTATTGTCAATGGGCAGTTGTCAGGGAGATTTGTGCAGGACCTTTCAATACATAAATGACTGATTTTGTCCAGTTGATTGTATATCCGGAGTTTAGACCATGTGCGTCACATAGTGCCAGCAACTTCGGAATGCCTGCCTCTGGGTCGGAGAGATAGATCAGCATGTCGTCGGCATACAGGGAAACTCTATCCTCCCAGCCGTCTCCCCATTGCAGCCCTTTTAATAACGGGGTAGTCCTAATAACAGTAGCCAGTGGTTCTAGGACCAGCGCGAACAGTAGGGGGGAGAGTGGGCATCCTTGTCGTGTCCCCCTAGCCAAAGGGATTTCTCGGGAGATGTGGCCATTGGTCACTACATGCGCAACAGGATTCGTGTATAACAGTGTAATCCAGGAAATAAATTTGGGGCCAAAGCCCATACGGGTTAACACTGCGAACAGGTATTGCCATTCCACCATGTCAAACGCCATTCTGGCATCCAATGATAGTATGGCAGCCGGTTCCGTCAGCAGGGGGGCTCGCGCCATTGGTCCGTGCACACGTCGGAGGTTCAATGCCGTGCTCCTATGTGGCATGAAGCCCGACTGGTCCGGGTGAATTAGGTGTGGTAGGTGCGGAGTCAATTTGCTTGCTAACAATTTCGCCAACATTTTTGCTTCGGCGTTAAGCAGTGAAATTGGGCGGTATGACGCACAGTCTGTGGGTGGTTAACCTGGTTTTGGGATGGCCACTATGGTCGCCATCCACTGATCCAGGGGCAGAGTCCCCCCCTCCCGACACTCCACGTACATGGCCAGCAGAGGTGAACTCAGGGCGTCTGTCATAGTCTGGAACCACTCAATCGGAATCCCGTTGGGGCCCAGCGCTTTGCCAGTGTGCAGCGCGTTAATTGCCGTCTGTATCTCGTCCACCGTAAGGTCTGCCTCCAGTTCATCCACCGCCTCCGGTGGTAGAGTCACGATCTGTGCATCCCGAAGCGCTGACATTGCCGCTTCCGCTGTGACTTCTACTCTTGGGGTATAAACGTCTTGGAAGTGGTCAGCTAAGATTTCTACAATCTCAGAGGGACGCAAATGTGATATCCCCTCCGAGTCCTTCAGTTGTAATATGTGTCTACAGCCCTCTCTTTTTTTATCTAACCATGCCAATAATTTACTGGCTTTGTCCCCTATATCATAGACCCTTTGCGCTGTCGTCTCTATGTTGTCTACTGTCCGTCGCTTAAGGAGGTCGTCATGCAACTGTTGGCAAAGGTGGTGTGAGTGAAGTGTATCCTCTGATGGGTGTGCCATATGGTCCGCGTTTGCTTCTTCTAGTTTCAGTTCCAAATCTAGCAGTTCCTGTCTTTGCGTACGTTTGTGCCCCGCTATTGTCGCAATCGCTTGCCCTCTAAACACTGTTTTGTACGCCTCCCATAAGGTCGTTGGGGACGTCACCGAGTCAGTATTCTCTGCAAAGTAGTACCTGGTTGCTTTTTTTAGTTCTTTACGGACGTGGGGCACCTTAAGATACCCCGGGTAAATTGGGTAAACTCTTCTACGGGCTATTGCAGAGCATGATAGAGTAAGTGTCAAGGGGGAGTGACCTGAGATACCCCGGGGTCTTATCTTTGCATCGTGTATCGTAAGGCGGCCGTCCCCCAACGTAAGGAAGTAGTCAATACGGGACAGGCAGTTGTGGGTTGCCGAGTAGTAAGAGTACTGCTGATCATCGGGGTGTAGGCGCCGCCACACATCTACTAGTCCCTGTGCCTCTATGAACTCACTGGAGCGGGACGGGCCAGGCGTCTGTGCCCAGACCGGGAACCCATCCCGTGTATTATGGGCCACCGCGTTAAAGTCCCCTCCCACTACTAGGTCTCCCTCCGGGAGCTCCAACAGGAACCTTCCTAGGTCCGGAAGCGCAGTCGCATGCAGTGCCGGTGGAATATATACTGACACTACGTTGAGGGACTTTCCTTCCCACTGCCCCATGCCGCTGCAAAGAGGGCGTAACTATCAGTCTTGGTAGTCTGTAGTATGAATCGGGATGCTCTTTTCATTAAAATGCCTGTCCCCCTGGACCCTGAAGTGAAGTCTGAGTGTGTTATCATGCGGTAACCTCGTCTATCCAGAGCCTTGCTAGCTGTACCCACTAGATGCGTTTCCTGAAGGAGGATCAGATCGTGATTCAGTCTCCTAATACTCTGGAGCACCAACCCTCTCTTTATCTTGTCCCCTAGTCCCCTGACATTCCATGATATCAACTGCAACGGCGGCACCGGCCCCGTGTCAGGACTACCTTCTACGATATCAGACTGTACCATGTGTGCCATTGTGTGCTTGTAAAAATGGACATGGTTCCCGAAGGGTGTGGTGTCTGTGTTCCTGGCCTACACCCACCCCCATGGACGCCTGCAGTCGTCAGCAATGACGGGCCTTCTGTCTTCGGGTTGACTCCGGCTTGTCCGGCGTGCATACTCCAGCTTACTGTGCTCGTTGTGGTTCTTCGTGCAATCTTTAGAGTCAAACATTTCAAACAATTAAACATTGTCTCCCCCCTATCCCCCGAATTCCCCCCCTCCCTGCTCCCCTGCTACACGGACTTTGAACTGCCCGCCACCCCAATTTAGCAGAGTGCCTGACCCCACCCAAATAGAAACACAGAGTTACTTGCTCGTTGGGGGTGAAGAGTACTCCGGAGTCAGCGACCCCTCTTACCCTCTATGGAGGTCCTTAGCCCAGTGTCCATGGCAGCCCACGCGGCAGTCCCATTATCAATTAAAGTCTTGTACCTGCCGGAGTGTCAATCCTCCACCTCCAGATCTCCACTAACATTGTCTCTCATTGATGAGCTTCTCTCTTCTACCGGCCCCTCCGTTCGGACGTCCTCACGGTCTCCTATACGCTGGTTTTTGTTAGTCCGTCCTGTGCGGCGGGGTTGGGAGGTTGGTCGCCAGCCGTCCAACCAGTCCCGGGCTATTTCCGGATTGTCAAAAAACCATGTCCTGTTTTCCGCCACCACTCGTAGTTTACCCGGGAATAGCATGGAGTATTGGATCTTTCTTTTCCTCAGTTCCTTTTTTATGTCCAGAAATGTCTTCCGTTTTCGGGCCACCTCCGCCGTGTAGTCCGGGAAAAAGGCCAGTGTGGAGTTCTGAATCTTCACGGGGGGGGGGGGGGATACCCGCGCCGCTTGTAGGATGGCATCCCTATCCCGGAAATTGAACAGTCTCGCCAGGATAGGTCTTGGAGGCGCCCCTGGTTTTGGCTGGCCGCCTGGCACTCTGTGTGCCCGTTCGACTGAGAAGAATGCCGACAGTCCCTTAGGTTGGAGTTGCGACTTAATGACGTCTTCCACAAAGAGATCAGTTGCTCTAGTACCTTCCGATTCAGGAACTCCAAGAATTCTTATATTATTCCTTCTAGAGCGCCCTTCCTGGTCATCCAGCTTTTCCTTTAGCATTTTATTCTCCGCCGCCACTTTCTCCATCGCCGTCTGGAGCTCCGATACATCTTCTACCAGTGATTTCGGGACCAGTTCCAGCGATCCCACCTTTTCGGTCATTTTGTGGAGATCTGCTCTAATGAGAGTTATTTCGGTAGAGATGGAGCCCACCGTGTTCTGCACCTGCGTTAGTGCTCGCATCACGTCATCCAATGTCACTTTTTTGGTCCCCACGCCGTCAACCGTTTTTGTGGAGTTTTGCCTTCCTTCCGCTGGAATGGACGTAGTTTTATCGCAGGTGTATCGTTCGATACGTGTTTGCATCGCGCTGCCTTTGGAGCCCCTTCCCGCCATGATCTTCTGCCAATGCTCCACTGGTGGCCAGCACAATTGGCTTTCAGGAGGGGCGGACCAGGGGGGGGGGGGGGGGGGGAACAGCCACGGTTTCGGTCCAACCTGTGTCCCAGCTCAGCCCCTGTAGTGCTTTGGTCAGGCAGCCAGTTCAATCTGGGTCAGGGTCTTTATCCGATGTATTCCGGACCTCTATGGAGCTGCAGCCTCAGCGCATATGTCCAGCGCGGTGATTAGTCCTTTCTGGCCACACACCTATCTCACTCCCCGCAGCGCAGGGTCGCAGCTGCCCCGGTAAAGGCAATCCTCGGTACTGTGTGGAGCAGGGCTGCGCTCACGATTCGCAGCGAGTGGCTCCCTGCCTATGTTTGGGACAAGTGCGCCCCTCAGCGACTTTACGGCCTTATTTGACTGTCAGTGCAGAGTGGCCCGATGTGTTACCAAAGCTCCCGGTGCACGGGGTCACACAACTACTGGCCTGGTCTCCCGTCTGGTCCCTCCAGCACCCGTGCTGTTCACCACTGTCCCCCCGGCTCGTGCTCGGTTTACGGCCTCCAGGTCCAGAAATAGTCGAAACTGGGAGTTGCCTATATAGACGAGTCCAGATATGTTAAACAGCCGTGTTGTACTCTTTTGCAGAAGTTGGTGGTAGTTTGTGCAGCTCTGGTGAACTGGCAGTGAAAATCCCAGGAGGAATGTCGTTTGGCAGACTAGATTTTTTCACTTCTGTGTTAGCTTATCAAAATTCATGTTCTTTTTGCCCCCTAAGATTTTGAGAGACGTTCCAAGGATTTCCAGTTATTAATTATGTGTAGCTTTACTTACTCCGTATTTACTCATTGTAAATATTACTTCGTCCAAATAATATTGGACAAGATTAAATATTTAACATGTAACTTTACGAAGAAACAGTGTCCTCTGTATAAATGCAGGCTAGAATTCTCAGCACTTAGTGCTGCGAGCAAAATATCTGCACTTTTAAACATGAAAAGCAAAACTATTGCAAAACATCAGCAACCGTGTGAAAGATGGCACATTTAAACGGTTTTTAGTCCGTTCCGGCGTGAAGGGGGAGGAGGAGAGCTTGCCGGGCCGTCCTCTGTTCCTGCGGATCACTTTCCCGCTCCGCCGTGTCCCAGTGTCGGCGCCTCACCTCCCGGCCGAACTCGGCTCTCACACAGCACGCCGGTGGCGTTTACCTCCGCTGTCACACCGTCGGCAGTGCTGTGACCTCCGCCTCATCTGGGGTCAGTGGTGTAGTCCGGCGGGCCGTTCCCGATGCCGCTCCCTGGTCTCCGGCCACTTCCGTTCCGCCACTGCCGGCCAGGCAACACTTCCGGTCGGCACCTCCGACCACTGGACTTCCCGGATTCTGGCCCACGTCTAGGCCGCGCCAACACTCGCTGTATCTTTGACGTCCGGCGTCCGATTTACACCTGGGTTCTAGCCGCCAGCACCGCCCGGTCCTAGGCCTTCGGTCCCTCCGTCCGAGGTCAGGTTGAGCCACGGATTATGTTACGGATTGTCGGAGAGGCCGTTTCTCTTCCGGAGCTGGTCTTCTAGGCTGCCGCCATGCTCGGCTGCTAGCCACGCCCCCATTATTAGCCGTTTTAAAAGATTTCCAGCGAGCTGAAGCATGTAGAGAAAAGCACATACATAGTTTGGAATTATAGAATTTCCTCTGGAAGATCTAGTAAGGTGCATGCCTTAAAACAAAAACAGTTGGGTCTGAAGTCGCCCACCTTTGTTTTCCTTGGTTGCTGGGCCTTCACTTAATTTAGATAAGCCATGTCATAAGTCCACAAATGACCAAACTTCATCATTAGCAGCCATACAGATTTTCTATTTCCTTTTAACAGCACACTACTGCTCACTGAAACAAAGCAGCAGTTCAACCTTCATTCGGCCTACTGTGCACACTTCCTTGCATTCCTTAGTGTACTACTTGGAATTACACCAACAATAGTACGTGTGGATTCTCTGCACAGTGCCTCACCATAGACATTGGCACATCCTTCAACATTCAAAGAATGGAAGCTCTTGCTGTCAAATGACTTCCAAGAAGTTGGCGGTACATGAGGCAACTGACAGGTTGTGGCACAGGTCAAAACAAATCTAGGCATGTGACGAGTGTGACTTCCTAATGACCATATCCATGCTAAAGCACTATGCAAAACATGTAAGCAAATAAAAGCCATCCTCCTCCGTGAGACCGCTCACATGCATCCTGAATCTTGATGAATCTCGATTTCTTTCCTCAGCCCTGGCCCCTCCTATCGAGAAAGTCAGATGGACAACTAGTACTCATTATTGGCAAAGCCAAATATTTGTACTTTATGCTTGATTATCTCTGTTATACCAGCAGTTTACAAAAATGGAAAATTATTAATGGAGCCTCTGTAATTCTTAATTACACTTATCGATATGCAAAGGTAGCTTTTATCACAACATTTTGGGGGGTATTTTTACTCCTTTAATACCCTTTTCACACAATTATTCTCCTTTTGAATATTTTCTCCCTCTGTGCCATGGCACACTGCTTTATTGATCCTGAACCACTTTGCCTTTGATGGAAAGTGTCAGAAAAGTCATTGAAACTGACCTGAAACTTCTTAATTATCTTGCTTTGGTCGACTGTTCAGCCTTTTCCAATTTATTTTTTTAATCAAAACTCTTACCCAGAATTTCAAGCACCACTCTCCATGAAATTGATGGTTAGCTTGCATACGCCCTTTCTACCTCCAAGTTCAACATTGAGGCAGTTCGTTTGCTTTGTTTATCCAATTAGATGCAAAGTTTTTATCTTTGAGTTTCCTCAATGAACTCATTACAAAGTTTAAAGCTTTTTAGGTTTCGCCTGTCCGTAGTACTGCGCAGCAGTGCTCGCGCAGGCGAAATCTTATGAACCTACAGTGTGGGGCTTTGTCCCGCCTTCTCTTCCATTGGCTAGCTCCATAAATGGAGGCTAGCCATTGGAAGAGATGGTTGTCAATTACTCTTTCCCCGTCACAACGCGATTCGGGGGCGTTTCCGTGTCTTTTTTTAAGTCCTGCCCCCCACACCCTCCCTCTCGCCGAGGAGTTATTGTGCCGTTGTTGTGCCTTGTTTATCCCCCACCCTCCCTCCCGTTGACCTTCACAGCACGGAGTTAAGGAACACCAATTTTGCCCCTTTTTGTGCACCTCTGACGGGTGCCCACCCCGCCAGAGCCGAGGTGCCAGAGGAAGCGTTGCCGGGAAGCTGCAGCGTGGGGCCGCGCTGTGATTGGCCCCGGGAGTCCCGTCGCGTCATCGCCAGGCCCCGCAGCCATTTGGGTGCCGCGAGGGCTTTTCCCACATTGGAGGACGTCGACAGAGGCCGGGGGAAGGCAGGGAGCGACGCTGGCTCCGCCGCAAGGCTCTCCCCGGAGTGAGGGAGCCCCGCCGCCGTCCTGGAAGCAGAAACCCGGAGCCCGGTAAGGTGAGGGCTCGGGGTTGTCCCTGTGAGAAGAGGGGGGCGTCGGGACACATTGCCGGTGTCCGCCCCCCTCCCAGTAGCGCGGTCTTTGTCCGGGGGCCGTTGTGTTGGTTTCGAGTCCCCCCGCGAGGGACTCCGGCAAAGGGGCCATCTTCTGTTGAGCCACGAGTGCTCCAGGGGCAGTTTGCTTGTTTAAACCATGTTTGGCATCTGTGTTCCTCATCTCTTCCTGCTCCAAACATATCATTACATGCAGCTCTGTCAGCTCGTGGGACCTGAGCCAGCAGGAAGACTTGTCCCTGCACACAGCTGCCTCCCTTCACACTCCTTTCCTACTCCTGTCGGGCAGTTCATGGTCACCATTTGTGCAGGTCACAAACTCCAGACTGAAATGTCTTAAGCAACTCTCATCAGGGGTTTTCGAATCACCAAACGGAGGCCTTCTCATTATCCAGTCCTCAGAAGATTCAAAGAATCTACCCGGATGCATCACTGTGGCTGCTACTTTACTTTACTATCTCCACACCTGGTGCACTGCACAACCCGCTGAGCTACTGTGCTTTCATTACGAAGCATGTTTCCCTTTTGTCAGACTGAGGGCTGATTGGTGTTATCCGTGGTGTAGCTGAATAGGCTGTAGTAGCTCCGGTACACAATGTTAGTCTGTGGTGCCCAGAGACAGAGACAGACCAAGTCGTGAACCAGGCAACAAGCTAGGCCTGTGCCGTAAACTCTGCTATGTTTGCAGACTTTTCCACACTCGGCGCTCTGCGGATCACGTGAAGTTCCGAAAGTTCCTTTCGTCTTGATTTAACAGCACAGGACAAACAGTATGACAAAGTGCTTGCGTAACTCCGCATAGCACAGTGGAGTTTTTGTCACTCCACGAACTCCACCCAGACCGCGCCACAAGGTGCATTTTGTTAAATGGCACCAGCGTCGCATCTGAAAAAACTCTAGAAAAGGAGATTAATGGGGTAGAACAGCACACCTTGGTGCACCGGGAGCTATACTCCTGTGATCTAGATGTTTTACTTTTTATCTGCATTGCTGCGACTTCTCTTTTCGTCTCAGCCGGAAGTAGTATGGTGGGACTTCTGGTAGGAAGGAGAGGGAGATATGCCGTTTTGTGGCAGCCATTGTGTTTTGTTTCTGCCACTCAGGTGACGAGGGAGGTCACAATTCCATGCATGAAGATGTCCCATGGAAGCGGTCGCGGTGTGAGAGTGGTACTGAGTGGCGTGTTGGTGCCCTACATTCTCTAGGATTGCTTCTCAGAACGGCTCTCCGCTGGGCATTTGTGGCTCAGGAGTCCCTAGCTGCCAATCTGACCAGTTGGTCAGGACTCACGATACAATAAGGCCGGAGGCTGCAGGGGCTGCGTGGTCCTCCTCCCCCATCGACACAGGCATTTCTTGGTAGACTGCATGCCCTCTGAGTGGTGGCGGGGGGAGGGCAGCGAGGCTGCATTGCTGTTGTACCTCGGACAGGGCTGCCATGTGTGTGGGCAGTCAGGGGAAGTTGTGCAGGACGCTGTGGATCATATTGCACACACTGCGCGGGTGTTGCGGATCCGGGGTGGTTTTGTTAGACAGTGGTCCGGTGGTTTCGTTATCGTGGCCCCCGTCTGTTGGGTTGCTCGCAGCCGCCCGTCCTGCTCGCCTGCTTTGGGAGTACGGAGCAGTGGGGTGAGCTCTGTTTGCGCTCCTTGGCTGGCACGGTTGCACTGCGGGGGGCTGATGTGCACAGCGTGAAAAGCGCTTCCCCCGGGTGGATTTGCTGGTGATGGCGCTTCCTTAGATATTGCGGAGACTGATTGTGAGGCCATTCGGAAGATAGTTAGGGGCCTTGATGTCTTGTTTATTAGTAGTGTGGATTAAACTTTACTAAGGTCTGTGGAAGGGGTAGTAAGTAGTCTCTGGGGTATTTCATTCACACATGTTCTCCCCCTCGCATTCTCCTCTGCATCCTCCGACAGCGCACGTTTTTCTCCGCGTTTGATTAACAATCTGCATGTTTGATCTTCTGCAGCTCCCACCTCGCACGTGCTTCTTGTAAGCACTACTTTTTCTTCTACTTTCATCCTGTCAATATTTAAAGAGCTTCCACCTCCTTCACCCTCTAACATACGCTCGCAGTGACGAGGTAGGTGAGTTCATCACTATGCACGCAGCAGAGAGGCCAAGGATCGGTTGTGTAAGTAGGCTTCATTACGAGCTGAACCTCACAATGTCCCTGCCTTAGCTGTAGGTCACTTTTCGTGACCTGTTAAAAACCCACTGGCAGCTGAACTCGCATGGAGTACCCGGGTCAGTCAGAAAAATACCAGACAGCGTACTCTCCTATTGTTACCATGAGCGCTTTTATGGACGAAGAGGGGTTCGCTGTTGTGATTAGGATGTCATCTGCATACGCCGCTAGTTTGACTGTCTTCTCTTTGATCTTGACGCCTGTTATACCTGTGTTGTCTCTTATTCTGGCCAGAAGGGGTTCTAGAGCCAGCAGGAAAAGGCTGGGGGAGAGGGGGCATCCTTGTCTGGTGCCTCTTCCTAGCGTGAGCGTTTCGGCGGCGCTTCCGTTTACCACTATTTTTGCTTTTGGTTTGTTGTAGAGGGCCATAACCATTGCCGTGTATTTTTCCCCCAGTCCGAAGCGCCCCATGCAGTTCCTCAGGAAGGGCCACGAGACTCTGTCAAAGGCTTTTTCCGCATCTAGCGCTATCATGACTGCTTGTTCATTACTCCTTGCTGTGTGGTTGATCAGATGGCACAGTAGCCTTGTGTTGTCCTGCGATAGCCTGTTTTTTGACGTATCCCACTTGCGAGGTGTGGATGATATCTGGCAAGACTCTGTTTAGTCTATTGGCACTGAAAAAAATAAAAGGAAGGTCACTCTTGTTCGAATGTATAGCCCTATTGCGTGCAGCTCTTCGTTGCTTTGTAGCTAGGATACCACTTCTAAAGGCCCATGCATAGGAGAGTACAGAGGATATTGAAGGAGCGCACCTGGAGGCGAAGGGTTCTTAATGAGGTTCTTGTTCGGGAACCCAAGGGTGGTAGGGGATATAATTTCTCTGGAGTTGTTGGGGGTCTTTTAGGAACTCTCTGGATATCGTGATCAGGGCGTTCTCTTGAGGTAATAATCTCTGGACTGGGATATGTTTAAGTGACGTGGTGGGAGATGTACTGAGACAAATTCTGGTTCAGAATCGGGAGGTTGTGTATCTTGTCCTGTATGAGTAAGGCCGTATCTTAACTACAGCACTCTGGCGCAGAGTATTTTCCTGGAAACGAGGACTGCAACAACTGTTGAGTTCAAATTCTCACTCTGAGACATCGTGTAACTTTTTTTTTAAAAGCGTGACCCCTTTTACTCCATTTTAGTTTCTGACAGGCCGCTCAGCTGGTGCAACAATGCACTTACCATTTATTTATTTTTAATGCTGGTGTTAAAACCCATACTAGAGGAGGAGCTTCGCGGGCATCCAAGATGGTCGCGTGAGCACAGAGCTCCCCGGACCCGCGCCACCCTTCGCAAATATCCTGACTACATTCTGAATTTGAAGATGGGCTTTTGTTGACAAACTCTCGCTGATCTCAACATTCTTTGAAGAACTGAATTCGGACGTTGGGATCCACTTCTACACCGCCTGGAACTTTTGCGGCCCGCCCCGAGCCGAACCGGGGTCTCCGTTGCTTAGCAGGCCGAGGAGTAGCTTAACAACAACAGCCGAAGGGGTCCCCTTCCAGCCGACCCCAGCGTAACTTTCGGTTTCGTTTTCTACTCCCGGCTCAGCTTTCTTACTGCGCCGCTCGGATCGACCCTTTTGCCGGCCTGGTGTCATTACACTGCTGTGCGCTGTCCCTGCTGAGTGCCCCATCTCCAGCTTTATTGGGTCCTACGCTACTTTGGTCCGGTTCTGCTGTCTTTTTGGCCTTTCTACACCCGGCCGTTTTCACCAGGTCGCGCGGGCCCCTTCGGGGTCCCTTCTCTAATATGGCCGCCAGACCAGATTCTGAGAGACGAAAGACCAAGACACCTCTCCGTGGGGGACAGACCCAGACGAATATTATGGACCATTACTCCCATATAAAGGGGTCCCCCAGCGGTGCTGGCCGCACTCCTGACGACCCTAAGGCCGATTCTGCTGCGACCTCAGAAGTATCGCTGCAAGACGTCATGAGTGCTATCACCAGTATGAAGGCCATCATGGGACAGCAGTATGAGGCCCTTGCCTCCAAGATCGACACGGTGGCAGTTGATGTCACGCTGATTAGAGCAGATCTGGCGAAGACTAACGAGAGGGTCAAGGCGCTGGATTTGAAGACTTCCAGTCTGACTACGGATGTCACGGACGCCCAGACCGAGATCGGTAACTTGCGCTCTTCTCACGATGTGATGGCCCGTCCTCGAGGATTAGGAAAATAGGGCCCGTCGTAACAATGTTCGCATTATCGGTGTCCCTGAAAATCCTGAGGCCGATGCAACCGACCTTCTTGTGGAAGACCTGGTCACGAACTATCTCGCTCCCGCCGGACTCAGCAAATTCTTTGCTGTTGAACGGGCACATCGAGTCCCAGGCAGTAAGGCGAAGCCGGGTGCCCCCCCGAGGCCCATTATTGCAAGACTATTCCACTTTAGGGATAGAGATGCCATCCTTCAAGCCTCTCGGGACAAAGGCCATGTGAAGTTCGAAAATACCACTGTGACCTTCTATCGCGACTTTACCCCGCTTGTTCAGCGGCAGAGGCTGGGGTTTCAGGGAGTTAAAAGGCGGCTTCGGGATTTGGGCCTTAAATACGCCATGTTGTTTCCGACCAGACTTCGGATCGAGTATGAGGAACGCACGTTTTTCTTCGATCGCCCGGACAATGTTAGTGACTGGCTCGATTCTTTGCCCAAGAGAGACGATCTATCTGGACACCCCGGTGGCGCTGATGGTGGCGTGCCGGAGTGAGAGTGACACTGTGGATCCTGGCGTCTGAATTTTCCAACTATTTCAGCTGAGTCTGGACATTGGTTTTCCTGTTCTTATTTTAGATCGGCCCGAGGGTGGCGGGGGGCGAATGGGGACTCCTCCAGGGTTCTTTGTGTAGATTAGTTTTATGACGGGGTGACAGGCACACTGCAAGTTGGGGTGGCTTATGAGTCGTACGCAGGGGTGGGGGGTGTTGTAAAGGGGTTAAGTTGGGGGTTGGTGGGGGGGGGGAGGTGTGATTTTTTCTTTTCACGAGGCATCGCATTGTTTTTTCATTTGCTCTGGTCGTTGGGACTTGTGTGGGGGGTGCTCCGCCTTTTTCTTGGGGATGGGGGGTGGCGAGTTGAGACTGCTGTCCTGGAATGTCAATGGGTTGGGAGACAGGATAAAGCGAGGGGTTGTGTTACAGTTCCTTAGACGCCATTCCCCCGACATTGTCCTTCTGCAGGAAACGCATCTAATAGGTAATGCATGTCAGGCCATGAATAGACGTGGATACCGGCTGGTGGCTCACTCTGGGTTTACTTCTGGCTCCAGGGGGGCGGACATTCTCATCAGGTCCTCTCTCCCTTTTGAAATCGACGAAGTAACACTTGACGACAGGGGGCGCTATGCTGCGCTCACTGGTAGGTGGGAGGGGAAGACACTGTCCATACTTTCGGTATATATCCCTCCTGGCCTACAGGCCTCAACTTGTCCTGATCTTGGCAAGGTTATATTAGGGCTTCCTAAGGGACTCCTGATCCTCGGCGGGGATTTTAATTCTGTGGTTTCTGGCACTTCTGTTGTCCCCCTAGGGATTTGGCTAGGTCCCAAATGTGGCTGGGTGACTTGCTCGAAACCTTTGGGCTGATAGACTGTTGGAGGTTGATGCATCCTATGCAGTTACAATACACCTTTCATTCTGGGGCCCATGGCAGTCTCTCCAGGCTAGATTATTTTTTGATGCCATCGGCCCAATCCTCCTCCATTAGAGAAGTTTGTCATCTCCCCAGAGGTATTTCTGTTCATTCCCCTTTGTGGCTTTGTTTCGAGGTCAGGGTGGGCAGTGAGGGTAGAGTTGCCCCTATTAATCCCTGGTATTTCCGCAATCCCAAAACCCGCTCTGAACTTGTGAAAGCTATTGACCATTACTTTAATGAAAATGTGGGGTCTGTTTCTTCTTCTGTTTCTTTGTGGGAAGCTTTTAAGACAGTCATTCGTGGGCACTCTCTGTCGCTAATTGCTGCCGCCAAGAAGTCTAATAATGTGGAACTTGCACGCTTGGAAACCGAAATAACTGCACTAGAGAATGATCTTGAATTGGGAGTAACTCGCGCAAAGCTGCATTCCCTCAGTTTGAAACAAGCCGATTACAGAGCTCTCGTTACTGATGCGGCGAAAGCGATGAATAGAGAGCAGCAGGGCAGGTTGTATGATGTAGGGGACAAGGCCGGTAAACTGCTTGCGTGGTTGGACAAGAAAGAGAGAGTGAATCGTGTTGTTCCGGTGATTGAGAGGCTTGACGGTGAGTGTGTTGTTGACCCTGTCGGGATTGTTCAGTGTTTTGTTAACCACTTTAAAACTGTGTATGCCTCGGTCTGTGATGGAGATGAGGAGGACTCCCGCTTGCTGTTACGGGACATTGCATTGCCATGCCTTTCTGACGCTGATGGAGACCTCATGGAGGCCCCTCTTACGGTGGATGAAGTCGCGGTTGCTATCCGTTCCCTTCGGTCTGGCAAGGCAATGGGCCCTAATGGTTTGCCCATTGAATTGTACAAACTGCGACCTGACAAAATGGCGCCCTACTTGAGGGAGATGTTCCTTGAGGCTTTGGATTCTGGTTCCCTCCCCGCCGATCAGCGACTTGCTACCATCGTAGTCATTCATAAAGAGGGCAAGCCGCGTGATCGCTGTGCGTCGTACAGGCCCATTTCTTTACTTAATGCGGAACCTAAAATTCTGGCTAAGTTGTTGGCTAATCGTTTGATTAAGGTGATCGGGGACTTGATCCATCCGAATCAGTCCGGTTTCATCCCACACCGAAACACCGCCCTTAATCTTCGAAGACCCCATGGAGTTCTCGCGAGAGCTGGGACGCTCACTGAATCGGTCATTTTGGCTTCCCTTGATCCTCTCAATCCCTGCTACAGGTTCCTCGCTATAACAGGAAAAAATGGGGAGGTTCCAATTTCTCAGTTTTGGCTCCCACCTTTTGGAATTCCCTCCCTGACCACCTACAAGCGACCAAACAATACTCCCTCTTCCCCAAGGGCCTGAAAACTTTCTTGTTTGTCCAGGCCTTCCCACACTAATTGTCCCTTTTTAATCTTCTGTTCTCACGCCTCCAAAAGCGCCAAGAAACCGTATGGTGTACGTTGCGCTATACAAGTATTTTAAATTCAAATTCAAATTGATGCTACCATGGCTTTTGATACCATCGAGTGGCCTTACCTTTGGGCGGCCCTCTCGAAGTTCGGATTTGGCCCGGTGTTCATCGCTTGGGTGAAACTCCTTTACGAGAGGCCCTTGGCTCAGGTGGTGGTTAACGGGAAGGTGTCCGGTGTTTTTACACTTGGGCGTGGCACTCGGCAAGGTTGCCCGCTGTCTCCACTGCTCTTCGCCCTCGCTCTAGAACCATTAGCGGAATGGCTCCGTTGGGAGCCTTCAATAAGGGGCATTCGGTGGACTCCTGATTTTGAGGATCGTGTCTCGCTATATGCAGACGATATCCTACTCTACCTTACCTCCCCCCGGAAGTCCCTGAATGTACTTTTCGACGTTCTGACCTTCTTCGGAAAGAACTCGGGTCTCGTTATCAATTGGACTAAATCCTGTGTCTACGTTTTGGCAGGAGATGTCCCTCCATTGCCTCGTAGATTTCCAATTCAAGTAACTGAGACTGGTTTTAAGTACTTAGTGATTTATGTGTCCTTAGACCCCTGTGTGCGCTACGAGTGTAATCTGTTGCCCCCTCTCCAACGGCTGAAGCTTGATGTTGCACGATGGCGTAAGTTGCCATTGTCACCGCTTGGCCATGTGGCTCTTTTCAAGATGATGTCCCTGCCCAGATTCTTGTACGCACTTCAGAACTCATTTGACCCGGTCCCTTCGGATTATTTCCGTGAAGTGGAGAGCCTACAGAGACGACTGGTCTTGGACGGGCGTGCACGCATTGCCTTCTCCAAGCTCACACTTCCGTGGTATGATGGTGGCATTGCCCTCCCGGACATCAGGCGCTACTATTGGGCTTCTCAGTTGAGTGCAATCAACCACGCGACTTATACTCCCGGTCCTGCCCCGGCTTTCGCAATGGATAAATACCTTCTGCCGGGGGGGAATTTCAACAGGGCGCTATATTCCAAGAGTCTCTATACAACACTGGCCGGACCCACTAAAATAGCTGTACGGGTGTGGCATGACGCGAATGCGGCATTGGCATGGTGTGATAGACTTACCCGCGCAACCCCTTTGTATGAGTCTGAAGGTTTGGGTAATTTGTGGAGAACGAAAGGCTTTGATAAATGGGATATGATTGGTATAAGCAAGGTGGGTGACCTCTAGTCTTAAGGTAACGTTAAGTCCTTCGAGGTGCTAAAGGCGGAATACGAGCTCGGTGACACAGAATTCTTAAGGTATGCTCAGGTCCGCCATGCCCTATTGTCAGTTTTTGCTGTGGGTACCGATATTCCTGAGTCCTCCCCTCTTGAGGACCGTATCCTAGATGGCCATGTGCCCGACAGCACAATTTCATTGATCTATAAGAAGCTGATCAATAACAGGGCCGATCTGCTTGTGCGCCTCAGGGCTTTGTGGATTGCTGACGGATTAGAACTAGACGACGAGGGCTGGCAATCGGCTCTGTCCTCGCCTAAGGAGGTTGCCATACCTGCTCGCCTTAGATTTGTCCAACTTAAGATCCTCCATCACGTGTATGTTACGGGTACGAGTCTGGTTCGTATGGGCTATTCTCTAGACGGGTTATGTAAGCGTGGCTGCGGTATGACTGGTACCTTCCTCCACATTCTATGGGAATGCCCGGAGGTGGTTGAGTTTTGGTCCCGAGGGCATGTGGTGATGGAAAGGGTCACTGGGGTGCCGCTGCTGCCTGAAGCCAGGCGTTGTCTTTTGAATGTCTGGGAACCCAACGATTACAACACGGCACAGGTGCATTGGGCGATCCTTGGTAATATGATTGCGAAGAGGGATATTGCGAAGCTCTGGGGCTCCCATAGGCCACCTACTGTACTGCAGTGGAAAGAAAACATGGATTGGTGCATGTTTCGGGAGAAAACTGTATTTGTCACGGGGCAGGCCCAAGAAATGGGGCAAGATCTGGTCACAGTGGAACGCATATCGTGGAAATGTATGTACTCCCCCACATGATTCATCTTCCGATGTCTCCTTGTCCCCCTAACTGACATTCCGATTTCTATCAGTGGCTGTATTATCGATTGTTTCCTCGCTGCCCCCTCCCCCCCCCTCGATTATTGATTGCACTATGCACACTGTACAGTTAGAGCTCTGCATGCACGGACTCATGACCATGCTTCATTGTATTCCTGCCTTGTGAAGTTTGTTACCTTGTTTTTGTATAATTTTAATTAAAAAAGTTTTTTAAAAAACCATACTAAAGTCTATAGAGCATAAAATATAAAATAGGTAAATATTCTTTCTTCTACTACAATGTCTTTGCTTTGCTCTGCTAGATCCAGAACATTAACACCTCAATCTATGATCTGTTTTACTCAAATTGTATGCACCTTGTTTAACTACATTGGCTCTTGGAATTATGCTCTGTGGCTCTGTGTGTGTGGCTCTATGTGTGTGTGTGTGTGTGTGTGTGTGTGGCTCTGTGTGTGTGTTTGTGGCTCTGTGTGTGTGGCTCTGTGTGTGTGGCTCTGTGTGTGTGGCTGTGTGTGTGTGTGTGTGTGTGTGGCTGTGTGTGTGTGTGGCTCTGTTTGTGACTGTGTGTGTGGCTCTGTGTGTGTGTGTGACATTGTGTAACTTTTTTTTAAAAGCGTGACCTCTTTTACTCCATTTTAGTTTCGGACAGGCCGCTCAGCTGGTGCAACAATACACTTACCATTTATTTATTTTTAATGCTGATGTTAAAACCCATACTAAAGTCTATACAGCATAAAATATAAAATAGGTAAATATTCTTTCTTCTACTATAATGTCTTTGCTTTGCTCTGCTAGATCCAGAACATTAACACCTCAATCTATGATCTGTTTTACTCAAATTGTATGCACCTTGTTTAACTACATTGTCTCTTGGAATTATGCTCTGTGGCTCTGTGTGTGTGGCTCTGTGTGTGTGCCTCTGTGTGTGTGGCTCTGTGTGTGTGTGTGTAGCTCTGTGTGTGTGTGTGTGTGTGTGTGTGTGTAGCTGTGTGTGTGTGTGTGTGGCGCTGTGTGTGTGTGGCACTGTGTGTGACTGTGTGTGTGGCTCTGTGTGGCTCTGTGTAGCTCTGTGTACGTGGCTCTGTGCGTGTGGCTGTGTGTGTGTGTTTTTGAAACATAAATAAAACGCGTTGTTATTTGCAATGTCAATAGCTCAAACTCGCGTAAATACGCGAACTATTGCATTGCAAATGCAATAGGTCTCACATTTGCGAAAAATTAAGCTATTGGCATTGGAAATGACTGCCATTTATTTATCTGTTTTCAAAACCAACACATAAATAAAAATGTTGTCATTTACAATGCCAATAGCTCTAACTTTTGCAAAGGCGAGACCGTTGCATTGTAAATGCTTGTTTTACCTCTGTTTTCATTTTTTTCGCCTTTAATGTTTTTACCTCAGATCATATTAAGACCAAAGTCAATTTATTCTCTCCGTCAAAATAGTGTTTATTTCTGTAAATGTCTAAGAATAGAACACAAGCATATGATTTATTATCCTCTTTGTCATCAGAAGCATTTTAATTCTACTCTTCAAACTAAGTCTGTTAAAGCTTTCTGTCAACAGTGTTGATGAAGCAGAGTTGATGCGCTCCCATCTGCATTTAATGAAGGTTCTCCCTTCAACTCCGTTGTGCCATCTGTCCTCCTCCTTTTCGTATTTCCGACCATTTTAAGCTTTAGGACAGTAGGTTTTTTTTTAAAAACAGTGCTCTTTCAGGGCTGACTGAGAACCCTTTTTGTGGTCCATGGGCTCAATGTGACATTTTAGTAGGCATTTCTGTATCATGGATGTTTTTTTTTCCCAAAATAAATTATGCACTATAAATCAAATATATAAATATTTCATTTCACTTTTATTTCCACCCCAGATTTTCTGACATGATTCCTCATATCACTTTAGTAACGTTAGCAAAGTCTGAAATTGTTGTCGTCCCCTTGATCCCCGTGGAGAGTGCTTGAACGTTGTTGTTAGGCCTGAAACTTCTCATGCTGTGTATGTTCTTGTTGATAGAACATGGTCTGAAGTGGTCGCAGGTGTTCATTTCTACTACTGTTACTCTATAATAAAGTGTGCTCGAATAGTGTCCCTGAAAAAGTATTGCAGAGCAGTACTTTACATGCAATTTCGATGAATAGGTTTGAAAAGTAAAGCTGAATAGCAATCGTTGAATTTTGTTTTTTAACTTCTATTAGTAGACTGTTTTCCACTCTAGGTTGAGGCCAGTAATTAAGAAAACGTCTTTATCCAGCCCACTCTTGAACTATGAGCCCAAGCATTGCATGAATATTGTGCATTACTCCCCATTCCCACCCTCTAATTTTCACCTTTGAAGTCATGGGGCCAAATAAAGAAATTCACTACCAAAAATTAAAAACCCTTCCAAAAAATTCCAAGACCTCAAAACATTTCGTATTCGCTTCACACTAGATGGGTACATTTAGGTTTCCATTTTTTAGAACTTTAAAAAAGCATTTTTCGTTATCTTTTTAATATATCTTTCTATTGGAGGCAGAGTAAATTCAAAATATGACTGTTGTGTGTTGAATATATCTTTAACACTGGTATGTTAATACCCTCAGCGGAGAAACTATGTTCCAAGAGTATATTTCATCACATACAGTAAATGTAAACCATGAGAGCCAAAACCAGTTTGCATCAAAGTAAAGTCTGTTTATTCTATATATAGAATCCAAATCACAATTTTGATGCTGAAAATAGTTTGCAAATGGGAAAAGGAAAATGGGTAGGTGTGCTCGTGATAGGTAAGTGCATACAAGACCTGGACCATCATCCCCCCAGCCCACTATCTGACGTTGCATTATTGCATATAAATTGTATATGAGAATTGTATTATACAAATGTTAGTTATTGGACAGGTCTCCTTGTACTGGTCTACTTTGAAATTGTTTGAATTATGTGTTTTTCCAACCCAGTCACTTTCACTTGCTCTTACCCATCACAAGCACACCTACCCTTTTCCCGTTTACAACCTATTGTCAGTATCCAAATTGGGATTTGTATTACGCTGAGGGTATTAACATACCAGTGTTGAAGATATACTCAACACACAACAGTTCTATTTTGAATTTATTCTGCATCCAATAGAAGTCACGGACCAATCCTTTTCATTCCGTATTATACCCAGGTCTGTGGATTTTTGGGTAACGCCATTAATTGTAACACTGTAAATAACAGACATTACTTTTACCCACTTTAATGTAACTTGTCGTACCGACCACGAAAAGATGGAAAGTTTCAACCGTGAGTCGACCTTTCGTAGATTTCAACTTGTGACCTACAGTGTTTCATTGGTACCTATTCAACTCCCTGAGATGCCCTGACAGATCTAAGAAGGTTGTCACAAGCTTCCTACTGGGGCTACAACTGGTGCAAGTATGTAATTATGGCAATATCTACAATTTAATATCTCCAAAGGCTAAAATGTCATTTTAAAGTGAGGCATGCATTTACCGCAGACTGGGCTCCTGTAATGCATAGACAACTTTGCATTAGAGACCCAGACCTGTCAACCGAAAAAAATGTGTTCACTCTGTGAAAGGAGTGTGGGTTTTTGCTCTCACTGCCTAAACAGTCCTGGAGGAGCAATTTAAGAGGTGATCCAATGGAGAAGGGACAGGACTTAGTGTTCATCATTGTAATGTAAGGTGGATTTGATGAGCGCTACTTCCCACCCGTGAGTGTAGGTGTGTGATGAGGCTGGGCCTGAGAACAGGCAGTCTCAAGGTCCTGCAAGATGACTAGTTAAATAGCCAGGTTTTCAGCTTCTTGCAGGATGCATAAAGTGAGGAGGAGGCCCTGATATAAATGGAGAGACAGTTCCAGGATTTGGTTGCTTAGTAGGAAAATGATCGACCTCCCATTCTGCTTCTGTGGATACAGGGTGTGTGTGCAAGTGACAGTGATGCTGAGCAAAGTTGTCTGGTGGGTTGATGGAAGTGAAGCCGATGATTGAGGTATGCGGTAGTAACTTGAATGCGTGTGTGAGAAGATTGAACTGGCAGCACTTCTGGATGGGGAGCCAGTGCAGCCTTCTGTGAAGTGGTGTGGTGTACGTTTGGCGCGGAAGTTCGAGGGCGAGTCTGGTGGTGGCGTTTTGGATGGTTTGAAGTCTGTTAAGGAGATGGTTTGGGATGCCAGGGTAGGTTGCATTCCCGTAGGCCAATCTGCTTGTGATTAGGGCCTACGTGATGGTACATCTGGTGTCCATTGGGAGCCATTTGAAGATTTTACGTAACATGAGGAGGATGTGGAAGCATGAGGAAGTGACAGCATTGACCTGGGACTTCATGGTGAGGTTGGTGCGCTCTTATTTCCAAAGATCAGCACTTCAGTTTTGTCGGTGTTGATCTTGAGGCAGTTTTTTTTCTCATCCAATTTGCCACGCAGGTCATGCATTTTTTGAAGCTGGTTTTGGTGGTGACGATGTTGTCTGAGAGAAACAATGAACTGGATTTCATTGGTGTAGGGGATGATGATGATTCCATGGGATCTTATGATATTTGCCAGAGGAGTCATGTATATTTTGAAAAGTATGGGGCTGAGTGATGATCCCTGTGGGTCTCCGCAGATGAGGTCCTTGAGTTCTGATGTGAACAGCAAGAGCCTGACTCCTTGTGTTCTGATGGAGAGGAAAGAAATTACCCATTTGAGTGCCGGTTCTTGAATTCCTGCTGTGTTTCATCTGGTGATGAGTGTATGGTGTGAGACCGTGTCGAAATCAGCAGAGAGGTCAAGCTGGATAAGGGCTGCGATCTGTCCACAGTTGAGGATGGTGCGTATGTGGCAGTCTTCAGGATTGTTTCGGTACTGTGGTTGTTTGGGACTCCTGATTGCGAGTTATCCAGGAGTTTGTGGCATCCTAGGTGGTCCGAGAGTTGTTTGTTGATGGTCTTCTCAATGAGTTTGCCTTGCAAGGGGAGCAGCAAGATGAGTCCGTAGCTGCTGAGTACTTGGGATTCGGCTGAGGGTTTTGTGATAAGGGCAGTGATTTCTGCTTGTTTCCTGCTATCTGGGAAGGTGGCTGTTTTAAGGGAGGTGTTGCTAATGGAAGGAAGTGCAGCACTGATCCTGGCTCTTCCCAGGTTGTAGATATGATGTTGGCACGTGTTTTTGGGAGCTCCTGAGAGGACTCTTTTCATTCCTGCTGCAGAGTGCTCAATGGCTATATGGTTCCATGCTGTCAGTTGGTAGTCTGGTTGGTGAGATTAGCAGCCTGCGAATGTCAATGGGGGTGGCTGAGGTTTAAAGTTGCTATAGATCGTGGTGATTTTTTCATTGAAGATGTCGATGAGTTTGTTGCAGACTATTTGTGTAGGGGTGATGGTTTGCCTTGCGTTGTTGGGTTGGTGACATTTTAGACAATGGTAAGAATGTTCTGTGCAGTTGTTGGAGCTAGATTTGATTGTCGATGTCAGGACCTTTTTTCTTAATATCTTTTACCTGATAGTGTCTAAGTGTGACCTTGTAAATGTTCCTTGAGGTAGTTCCCCAGGTGGTTTCCATTTCCTTTTGAGTTGTTTGCGAACTCTTTTGGATTCTCTGAGGTCCGCGTTGTACCAGATAGCTTGTTTATGGATCTTTTGGATGTGTTGTTTTACAGGGCACAAATGTATTGGCGCAGGTGGTGATCCAGTTGTTGAAATTGTTTGTGTCGTTGATGAGGTCATTGGTGGGGTCTGGATAGTTTAGCTGGAGGGCGTTGAGCCATTCAGTTTCTGTAACTTCGGCTAGCAGCAGCTTGGGCGTTGCTAGACTCAGCAGGGTGGTTAGTTGCCCTGGTACGTTGAAGTGGACATTGGAGTGGTCTGTCTGTGAGCCGAGTGATGTAGCTGGCTTTAACCTTGTCGCTGGAGGAGAAGATGAGGTATAGGGTGTGTCTGGAGATGTGGGTAGGGCCTTGTACAAGCTTGGTGAGGCCAATGTTCTGTAGACTTTCTATCAAGTATGGGAAGTTGGAGTCCGTTGGGTCTAAGAGATGAAAGCTGAGATTTTTGCCTAAGAAGCCTCCCCTGTCCCCAAAGTACAAAACCAAAGTTCTGAGCATACTTCCAGTGTTCTGGAAAAAATGCAAAACCTTGCATGGACTCCAGGGGTGCAGTGCCTCCAGCACACAAGCTGAAAACTTACTCTATGTGGACTTTCCAGTTCACTCATTGCTCAGCAGGTGATGTGTTACTCATCACGTGACCGTGTGAAGAGTTCTGATATCACGAGGCACGCCGTGGCACCTTGTGATTTGGCACGTCTGAAGACCTGCGTCACTTTACCTTGGAGTTCTTTTTTGTAAGATGTTCAAAAGGCTACTTTTTACAGCCTCTAAATTATGATATCTGGGTTAATTTTACATTGATGATCCGGTGTCTACTGCAGATGTCAAACATCCATGCCAGGCCCCAGTGTTTTATTCTGCTACAAATGTGCGTCCGGGGTAATTGTGCGTGGAATAGTGGAGTCGTTAAAAGGTGGCTCGCTTATCTAAAGGCCTAAGCATTTGCAGACACAAGATGTGGCTTACACCATCTTGCAACACACACTATTTTCGCAGACGCTCTGCAGACTGACAACCGTAGATACCCTTCTCTTATTTTTTCATTAAACCATATGCCGCTGGCACCACTCGAGCAGGAGGAAACCCATAATTGCAGCCAAATGGTGTTTATTCAAGCAAGATGTAACCCAGTCTATCTGAAGCCTGGTGTCCTGTGCACCGAGGAGCTGGGTCTGCCAACAGAAGAGCTGAAACAGAAGAAAAGAATGAGTGACTCGAACAGGGGACTGATCTTTCAAAGGCCAAAAGTTTAACAGTAATGTAATGCAGGCGTTCTGCAGCTTGTTGCAATCTGGTTTACTGCTAGTCTTCCCTTCTATTGCTCGGGTACTTTTACAATCTTCACACCCTGAGTCAATTTTGTGGCCCTAATTGCTTCTGCAATGTCCTTGAATTAATTGTAACGGTGTAACTTTGTTACTTGGTTGCATGGAACAAAGATACAGTTACATTGTAGTTTGTCAAATGTGCCCTTGTATGTATGGGTTGATATTTATGTAGCTAGAACCTTGTTATGAAGCAACAAAGTGCTGTATATGTATTGAGAAGAGTAAGAAGGCTGTACAAGCTAGTCTTATTTAAATTCCACTTGATCTAATTTTAGTCACACGGAGATTAAGTGATCTGCGAGGGTGACACGTTTTGATCAATTGCGGATGTCTGGTTTGGATTCCAGTACTCCAGGTTCCAAAGTCGGTCGCTTATGTATCTTTTTCTTTCATGCCTAGAGTAGTGTTTTGAGTCTGTGATGATTAAATGTTTTAATGTAAATCCAATTCTAAAATGTGAGTTGTTGTTTAATGGTGTCATTTTCATTCTTAAGAACACGTGACTTTTTGCATATTGCAGACATGCAAGTTTTTGCTGAGACTTAAGAATGCCTGAAACTGTACGCTAAGCCTATTTCGGCATTACTATTCTCTATGGTAAGCGAATGTGTTGATTGTGGGGCAGGCCAAAGTAAATCTCTAGGGGACTATTGCAGTGGTTTTGCATGGAGAGTCTAAAGAGACTGGAGTGTGAAGACCTAGAGAAAGGTAGTGCATTTCCAAGTATCTCCTTCACCACAGCTTAGCCAGGAGTAAGTGGCATTACAAGTTTAAAATTTCATTTAGTGACACGTTTTTCACCAACATTCCACCCACCCCTCTAGTAGACATAGTTCGTTCAATTTCAGAATGATCAGAATTGGCACATTTCAAGTCAATGCAACATTGTCAAAGTCCTTTGCCCAGCCTGCTCTTAGGGCACTTGACATGTTCTATAATCCGTTCCTGTGCCTTGTGCACATTAGGGTATGGCCTGAAGGGATGCACGGTAGGCCCCCAGGATCCTTTTTTTTTTTATATTTCTTTTTATTGAAAATATAATAGCAAGGTAAGAATATATTACACAAAGTTATGTTAGGAGCAACAAGGGACCCCAATTCAGTCAGCATAGGACCTCGGGGAGCATACTCTTTAGAACAACAACGGTCCCATGCATACAAGTTAATGCAAAACAATAAATATAGACAGAATCAATTCTATATTTGGAGCGACATATCCAGCCGGACAGAGGTCTTCAAGTTTACTCAATACGCAATTAATTCAAACAGAAGGAATACCTTCAACAATTCACCAGTGTGGGGCACAAGCCTGTACCCAGACACTCCTAGATCCCATACAGAAAGGAAAAAGGGCTTTTTAAGGCAAAAGTAAAGTTTTCTGTTCAAAATTTCATGTGTACAGAAATATCGAGAGGCACCATTTACATATACATCACATATAAATCAAGTTCTGTATAAGGTGCGAGGCAGGTCGACGGCGTTTCGGTCCCACTACTTAGATCATGGGGACCATCATCAGGACATTAATTAATGCCTTAACGTTTTTTAAGCCTCTAAATGCCGCGTTAGATAACCAGACGATTTAGGCGGCAGCGGGGTAGTAACCTGTTGTGGACAGAGAAGCCCAAGGATGGGGCATGATGATATAAACCGCGTTACGATAGTGTAATCAGGCGGTACCAGGATTCTACCGGATCAGTCGGTAGTTCGGTCTGTTTCCTGGTTGGAATAACTCAACACCTTGATGAAACGATTTAAGGATACGGTACCTTGCAGGAAAACACACACACCCCAACAGAACCTCCCATCCCCCCCCACCAACATCCCGTTACAAAGCCCCCCACCCTGCACCCCTGCGTAAGACTAAAAAGCCACCCAAACTTGCAGTGTGCCTGTCGCCCCCATAATTAACTAAACTGCCCCCAGGATCCTTGACTGCACTATCCAAAGGGTATTTCCTGTGACTATGCTCTGTAGGTGCAGGGTATGACCTTTGGACATGCACTGCCGCACTACAGGTGGGCACAGCACCGTCAGGTCATGTCTTGCTCCCACTGCCCCTGTTTGCAGTGCCCACAGGTAATGATTGTCAGAACCTGTGTGCAAGGCTCGACCTTCTGCCTTGTCCTCGGAGCCTGAAGGTCGTGTGTGTCTGCTGTCCCTATGACTCTGACTTCTGCTCGCTGTAAACACTCTCCTATTTCAGTACAGTTACAGTCCTTACATTGTCTCCCTGTAAAGAGCCTTTGTATTTTTAAAGCCCTTGTCCTATGCCATAAAGCTATTCACTGTCCTTCTGCCCATTCCCACTATTTGCAAGGTTTGTTTAAGCCTTATGCCCCTCGCAATGTTCTTCAAATCTTAGCCTAGCAATCTGCTAATTGTTTCTCGTTTGTCCATGTCCCGTCAAGGGCATGCTTTCTCAGTCTGTATTGCTATGGCATGGAATTCATGGCCCTCTGAGCCATATCTGACTTAACCAATGTTTAATTGTCTCTGTTCATCATTTTTGCCATTAAGTACCTGGTAATTGTTTTACTTTAGCACCAGGATGCCTCCGGGTTAGCTGCTTTCTTGTTTATAAATAAACGTAAGTACAATTACTGAACAAAGAAAATGCTCGCCAGCCATGTTTTTTGCTCACTACATGTGTCTGCAGTACTCCTGCTTCAGTACTCAAAACCTTTTGACCTGCACCTGTTCCATGTTGGTACTGAACCCAAGGCCTGCCTTTTGGCCATGGCCTATGCCAAGTACCTCTCTGCAAGTTTTCTCCATTTTGGTAGCTTCTGTAGTTCAAATGGGAAGTTTTTAGGCCACTTGTGTGTAAAGTTGGCCCAAAAAAGTAATATTTATTTCCTCACATGAGGTCAACCTACCCAGGTCTAACTTAAAATATATTTTCTTTAGCCCATCAAAATGTACTTTATTCCAGGAAAGAGCTTTTTACTAACCCCTCACGATTCTCCAACGAGTAGCGTATGAGCTACTGGTAGCTCTCCAGGTACTTGTAAGTCGCTCTCTTGTGTGCAGCCGACACTACTTAATTAGAGGCGTTTTACTCTTTTGAATTAATAAGTGTACTGAAATATAGAATGTATAGTTTAGATGAAAATGTGTTTATTTTCAGAACTCATAAGCTGATATTTGGAGAAAGATGGCTACATTTCCAAAATGTATTTAAAGCTGATATTTGAGTGATAAATTATGTGGCATTGGGAAGAAGTTTATTACCCTTCTTCCAGAGAGTTTGGAGCTATGGCTGTTATGTATTACCCATGTAGAGGCATTCCATATTGACAAAGCCTTCCGTACATTACTGCTGGCAACCATGCCAGATGTACTGAGGTGATTGCTGGTAATAATCTTGCATTTGGTGGTCTCTAATGTAATCTTGTCTGATGTGGCCACTATTAAGACACTAATTGGATTAGTATCTCTTGATGAGTTTAATTGAACATAAGTAGATTTTATTACAAAAAAAAGGTTGGAAACCCCTGAGTCAAGGTTGGGTGTGCTCTACACCTCCCCACCCCTCGAAGGTAATATATATTTATTTTGTCCAGAAATGATCCCATCGCTGTGGCCCCTCCCGCCCCCAAATAAAGGGGGGGCTGGGATCTTCAGTCAAGGTCTGTCGTAATAGAGCTGTAATACAATATATATGTTTTGCCAGTAGATCAATATAGATTAATATTTATGCTCACCAACTCCTGTAAACGCTCCTGTCAAAATGGGTATACATTTTTGATGCTCGTTTTAGGAGATGCATACTTAGTGGACAGACGTACAGTACACTGAAATTGGGCCCTCTCCTGGCAAGCTGTATCTACCTGCAAGCTGCAAGTTTGGTATCAATCCATCGCAAAGTTTTTTCATCGTCCGTTAACCCCTTCGACGCTCATGACGAGCTGGGCTTGTCATGAGGTAGCCTCCTGCTACGCTCATGACGAGCCCAGCTCGTCATGAATAATGGGTTTTTGTAAAGAAGAGCACAGGAGGGGAATTTCGCTAGCGCTCATGTGGTTAATGAAGCTTCTCTGTGGGATTTTAACATGTAACAGTAATTTTTTGAAAACCAATCTCCGTTTCCCTCTCGTGACCAATCTACATGAACTTCCCAAGATCGACATTAGGCAGACACAGTTTTGGAAACCTTACTCTAACAAAACCCGCCTTTGAGTTTGGACTATAAATATAATCAGAAGCGCAACTAGAGCCACATTTCGGGGTGGGCTGGTAAACATTTCGGGGAAGCTAAGTCTTAAAGTAATGAGCGGAGTGGAGATGCAGGGGCACTAAGAAGGGGGTGAAAACACAGCCCAATGCCTGAATATAATAGATTTAGTAGTGTGTTCATCGCGCAGCTATATTTAAAGAACACACGTGGCCTAGATCGGGCCATTGAGCCCAACCACGCGCAGTGAATTTAGCTGGATTATTCTACCGCCAATAATTTTTCAAAAAAACCATGGGATACAATAGTGCATTTTATATTAGCTTTTAAACATATTCTGAATTGTTCCCTGATTCTTTTTACCCACTCTTCCCCTTTATTCTGCACTTTAAGTTTCCTGTCAATCTCACCCCTCGTTTATTTAACCATAAAATCTGACTTTTCTCCCCTCTTCTCCTTTATCTGCTCCATCCGCATTACACCGGCCTAATTCTTTTTCCATTCCTATTGATGGGTTCATTCTTTCCCCTTCTTTCCCAAACTCCTTTCCTTTCTCACCATGCTGTCTCCCTCATTTCCTACTGTTTGCAATTCTCTTTCCATCTTCCCTGCTGTCTTCCTCATTCCTATATGTTCATATTTCTCTACCTTATCTCTCTTCCTCTTCCCTCTAGCTCTTCTATCTCCTTTCAGTAACCTCTGCTATCTCCCCTTCTTTCTCCCAATTCTCTTTACAGTTAAAGGTGCAGTTAAATAACAATAGGGATATTGCCTGTGAGGTTTGTACTGGAGAGTTAAGAGGAAGCTGAAGACGATGTAGGATCTGACAGTAATGTGCCGGCTGTAACGGGGATACCGTAAGAACCTAAGACCTACTGGAGCAATAGAACTGGACAAGGCAGGGGTAAAATAGGTAATATATATATAAGCAAGCAGAGCCATAACAATGGTGCCCTTGTTAAGGATGAGATATAACTGGTCATCTGATGAACAAGAACTGGGCCACACCCTCACAATGTTTATTAAAAGTCACTGATTTATCAATATTTGGTTTATGTATTTGTGAGGTTTGTACAGTACCTATTGCCACGTTGCAGTTATTTAAGGGTGCCTTAGGGTAGGTGCAGTAAACTGACATGGACCAACAACAGACAGAAAAATCAGCCACAGACCCTCTGGGGATGCCCAGCCCTCATTGAAGACTAGGGCTCACCACATAGCCGCTCAACCCTTTTGCCCCAAACCCCCAAAGCCCCAAACTTTGCACCTGTAGTCTGCGGAGCAGGGCTATGCACATTTCATGGTACCCTAAACGTTCTTCAAGTTAATGACAGAACTAACTTTTTGTAAGTATATACTAGAACATCTTTTATGGATGTGAGCAAGGTACCGATTACAGAGATAGGATTATGTGCATGGCATGGCAGGGCAGACTGTTCAGATCCCCAGGCAGAGCCCTGCTCGGACTGCAGGTTTACATAGCTTAGAGACTGGGCAGGAGCCATATCCTTGGTTCACTGCCAACACAGCAAGGCCGCAAGCTATGCATTGTGGGTACTGCAGCTTGAGGCGGTGTACTCATGCAGGACAGTTTAAACAAGGCTAACCCACAAGAGAAAAACATGTATTTAGGTCTTGCTTTAAAGGGACCACAGAAACCTTTGAAAACAAAGTTCAAGTGCTTCCGTCTGCTGAAGTGGCCTTGGGACTAAAGAAGCATTTAGGGTTTGGATTTCTCACCTAATTCTTTCTTTGTTGTGGACATGGCTGCTTTCTTCATCTTTGTGGAACAGGGCCTTTAATTCTTGTGCTTTTTTGTTTTCTATCGTTAGAGTGTAAAGAGAGGACACAGTTTACATCTGTTCAATAACTTTCTTTGCACAGCTGTTCTCCGTGTTTTTTTTAAAACCTTTGTCTGTAAAACGAACCAGGTACCAACAAACCAGAAACGGATAGCTCTTAATACCGGGAAGATTTTTCTTGAAATACAAGGATGAAAGTTATCTACCATACAGGAGGAGGGTCCCATTTTATTGAAAAAAATCCACAAATTGCTTCATAAATCTGTAGATTTGTTTTAAATGTCTTAAGTCTTGCAGGAAAGCTTCTCTTTTTAGCAAGTTGCTTTGAATGTGCCTACAGAGATACATTAAAAAAACTTCTCTTTCTGGAACAACACACCTTACTAGTGTCTTTAAGCATAGTATGGAGAAACTTCAGAGTTTTATTAATTTACAGTGAAATATTTGTATATCCAGTGTATAACAGTACATTTACAGTAAAAACAAAAACAGTAGGCCAATGAAAAATACAGCAATATAAGGATGGAGTAAGGGTAGTTTAGTAATAATTTTAAATGCAAAATCTGTTTTTATGACTACTCTTGATCGTGGTAACAAATATCATCAAATAATATATTTATATCTCAAGGGATATTTATTAAGTTATTGTGCTATATGTTAAACCCGCTTTAGATCATGCAAAAAGCAAACCAATACTTAAACTAGGATGTTCTACTTTAAGTGAAGGTGTATGTTCTAGTCGGCTATGCTATGCGAAGCTACAGTATAATTGATGTGCATCACGGATTATGCCAGTCTATTTGGATTAGATTCGACAGGTTTGACTCCAACTCTGATGATGCCTTGAAACTGCGACAGCTGAGACACTGTTAGCTGTATCAAAGTATCTGTGTCTAGTAGCACAGGACAAGAGAATTTCCTCTTGTCCCGTGCTACTAGAAGGGTTCCTGCTGGGATCCTGACCTTCTGGGCTGGTCCAAAGACACTGATGTGGACTGGGTCAGGAAAGAGAATATACACAGGGATTTGTGATTAATGAGGAAAACATGGTTCAGTGGTCTGTGGATGGAGGAGATCGATAGATGTGTGTAGATTCTAAAGAGCGGGTACTGGAAAGTAGAGGGGCTTGTGAATGTCGGGAGATGGAGGCTGTGGCAACAGGGAACTGCGTATCGAAAGGAAGGGGACTAGGAGAGCACCCTAGGGTTTGGGGAGAGACAAATGAGCTTGCCCTGCTGATTGGGGGGTGGTAGAGTAGAGGACCAGAATTGGGATGAAGAAGGTTTCACATTTGCTTTCCCTTTCAATACATTAAAATGGAAATACATTGGCATGAGGCAGTGGCCGTGGAATGTGTTGAAAAATCTGCATTGAAACAAGATACATTAAATGCCCAGAGCCAAGTTATTGAGAACTCTTTGATAGTTGCTAAGAAATTGTCTTGTGTTGTCTCCTTGCCCATGAATGAATTTTATGATTTTCTTTTCTCGTACTTGTGTCTTAGAAGTGCATGTCACTCGGAAAATAAGAGTAAACGACAAGTATTGCCTAGGCAGACGTGCTACAGCCTTGCGATTCATTAGGTCTCAGCCACAAAGTGCATGTGCTGTCTCTTTGAGATGTTTTGTTTACATACAGTGGGATTACTGCCTTCTCACAGCTTACTCATTGGTTTGCTTCTGCATTGCTCTTATTTCCTTAGTTGCTGTTTGTTAAGCAATGTCCATATCACATCATTTTCTTGTGTTTGTCTCTCCCCCGGAGCATGGACCAAGTACTTGTGTTTGTACCTCCCCCCGAGCATTGACCATGTACTTGTGTTGTATTCCAGCATTCCACATTAGTGCCCACTCCTTGTTTCATGATCTCCTCCCCCATCTTCCTTCGTGTTTTGTCTATGATCTGGAAGCCTTTTCATGTGTTGCTGAGTGGATGTCTATAAAATCGCTTCCCTCCACTCCACATTCTTGTTTGTCTCGGCCCCCAATCACCCCAAATCTGGCCCCTTTCTGCGCCCTGTGGCTGTTAGACCCATCCCTCTCCCACCACCATGGGGTGTTGCCTGCTCCTTTTCTCTCTCCTCTTGCTGCCCGTCGTCTTGTTTGCCATCTCCTCCATCCCTCATGTTTGTCATTTTAAAATGTGTTTTCTGCCGATTCGCGCGATTCAAGATGGCCGCCGTGTAAGCTTTCTCCTGCGATTTCTGCCTGTTTTTTTTTTATGTACTAAACGACGAATTCCTGTCAGAAACTTATTCCTAAGGAGGTCGATGCAGTTCTACAATACTTTCCTCATCTGTGGAGCGTTTTCCAAGATTTCTGCTTGGTGGAAGTGGGTTTTTTCACCACTTGGTTCCTGCTCCATATACATCCCTCAGGTACAGCCAGGCTTTCATTCAAGTGGGTGGAGCGACTTGTCAGGAAAGGGCCTGGCTTGGGCCTAGCCACTCCCCCAGCACAGTTTAGCTACTGCACCAGTAATTCTTTGGTTTTTTCCACAGTTTCTGCTTTATTATACAATCCTTTGTGGCTGCAATTATAATCCAGTCTCTTTTCACTTCAAAATGGATAACAAAAGTGCTATTAATAATAAAAGGAGACTGCAAGTTTCTCCTCCTCCTGCTAAATCGAAAGTAGTGGAGTCGTCTGAGCCCTCATTATCTCTAATATTGGAAGAAATTCAGGCTTTACGAGTTAATACAGATACTATTGCTTCTGAAATTAAAAATGTGCGCAATAAATGGCTAGCCTGTCAATGAAAATATCGGATAATTCCATCAAAATTCAGGATAATAAGGCCAAACTTGACACATTTACTCCACTTGTGGCGTAAATTTCACCTATGTGTTCAACATTACTGGACTTGGAAAATCGTAACAGACAATATATATATTTAATCTACCTGAGGATGTTGAAGGAAATAACTGCAGATTATATTTGGAGAATTTATTGCCTGGCCTTTTACAAATTAAATTCTCAGAAACATTTGAAATTGATAAGGCTCATAGAATTCCCTCATACTGGAACCCTATGCACACAAAACGGCAACAAATGATTTTTAAAGTTCTCCAACATCACCATTTGGTTTCTAATCAGAAAAGCAGCTAGAGAAATACCTTCATTGATGATAAATGGAATCAAAATATTCATACATCAAGGAAACAGTTTCCATTCGCAAAGAATTCACTGCAGTTCGTCCTCAACTACGGAGTCTAGGCTATAAATATAGTCTTTTTAATCCGTCGACGATGCGCATATGGAAGGATAACTTCTCTAAATCTTTTCATCGTCCAGAAGATTTGAGACATTTTTTGGATCAACAGTCGCAGCACTCAATGGATACCAATGACTCTGCTACATGATGTCTACCAACTGTATATTTTCTGACACAGTTCTGAAATTTCTTTATAAAGGGCTCCAGCGGATCTGGCCATGCTTGTAAAGCGTGTGCACGTTTCACATTTATGTCTTCTGTTTGGTTTTTTTTTCTCCATGTTTTTTCTTTTATCCTTTCCTGCTTCCTTAATTGGAGCTACCTTTTTCTCATTCCTTTGATCTTCCTTTATTTCCATCTTCCTCTTCTTGATTTATTTTCATCTTTCTTTTGTTATGGCTGATTCACATAATATTAAAGTAGTTTCATTAAATGTCAAAGATTTGAGCCATCCAGTTAAATGTACAAAAATACTTGATTATCTCAATAGTTGTAAAGCGGATGTCTGTTTTATACAAGAAACTCATGTAGATGATAACATTTTAGATTACATTAAGAAGAAATGGGTAGATGCTATTGTCTCTTCTCCCGCTAATGGTAGGAAAAATGGTGTAGCCATTTTATTTGCTAAAAAATTGCACTGTCAAATTTTGAGTAAAACGTCTGCTAAGAATGGTAGATATGTACTTGTTAAAATTAAAGTTTATGACGCAATTCTATTTTTATTAAATGTTTATGGTCCTACAGCAGATGACCCAGTTTTTGGACTAATCTTACTACAGAGGTTCTAAAGGTCGGTACTGCCCCTTTGATTGTTGGAGGAGATTTTAATGTTATTTCTGACCCTTTATTGGATAGATTATCTCTTACTAAGTTTCACTCTTTCAAAGTTTATTTTGCCTTTAAATCATTTATTCAAACCACTAAGTTAGCTGATATTTGGAGGTTACCTTTTCCTACAGAAAAAAGTTTAACATTTTTCTCAAATCCTCACAATTCCCATTCTAGTATTGATTGCTTCTTGGTTTCCAGGCAACTAATTAATTCAGTATCTACTCCTACCATTGGGAACATTGATAACTCAGATCATGCTATGATTTCTTTGGTTTTGAATATGGAATCAAATTTTACTAAACAATCTAAATAGACAATGAACACAGGTATCATTTTAAATGAATATAATAAGCCTAAACTGTTGTCTGCCATTCAGGAATATTTTATACTCAACCCTGAAGGTTCTACAGCTTTGATTAATAGATGAGATGCGTTCAAAGCTTCTATTAAGGGTGTTACTATTTCTATTATGGCCCATGAAAATAAAAGCTTTCACGCAAATACTAAACTTCTTCAGACACAGATTGCGAAATTTGAGTGACTTTTTATAACATCCAACAATCCACAATATACATTTCAGTTACAAAAATTACATTATGAATTTAAATCTATCCTTAGTAAAAGAGCAGGTGTCCAAATATTGAATGCTAAGGCCAGATTTAGCTTTAATGCTAATAAATCTGGAAGGTTATTAGCGAATTATTTGCGTATAAAAAAAGATAAGTCCCAATTCAATTCATCGTCCGCATGGTAACATAGCTCTTTCTCACAATGACATTGTTAATGAATTTTTAAATTTCTATTCTACATTATATAATAAGCCAGATTTTCAGGATGTTTTTTAATTGATTCTTTCTTAAATTCCTGTAAGTTGCCTAAGATTTCACAAACAGATAAAATTGGACTGGATGCACCTATTACAAAAAGACATATTGTCAGCTATAAAGTCCCTTAAAAAGAATAAATCTCCAGGTCCAGATGGGATTCCAGCAGAATTTTATAAAGAATTTCAATCACAATTATTACCTTTTTTTATACCAATTATTTACGTTTTTTGGCTCCACAGGAACCACTTCTGGATCATTCACAGAAGCTCTAATTATAGTACTTCCGAAACCAGATAAAGATCCCACTCTTGTGTCTAATTATTGTCCCATTTCCTTAATTAATCAAGATTGTAAGTTATATGCTAACATACTTGCTACTAGACTAGCCCCCATATTAGACTCTATTATGCATCCTGACCAATCTGGGTTTATGAAGAATAGATATTCTGCTAATAACACTAGAACTTTATTGCATATTATTGAACAAAGCCCTACCCTCTCCTTGTCTTCTGGAATTCTAGCTTCAGATGCTGAGAAGGCATTTGATAAACTCCATTGGCAATTTTTATTTTCTACATTATCGTCAATTAATTTTGGAGATACTTTTATACAAATGATTTCAGCTCTATATTTTGCCCCTACTGCTCGTTTATTCATTAATGGCCAAGTCTCCAATCAATTTTCGCTTTTTAGAGATACAAGACCAGGATGTAATTTTTCTACTCTGTTATTTTTGATTGGCATTGAACCTTTTCTTACATCTATAAGAAAATGTGATTCCATTAAAGGGACCAATGTTAAGGATTTTATTGTTAAAACCCTTGCTTATGCGGACGATGTGCTTTTATTTATCAGTGTCCCTATATCTTCCTTCCCATCTTTAATGGATATTATAACGAGGTATTCTAAAGTTTCCGGATACACTTTAAAAACCGACAAAACAGATTTTTTTCCTTTAAATGTCTACTGCACTCCTGATATGCTTCCCATGCGTGAAATTATTTGGCAAAAAAATAAGTTAAAATATCTTGGAATTTTATTCTCCTTCTCTATAAAATCACAATATCGTCAAATTGCATCTTTCATGGTGGGGCAGAATGGATTCCATAAAAATGACTATTGCTCCCAAAATCTTTTATATTCTTGCCATGATCCCCACACAATTTCCATTAAAATTTCATAAAAATGTTGATAAATTTTTGTCAAAGTTGTTATGGAATAACAAATCTCCTCCTATTAGTTATAAAAAATTAAAAATACCTAAACGTAATGCTGGTTTTGGTATCCCAGATTGTTTCCTCTATCATAAAGCTTTTGTTTTAAAACAAAGTTCATTGTGGTTTAATCACTCTTTTTTAAAGCATCCTCCTGCATGGTTAGGTATTGAGAGATCACTAATATCTCCATTTCCTTTACCTACTCTGGTGTCTGTCTTATATGCGAAATTTTTTCGGAAATCAGTTATTATTAAATCTACTAAAATGCTCTTTAATGATCTTGAATTAATTTTTCTTATTCCCATGAATAATACTGATGAATTATCATTATGGTATAGTAGTGTAATTAAATTGAATAGAAATATTAGTTTTTGGTTTTCATGGATTAAAGTTGGTATTTTCTATCTTAAAGATGTTTATTACAATAATACCTTTATTCCTTTTGATACGTTACAGACAAAATTTGATTTACGCAATTCTGACCTCATTAAATATCAATATTTGTGTAATTCAATCTTAGATTCCTTTCCAAATGATTTTCCTTCAACTGCTAAAGCTGATAAACCAATTAACATTCAAACAGTCTCCATTTCAACTCATGGAGTGTCTATTCTATATAAAAAATTATCAGATACTCTAGGTAGCAATTTAGAAATGATTTTAAACTTTTGGAACAATGAGCTTTCACTTTCTTTATCTATTGACACGTGGAAGGATATTTGGCTCAATAGTATATCTGGTTGGCTACCTGTTTCAATCTATCAAACCAACTCTTATATTTTATATAATCGTTTATGGACTATTTCACGTTTATTTGAAGCTCAACTCCTTCCCTCTGCAGATTGTTGGCATTGTAATTTACATAAAGGCTCATTACAACATATGCTTTTTGATTGCCCTATAGTTTTTAAATTTTGGTCTGAAGTTTGGGACATCATCAAAAAGATTTTAAAACTCCATATAGATGTCTCCTATCAAATAATATGTAAATCCACTATTATTTCACAGAATTTACATGATTTCGAATGCAAACTTTTTAATTTCCTAATTTCAGCAGCCGTAAAATCTATTACTTTTTGTTGGAAGGATGCTTCTAGTTTATCTGTTCATGGGTTATTTTTACCAGAAGAGGTGCTCAATTATCCATGAATGGGATTAATCACAATTCAATTGATTACCAATCTTTCTAGTCGCCTGTTGATGTATATTTATCCTTTTAAGGTTGTATTTATGACTTTTTCTCTGTTTTTAATTCCAATAGTATATTCTTATTGTATAATATAGTAGCTCTGTATATGCCTCATGCTTTCATAGATATATGTATCCCTTCCCTCCCGTTCCTTCCATTTCCCCCCCTTTTTTGTATTTTATATACATATATTATCTAATTACCTATTATACTTTGTTCTTTAGGTATTAAGTACCAAATAATAATGTTTTTGTATTGTCTTTATTAGTTATTCAAAACTAAAAATTCAATAAAAGATTTTGTTCCTTATACTGCTTCCTTTTATATGATACTTTCCCTGTTATGAGCCCCCTCAAAAACGCTTTAAACGAATCCCAGATGATCCTAGTAGTTGCTGAGTCGTTATTATCCCCCAAAAAATTTGTGTGACTCAAGATTAAGGTATACCATGTCCTCAGGAGAAGAAAGAAGTGATCGATCGAAGGACCATCTTGAGAGCACCCTCTCCGTTCCTTGAGCTAGATCCATTACTACTGCAGAGTGATCTGAAAGATGTATCGGGAGATAGTCAATGGATCTAACATGATCAGCCAGCCTCCGACTAATTAAAATAAAGTCAATCCTTGACTGGTGTTTGTACTTATAGTTCCGGAAAGACACCCCTTGCTGGCTGCCGGACCTCTCTCTCCATATGTCCAGGTATCCATATAATTTCATTGCAGAATGTAGCGTTACCCTAGATTTAGATAGGACTAAGGATCTACTATTGGGGGATTTGTCCAAGATCGGGTCCAGTACCACATTAAAATCGCCCGCTATGATAGTTGGCTCTGGGAAAGACAGCAGCTGAGAAAACATGACCTCCAGTGTAGATGGGTCATCCTGATTCGGCCCGTTTTAACCCAAGATTGTAGTTTGAGAGCCAGCCATCATCACTGATGCGATGGCCCATCTGCCACCTGGGTCCACCTGTTGAGATAAGAGCCTGGCTTTGGCCCCTTTTTTAAAAATTATAGAGACACCTCTAGTGTTTGTACTCTGAGTAGTTGAAACTGCAAAGTCAATCCATCTATTTCTCTTAATCAAGTCGGACATTTCTAAATGGGTTAAATGGTCTCCTGGAGTATAATGACCTGCGCCTCCATATCTCGCAGGTATTGTATGATTTTATTTGCCCTAGGTTTGGTGCGCAGGCCATTAATATTCCAGGAGAAGTATTTTATATTAACCATCTTTGTCATAACTGTTCAAAAAAAAAAAAAGGAGGTACAGGCGATCATGTTGAAAGAGCCCCTTGTTGCCCAAAATGTTTTCCATAAAACTACAGACCTTCTTCCTTTCTAACATACCTTGGCTTACTGAGGACTTTTTTTCATTTTTCCACCCCCCACCACCTACCCTAGCTACGTGTCTCCCCCCCCCTCCCTCCTCCCCACCCTCGGAAAACCCTTGCGATATCTAACCGGAACGATGTCCGGTTGATAGCGCCCCTCCGCGAACTCCCGGAAAGATACGCCACCCTCCATACCTGAAAGACAAAAAAAAGAGACACCTGGTGATATATAATCATTAAATTTTCCCTTTCTAACTTTTAGGGGTTATTAACATTAACTTGCTCTGAATTTATGTTTTGAATGCATTAGATCTGAGGAAGATAGCATAACATGTTTAGACCTAAGGCTTATTACTGCAACTAGGAGTTAAAGCCACTCTCTAATCAGGTAACTAGGCTGCTATTCATGCTTTATTTTTACTTCCCATCTGCATCAAGAGATCATCAGCTGCCTGAACTGACCTAATATTAATCATCTTATTATTGTACATGATTTTCATGGCAGCAGGGAATGTAAGTTGAGCTGTGGCTCCCAGTGCTCTGAAGGCTTCGAGGCGCCTCCCAAACTCCCATTGTTTCTCCAAGGTAATTCTTGAGAGATCTGACCTTATTAAGAAAGAAAACCCCTTTCCAGCCAGAGATTTTTGCTTAAGCGCCAAGTTAAGAATTTGATCTTTCAGTACATACGTGTGAAAGTTAACCATGATTTTGCGTGGTTTTACTCTCTGAGCGTTGCGTTTGAAAGGATCCCTATGTACTCTTTGGATATCCAAAGCTAGCTCTTCCAATGACTGATCTAAACTCAAGGACTCTTTCAACAATACTGCTATATATTGCTTTATATCTGAACCCTCAGAGCCTTCTGGTACGTTCAATATACGGAGGTTCCCCCTCCTCGCGTTGTTTTCTAATGACTCCATTCTATCGGTAAGTGCTTGCTCCTCTCTGGAAAGCCTCTGGATATCAATTTTTGCCTGGTCCAAGTGGACCAATAATGACGCAGTTGTCTCTTCAAGGACTCCAGTTCTAATAGTGAGCCCATCGATTTTGTTGTCCAGGGACTCGCAATAACTTCTTATTTCAGCTTGATTCGCTGAAGACTCTGCAAACCCCTTCCTTATTTCCATCGTGAGGGCTGAGAACATACCTAATATAGAAGCTGGAGTTATATCATCTTTAGCCTCGAATTCAGTTTGATCCGTATGAGATACAGAGGGACATTCAATCTGATCAATGAGATCTCCCCCGACGGCCATTGCTTCTTCATTGGATCTGCTAATAGCAACCCTAGTATCACCCTGGACATCTGAGTCTGAATCTCCTAGAGGAGTGACCGAAAGCGCCCCCCGCTCTGAGTCCACCTGAACGAAAAAAGCCTGTGGATATGATCCTTTATTCTTATCTGGCTGGGGAGGCTGTGGAGGCTGAATTTTTCCCCCACCTCCTAAATCCATCACAGAGTCTTCATGCTCAATGACCCCTTCTTCGATGCCTTCATGATCTACCTCAACATCAAGTCCCAGAAGAGAAGAGGCCATTTTGCATACTTCTGTTAAGGGAGAGGCTTCCAATTCGGATTCAGATAACATTACTTGATCTCCTGAAAGATGTAGTATCTGGGGGATAGCTTTGAAATAAGATCGTAGAGATGGAGTAATTTTAGAGCCTTTCTCTAACACAGATAACTGCGTTTTAGATTTTGCTTTGGATTTGGGGCTGCGCTTTGTGCCTCTGGATTTAACTTCTGTATTTAAGTAAGAAGATGATTTTTTTTTTCTCTTCCACTGCTGAAGTAAGGACGCCCTCTTGCAACACAGCTTGCTTCTTCCGTCCTCTCTTGCCGTAAGCCTTACTGCTGGAGGGCAGCACTTTTCCTGATGTCTCAGGGACCGCTGCTGTCAGTTTTACACTCTCTTGCCCTGACAATGTAACAGTGAGGGGATCTATTGTATCCTGAGACTCCTTACAGCCCCCCCCCCCAGGCGGTACCCCCTCCACAGTATCCACAATATCGTCTGTACCCGCCTCCACCTCCACTATTGGTGCTGTGGGTGCAAGAGAATGGCCAAGTCTTACCTGGGAGCTTGTATTCCCTAGGGCACCGCGGGAGATTAAAGCAGAAGAAACAGCTTTATAAGTTTGCCCCAGGCTCCTTAAAACCCTCCCTCTCCTCAGCTCCAGCGCGGCTGTCCAAAGACGCAATTGTGGTGATTGTCTTCCCTTTAACGCTGTTTCCTGTGTAAAATGCTGTAGGTTGGGATCGATGTAATAATCAGGGGACCTCGGTGTGGGGTGGTAATGCAAAACCCCGTCTTTGGCCTCAGCACTGCGAGGGCAAACTGCACCATAGACACCCTCCTCCTCACGGGCAAAAACCAGGAGTGCCTCCTCACTGAGCGACCACCGCCGCTCAAACCGCGGGACACAATCCAAAGAGAGCGGCCGTCGAACTCCTCTGCCTAATAGGCAACTCGAGCCGAGACTACAGCGGATGTCAGGGAAGGTGAGCAAACAACGCCGCCCTGACCGACTGCATCCAGTGCTCTCTCCGGTCTCCGCCGCAGCTCCGCATGCACACAGAAAGCGGACTGCCTGAGCCGTTACATCGATACCTGTAAAGCCACACTGCATCACCGAGGATCCAGAAACGATTTCCTTGTTTTTAGTGATTTAGAAGCCGAGGAATAAGAATAGGAACCGCCAGAAACTCCACGGCTATGCATACATCACTCTCGGGATTTTTTCCGGCATTACCATTCCTATGCGGCGCTCTCTCCAGGAGCCGGTCACGGAGCACTGTGACCGCTTAACCAGCAGCCGCCATGTTTTCCTTATTGACACTAGTAGTGGGGCAGATGAGTTCATCATCGATACTCAAAGAAGGGAAATGGCATCTCTGAAAGCCAATCTCGGTACAGTATTAAATCTTAGATTGCAGAGATGGGAGGCAAGTAAGTTGGCCCACTTTGAATATAGCGAAGGTGCAGGTAAACTGCTTGCTTGGAAGACCAAAACAGACCAGGCCCGGAACAATGTAGCCACCATCAATGTGGGTAACAAATCTTTAACATCAGATGTTGAAATAAGGAAGGCCTTTAAGGAATTCTTTGAAACTATATATAAGGAGGAAATTGTAACTCGCCCTGAGGAGGTCGTTGACTGGCTAGGCCGTATCGACTTACCCAGATTAACGAATGAACAATCCCAATTCTTGGATAGCGCCATAACTGAAGGAGAAGTTAGGGCCGCCATAAACAGAAGTAAGAAGGGGAAGGCTGCAGGGCCCGATGGGTTACCTGCAGAAATTTATAGAATCCTAGAAGCTGAAATAGTCCCCTTTCTTACTAAGCTGTTTAATCAAATTCTCCTTGAAGGTCATTCTCCCCCGACAGCATGGGATAATGCATCAATTACGCTCATTCTGAAACCCGGGAAACCTAAAGATGCCTGTGAATCATATAGGCCAATATCAATTTTAAATGTGGACTACAAGATCTTTACCACAGTATTGGCCTCTAGGTTGGCCCTGGTGGCTCCATCAGTTCTTCATGCAGATCAAAAGGGATTTGTAAAGGGGCGACAGTTACACGAACTGACTTATGAGTTAATAGGGGCAATAGATACAGCGGTTTCACTGAACTTGCCCCTGACTGTCCTCACGCTGGACGCAACCAAGGCCTTCGACAGGGTCAATTGGGTATACCTGTCGGGGGCCTTGGCCAAATTCGGCGTGGGTGAGGGATTCCGCCGAACAGTTGGTCTGCTGTATCGTAATCCAATGGCGGGCCTACTGATCAATGGGGAGTTGTCAGATCCTTTTTCTATAACCAGAGGGACACAGCAGGGTTGTCCGCTTTCCCCCCTGCTGTTTAACTTCTACATTGAGCCTCTCGCACAACAACTGAGGAGAGAGATTACCTTCAGATCTTTTTGTCACAGAGGGTGGGAGAGAAAGGTAGCTCTATATGCCGACGACCTGCTTATCCTCACATCAGATGTCACCACGGCTCTCCCTGTAATATTTGAAATCGCTCAGCGTTTTGGTCAGATATCGGGGTACCAGATCAACACTTCCAAGACAGAGATGTTGGTTTGGAACGATGATGTGAGTGCATTGGAAGTGCAAGCGGGTCAATCAATGCGTTATCTCGGCTTAAATATAATAAAGGATCTCAACAAACTCGCCATAGTAAACCTCACAGCAGTCGCCAAAGAATGTAGAAAATTGATGCAATCATGGTCCCATCTACAATTGTCCTTAATTGGGAGAGTAAACTTGATTAAAATGTCCATTTTGCCCAAAATCTCATTTCTTTTCAATACCATCCCTCTTTATTTTGATCAGACTTATATATCTAAATTACAGTCAGATATCACTTCTTTTATCTGGAATAAAAAACTTCCAAGAATTGCCTGGAAGAAGCTTAAAAGGCGATGGGAGAAGGGGGGCTTAGCTGCCCCAGATTTAAAACTATACGCTTGGGCATTTCAGCTGTCGCATACTTGAATGCTCCTAAAAAAAAACGACAGACCACGGGGTAGGCCTGATTTTTTCAGCCATCCTGGAGGGGGAAGGTCTTAGCCAGTCGGGGTACCTATTCAAATTTGGCAACCCGAAATTCTTTAAAAAGATTAAATTGAAGGTCCTATATGGATTAGCGAAAATGTGGAATGAGTTAACAAACTCAATCAAACAAGGGTATTTCTGTGATAAGACACCGCTCTGGGGGTTACGCTGAAAGCCCGGCCTGGCTAGAAGACACTCTAGCCATCCCTCTGAAAGAGGCAGGCCTTAAAGTATGGGGGGATCTCTTCTATGAGGGGGATTTGCTTTCGTGGGAGCACCTCCAGAATAGGACAGGGTCAACCATTTCGAGGTTTAAATACCTACAAATGAGTAACTGGACACAGGCTTATAAAACTATACCTTTCAAAAGGAACAGGTTCATTCTTGGAGGGTTCAGTCAAGTAATAACTAACTTAGTGAGTACTGGTCCATCTAAAAATGAGGCCTCAAAATGGTACAGATCCCTGCTTGAGGAATCTGATGGGGAATTTACGCTACCAGTCCATCTGTGGGGAGCCTTAATTACGGGTCAAGATCTACAAAAACTTTGGTCATCCTCATTTGAGCTCTTAAAGAGTCTAGTAAAGCCCTCATGGCTTCGCAGGAACCATCTTTACACCCTCCATAGAGTGTATTACTCCCCCCAGAGGTTATCTAAATTTGCTTTAGTGAACCCAGTCGCATCTCCAAGGTGTGGACTGCAGGCAGCACCAGACACTCATATGTTTTTTGAATGCCCTCGGGTTGCTACATTTTGGGAAGCTATTGGGAAGACCCTTACAACATCGTTGGGTTTCCCAGTTATCATTGATCTATCCTTAGTAATTTTTGGGATCCTGACAGGAGCGCAAAGAGCAGCAAGTAGCCTAGTGTTCTACACGGTCCTCTTGGCAAGGAGGGAGATCTACAGGAGGTGGAAGGACCCCCTACCTCCCACCCATTGGGACTGGCTGGCATCCATCCTACAGACGGCCAGAATGGACCTAGCTAGACTGGGGAATAAAAACAAAAGAGCCTTCTGGCACATGCTTGTTTGGGCACAATAAGATCCGTTTTTTTTTTTTTTTTTTTTCCCCGGGTCCAATGATTACACTACTATGGTGCCCATGTTTCAGCCTTGTGCGCAGCAGATAGCCGGTCAAAGCCCGGCTCAGGACATGCTGTGGCCTTCCCCATTGGCAGCCAAAAATGAGAAAAGCTAGCAACAGCTGTGGGATGTCGGGCCCCCCCTCTCCATAAGATCCCATCCAGTATAATACTGAGACAGCGGTTCTATGGCTTGTTTTTTAGATGGCTTTCTTCAACCATGGTGGATATGAGTACAAAAAGAAGTAAAATAAAAGATTTTGAACTTAAAAAAAAAAAAAGTGTTTTCTGCCCATGTTGCTTTATCCTTTGGCTTTCCAAAATCACTCACGCTCTCCCCGTGTTGCACTAGACATCCTGAGTGAGCTCGCCAGGCAGGCTGTTTGGAATAGATACACCACCCCTTTCTTTCTGGGTTAATAAAATAGTCCAGAGAAGTCACTGGGCAGCAAAGGTTGCATCATAACCATGAACGCTTGACAGATTAATGGCATTCTAAAACCATCCTCCCCCGAAAGACTACTACACTGCTTCCTCCACAGCCACAATACTGCCATCTTTTCTCGAAGCCTCCTGCATTGGGGAGCTGAAATGTTCCATCAGAGTTTAAACACACACTTCTGGCATGGGGTGGGAGGCGGCGATCTGAGAGGGCTAATGATATCGTTTCCAGCTTTAGACAATGCCGAAAACAATCAAGTGTGAACTACTTTTTATTTCAATAAAGGGTTTTCTATTCTGTTAGTTGCAAGTATAGCCTGGGCTGGTCTTGTAACCATGTACCTTTAAATGTTTAATAATAGTGCATAGAGGCAGTTTGGTGTTAAAATGGATGGAAAGCTGGAAAAAAGTTTAGAAAAGGGAGCACAAGAAAGAAGGCAGATAAAGCTTATGAAAGCATTGTGGACATGATCAGTCTTGTATTTTTTCTGCAGCGATACATTCTTCTTTTTTCATGATACCCGATATAGGGTTTTTTGTACTCTGGTCCCCTGAGCATCTAGGACAAGTCAATGCCCGCCCGCCAGGTCAGCTATAGTCTGTGTAGCGGAGGTTCCCAAAGTCCTCAGTTCTTTACTTTGACATAGAGCCAAAGCCACCAGGGATACTCTGCTGCTTTCTGTACTGCGACTGAAGTTGATTGCAAGCTGCCAAACCTTATTCCATGGCATTGTGTGTTGTCCTTTGTGCTGATCGACAGTTGTCCAATTTTGCTTGTTGCCACATTGCTTCCACACCGTCCCGTGTTGTTGCTGCCGCCCTTCCCACCCCCTACCACTCTGTTGCTAGTTGTCCCTGTTCCTTACCCCTCCCACCCCATTGCTTGTCCCTTCTCCTTTTTTGCCAGGGCTCAGAGGGAAAGGTGCACAAACCCTTTAACTACAGCTTTTCTCAATGGCATAGGAGAGAGGTTAACACTGCTGGCGAATGTGTGAAGTTATTTTTAGTGCATATTGTTTAGCACCTACATGTCCGCTTTCGGCTTCTGTTGTTGCTTGCACCCGAACGCTGCACCCCACTCCCTCCCACAGAGTTTTAATATTGATATAGTTTGCTTACATTCTAAACCAAACCACTGTTTAATAGGAATATATACAGCCTTTCATGGCTGGTGTTTACCTTTTAGTAAAACAACATAGGAGAGAAATATGGAAGTGAAGTGGGGATTTCACTATTGCGTGGCTGTTGTGCTTTCTCGAAATTCTTGCCTCTGAAAAAAGACAGTTTTTTCCCCTTCATTTTAATTTATTTTTATTCCTTCGGGAGTTAGTTTTGCCAGCTTAGTGCGTTTTAAATTTGTTTTGCCATGTTCTACCAGCATTTTTTAAATAAAAAAGCGATATGAGGTAACCAGAATAGACCATATCATAGCGCTTTTTTACTTTCACCCATGCTGCAAAGCTGCGGTGCTGCTATATAACATGGCTAAAAGACATTGACATGGACAATGCCAATAGTTCTCAGATTGCAGAGACCTATTAACCTGGCCAATGCTTGTTTTTTAAGTCACACAAAATAAAGTATTAGATATATTTGGCCTCTGGATGCAGAGTAGGCTAGTATGGTGTTTTAGGATGCTGATAGCAATATTTTTCCATGCATTTATTCTGCATTATTATTTGTATCATTAACTCACATAGATAAAATACTTCATATCTGCCAAAGCTGTTGGTGCAATGGGCGTAGAGCTAGCAACCCTCAAAATCCCGTTGGGCTTTTTACTCACACTCTAAGAGACTTCATTATAATAAAGTGTAGTTAGATGGGTAGTGTATGATCTGACTGCATGTTATCTTAAATTAGCCCCCTACAAGTTCAGTTAGTAAAGCATTCAGAGTTTTTTTAGTGTTTGCTGAAGTTACCAGGAGATTCACGACCCTAATACTGTTAAACGACACTGTAGTATCAAAAGTAGGAGAATGCATCTGCAGTATGAGTAAGTTAATGTTGCTTTGACCTCATGGACAGTAATTGAACAGGGCCAACACCACCCCTTAAACAAGGATTTCCCTTCTATGAAGGATAAAAGGGGGGCACAACATTACTTGGCCCTCAAAGCAGTAGGTCCACAATAACAGGATGGCTTGTCAGTGGATCATGTTTGTGATGACAAGAGAGAGACCAGGAATTTATATCAGGAAAGTGTACCACATTTCCTAATGCTTTGTCCCTTTGGTTTTTCCCCAGCAGTGCAGTCGCTAACCTGTCATGAAGAGGGTGCTGGATTTTAGACTTGGGCTCCCAGTAGGTAAACTGCAAAACTAAACCAGTCTAGACACCATCATTTATCTGTCTAGAATACTTTGGTTCACTAAAACGTTTGACTATTGTCCCAGTTTCTTCAATGGGTTTAAAGTTTATTTCCCTTTATAGTTTTTGACTATAAACTAAGCAACCTAACAGATAGAGAGTTGACTAAGAGTCCTTATATATTTTTATTATTAATTTTGTTTGGGGAAAACAGAAAACTGACATATTCTAGGTATAAACTACTAGCAGTCACTGGAAAATGTAAGTACTGTCACGTCTATTCTTAAAGTATACAAAAAGTGATGGGTGGGATGCTTGAATTAATCGTGGCCACTGGTAATTACTCAGGGCCGCATCCTAGTCTATTGTTGTTTTGCAGACCTTGCCAACTCATTTTGGACCCAGCTAAGTGCAAATCAGTCTTGACCCTGCTCAAATGGAACAGTCGAGCCCAAACTGCCAAGCCAGGCCCACCCTGTACCAGAAAGCTTGTTTCTCTCTTTTTATGGGCTCATCAGCCGGGTATAGCTTAGTTCCAATGCATGTATGCACGGGACCCCCGTCTGAGCATACCCGTCCCACTTAGGGTGACATATTAAAGTATGCAAAAAAGTGATGGGTGGTAAACTTTAGTGTGTCACCCTAAGTGGTATGGGTATACCCAGACATGGGTCCTGTGCACACTGTGTCACTGGAAGGGTGAAACTGGTCCTGGGTTGCTTGTGCTACGGTTCAGGGAGACCTTGGCTTGGCAGTTGGGACTGAACTGTTTCCATTGGAGCAGGATCAAGACCCAATTTCCATATAGTTGGGTCTAAACTGAGGTTGACATGCTGTGAAAAATAAAAATGGATCGGGATGCTGCCCAGAGTAATTACCAGTGGCTGAGATTAATTCAAGCATTCCATTCATCATGTCTTTTTGCAAATCAGTTCTTAGCAGACTAGTACCTTACAGGTATGCAGATAGTCAATTATATTAAAGCCCACTGCCTCTTGCTGTTACTGGAAGAAAGAATATAGTCAGTGGAGCAACACAATTGATAAAGATATCAGTGAAAGTTTTACACCCACCCACCTCCTCAAGTCGTTATAAGCATTCTCTCTCGAGTCGGATGCAAAAGCCTGGAAATTCTTTTATGAAGCTGCATTACCTTAAATCATTACTAGAGGTCCCTTTCAAGTTAAATATAGGTTCTTGAAATGTCTATCACAAACCTGAGGGGCTGGTGTGTCTTCAACCTAGAAATTTGCATATACACTCTTGCTACTCCACTTACTTTGCATTTATTTCCTATAGGCTGAATATACACCAAACCTGGTTTCTAGTGGTGGGTCAGCATTGCAACATTTATGTAAAATGTCTTCAGTGTTATGGAAGTAGTTGATGACACCCTACTATATATAATAAGGACAAGTCTAAAATGTTCTGCACTATTTTTTGTTTGCATGCATAAATGCGTAAAGGAAAAATAAAGTCCTTCAAAATGAAAGCATCCAATGGCTGAGGTGAACAGGTCAGTCAACACTTTATGCTGTGGTGGAAAGGAATAGAATTTGAGAGACATGCGAACAGACAAATGGCGAAAGAGGGTTGACTGAGAGCATTTATAAGTATATAAAAAAAAATATATATATATATATGTGTATGTGTGTATATATATATTCACTGAAAAAACCATAGGTTATAGACCATATATAGTTAGGAATTAGCATTTAAAAAACCTTATTTTACTCACACAAAACCATTGAAATTCCATATATAGTTAGTTGCACTAACTATATATCGCGCACCTGCAATCCACTGCTGATGATGTCACATATTACATCATTCATGACATGGTCAGTGACATCACTGATGACATCACTGATGACATCTCAAATGACATCACTGATGACATCACTGATGACAACATCCAGTGACTGTATGTTTCTGTAAAGTTAAAATATATCTTACATATTGAAGAATGAGTGGATGTATAAGTGTCTGGATGAAGGATTTAGTAGGTGCGTGACTGACTGTATGAGTGAGTGATTAAATGTGTCTCACTGAATGCATGGGTTAGTGACTAAACTGTCTTAATTTGTGCATCATTATGTCTGTTGTTCTGTAAACTGCTGCATGTGTTGATCATTAGCTATACGAGAGGCTATATGTGTTATTAATTGCTTGCCCAAGTATTTCTATGGGAGATTGAGTTTGTGTGGGGGTGGCTGAAAGGTGTGTGACTCTATGCATAGATGTGTGAACAGTTTATTCACTAGGTGTATGAGTTCAAGAGTGCATGTGGAAACAGCTACATGGGCAGTTGACTGTGTGCATGAGTGTATTGATGAGTAAATGGATATCTCAATGCTACATGTCATAGTAAGTACATATGTAAAACACAGTACATGTGAGAGTTGGCATATATAAATAACTGTGCATGAGAGCCACCGAATGAGTGAGTGGTTGTATCGATCATTGTGAACTTGTATCAGGGATTGTATAAGAGAGTAAATATGTGTTAGTATATGTTTCAATAAGTAAGGTGTGTTTAACTGTATAGTTGAAGAAATGGAGATGAGATTGTTTCTTTGCATGACTGACTGGGTGTGTGAGTAACTCCATGGATGAGTGGAAGTGTGTGAGTGTCTGTATACACTGAGTGTATCTAAGATTATATTAGAGTCTGAAGAGGTTTATCGTATTAGCACAAGAATGATGTCAAATGAGATGTCATTAGTGATGTCATCAGTGATGTCATTTGAGATGTCATCAGTGATGTCATCAGTGATGTCACTGACCATGTCATGAATGATGTAATATGTGACATCATCAGCAGTGGATTGCAGGTGCGCGATATATAGTTAGTGCAACTAACTATATATGGAATTTCAATGGTTTTGTGTGAGTAAAATAAGGTTTTTTAAATGCTAATTCCTAACTATATATGGTCTATAACCTATGGTTTTTTCAGTGAATTTTCAAGGTTTTGTAAATGCTAATTCCTAACTATATATGGTCTATAACCTATGGTTTTTTCAGTGAATTTCAATGGTTTTTTAATAGCAAATATCATAAGCTGTCGAATGTCAAGTACGTGGTAAGTGAAAACATTTTCGTGTTTATGCACACTGATCTGCTTTGAATGGTGCCCCCCCCCCCTCATTTCTATTAGGAGTACTCTCTCTTTGCAGATAGTGAAAGGTAGTTAACGCAGGTCTTTCCCCCATTGTAATCCGTCGTGCCTGCTTCTCTCTCCATTTGATTCATTGTTATCCAAGTATTTACTGTTTTAGAATTAGTTCTCTTTGGTTCATTCTCTATTTACAAACAAACACAGAGTCGCAATACTCTGTTTAGTCTTTGCAGATAACGAAAAATCGTGTAAAAAAAAAGAAAAGGAATCGAGCAAAATCAGTAGGCCACTAATGGGATCTCTTTTTGACCTCGCTAAAATAGAAACATTAGGAACAACCCCTCATGACAAATACAAAACTAGTGAGATGAACTGAACTCCACACAATGATGGCTGCAAAACAGCTCGGCTCCGCCACCCACCCCGCCCAAAATAACGATAAAGAACGGCTGCCATGATTGGTTGCGGAATGACCACGACGGAGCTACGAAATGGTGCTGCTCTCATGCTAACCCCAGCTTCAGTCTGAAACATCCAGAAACACTGTAGACTACCAATTCGATCAGTTCCGGTAGCGCCCCAATGTAACCCGGTAGAGAAGAACTAGCCCTCCCCTCTTTGACTGATGGTTCTTGTTGCCTGTCCCTTCTGTTGTCATTTAACAGAACTATTTAGCCTGCTGAAAGGGGTTGTGTTCCGACCGCTGGTTGGTGGAGACATTTTGACTATATTCTGTACCTGCGTTGTCGCGTAATGCGTCATATGACGCGCCGCGTTAGCGCATCCGGAAGTCATCCGGGGCGCGCAGCGCGTAACGTAAGCATAACAAGTCATGTGACTTGTTAATAAAACTTTTCATTGGTTCATTTTACTTTTCTTATTGTAATGATGAAAGGCTTGGTCATATGACCTAAAAATTACGCTTTTCATTACTTCCGAACATTATTTTTTCTTAAATATATGTTATAATGTTCCAGGCTAATGTACTTTCCCGGAAATTTTACAACTGTCCTGCAAGTAAAATATATTCTTTTTTCGAGAAAAAGAGCGTTTCTTCGTCCCATGACGGAGCCGTTGAGCAAAAGAGGGTCGACCTGCTGTCTTAGTCGCCGATACGCCTGAATATGAGATTCTTATCGATCACTTTATGTTGCAGGAATAGAAAACACAACAGCCCTTGACCATTTATCTTTACTGCGTTCCTTCGTATTATACCTTTTACCCTTCATGTAATTGGTCTGCTTTATTTCACTTGCCTTTTAATGATTCTAAAACAGTGACTATTATTAAAAACTTTACCAATGTATATACTACTACCATGTTTTCTTTTAAAAACCTTTATTGTGAAAATTTCATTATACAAATACGAGCCTATAACCACGTGGGCCGGCCACGGAGCAAACTGTAATCGTATATGATGAATAGACATTTACACTGTAGAGGAACGTAACGGGCGGGCCATTAGGTTGCAAGAACTAAGGTGTCTAACAGTTACGGAATCGGTGGACGTACATTTTATAATTAAAATACGACAGGGCCAGTTACAATAAAATTATCTAGATATACATTTGCGGGCAAGTACCATGGGTGAAGTTAATTCGAACTTTCAACAGTACAGTAATCAATAACACATCAGAACTTAATATCAATAGGGATGTCGAAATATTCAATCAATTCTCGTCCCCGCCCGCCATGTGCTTCAAAACTGCATACGTATCTCGTGATTTCAAGGTTCTGCAACCAGTACACAACAAGGAGTTACGAGTCCCATTTATTCTGGCGCCATTTTGGGCGAGGACGGGCAGGTCCACGATATAGTCAAAATGTCTCTACCAACCATCGACTATGATGATGTTCATATGCTGTATTTATTAGAGTAACACTCATCTGTCCACATGAAATTAATTTGCCACAATCTAAACATGTCATTTTAATCTTTCCAAAGTTCTTCTAAATATTTGGGACCGTTTCCCTTGCCTCTGAAGCTCTCAGTGCCACTTCTTTGATGAATGTACTAGCAGGTCAGGGGTTCTCCTCCAAATCTCTCTTTTATGCAGCACTATAATTAATTGGTGCCACCTCTCCATATGACGATGCATGGTATAGTTACCACAACTATATTTTTTTTCGGTTCCTCTGGAGAGTTCATCGTGGCAGATGAAGCGTGTAACGTACCGGGCATTTACCTTTTTTTGCATGTACAGGAAAGGAAAAAAAAATCGAGCGTCCGAGTTCTAAGGTGTCCCAGGGCCATTTTGGTGGACCAGGCCCAAATCCAAAGAACAGCTATCTCACAGGCTAATGGGGCGACCCACGCCGAGTTTCAGCATTGTAGGATGACCACACAAGTACAGCAACTTGCTAGACATCACCTCGGTGCCATCCGGATCTCGGCGCCCCACTGCAGATGAAGTGCCTCTCAACTATGAAACCACCACGGTGACATCCGGATCTTGGCGCGTTGTGCTGCCTTCGGCCTATTCGCACATCGGTCCGCTACTGACGCCATCTCACAGGCTAATGGGGCGACCCACGCCGAGTTTCAGCATTGTAGGATGACCACACCAGTACAGCAACTTGCTAGACATCACCTCGGTGCCATCCGGATCTCGGCGCCCCACTGCAGATGAAGTGCCTCTCAACTATGAAACCACCACGGTGACATCCGGATCTTGGCGCGTTGTGCTGCCTTCGGCCTATTCGCACATCGGTCCGCTACTGACGCCATCTCACAGGCTAATGGGGCGACCCACGCCGAGTTTCAGCATTGTAGGATGACCACACCAACTTGCTAGACATCACCTCAGTGCCATCCGAATCTTGGCATCTCAACGCCTAGTGGTATCTTCCATACAAAAAATATTGTTACGCTGCCTTTGGCCCCATTCGCACATCAGTCCGCAACTTAGACATCACCTCGGTGCCATCCGGATCTTGGCATCTCAGCGCCTTGTGGTGTCAGTCAGAAAATATTGTTGTGCTGCCTTCGGCCTATTCGCACATCGGTCCGCTACTGACGCCATCTCACAGGCCAACGGGGCGCCCCACGCCGACTTTCAGCATTGTAGGATGGCCACACCAGTGCGGCAACTTGCTACACACCACCTCGGTGCCATCCGGATCTTGGCATCTCAGCGCCTTGTGGTGTCTTCTACTCCGGAAATATAGTAGAAAATATTGTTGCGCTGCCTTTGGCCCCATTCACACATCAGTCCGCTACTGACACCATCTCACAGGCCAACGGGGCGCCCCACGCCGACTTTCAACATTGTAGGATGGCCACAGAAGTGCGACAACTTACTAGACACCACCTCGGTGCCATCCGGATCTTGGCGCGTTGTGCTGCCTTCGGCCTATTCGCACATCGGTCCGCTACTGACGCAAACTCACAGGCCAACGGGGCGCCCCACGCCGACTTTCAGCATTGTAGGATGGCCACACCAGTGCGGCAACTTCCTACACACCACCTCGGTGCCATCCGGATCTTGGCGCGTAGTGAAGCTGCAGCAGCTGCAAATAAGCTTCAGACAGTGTTACAACCGCTGCTCAGAACTCTCAACTATGACACCACCTCGGTGCCATCCGGATCTTGGCGCGTTGTATTGCCTTCGGCCTATTCGCACATCGGTCCGCTACTGACGCCGCCTCACGTGCCAACGTATTTTCTCCGCATTTTATACCCTATGCCGCATAACAGGTCATGTGACTTGTTTATAAAACTTTTCATTGGTTCATTTTACTTTTGGTTTCCTAATGATGGAAGGCTTGATCATATGACCTAAAAACAACACTTTTCATTGGATGAAAACTTTTTTTTTCCCCCAAACGATGAAAGCCCCACCTTGTTTCTGGATGTTTCAGACTAAACTGGCGTCACCATGAGAGCACCACCATCTCGTAGCTCCGTCGTGGTCATTCCGCGAGCAATCATGGCAGCCGCTCCCCACCAGAAGCCTGCAGGACTCGGGGCCCCCAAAACTTTTGATGAATTCTCAAGGCGGAGGGGACGCTTTCGAGAATGGGGTCCAAGACCTAGCAGACAAGCGTCCGATTTCCAAGGTGTCCCAGGGCCATTTCAGTGGACCAGGCCCAAAAAGGAAACAGCCTGCCGCCATTTTGAGAGTCCTGTGACAGCCGCCTATCGCTGCACCGCAAGAGTGGGCGCAACTCAGCTGAATGGCGGATTTTGACACAGTGGACCAAAAGCGGACGGAATGGCAACTGAAACGGTAAAGGGGCGCCCCACTAAAACAGATGAGACTCCACCTGGAGAGGCCCGTTCACGCCGCCTCCCCCGGGGCGCTCCACGCCGTTATTCGGAGCAGCATTGTAGGATACCAAAACCAGTGCGGCAACTTACTGGACATCACCTTGGTGCCATCGTTCTGCTGCCTTGGAACTATTCGCACAACAGTTTGCTACTGATGACCCACCCCCCGCGACGCCCCACGCCGTTATTTGCTGGGTGGCAACTTACTAGACATCACTTTCGTGTCATCTAGATTTCGGCGCGTTCTGCTGCCTTGGAACTATTCGCACAACAGTTTGCTACTGATGACCCACCCCCCGCGACGCCCCACGCCGGAAATCTGGACGTTGTGCTGCGTTGGGACTATTCGCACAGCCGACCGCTACTTCGTTGTTTTTCTCTAAAAATGTTTATATGTTATTACTATTTTTGTTTTCTTGTATATATTTATAAATTATTAAAGTTTTATAATCTTACTACTTTGTCGGAGTGCTATATATTTTTAATGTGACACATAATTGTAAAAACTTTGATGTACAAAGAGTCATCCCTGGAATCTTCCGCTTCACGCTCGGTCCCCTCCCCAATCACAATACAGGATGGTTTTCAGATAATAGCAACGCTTCTGCTGTGACGGATCTCATCGAGTGTGGGCCTTGATCTACTATAACTCCTTTGAAGAGGGGTGATTCTTTACAGCTGTGGCCATAAACTACATCTGCAGGGCTAGCTGATACCCTAGGACCAGCCTGGACAATCGGACACAGAGGAAAAGGAGTGTCAGAGGGTGCGGTAGTGAATAGGGCGAAAGGGAGGTGTCGGGCGGGCACAGGGTGTGATTCTCAGGGAAGAACAGCGCAGATGGGGGAGGTTTATTACCCATGCATAAAACAGAGAGCGGGGGTGACCACTGCCTGGGGGAGATGCTTGCGAGGGTGGGGAGCCATGCTAAGGATCGACAGCGTGCACAGAGTGGATCTGGTCAAGGCATCTAAAATGGCTGCCGTGCACGACAAAAGTGTGGCATTTGAAAAAAGACAAGATGGCGCACACAATGTTTTTCAACAATTCCTGATTTCCTTCGAATCGAACGTTAACAGACGTTGGGGCATATTACCAAAGTTAAGCGATATTTATCCCTAACGATGCATTGCAAAGATTTTTTTACCGTCAGAAATTATCGCAGATAAACCTTGCTATTATCAAGGTTTATCGCAAATACGATAAAAAACGAGCGCAATGCATTAATATCGCTGAAAACTCCGCGATATTCATGCATTACCGAGCTAATGCTCTTAGCCATGTTATCCACCTCCCATTGGATAACATGGCTAAGAACTGCTCAGGGCAGCTGTTACTTTTTGGAGATATTCGCGCTTATCTCGAATATTTCCAAAAGTTGATAATAGGAGATAGCGATGTTAGCGACTGTTTCCAGTCGCTAACATCTTGGCATGCCCACTTTGCATGTCATTAGTGATAAATATCACTGACATGCAAAGTGGGGCCCAAGATGGTCGCTATCTCCTACTAGCGGTCGCTAACTGGTGTTAGCAACAGCTAGGTAATACAGATATAATTTTATCTCCGCGAAGCGGAGCGCTGTTACAGATATATATCTTGTTTTTGAACGTTAATTTCTCAAAATGCACTGAAGCACATATATTGAGACATAGCAAAGGCACATCGGGCTACCAGTCCCTAATATTTTACCAAGTTTCGTGCAAATCCATTCAGCCGTTCGATTATTATTATTATTTTTTTTTTTTGCCCCGCGGGGCCCTTTTAAAACCTCCACATCAAACCTAGGGGGTCAGCGAGGATCTACTATGCCCCCTTATGGTCATCAGCCGTTCGATTATTATTATTATTTTTTTTTTTTTGCCCCGCGGGGCCCTTTTAAAACCTCCACATCAAACCTAGGGGGTCAGCGAGGATCTACTATGCCCCCTTATGGTCATTTGCCCCTTCGCTTTGGCCTCCTCTTGTCTCTCGATCCTACCGAGAGACAAGATGGCGGCCGCTACGTACTGTTTGGAATGTTTACAGACACCGGAGAGCCAATCAGCTTCGCTTCGCAAAGCTCCGTAACGCGAAAAGTACGCGAAGCGGTGCGCTGTTACAGATATATATCTTTTTTTGAACGTTAATTTCTCAAAATCCACTGAAGCACATATATTGAGACCTAGCAAAGGCACATCGGGCTACCAGTCCCTACAATTTTGCCAAGTTTCGTGCAAATCCATTCAGCCGTTCGATTATTATTATTATAATTTTTTTTTGCCCCGCGGGGCCCTTTTAAAACCTCCACATCAAACCTAGGGGGTCAGCGAGGATCTACTATGCCCCCTTATAGTTATTTCCCCCTTTGTTTTGACCTCCTCTTGTCTCTCGATCCTACCGAGAGACAAGATGGCGGCCGCTACGGACTGTTTGGAATGTTGACAGACGCCGGAGAACCAATCAGCTTCGCTTCACAAAGCTCCGTTGAGCGAAAAGTCCGCGAACCAGAGCGCTAACCGGTCCGCTGTTACAGATATATATCTTTTTTTAAACGTTAATTTCTCAAAATCCACTGGAGCACATATATTGAGACCTACAAAAGGCACATCGGGCTACCAGTCCCTACAATTTTGCCAAGTTTCGTGCAAATCCATTCAGCCGTTCGGGCTAAAAGTGAGGCCAACCGCCCTATGGAAAACTCAATGTTAAAAACACGTTTTGGGACCCCCCTTTTTTCTCGGCCCCCACTGGACGAACCCCCCCCAAATTTTCAAGGGCTGCTCAGAAACAAAATGTGCCATTTTCCTGAAAATTTCAGCCGATTCCGTCCACAAACGCCAAAGTTATTAGACATAGAATTTTCAAAAAACCCATAGAGAAAAAATCCTAACTATATATACCTACTGGCGACCGCCAGTAGGTAATATGTATATATATATGTGTATATATATATATGTGTATATGTGTTAGCTATAAGATGTATGATATTTTTCTAAGAAGGTGTTTATACAGCAACTTTTGATCATCAGTGCTAGAACAAATGTATTGCTTGTCTGAAAGGCTAGACCTAAAAATCAAGGTGGAACCGGTTTACAGGTGGAAAACCTTTCAGACAAGCAATACATTTGTTCCACCTATGTAGCACTGATGATCAAAAGTTGCCGTATAAACATCTTCTTAGAATTATATCATACATTTTATAGCTAACATTACTAACAGGGCATATTGAAGCATTAAGAAGGCCACACTAAACTGGGCACAATTAGCAGGTTGTTAACATGAGCACTGGCAGATCTGCACAAAGCCGAGACTAATAGAGCAATCTTAAGTCAGATTCTCTTATTGGCTTGTGAAAGAGAATATGTGCTCAGAGTACTTACATGTTTTGACACTTGCCCAAATCCATAATAAAAGATAAAAACAATAAAGTGGTTTGAGCTTGAAATCCATGTTTATGCCTGAAAGGCAAACATTATTTGAAAACAGGCTCTGTAATGCCTTACACAAAGTCTTTGGGATATAAAATTCGACCCTCGTTCATTGCTGCCGTAGTCTCTGAACGTTTGTTAGGAAAGTTGGACTTGTTCCCAAAGATTAATGCAAAATCAGAATAATGTCAAACCCGTTAAATTGTAATTCTTTCCAGATGGAAATAAATACATGTCTGTCCTCTGTCTGTACATATTTACTTGTGCTATATAATCCATGCACTTTAGATAAGCTTCCAGCCTGATGATACAGTCCGCGTTGTGAACAGTGTGATTTGTTCCAGAGTGAAAGATGAATTGCTTCTTATATTACCTAGATGGAGCTGTTTCTTCCAGCAGCTACTCCACTATATCTGCATAGAAATTAAAATACAACAATTTTAATGAGGAAAAAAAACATTTTAGTTCCCAGCTTTTTGGCAAGTGTTATTGGCATAACCATTCTCATGCACTGCAGTTCCAAGGGAGTCAGATTGAGGCCAGAATTTCAGGCTCTCCACCTATCAATCATTCATGTTAAAGGAATGTAGCTAAAGCTCAAGTACGTAGTTGGTGATTCTACTGAAAATGTGGCCTGCATCAGTCCCTTTGACTTAACGTTCAACTCTGCTGCCCCTTCTGAAACATTCACCAATGTTAACTTTTCAGTTTAACCCGTTTCGACGCTCATGACGAGCTGAGCTCGTCATGAGTTACGCCTCTCGTACGCTCATGACGAGCTCAGCTCGTCATGAACCGCGGGTTTTAGAAAAACGCAGCGCACAGCGGGAAAACGGCTAGCGCGCATGCAGTTAAGAATGATATTTTTCCCTTTTCTTCACTTAATTAAAATGTCAGCTCTTTTGTCCGGTATCTCAGCAGCAGCTTCTTTAATGTCTATATTTTTGACTTTTAGTCTTAAGGTTTGAAGATGTCTATGTTGATGACATTTTTGGAAGCACATTGCTATCCATAAATAAAATCAGTTGAAGAGCAACACTGTGTGGCATAGATATTTTAATGTATTGTGAGAAGCCAGGGTCCGTTAGCTAACTAGAAATTGAAAGATACATTTTGGCAAAAGGTCTCCTTTTAACCTATGAAAGTATGCATACAACATTTGTGCATTCTCATGTTAGTGTACTAAAGTCAGACATTGTTGACTTTGCAAGTGCATGGCTATCGGTGTCGTTCTCCAGTAGATAAATGTGAATCCTGACTAAAACATTAAAAGATCCTGTGGCATGTATTACATCATGAATTTAATGTGTGATAAGTCAGTTTACTTTTGATATGGAAATTAGTTCCTTGTGCATTGCAATGCATGTACTAAGTAGAGTCATAATGATACATCAAAGAGGTAATAGCATGATCTGCATAAGAAATATTTCTCTAGATGTAGGCGAAACCTATTCTACGTATATTTTAAAGATTTGGTACCAGTGAGTATTTCAGGCAGCTTTCCTGTCTAACCAGACCTAACAACGGGATTGGCAGGGGCCTTTATCATTCTATCAAATTTCAAAGAACACATCAATATGCCTGGTGGGGATATCTCGGTCAAAAATGTAGAATGCATTGTGGACCTAAGAAGACTCAAAGTGCTTGTTATTTATATGTTGGAAATTCCAAGTGCAGGTTTGTAATTACATATCCTGCTATATATTCCTGCAGTTTTAGAGATAAACTGTATACAAGATGATTATTTTTAAGATATCTATAAAACCAAACCAATTGGCCATTATGGATCTTTGTATTTGAAAGCCCATAACTATCGCAAAAAAACTGTACATGCAGTAAGGATGGAGTTGAAATAAGATTAAAACATTAAAGTTAATTAGAGATGTTATAAGCTTGGTACCAATGAAGAGAGTTAGTATTGCTAAAAGAAACAGGAGAGTTCCATGACTGATTTAGTTAAATGCTCCACTGAAAGTCCTATTGCTTTCTTGTCTTTCTGGAATTTTGGATAATTAGAACATTTTTATTGTTGAAATCCTCTGTTTATTATTAATAGACTAAAATATTTACTAGCATTAAAACATATGTAGAGGTTTTTGTTTTATCTTGCTTCTGCACACATATAAAGTCATAGTGTTAAGAAAGCTATTTTTATTTATGCGTTACTGAAAGTTGCCCAATGGCCTCTTAGTTTTTTGCTGGATCAGAGATAGCTTTTTGATTTATTATCTCAGTTGAGATCACAGGCAAACCAACATGATCAATTGCTGGTATTGAGAAGTTGCAGAATGAGCCCTGCCTATGCACAACTATCAAAGCAATGTATTGTTGAGGCAAATTCTAGTTGATTGGTTGCATTTGCTTTCATTTGCCCCGTTATGCTGCTTACTACTTTTTCTTTTAAATTTTTGTATTCGAATCTGCTATGACATATATAATGCTATAACTGCTACATACGTGTCTATATCTTGGAGCATTCGTTTTTTTCAGAGCTTTCTCTTGTTTTCATTAATATTCTTTGCAGTCATTGGAACTTTCATTGTTTTTTTTCTGGTGGCTGTACAAGCCAATACACTACATAGGAAGTTAACAGAAGCCATTAGCTAGTAGTGAATTTTCTCCACTGTGGTTAATTTAGGTGCTAGAAAATATCTCATTAGTTTTCACCCCCAGTGATGGATATATACACAATTGTTTACAGAATGCGATGTTTTGCACATAATACCTATGCTGCTTTCATACAACGTTCTTTGATCAATTTGTACTGTATTCACTAGGTCAGTCATATTCAACAGCCATATTGCATTTATGCAGATATATATTGTTTTTCTGAATTTATTCAACAATATGTTAAATGACGATTGTGTAACCGATTTACAATAATTTGTAATTACAAGTGACCTTTGCGAATGTTCATTTGGTGAACCTTGTTGACTCTGTAGTATGTTGTCTATTTTCATTAATCACATGGTGTATTCCACAACGTATAAGAATAAGGCTTTTAGATTTGCATTTCACTGTGATCAAGGGCATCCGCCCGAAACGCGTCAGTCCACTGCGTGCTTTGAAAATTGGTGCAATAAAATAAACATCTTGCCTTACTTTGGGATTCACTGGTCTCTGTTCGCCACTGGCTGGAGGTTCGGGATCGTCACTTGGATTTATATATATATATATATATATATATATATATATATATATATATCAAAGCTCCAGAATCGCATCGGTAATCCCGAGGCACTCACAGGCGGGTGCAGTTTCCCGCGCCGATACTCGCGGTCAACAATGATAGCTCCAATCGCCTTCCATTCAAGAAAACGTTAAACACACTCCAGCGGTCAATAGCCAAGGTTTATTCAGCCCACAAACAAGTGTGACAGTGTGACAGACGCGTTTCGGACACAAAGTCCTTCGTCAGTGTTTACATTTTGGACCGCCTGAGAGCATTATATACACGTCATCAAGGTGTGACTAACAGGGGGCCAATGCAGAGGAGCATGCGAAACTAGCGGCCATTTTGAAGAAGGTTCGTTAATAATTCACAATACCTTCCTTTTTAAAGTAATACTAACGTTAAAGCCGCTTCTGCCGGTGCAAGTTTATAGATATTGCCGTATATCGGCATGTCACCGGCTTTTTCCTCATGCACCCTCTACAGGCCCGCTGAACAATAAAATTAATTCATAAACACACCAGTAATTTCACATATCTAAGTAGATACCACCCACAACAAGCACCAAAATTAATCACAATCACATTTTTTCTATGTGTTATATCATGTGGGATCCTATCCTCCAAATAATAATGCCGTGTATCGGCTATTCAGCAGAAAACCACATGTCCTGATTGTACTCCCAGAATTAACATCAGAAAATATGTGAGGAAAAAAGGTGAATAATGTGAAAAAAAATTGTGAAAAAATATACACAAAAGGATATATATAAACGAGATTAGAAAGAGAATTCATACAATTTGACATTTCATAGTTGATCACGAAATTCAAGATCCAAGGCAAACCATACTATTCACGTTAGCCAATTCAATGAGCGAACAGTATTACCAAAAAGTGAAAAGCAGGTCAGCAGTCACAACTCCTTAGTACAACTTAACGAGTTTACTTTCATCTCCCTAGATGTACAGTAAGTTCTTCCCCACTGTTAAGACCTAATGGGTGTTTGGGCTGGATATCAATGATATAGCGGGACTCAAGTCTACGGAGGCTCAATAATCTATCCCCCCCTCTTGGACTTTGGGCTATATGGTCCAGACCAAAGTATTGTAACAGCTCCCTGTTAATCTGATGTACTTGGGCGGAATGTCGAGCTACCGGATATACAAAATCTTTGTTCGTGATAGCTCTCTGATGCTCTAATATACGCATTTTGACATTTTTGATGGTGCTTCCAATATATTTGAGTCCGCAGGGACAGATAAGACAGTAAACAACATAAGCTGTTGTGCATGTGATAAATTCCCTGATAGATTTAAGTTTGGACATTCCAGGGATCCTATATGAGAGTACCCGTTTGCTGTTTTCACAGGCACGACATTTCCCACACGGAAAGAATCCCCTCATATCTTTAAGTGTCCCACTCACTTTTGGTTTTATTGGTGCAAGATGGCTGTGTACAATTTTGTCCTTAATGGATCTTAGTTTTCTGAAAGTCATTAAAGGTTTCAGGGGAACATCACTTCCTATTATGGGGTCAGTGCGGAGGATATGCCAGTTTTTTGAGAGAATATTTCTTAAGATATTCGCTTGATCTGAATAAGTCGTAATCATCCGAAACTTATTACTAATCTCGGATGCTTGATCTTTTTTGTTATTTGTTCTCTCAAATAGTTATTTTCTGAGTATTCTAGCTACCTTCTTCAAGGTCTTCTCTAATACAGCCTGATCATATCCCCTTGTGCGAAATCTCAAGACGCACTCTTCAGCCGCCTTTGCGAATTCAGAGTCTTGTGTGCAATTACGTTTTAATCTGAGAAGTTCGCCATAAGGTATACTTCGGATCAAACTTTGGGGGTGGCTACTTTTAGCATGAAGTATGCTATTTCCGGCTGTCGGTTTTCTGTATAAGGCCGTCTCTAACCTCTCCTTATTCACAAAGACTCTTAAGTCTAGGTAGTGTACCTCCGAGGTACTGATATCAGCAGTACATTTTAGATTTAAATTGTTGATGTTCAGATCCCTGATAAAAGATTCAGCCTGTGCGGAGGAGCCCCTCCACACTATAAAGAGATCGTCGATGTATCGACGCCATATCACGATGTGTTCTGCCCACTTGGTATTGCGTCCCGCTAGGGCCACCTGCTCCTCCCACCAGCCAACGAACAGATTCGCGTAGCTGGGGGCGAAGCAGGTTCCCATCGCGGTCCCTGAGATCTGCCTGTATAATTCGTTCTCAAATAAGAATATGTTGTTTCTAAGGCAGAACTCTAGGAGCTCAATTAACATGGCACTGTGTTCCATGTACTTAGCGGGTCTTTTGTCTAGGAAATACCTGACTGCCTCTATCCCTTGTGTATGTTGAATACAAGTATAGAGACTTGTGATGTCTAATTTTATTAACACATACGTGGTATCCCAAGTAATCAGTTCAAGCTGCTCTAAAAAATGCTTGGTATCTCTTACATACGACTTTAGATCGACAACAAATTCGGACAAAAAGGAATCAATATAGATGGATACATTTTCGGTCAATCCTCCTTTCTAGGATACGATCGGTCTCCCCGGGGGACAATCAACATCTTTGTGAACCTTGGGGAGCTGATAAAATGTAGGTGTCACTGGTTCAGGATTACGAAGGAACAAAAATTCATTAGAGTCTAGCATGAGTTTATTCCGCCATTTAGTCAGTAAATCATGATAAGCTTGGATGCTGGACTGATATTCCACTTTATTACTTTTCAAGTAATTCTCCACATTCTCAAGTTGTCGCAACGACTCGTGGCAATATTGTTCCCTTGTCAACAGCACAACATTACCCCCTTTGTCTGAGGGTTTTATAATAGTCTCCCGTTACAAGCTTCCGGGCGCCATCACAATTTAACCCACAAATGCCATATGACGCCATTGACACTTTCTCTGAAGCGGTGATACAAGACCTCATGAAACTCAGGACTACACCAACAACTAAAAACAAGAAATCAAAGATGAGAAACAATCTGAGCAAGGGACAATCTGTGGCACTATCTTGTATATCGGAAAAAGAAGGAACTATTATAAAATCCTCACCCTTGCGACAACTTGAAAAGTAATAAAGTGGAATATCAGTCCAGCATCCAAGCCTATCATGATTTACTGACTAAATGGCGGAATAAACTCATGCTAGACTCTAATGAATTTTTGTTCCTTCGTAATCCTGAACCAGTGACACCTACATTTTATCAGCTCCCCAAGGTTCACAAAGATGTTGATTGTCCCTCGGGGAGACCGATCGTATCCTCGAAAGGAGGATTGACCGAAAATGTATCCATCTATATTGATTCCTTTTTGTCCGAATTTGTTGTCGATCTAAAGTCGTATGTAAGAGATACCAAGCATTTTTTAGAGCAGCTTGAACTGATTACTTGGGATACCACGTTTGTGTTAATAACATTAGACATCACAAGTCTCTATACTTGTATTCAACATACACAAGGGATAGAGGCAGTCAGGTATTTCCTGGACAAAAGACCCGCTAAGTACATGGAACACAGTGCCATGTTAATTGAGCTCCTAGAGTTCTGCCTTAGAAACAACATATTCTTATTTGAGAACGAATTATACAGGCAGATCTCAGGGACCGCGATGGGAACCTGCTTCGCCCCCAGCTACGCGAATCTATTCGTTGGCTGGTGGGAGGAGCAGGTGGCCCTAGCGGGACCCAATACCAAGTGGGCAGAACACATCGTGATATGGCGTCGATACATCGACGATCTCTTTATAGTGTGGAGGGGCTCCTCCGCACAGGCTGAATCTTTTATCAGGGATCTGAACATCAACAATTTAAATCTAAAATGTACTGCTGATATCAGTACCTCGGAGGTACACTACCTAGACTTAAGAGTCTTTGTGAATAAGGAGAGGTTAGAGACGGCCTTATACAGAAAACCGACGGCCGGAAATAGCATACTTCATGCTAAAAGTAGCCACCCCCAAAGTTTGATCCGAAGTATACCATATGGCGAACTTCTCAGATTAAAACGTAATTGCACACAAGACTCTGATTTCGCAAAGGCGGCTGAAGAGTGCGTCTTGAGATTTCACACAAGGGGATATGATCAGGCTGTATTAGAGATAACCTTGAAGAAGGTAGCTAGAATACCCAGAAAAGAACTATTTGAGAGAACAAATAACAAAAAAGATCAAGCATCCGAGATTAGTAATACGTTTCGGATGATTACGACCTATTCAGATCAAGCGAATATCTTAAGAAATATTCTCTCAAAAAACTGGCATATCCTCCGTAATGACCCCATAATAGGAAGTGATGTTCCCCTGAAACCTTTAATGACTTTCAGAAAACTAAGATCCATTAAGGACAAAATTGTACACAGCCATCTTGCACCAATAAAACCAAAAGTGAGTGGGACACTTAAAGATATGAGGGGATTCTTTCCGTGTGGGAAATGTCGTGCCTGTGAAAACAGCAAACGGGTACTCTCATATAGGATCCCTGGAATGTCCAAACTTAAATCTATCAGGGAATTTATCACATGCACAACACCTTATGTTGTTTACTGTCTTATCTGTCCCTGCGGACTCAAATATATTGGAAGCACCATCAAAAATGTCAAAATGCGTATATTAGAGCATCAGAGAGCTATCACGAACAAAGATTTTGTATATCCGGTAGCTCGACATTTCGCCCAAGTACATCAGAGTAACAGGGAGCAGTTACAATACTTTGGTCTGGACCATGTAGCCCAAAGTCCAAGAGGGGGGCAATAGATTATTGAGCCTCCGTAGACTTGAGTCCCGCTATATCATAGATATGCAGACCAAACACCCATTAGGTCTTAACAGTGGGGAAGAACTTACTGTATATCTAGGGAGATGAAAGTAAACTCATTAAGTTGTACTAAGGAGTTGTGACTGCTGACCTGCTTTTCACTTTTTGGTAATACTGTTCGCTCATTGAATTGGCTAACGTGAATAGTATGGTTTGCCTTGGATCTTGAATTTCGTGATCAACTATGAAATGTCAAATTGTATGAATTCTCTTTCTAATCTCGTGTATATATATCCTTTTGTGTATATTTTTTCACAATTTTTTTTCACATTTTCCACCTTTTTTCCTCACATATTTTCTGATGTTAATTCTGGGAGTACAATCAGGACATGTGGTTTTCTGCTGAATAGCCGATACACGGCATTATTTGGAGGATAGGATCCCACATGATATAACACATAGAAAAAATGTGATTGTGATTAATTTTGGTGCTTGTTGTGGGTGGTATCTACTTAGATATGTGAAATTGCTGGTGTGTTTATTAATTAATTTTATTGTTCAGCGGGCCTGTAGAGGGTGCATGAGGAAAAAGCCGGTGACATGCAGATACACGGCAATATCTATAAACTTGCACCGGCAGAAGCGGCTTTAACGTTAGTATTACTTTAAAAAGGAAGGTATTGTGAATTATTAACGAACCTTCTTCAAAATGGCCGATAGTTTCGCATGCTCCTCTGCATTGGCCCCCTGTTAGTCACACCTTGATGACGTGTATATAATGCTGTCAGGCTGTCCAAAATGTAAACACTGTCGAAGGACTTTGTGTCCGAAACGCGTCTGTCACACTGTCACACTTGTTTGTGGGCTGAATAAACCTTGGCCATTGACCCCTGGAGTGCGTTTAACGTTTTCTTGAATGGTAGGCGATTGGAGCTATCATATATATATATATATATATATATATATATATATATATATATATATACACACACACACAAATAAGGTTTGCTGAGGCCAATTCACGGAAAACTGCACCATTGGTTAATAATGTGGCTACAGGTACACTCTCCTGACACGTTTCGGTGGCTGCCTTCATCATAGGAATGGAGGTACCAAGACACAGGTGCTTTATAACAATGTCCTCAAATGACCATGAAGCTCAGTGCATGCAAGTCCTATAATGCAGTGATATTGGCATCGGGAAACTTGCTGTTGTGGTGCCCTCTCAAATGTTGCTCAGTAGCGTATTTTTCACTACAATCTAAAAAATAATTCATTCAGCTTTAGTGCAAAATTCATGTTGCCTCAGTACATCAATAATAAAGTGTCACATGCAATTAAATAAATCCATATTGGTAAACCTCACTTTTTTGGTCCCCTGCCACATTGAAAGTATTATCTTGTAACGGTGGAAGATTCCGGAATTGCCAGGAAGAGGTATAGTGTGAACAAGGGCGAGTTAGCCTGAAACGCGTAGCTGTTCTCTGTGTGGTTGCAACAATAAACCATCTTTGCTGATTCCTGTGGTCCGTCTCCCTCATTTGCCGGCGTGCGCTGCTGCCTGAAACGCTGCGAAATTCAAGGAGGAGGTTGTGTTTTCATATATGTGTGTATATGTGTATATATGTATATATATATATATATATATATGTATGTATATATATGTATGTATATATATGTATGTATATATATGTATGTATATATATGTATGTATATATATGTATGTATATATATATATATATATATATGTATGTATATATATATATATATATATATGTATATATATGTATATATATATATATATATATATATATATATATATATATATATATATATATATATATATATATATATATATATATAACCTACTGGCGGTCGCCAGTAGGTATATATAGTTAGGATTTTTTCTCTATGGGATTTTTGAAAATTCTATGTCTAATAACTTTGGCGTTTGTGGACAGAATTGGCTGAAATTTTCAGGAAAATGGCACATTTTGTTTCTGAGCAGCCCTTGAAAATTTGGGGGGGGGTTCGTCAAGGGGGGGCCGAGAAAAAAGGGGGGTCCCAAAACGTGTTTTTAACATTGAGTTTTCCATAGGGCGGTTGGCCTCACTTTTAGCCCGAACGGCTGAATGGATTTGCACGAAACTTGGCAAAATTGTAGGGACTGGTAGCCCGATGTGCCTTTTGTAGGTCTCAATATATGTGCTCTAGTGGATTTTGAGAAATTAACGTTTAAAAAAAGATATATATCTGTAACAGCGGACCGGGCAGCGTTCTAGGACGCGTACTTTTCGCGCAACGGAGCTTTGTGAAGCGAAGCTGATTGGTTCTCTGGCGTCTGTCAACATTCCAAAAAGTCCGTAGCGGCCGCCATCTTGTCTCTCGGTAGGATCGAGAGACAAGAGGAGGCCAAAGCAAAGGGGGAAATAACCATAAGGGGGCATAGTAGATCTTCGCTGACCCCCTAGGTTTGATGTGGAGGTTTTAAAAGGGCCCCGCGGGGCAAAAAAAATAATAATAATAATAATCGAACGGCTGAATGGATTTGCACGAAACTTGGCAAAATATTAGGGACTGGTAGCCCGATGTGCCTTTGCTAGGTCTCAATATATGTGCTCCAGTGGATTTTGAGAAATTAACGTTCAAAAAAAGATATATATCTGTAACAGCGCTCCGCTTCGCGTAACGGAGGTTTGCGAAGCTGATTGGTCATTCTGTCACTGGGCTATAGTTGGGCTACATCTGGCTGATATTTGGGCTACATTTGTTTTTTTGTGTGTCTGGCGGCCATCTTTGGGCTACATTGGGTTCATTGGGCTACATTGGGCTACATTTGGGCTCCAACATATATATAGGCCAATGTAGCCCAATATATATTTTTCAAAGTTAATTTTCGTAAAAACCACTGGAGCATATATCTTGAGACATAGCAAAGGCACATCGGGCTACCAGTCCCTACAATTTTGCCAAGTTTCGTGGAAATCCATTCAGCCGTTCGAGCTAAAAGTGAGTCCAACCGCCCTATGGAAATGAAGGAAATGAATGGGTAATTTGTAATTAGCAAATAGCTAATCGCAAACTAGGAATGGTAAAGAATCGCTATTTATTCCTTAAAGTTCGCTATTTAGGAAATGCAAAAAACTTTGATGATACATATGGCGGTTCATCTCTAACAAGATAAGAAGCATAGGGATACATTTATGATGACTGGCGCATCACCAGGGATGTGTTAGTCATTCTGTGCCGCTGTTCCGTCACCTATGGTGTGCTGCATTTACAATGCGGCGCATCATGGGGCAAAAACAGCACAGATGCGTGATGTATCTGTGCCGTAAAGGTGGCGCATTGCTTGAGTTGTATCGCAAGTGTGATGAAGCTCCAGCAAGGGTCGGGGGTGCCCCCGTCGCAGGGTTTCTGTTCTCACACAGAACTGTGGACAGAGGATTGGAACCTCGGCGAATTAGGGTGTCCCAAAACTCACGTTAGTAATCAAAAACCCCTTAGCAAGCTAGGTACAGTGTCACATTGGATATAACAAACTCTCAATGTTTAGACAATCCAGAATATGAACTTATAGTACCTCAGGATACGTGGAACTCATGAACAGTCGGTCGTTATATATTTCTTAGAAACCAGAACATGGAGTTAAGAAGAACACATGTGTATTTGAAATGTTTATTTACTAATGCCGTCTTCTCAGGCGTAGTATCTTAGATAATACAAGTACACATATTATCAGTAGCAAAATTACCAGCATAGTTACTAGTACATAAAAAGCGAATGGTGATAGTATGTTAACATGCTGTAAATGAATAAGAGTTAGCAACACTTATAAGCAGCCGCGGGCCGTGGAGGGAGTTACGGTGGGGCAGGGAGGCAGGGAGGGGGAGGGGCAGGGTAGAGAGGGCTCCACCCTGCTTCTCCCCCTCCCCGCCTCCCTGCCTCACCGTAACTCCCTCCACGGCCCGCGGCTGCTTATATCTCACCCTCCCTAATACACATATTATATTATTTGCTAAGAAGGTCTCTTTGTGTTGGTTTAGGGCGTGCCCATACTTTAGTGTCTTAGATTTGAAGGAATCACATCAGCATACACCAGCTCTCTCTTCATGTGAACCGCATCAACTGTTGTGTATGTGTGTTCGGCAAAGCAATATAAAACCCGCCTCATGCCCAGAATTGGCAGAAGTTGCACTTATGTTATGAGTATGAAGTCGTGGAGATCAGACCTCATAACAATTCTGTATCGTGTTGTTCTTGAAACTTTAGCACTCGCTGTACAGATATAGTTTAACAAGCAAAGCAGATAGTAGAGCAATAACATATTATTCTCATGTAAACCACGATGAACTACTAGGTGGAAAGCTAAAGCAACAACTAAGTGTCGTGTGCAGAAGTTGCAAAAAAGGAAAAATGGCGTTTAAACCGGTAATGAGCCCATGCTAACTTAACACGGTGTAAAGATATCCAGGACCTAGATGACACCTCCCCATGATCCGGAAACGAACTGAATAAGATAATAGAAGTGCCATCTCATGAGAGCAGATTGCAAGTTTATATGTGGACGGTCCGCAAGGTAAAGCATTAAAAACTAGGAAAATTTAATGCTAAAGAAAAATAAAACAGCCAAGTACTTTATCGAGTCTTAAGCCAATAGGCAAGGTAAATAATAAAAACTTGACAAATAAGTCAATGAATTGTCAATGAAATGCTAGTACTCAGCATATCAAACATGAAAAAGGTCTATGACATAACTGTGTATGCAAAATAAGCTGCAACAGCCTCCAATAGGAAGTCACCGTCTTCATCCGAAAACAGTTCAGCCATCCAATTTAAAAGCGGAAAAGAACATACGTGCTCTCCCAGCACCGGATCCTCTATCACCATCAGAGGACAGCTCGGTGGGTTTTCAAGAAAGCTCTGTTCCAAGAAAGACTGTGCTGCCGTCAGTAAATTCCAGGGACCAATTAGTCCATGCATCAATGCCACAGCCATAATCCTTTCGCCAGGACAAACCAACTCGTGAGTAATGATAGGAGTCATCAGCTGATTAAAGTCGACGTCAGGAGAAACCGGTCCGCAGAGACACAAATCAATGGCCCAATCGAAATCACAGGTCAGGCAGTGAAATACAGGCTGGACACAGGTGAAGTAGGAGAATCGAAAAGATAATCCATATGCCGTGCTTAATATCGCCAACGGCATTGTGCCATAATATTCTAGCATGCGATTGCGGAACAGTGTCAGCAGCTGCAGGGTGGGAGGTTGCATAGGAGGGACATCCATATTTAAAAATGTAAAAAAGCACAAGAGCGTCCGCTGGTAATGCAAGTAAAAATGCCAATCCACGAAGCAGAGTGGAGAAAATAGAATGAAAGAAAGCAGGGATGACTCCAAAGATTTTCTCAAATGAAGTCACGAGACCACTGGTAACAACTTTAAAAAAGTGCGCCAGGGCCTTTGTGGAGGATGCGTTAAAGATAGTCCGAACCATCTTGCTGAAATTGAAAGGCAAATCTGAATTGAGAAGGGTCTGCACCTCTGTACGGGTGTTCGCTATGTGAAGCACGAAAGTTTCACGGGCCGAACTCAAGGCCACCTCTCTCTGAGACAAAAGAGCTCTTATTCTTGCCATGCCGTTGAAATCTCTCCCAAGGTTGGTATTTGTGGCCAGATTGAAAACTCCCTATGTTCATGTGTGGGAGGAAATAGAACATTTCTGCAGCAAATAACCCGTTCACTTACTGTTACGATAAAAGGAATACTTTTAATTAACTCAGAACAATCTTCATTATTGAGCATCAAATAACTACCATTTTCCAACAACTTGAACGTGGGGATGATAGCAGGAACTGGCGTGCCTTGCAACACGCAAGCCATATTTGGTCGGTGTTTGTTGCATGAACCGTGTAACTGTATGTGCCTACACATTAGTGAATGATCTGGCGTCTCAGTGCATTCCTCTCCATTCAGATAAACTTCTTGATCATCTTTGAAACATCTGTATGTGTATGGAAGCGACCAGACCTCATGAAGAAAAGCACTACCTAAAGGTTCATAACGACCTATTGGTATATATTTCATACAATTTAAAAACTTATATAAAGCAAAAGGCAGCGTTAATAAACGCGATACGTCACAAGACGCATTTCGCGGCAACGCGATACCGTCACTATGTTGATTTCTTATCGGTTCGCGGACCGGGTCGCGGCATCTATTTGAGCTAACGGAAAGCTTCCCGGTTCGCGGACCGGGAGCGAAACAAAAAAATATTTAAAAAAAATTATTAATAAACATATAAAATATATTTTTGTATTTAAAGAAGAATACATTTTACAGCTATAGATATTAGCTTTTAAAAAACCAATGAAATTCATTGAAAAAACCATAGGTTATAGACCATATATAGTTAGGAATTAGCATTTACAAAACCTTGAAAATTCACTGAAAAAACCATAGGTTATAGACCATATATAGTTAGGAATTAGCATTTACAAAACCTTGAAAATTCACTGAAAAAACCATAGGTTATAGACCATATATAGTTAGGAATTAGCATTTACAAAACCTTGAAAATTCACTGAAAAAACCATAGGTTATAGACCATATATAGTTAGGGATTAGCATTTAAAAAACCTTATTTTACTCACACAAAACCTTTGAAATTCCATATATAGTTAGTTGCACTAACTATATATCGCGCACCCGCAATCCACTGCTGATGATGTCACATATTACATCATTCATGACATGGTCAGTGACATCACTGATGACATCACTGATGACATCTCAAATGACATCACTGATGACATCATCTAGTGTCTGTGTGTTTTTGTAAAGTTTAAATACGTTTTACATATCTTCCGAGGTGATTTCATCCTTCACTGGTCTAACCCGAACGACCTCGCTGTAGCCTGCCTTAAGTCATTCTTAAATTATCAAGATCTGACTCAGCACTGTGACCAACCAACTCATATTAAAGAAGAAACTTTAGACCTCATTATCTCGAATGAGCAGACCATCACCTTGGATTCCATTACCCCGTGTGACTGGTCCGACCACCACTGCATCCTCTTTTATATCAACAGGGAGATGTCGATGAGGATGGCTCAACAAACGAAATTAAAGATATGGAAAAGGGACCTCAGATCATTAAACCCCAATGAAATAGAGGCCCACTGTAAATTGTCCCTTGCCTCCCAAGCCGACTTGGTTGAGGTGCAATCACTCACTGACTCCTAAAATTCGACCATCTCTAACATCATGGATGACATTGCTCCAATCCAACAAAAAAAATGCCTCAATAAAAATATCCAAACCCTGGTATAATGACAACGTAAACACGGAACGCCGCAACCTTAGAGCATTCGAACGTTCCTGGCGATTCAAACCCTCTTCGGACCAACTAAAACTCCTTAGAGAGGCTAGAAGCCTTCACAACAAGCAAATTAAGAGCGCTAAGGCTGACTACTTCAAACACCAACTGGACCAAGCGGCAAACCGCCCCAAGGAACTCTTGGAATTGGTCAAACAGAACAGCAATCCATAGTAGGTCCTAACCACTCGGACTCTGGTGGCCCCTTCCTCTTGCGACGAACTTGCTGCTTTCTTCACGGAGAAAGCAAGACTCATCTCCATTGACCTCACCGCTAAGAAGGCTCTATTGTCTTCCTCCAGGGACATATCACCTCATGACCTCTTAGGAAAGCACAGATTTATCAGCCTGATCACCAAGAACAATGCGTCATGGTGCACTTTTACCCCACGTAGTGAGAAAGACATCTACATGATCCTTCAGAATATCAACCCATCCAACCACTTCATTTACCTGTTACCCCCAGCCATCTTCAAAGAAATCAAAAATGTATGCTTCCGTATCTGGACAAGGATTGTAAACGCTTCGCTTTCACAAGGCATGATCCCCGACTGCCTAAAAGCAGCTCAGGTATCACCTATACTAAAAAAAACTAACACAGACGAAGCGGATCTCAATAACTTCCGACCTATCTCCAACATCCCCACCGTAGCGAAACTCATAGAAAAATGCGTACAATCCCAACTCTGTGCTCACATAGAGAATTTGCAACTCCTTGACCAGCATCAATAAGGCTTTCGGAAGGGTCTTTAAATTAATGAGGAGCCCCTTAAACCCAAGGGGATTAGGGCACTTAAACAGTAGAATAAAAGAGAAATCCCAAAGGGGTGACTGCTGATACGCGTTAAGGTAAGAGAAAAAAGAATTATCCCATTCACACCTAACTAATTGTTTCAATCACTACCTTCTTACACACTTCATACTCTGGTGAGTACTTGTGCCACATATAATAGAGAAACAATATACACAATATATAATTCAATGGCAACAAAACGAATTGAATATAATATTACATTTATTTCATTACAAAAAACAAGTTAACATATTCTTTCTAAGGACATTCTGTCTACAGTTCAATGGATTAAAAACAACATAAGAATAAAAATAGTTATATTTTATGACAAAGCTCATAGTAAAAAACAATATAGCAGCAAGAGAGAGTTTCACACACAGACCAGACTAATTGGTCTTGTAGTTAAACACATCTACAACAAAACAGGGGCATGTAACTCGCATTGCCAGGTGGTTAGTGCATTTTCCTCCTTGTTCCAACAATGCAGAGTGAATAGATTGTGTATATAATTAGGGCGTCGACGCGTTTCGATGGTATTCGTAATTTATTCCATCTTTATCAAGACCAAAACCAAATAATAACTCTTTGTCACTTGTTACGAGGAGAAACCTATAAAACATAATCGCTATTAGAGATCTGATATATTCATATAGTATACTTTTTGAATCATCTAACAATTCAGTTGCCTACAAAAAAGTCCAAGACCAAGTAACATAGGGATAGCATATGGATTACCTAGTGTCATTATTATATATTGAAAAACTGTATAACAAGGTTAAATCCCATTATGTCATAAGGGTACATTCATAACCGCTTTATATTCTCTTGGCATACTGCTTGCAATTACTCTCTTTATATGTGGCTCAATCACAGACCATCATGTCTCTCAGTTACATCGCATGTACAACTCGCTTCACACATACTCTTCTATTAAGACATTCATGCTAGCTCTTATATTCTCCTCATTAAGAAAGAGCTTGGTATTTTATCAATAGTTAGGATTGAATCATCACCTTCGCAGAAAAGGGAGAAAGCAGCTTTAATCTTCCACTGGCTCGGAAGGGTCACCGCACCGAGTCGGTGCTCACTCACGTTATGGATGACTTGTTAAAAATGCTTGACCAAAATGAATCCTGCCTCTTGATCCTTCTTGATCTTTTCTCCGCATTCGACACGGTTAATCATGACAACCTCCTCACCATTCTGAAAAATAGGATGGGTTTTTCTGGTCAGGTGCTACATTGGTTCTCGTCCGTCCTCCACCACAGATCTCAAAGGGTCAAGACAAACCACTCTCTCTCCCAGCCCTCTCCAGGTCTCATGGGGGTTCCCTAAGGATCCGCCCTATCTCCGATCCTCTTCAACCTGTTCTTGGAACCATTAGCCAACTCTTTAAACTCCACAAACACTCTCTTCCAAATGTATGCGGACGATACGCAACTCTATTTCAAAATCTCTTCCTCGGAAAACATCATCTCACTCAACACAACCCTAACGTTTGCTCAAAACTGGTTAACTGAGAACCATCTCCTGCTCAACACCTCCAAAACGGAATCACTGGTCATCTCCCCTCCGAACCACGCCCCCAAGCTTGACCTCACTGCCTTCAACTGCACTCCTCATCATAGACAAATCGCTCGGAGTCACCTTGGATAAGCACCTGAATATGAAAAATCCCATCAGTAAGGTGTGCTAGGGAGCAAACCACTTGATTAGCACACTCAGAAATATCAAACCTTTCCTTCCACAAAACGGTTTCAAGCAGGTGGTGCAAGCACCTGTCCTGCCAAGGCTTGACTATGGCAGCGCAACCCTCTGTGGCCTTCCCAAATACTCCCTGGCTCCATTAAGAGCATCACTGAATACGGCGGCTAGACTGGTTACAGGCTCCAAGTGAAACAAGCACATATCCCCAGTCCTAAAATCTCTCAAATGTTTGCTTTATACAGCACGTATTCAGTTAAAGATCGCCGTTCTGGCGCACAAAGCCCTTCACTTCAATACTTTGAGCTACCTTGAGCAAAAACTTGAGCTTTCTTGTGGTGTACGAGCTTCAAGAAGCGCCAATACTTTCCTCTTGAAACCACTCATCCTTCAGAAAAAGAGAACTTGTCACAGAGCTTTCTCCGGTGCTGTCCCAAAGATATGAAACTCTCTTCCCACGTAAGTATGCCGAAACTCTTCAACGGCTGCGTTCAAATTGGAAGCCAAAACATTCTTCATGAATAAATTCTTATCCTAATTGGGCTTTGCTCACCCGCTCGAAGACATTGTTCTTATTGCTATTGTGCCATCATTTGGTATTGATCCCTTTTTTTGTGTGCAACTGTCCCTGAATCTGCGATCATTCCTGGTTTTTACTCCTACTTTTCTTTTTTAAAACGTTTTATTCAAAGCTGTTCAGTACATATGTGTGCATATATATTTCACAGCTTAACTTTTTCCGTTTTTCTCCCCAGTACAAACTTCCTTAGAACCCACAGTTTCCCATGAAGTCCGTGCATTGCTCTCGACAGTAAAATTCTCTTGGATATCTAAGTCTATTAAATATATACTGTGATTACAAGGGCTCCAAACCTTCCCTACAGCATTGACTTTATCCGTAATAGGAAGTGAACAAAATGAAGAGTGAAAAACAAAACAAGACCCCCAACAACTCCCCCTTCCACCCCAGAGAAAACCCTCCCATTCTCTAACGTCCCCCCTCATGGTGGTAACGGAATCTTCCCCAAGCTAACTCCTGCCAACCATGTTCAGTATATACACTTATCATGTAATAAAGTCGAATATTCTGTGAGTTTCTTTTGGTACTAACAGACCTCACCTATGGGACCTCAGTGTCGTGTGTACTAATTATGCTCTGTCACCTTGTACCGGGACAAAATCCATCTCCTCCAGCGTCACCAGCATAACCTCCCATTCTTGTGAGATAGGGTATTTCCTCATACCTCCTTCCTCCTCTCTCCTAAGGGCCGCTCCCTCCGCCCGACCCCATCTCATCACCTCTGAGTGCCACAAGGGTATCCCCAGCGATCTGGGGGATTTCCACCTCATCGTCAACGCTCTGACCGCCAGCAGGAGCGCCAGGTCAAGGAGTTTCTGCTGTGCCCTCTGTGTCTTGGACCGCCTACGCAACCCCACAAGACAAGGCATAGCCTCCCTAGGCACCGGCATGTGAGTGATCGTACGCAGAACTTGGCATATCTCCGCCCAGTACCCCTGTATGTATGTACAGGACCAAACCATGCCTCATTCTCTCCGCATCGTGGGAAACTGTGGGGGGACTTCGGGACCATTCTGTGTAGCCTCTGGGGGGTCAGATAAGGCTCTGTGCAGAACCATCACCTGAATAAATCTGAATTTCACATTCCGCGAAACCCGCCTAGGGTGTTCCAGAATAGTCTGCCAGTCTTTATCTGTCAGTAACGTGTCTGTGTCTTGAACCCAAATGTCCCTCAGTGTCGTGAGCGGGATTGCTGCGTGTGTTCGGATCCCCGTGTACAACCAGCACACTAGATGCCCCCTTGCCCCCATGTAGTATAATAAATGAACCAGCTCATCCTGCGCAGGCTGGGTGGGGGCGCCTGTAGTCTGCATGAAGGTGTCGTGATCCAATAAGTTGCCGTCCCCAAAGAAGGAACCCAAATTTCCTCAAGACCGCAAACATAAATGACCAGGACAAAGAATCAAATGCCTGTTTAAGGTCTAATGCTATGCAGCCAGCCCAGGGATATTCTCGTGGCGTGGTTGTCATGAGTGCGTGCAGCCTCCTCGTGTTCAGGGAGGTGCTCCGTCCAGGAAGATACCCGCACTGGTCTCGGTGAACGAGGGCAAGAAGATAGGGTTGTATCCTCAGGTCTATGGCCTTACTAAGAATTTTATACTCCGTGGAGAGCATCGATAGGGGTCTATAGTTGGACATGTCTAAGGTATCTCTACCGGGCTTTGGTATGGATATTACTAGAGCCTGCATCGTCGACTCAGGTAAATGTCCCTCTTCCAATGCCGTCCGGTATACCTTCTCCAAGACAGGCACCAGGGTGTCGGAGTAGGTCGCGTAGAACTCCACAGGGAGCCTGTCCAGTCCCGGTGTTTTGTTTTTACTCCTACTTGATGTCGATTTTGCATTGATGTCCTTCCCCTCATCCTATTGTAAAGCGCTCTGATATCCCTCGGGATCTTGTTCGTGCCACATAAAACTTTATAAATAAAAGGTGTTCCAGGGCTACGAAGACAGCTTCAAATTACGCCTGTTGGTAAGCTTATGATGCTGTCCTGGTAAGGATATATTTTTCAGTCTCTGTTCAATAAGATCAAAGAATTTTGTACGGCGACAATTCAACTGTACTAAGGTTGGATTGAAGCACAGGATTACCGCCTGCCTGCAGGACCTTATGCCATGCAGGTTAAAGGATGGTTTTAACAAAGTCGTCCTTATGTCCTTTAGTTTGTCACAAATACAAATGATATGGATAAGGTTCTCGACACCGCAAGCACATAACCTGCATGCCTGGTCTCCTCCTCTTCTTCCCCAGGGTGGTAAAAATGGGTTAAACAAACCAACTCCCAAGTGAAGTTTTAAGAATGTTTCCTTAGTCGATATCTTAGTACGTGCGTTAAAGTAGGGTTGATGTTTACCGACTTCATAATTGTTGAGCACAACCCAGCCGTGGGTTCACTTTGACGGTGCTTTCTTATCCTCTATGGCTGATACAAGTCACGTTGGCTTTGTAACTATTTTTTTTAATACTGAGTGAGCCATTGAGGTGTTCCAAAGCTCTGTCAGACCTAGAGCCTTGATAAAGCCAAAAGGTACTTGTTAGCTGGCGATTTCCCAGTGCGGGTCAGCTCTGCCCAGAGGTGGTTGTTTAGGGATCCATTTTCGGCAGGTCTGATTTTGTGATGTAAAACTGCAACGTTTGTTTAATAATGTGGCTACAGGTACACTCTCCTGATTAGTTTCGGCGACTGCCTTAATCATAGGAGTGGAAGTAACAGTACACAGGTGCTTTACAACAATGTCCTCACATGACCATGAAGCTCAGTGCATACAAGTACCATAATGCAGCGATAAAACATCGGGAAACTCGCGGTTGTGGTGTCTTCCCAAATGTTGCTCAGTAGCGTATTTTTCATCACAGTCTAAAAAATCATTCAGCTTTAGTGCAAAATTCATGTTGCTTCAAACCATCAGTAAAAAATTGTCACGAGCAATTAAATAAAATCCATATTGGTAAACCTCACTTTTTTTGATCCCGCTGCCACATTAAAAGTATTATCTTGTAAACGTGGAAGATTCCAGAATTGCCAGGAAGAGGTATATTTATAGATATATGTCTCCAAACGACAGGGATGTCACTCCTACAAATACTCCAAATGAAAACACGAACTGCACCTTTCACTTATATGACACAAACCCTCCAGCCAATCATTAGTCACAGGTCTTTTAATTCTGACAAAGTTGTAAATCATAACGCGTTTCATGAGTCTTAATCATTTGCTAATGTAGGGGTGGCTCTTTGTTCAATATTTAAATAGTCAAAGTATCGACAGTGAAGAAGGACATGCAATATTTGAAATACTCATGCAAGGACTTGTGGTTAAAAATAAATATCTGAGTGGATTTTACATATGCATATTTAGATGAAGTCAGTGAATATTTTCAACGTTTTAATGCGCTGGTAATTCCATTATAGTTCGTTATTCCTGCATCTACTTGCTACTGTCACTGATATTAGTTCATTGTTTGCCCTGGACCACAACGTCCATAATGCTTTGTTGTTAAGTAAAATCATGTCCCATCTTACAACTCCCTGATACAACTTTGGTACCTTTGGTTTAGTGCGTTTTACTCCAACTCCCACGTCGCCTTCAAAGAATTTATTTTCATATATGGCTCAGTTGTATTTCAAATCGCAATCCCAAAGGTCAGTGCCACTTTTAAGCATGTACAAGGCTCCTGAAAGGTTTTCCTAGAAACATCAACGATATAACAGGAGCCATGCCTGAGGTAGCCCATAACCCGGGACGAGACTAGGGTAGAAGTATGTAGCAGTCAACAATGTCTCGGAGGGTATTGTTCAAAAGACAATTTTACGGGAGCCCATTTAATTGCTGTGAGCACGGCAGGGAAGGCAGGGAAACAATACATTGCTTAGGCAAGTAACAGATAGGAGACTTTTGCAAATATTTAGTCATATATTCAAAGACAAAGCACTGTGTTGCATTAAATGACATGTGACCTGTGTTATACTGTGTACACGTGCTCTTTAAATAGTTAACGGCGATAGTGACACGGGAGGGAGTATATACAGCGGAATAGGGGCGCACATAAAACAAATTATACGTACAAAATGTATGCGTAGTATTTATTGCCCATACAATAAATGTAGTTAGTACAAAGTAATTCAGGAGGTCAAATGCAAAGAAGGCACCGTAAATTATGATGTGAAAGTCGATGGCGTTTCGGCCCGTATATAATGTTAGGTTTTCATCAGGGCCAGGTTATTGATAGTGGGGAACAGTGCTGGAGGGTCCAAAGGGTCAGGACCAGAAGGGTCAGGCCCTGGAGGCGAACTCAACACGTCCAGAGGATAGATGGAGGCATGGGAATGAGCGAATCGCAGAGAAGGAGAAGAGGTCCCGAGTCATGGGAATGAGTGAATCGCAGAGAAGGAGAAGAGGTCCCGAGTCATGGGAATGAGTGAATCGCAGAGAAGGAGAAGAGGTCCCGAGTCAGTCAGGGAACCGTCACAGAGTACCCATCATGATTTTAGGGTATAACGTCCTGTCTGGGGGTGATCCGAAGTAGCCAGAAGGTAGCTCCCTGTGAATTAATCCCTAGGCCTTCGACTTTCCATGATATGATTTCGGGGTAACCAATCCCTATGTAAATGAGCATCTTTTAGAGCAATTGTATGTAAAATTGTATTATGTGGAAATCGTGAAATTCTGTCAGTGACCCCACTTTCGTCATGCTATGTTGAATACGACTGGGTTAAAGCAAAGGTTTTTTTGTTGTCTTCATAAATCTTGATTTGTAATATTGGACTTTAATGTCTGAAGTAAAATGTACGTTGTGAACATGTTGCAGTCCTCGATTGTGTTAATTTATTCACATTTGTTTACTGGGATTGATGGTGAAGCATTTCCTTAGAAATGTAACTTTATGAAGGGTTGAACATTTCTTCCCCAGATCAATAAATAATTCTGAAGCTAGTTTTGTTTCTTTTCTTAGCCTGCCCAGTACTGTATCTATTCTGTAAATACTATGACTTTCGAAATGTTAAAACGCATCTGTTTTCTTTTTGGCTGATCTAAGATGAGGAAATTGTTGAGTGTGGTAGGTGCCTTTCTCCTTCCTCCTATACACTAACCTATGTGTTATTCTTGAGCTTTGTTTTTAACACGTTTAATCATTTCCTTTCCCTTTTTTTCCCATTTTCTGCTTCTCAGAGGACATTGAAGGTACATGTACAATCGTTTCGCTGCATTGCCCAAACATGCTGTTAGAAGAACATGTGTTCGGTATTAGACTGAATTTAGTTGAAAGTTTATAAGGCATTAGTATGCTGTCCTGTCACAACTGTGATGTGCTTAGAAGTAAAACCATATTGAAGGCAAATATCTCCTGTTTGATGTACGTTTTTTATTGTCCACAAACTGGTTGTTTAAAGTGCTTTACCACGTTGCGTCATATTTAATACTTAAATGGTCACCAGAATTGGCCTATTCATTCCAGTAGGCATGTAAAATGGATATACATGAAAAATGTAAATATATGTAAACATTTCAGGTCAAGTTAGTAAGAGGTTTTAAAACATGTGATTGTGTTGTTCTTACAAAATCGCATAGCTTAAAGGGGCCATCCATTAAATGATGTTACAATAGGCCTCCAAAACCGAGCCTATCAAAAAAACAACGTTCTAGGATGCTTCCTGTTGATGATTGTTAGCGATGCAGGACTGGGAACAGACCATTTCGATCCTCTACACAAGATGGCTCCTTTAACATGGATTTGTAACCTGATTGTCACAAATACAGCATTGTAAAATGTATTTCTACACTTCTAAAGAGATTGTCTTTTTAAACGAAGGGGGAGGTGTTGACTTTGATATGATCTCCTTCCTCCATCTACTGTTGTCTCAAACCAGTCCTTTCTTCCAAGGCTTTTCTTGCAGCCACCCATTACTTGGTGTGCAGTACTCTGAAGAAATATCTCTTCTTTAATCTTTAAAGCCGTTAGTGGTGCTAGGGAAGCACAAAATAAAAGCCATTTCCGAGTTACTAACAAAACGGTTTCTCGTTAAAACCCTTTTTGTCAAATCAGCTGAGCCAACGTCTAAAATATAACATTGAATTAGCAAAATAACTCCGACGCATACGTAGAAAAATATTTTTATTTCAGTTACCATACATTTTTTCAGGGTCAGGACGCACACCTTTTTGTATGTCTTTCAATCGTAAACCATGATATTTGTCCAACTTTTATCTTTGCATGCGTGCGATTTGCTGTAGTGCCCCGCCCAAGGGCACCGGGTACTAACATCATCTGAGGTGGGACTGCATCCAGTCCCCAGCGAAATGCACAGCGATTTGCCACATTTGGCTTCACTTTTGTCCAACTTTTATCATATAAATCCATTTTATCCATTTTTATCATATTTTGTCCACTTTTCTGAAGACGGGACCACACGCACCGTGTACATGTAATTTTCAGTTTTCTACTGCTCAAATGGTGTCACTTAGGACTTTTACCAAGAACATGATTGACACATGAATTCTTCCAACGCAGTGTTTATTCAAATAAAATCACCCAATGCATTTCGGGCTGTCATGCCCTTCTTCGGGGGTTACTGTAAATAATCATAAAACAATACAATTACCAGACTGTACACACAAAGCTTTCACGTTTCCCAATATAATGTAATGCTGTAAAAACATATTATGTCCATTGCTCAAAGTTGATTACCGTGTAATCATTATCTAGTGAACCAACACAATGTACCCTTGTTAGTAACCCTCCCTTTCAAGATCTACTCTTCCCGACCTAAGAATTATGCTATGCCTCCTCATTCTTATTGATGTTCTTTGCCAATGTGTTACCGTGTAGCTTTAAAATTCTATATGTCTACAACATCATTCTGCCTCAAGAATTACGAATAACTGTGAATCCATTCCCCTGATAATCAAGACGGAAACCCCATGTAGTGGTCCGTTTAATTTACTCGTTTTTCTACTGGCGGTCTGAAAACCTTCCGCCCTCCATTTATACTACTCCCTCGAGTATCACATACCTGCCGTAATGTTTAAAAGTGAACACACAGAATCATCGCTGCTTACTCCACCAAACCAGTTCAGTTACCATGCAATATTTGCACATCAAGATGGTCACATCTACCAGTTCACAAAATATTGCAGAACTTTCGAATATCTTGATCAGGTTTCCATGTGTAAGGTGTGAGAGAACAGGCACATAGTTTCTTTTCTGACCCTTTTATTGTTGAGGGGTTAGAGTCTGTCCCTGTGATATGACACCAGTATATGCAATACTTGTAGTTTTCTTTGCTTAACATCCAAAAATGTATGTTTTTCTTTCAGGCTTTTCACATTAAATTCAAAATGTCATGTTTTAGAATCTCTTCCCTTGCGGTGTGGCTTTGTCTCTAACTTTTCTGCTTTATTTCTTGGCTTTTGTTGTGTCTGCCTTTACACTTCCTTCAGAAGATGGTGAATGTGCTGCTTATAACAGTGGATCCTATCTAGGTGAGCAATTGGTTATGAACGCCCATTTCTTCCATGTAGTCATCCTGTGTGTTGTCTGCACATTTGTTGGCTTCTTTCTTTGTTGGGCACCGGTGGTCCTGCACTTTAACATTACTGTGTCCCAATTTCAGAATACCAGGTTGATTGTTTACAAATAAGGCTCATTGGATTGGACACAAAGGATTTTTTACATGTAATATGTTTCTTTGAGTCCAGAAATATGTTTCTTGACTCAAGCCCCATATTGATGATTTAATTAAGATTTGTTTTTCAAAACGTGTGCTGTTTTTGTTTCCAGTACTTTTAGTCCCCCTTCATCCTTAGTCATTGACTAAACCTTGGGATTGTAAATCTTCATAAATTTGCAAGAAGGGGCGATTAATATTTACCAAGAGGAGTAACTTGTACGTTGTTGAGTGGAGGGACTCATAACGTTTGATTCTGAGTTATAGTTTTAACCGCAGATTCCTCCCCTTTAGAATATCCCAGAGCACCAGACTGGATCCAGATTATTCTTCACCAATGCTCCTGTGCACTGGTAAGTGGCAGTTTGTGTCTCTGCAGTGACTCTGGACCACTCCAGAAGTGTCTGAGCAGAGCCGTATGTAAACGCCATCCCAGTGATCTGATGTCGGTTCCTTTCTTTTGCACCTATTGAAGTGTATCCGGAACTCCTCTCCTTCCTTAGTCTTTCAACAACTCCTTAACATTTTCATAGTGTGCTAGGGAATTACGTCTTCACCAAAACGATAGGAATCAAGCTGTGCAGAGACTGCAGAAAACCGATCCTAGTCACGGGCCCACATGAGATCCGCCTTTGGACTTGGGCTCGATGCAAGAACTTTAAATCATGCAACAAATGTGCCCTGATGCACCCGAAGTCTACGAGAGGCAAAACGCTACGTCACAGAGCACAAAAAGAGATCACTCTCCTGCTCTTTGGGGTCTTTCCTGAAACTGTGTACTTCCTGCTCAGTCTTTTGGTAAACCGAAGTCCACACATAAGTATAAAAAGATGAAGTGTGACTGGTCACCCTCTCACTACCTGAAGTCAGGTGACAAGGCATGAGGGTGTCAAGATAAAGGTCGTTCTCCTTCACAATCTCCAGAATCTCAACCAGTTTAACAGCTGATCTATGTGTGCTGTGAGTTTCCTGGGCCAGTGTCAACTACGCAGCAGACAGAGGCCAAGCAGTAAATTTTCTGGTGTTCCTTTGGGACCTAAGGAGCTACAGGCATCTCCAGTCAGACTACTGCCTGTAGGTACATTCATAATGCTGTGTACCCCCTTTGGATCGACTACTGGACCCAGGCCATTTTAGGTGTAGATCTTTGCACTGGCACCCCAGGTCCATGCTGGTTCCTTCCATAGTGGCACCAGTATTAATATATCTGGTCCATATGCCAATCTTGGAGCCCCCCCACTGGCATCAGCCTGAACTCAATCAACATTGCTCAATGAGTTCACTCATGCACAACTAGTTGTCATCCAACCTAACTGATCCAAGACCTCTGTTTCAACGCAGTTACCAGTGTGGGATCCATATGCTCAGACTGTCTTAGCTGCTGATGTTTTCGCTTTTATAACCCATACTTTCTCTGGGAATGTTTTCTGTTTGGAGACATGCATTGTATGAAAACCAACATTATCTAAAAACCAAAATAAGTATATTATTTTATGTAGATTTTTCCGCTTTAGTCTTACAGACCTTTGTTTGGTTGACGTGAAACACTGAAAGGGAGAAGACATCAGCAATACATTTCTAACTTGTGAAGCCAATGTGAGTCCACAATAAGGTCCAGGAATCACCAAATGTAGTTAAAGGGTTTTATTTTTTATTACTGATTTATCCAGTATATATGCAAACCGCAAGTAAGTTCAGTAAATACAGCTATACAATAGGAAAGCTGAAATATCCCAGTAGGTTGAGTTGCAATAGAATGATATACTGAATTGTGATAGCCACAAAAATAAAGAAGCAGATTAAAGCACATAGGAGTTCCATAAAGAAACGTCCCTTCTCTCTTCTAAATATAAGTAAGATCTAGGATCATTTACTATGGGTCACTATTTTGGGAGCATAGAAGTTGTCCGCATTATTAGACACATGGAAATATATGTTTAGCATGAAGCTTTATGCTTGCAAGAATAGGGCAAGCAGAGAGGTCTGTACCACTCGAAGTCTAAAGGGAATATCTGTCTTCCAGCTGTGAGAGCACCCGTTTAAAAGTAACAGGAGACTCCAAAGCATTCTTAGCTCCTTTCACACCATCAGGAACCAATAAAATCATTACAAGTGCATCTGTACCTTCCCTCCAGTTTGCTATCGCATCGAGCTGGGACCTCCGTTCTCAAACTTGAACATCTTTCTGTCCTGGTACATGATGAACATAAGGCCTCTTTTGACCATTAATTCTCCACGTTCACTGCAAAGTTCTTCTCACCAGGCCTCTCTAGCAGCAATTAAATGCAAATAATAAGCATTTCTCCAGCTAACAAAAAATCACAATACCTCCTAAGAAAGTGAACATGCTGATAAGGCTAAATGCATTTCAATTGAGGCCTGTAGTCAGGCTAAGTTTAACTAAACATTTAATGAATACACAGTTACACATGCACATCTGTACCTTAAAGAATACATTTAAACGTAAGAGAGTACATGATTACATATGCAGGTTTAACTTGAAGTGTAAGTGTAAAAATGTGAATAAAGAATAATGCTTACATGTTTCAATTAAACATTACAGTATGCATGTGTAAATCGCTAATTCCTACAATGACTACTTCTCAGTACGCTTAAATGCTTCACATGTGTTAATGAAGTTAAAGCACACGGTGAATATAATGTCGGTTATATGTATATAATTTCATAATTTTGACATGTAAGTGTGGTGCATAAATTGCGCTGCTCCAGTAAAGTTTGTTTTTATTAAAGTTCTTGGTTTAGAGCATGCATTGTGCAAGAACTCGCACACCCTCCCCATTTAACCGGAACGAACAAACAGAATGTATAGCGATATAGTATGTCCTGAGACGTGCATTGAGCTATAGTTCTTTGTTGGATGACATTTTTCCCTTCCTTATGTTCTTTTGGAAAGCTATAAGGAAAGTGAAAGAGTGTTCTCCTTTACTTTTATTTCGATATTGTAGTTCACTCTGCCTCCTCTAACAGGCAAGCTTTTATGTTCCCTGTGATACAGTGAACAGCCATACTTCATCAAACTGGCAGTGTCTGGAGATAAGTTGTTAAGAGTTTACGGTTTTGCAAGAAAAATGCACACATTTGTTGGCAAGGTAAAATTTCAGAAATGGATTGCATCCCTCTGACCCAGAGATATGAATAAATGAGAACAAATGTTGTTCTATATTATACTTTGTGCGTTGTTACTGCTGATTGTACCTTGTTGCTACCGCCCACCAGCAAATGTGTCCATAATCTCTAAATATGTCTACCCACCCTTCACAGGCCTCATTAAGCCTTATAACGGTGTACATAATCTCTCATAAAATTGCAGCTGCCTGTTGCCAATGAACTGCACAGTGAAAAACCAGTACCGTTTGAGCACAGTCCTTGCTCATCAGATGCGTAACACATATTCTCGTCTTATTACGAACCACAAAGGAAGTGGTTAATTTTAAATAAATAAGTACACAGCAGTTGACAGATGCCCTGGCTGCCCAGATTTCACTTCATTCTCCTTACTTCCTCCACCCTGCACTTCCTTTCCTTGATCTCTCTTGCAGGTTCTTTTTAATCCCTGATTTCTTGTTTTAGCACCGTTTTCACATTTATCTGCTACTCCTTCTTTCTCCCCTTTCTCACTTTCTTTTGCCCTGGGTCAAAGTCAAATGATGAATAAGCAGTCCTGGTGCTCGAAAATGGTTGACAGTGTCAACTACCTGCAACCACCATCACAAATTAAGCACAAAGGAGTAAAATCAGATGTTCTTGTAGTACGTCGATAAATGTTTGTGTTTGCATAGGAGAGTTCTGCGCATGCAGTTTGAATCGGAAAGTTCGCCTGGTTGTTGTCTACGTGATTTGTGTGACCATCATCCATCTGTGTTTTTCATGGATTGAGCACGTTTGCATGGTTTCTCTAGGAACCACCAAAGTACTTGCACGCATGGGTGTGAAGTACTTGATTTTTCTTATGCGCTCCACAGCGCATAGTTGAGGTTGAGAAGCTTGTGCATGGCTGGATTTGGAGTACGGGAAAACATGAAATCTGTTTCGTTTTAGTGCTGAACTTGTTTTCAGTACTTAAATGTCAGTCTTTTCCCCTGATGAACGCATGTTTAGCTTCAGATAAAGGGTCCATAGACTGTTGATGCCTTTCAGTGATAGAAAGTCCGAATGATCCTCCAGCACTCGGTTAGTGGTATTCTGTAACGAGTAATTTGGGTGGAAGGAGACAAGCCAAGTATTCTACTGCTGTTTGTATGTTTGTGATCTGCAGATAGCTGTTGTTTACTAACATAACAGTGAATCTGGTTTACGTCCTGCCAAATTCATAAAGGTAATTATATCTTGAGACCCACAAATCGCGTTGAAGTGGTTGCCCGGTCTCAGTTTTTTCTCTTATATATGCCACATGTTCTTAAATTTAAAGTGGTTTGCAAAACTGCGCTACAAGAGGCCTGTGTAAACCTACAAGTATGTATAGATGAAAATCATCTGTTTACTGTTCTCAATGGTATTTTTTTATACACACCAGACATATCCACAGATTTTTATTAGCCCAAAATAAATGTGAAAACTGGGAGTTGTTCCAAAAACGAGAGGAGTTGGAATCCTACAGCATGTTCGTGCAGACGGATTGGTATTTGTAGAACTACACAGTGGCTATCAGTTTTTTTCTTTTCTTTTTACACTGTCAGCTGGGAATCAGGAAAAAGAAATAGATTAGATACCACCAGTCACAATTTACTATACAAAGCTCAAGTGTCTTCGAATGACGGCGGCCACATGTACACATTTTGTTAAAATGTGAAAGTATGACCCGCACCAAGTATATGCTTATGGTGGAACGCAAGGGCGTTAAGTAATAAGAGGTTCCATTAGAGTGCGTGTTTTTTTGAGCCATCTCCCTCATGAACGATTCTCCCCTGCATTCTGTTGCTTCACTGCTTTTCCCTGTTCCCCCACCGCCCCCACCCGTGCCCCCCATTTTGCTTTCCACAACTCCTTGTAGCTTTCATTCCTACCCTCCCCGTTCCTTTCACCCCTGTCCCTCCCCGTTGCTTCACTTTCCTTCCAACCCTCTCCATTGTTGTTTTTGCACCCGCTTCCATGTTTTTTCACTGTTTTCCATTCCCCTCCCGGGTGTTGCTTGGCCATTCACCCCCAGCCTCCCAGTGTTGCTTTGCTGTTCACCCCCACCATAACCCCATATTGCTTTGTCATTCCCCCAACCCTCACTCATGTTGCTTCTGAGCCTCCCCTCTTTTAAAAAGAAAAATGCCTTTGCACATGTTATTTTTTTAGTTACTAATCTAACTCTTCGTGCGCACACATACAAAAAGAAGCAAGAAGCTGTGTCAAAGGCATTTGTTTATTAATTTTGTTTTGTTTTTTACTTTAGCCTTGCTGCACAGCTTTATGAATGCACTGCAGCATATCTGAAAAACATTGACAAAGCGAATAGGTCACATAGGTGAGACCTGTTAGCTTTTCCAGTGCTTGTTTATTTCTTTGCGTTTAGTCCAGCCTATTAGTCTTTAAACTTTTTTAATTTGCCATCTGCGATCTTTGCATACAAACATTAAATTAGTTATATAAAAAATAAATACATAAGATAATTAGTATGGGAGGAAATGATGCAAAGTATATAAAGGGCATGAAGCCAATGTGAAAGCTCACTTCGAAGGTTAGGACATGATTTACTCAAATACAACCAGTCAATTTTTCTTCCAGTTTGCTGAACACAGGCAACCAGTGACCTTTGAGTCAATTAAAAACATGGAGCTACATCAAGAAGGCCCTAGGATATAGAGGGCAAAATGGGAGGGTAAAAGTAGAAAAACAAATATTTAAGGAGTTGAAGACAAAGGCCGGTCTGTTTAGTTTTGTATTGTTGTAAAAGATTGTATTTTAAACAAAATTTGTTTTTTCTTGGTGTGGGATTTAAGGTCGACCTTCTGGGAATTTACCTCTGTGACAATACAGTCTGTAAGATTTTGACCAATTAAGTCCTTTTTGAATTGAATTGCACCAATGTCTCTTTAATTTTCGTGACTTTTTTGGGAAAAAGTTGCTACTTTAACTGTAATTTTTAGGAATCACTCTCACAGGAGCAGGGCAGACCTATGCTGACCTAGTGGTTTTAAATTAGAGATATTTTTCATATTTTTTAAATTTATTGGATTTTCATACCAGGAACAGGCATTTAGCTGTTTTAGATGTTTTCTGTAAATTTTCCTTCACAGGTCCTTAATCTCCCTAGGTCATGTAGTCAATGTATTTTCTCCGTCTTTGCCAATATTCAATGAGCTTCTGCCTCAGGAAGGGTAACTAAATAAGGATAGTAATGTAGTGAGTACCCTTGTCCATGGGATAATTTCCATTTAGCCTGTTTCAAGTATTCTGTGTTCTTACGTTACGCAGTGTTGTCTTTTAAGCCATTCTTTCACCGATTCATTCTATGATGTTTAAGGTGAACAGCAATATATCTTGGCAACGGTTGAACTTTATAGCTTTTTGCTCAGTTTTGGTCTTTTCATTTTTTTATTTTTCGTTGAGGTTTGTGATCTCTTTTAGAAAGGAATACATTAGGCAATTTATTTCAGAATAGATTTTAAAAGCTGTGACGTCCTGTAGAATTGAAAATCTACTCAAAGCTGGTAGTTGCTTGACAAGCTAATATTTGGGTACTGTGGGAGAGGATGCTTTCCCATTGTTGTAGTGGCAGTCATGCCATTTCTGTTATCTGGGATTATTTTAGGTTATTTGTACCATAGCTTTGTAGGTGACAATGATGTCCTCTTTTGCTTGAGTGATTGCTGTGAAATAGGCTAGCATGCTTGCGGCAAAACATCTGGTGAACCTTTTCATCCTTAATGCACTGTCTTTTCTTTAGTTGTTATGTGAATGAGGTGAGAAAAATAACGCCCAAATACGTTTTTTTTTTTATTTATAAAGTTTTATATAGCGCGAACTTGACCCAAGAGGGTATCGGAGCGCTTTACATTTAGAATCGTTGCATTACAGGTTACACCAGTTAAAAGAGGATAGTAAGGTACAGTACACATAAACAATGTTACAATAGTTTGAAGGAGGGGGGAGGAAGGAGTACTAGCGGGGAGACGAGGAAGAACAATGCCCAATGTCCGGCTGGGTAGGTGACGGTTAAGGGGGAAATCAGGGCCTATCTCCTCATTAGCTGTCGAGCAGCTCCACCGGTCATCAGCCATGTTGCTCAGGTCTCAGCGTTCAGGAAAAAACAGTTTTAGATTATTTGATTTGCGAAGGTTATATAGCGCTATCTAGACCCGGAGGTATCAGAGCGCAAAACCAGGGGAAACATTGCAATTAGAAGGTACATCAAACGGATTATAAAGCACTGGCTTTACCCATAGATATCAGAGTGCTAGAACAGAGGAAACATTGAGTTATAAATTGCACAGTTAAAATAGCGTAGTAAGGTAAAGAAAAATAAACGAGGTTGAGAAAATTTATAGGAAAGGAGGGGAGGAAGAAGCCATAGCAGGGAGACGAGGAAGAACTGTGACCGATTTCCGGCTGGGTAGGTGACGGTCGTGGCAGAAACCAGGGCCAATCTCCTCATTAGTTGTCTAGTAACTCCATCGGGCATCAGCCATGTTGCTCAGGTCTCAACGATCAGGGAAAACAGTTTAGAATAGAAACATAGGCTACGGGGATAGAAGTAAAAGAAGAAGGTGGGGGGGGGGCGTAGAAACAAGCCAGAGAGGGCGCTGGGGCTACCATATAGGCCAATGCAAAATGGAGGAAAAAACAGCTTTCCAGTAGTTGTGTTCATTCTTCCCTCGGGTGTCGGCGGGTGAATTTTGAATCAGCGTTTTAACTTCACAAACCATCTTTTTTTATTTGCGTTATCATTTTAAGTGTCTCGGTGTGTTATTTATAGTGTAGTTTCTTTATCTTGATCATATTCTTCTGTAATGTCTTTGGTGTGCAACCACATCGTTCTTATGTGGGGCAGTTCTTAATCCAAGGCCTGATACCAGCTAAATTCCATTGGAGCGAAGATGTTCCCTAAAGCTTCCAGAAAACAACACCTGGAGGGCAATTGGACAATATGCTCACAGGTAGTTATTCCCTAAAAGTATGGGTAATAAACCATATTGTGACCACCACTGTTCCCCAGAAGATGTCACTGGAAATTCTGTAGTGAGATTACAGGATATGTCGACCGCTGCAAATAAAAGGTTGCTCTTACTGATAGACTAATAATCATAACAAAACAACAGAGAACATTAATGCATATGCTTTATAGAACGGGGACACTCTCATCCAGTCATTCATACAAAAATAAGATGGAGAATAACAGGTGGTGGTAAAATTACAACTTAATGTGAGGGGGACGGCTCAGATATTTACAAGAGGAAATTGTGGAGTGATTGCCAAAAGTAGGAGGTACCAATACGAGAATGCGTGAGGATTTGCGCAAGAATGAGGCAGAGCATGACAGTCACGCAAGTGGATGCCTCTACTTCTTATCACATCGTAGTATACTGACCGACAAGAGCGGAGTGGCAGTGGGAGCAGGGACTAGGTGAAGGAAAAGTCTGAAGGTGAGATGCACTGTCCGGCTCTGGGAGCGAAAGAGCGGAACAGCCACACACCCGCCAGTAAGAATGAATGAATGGGGATCTTGTAATGCGCAAACTTAACCCAGAGGGCATCAAGGCGCAGACAACAAACAAACATAGGGTCTCAGCAAGGAAGGTAGCACAGAGTTAGTAGACCTGAGAGAAGAGCCAGGTCTTTAAGAGTTTACGCAAAATCCCCAGTGAGGGCTGATTGGAAAGTTCAAGGGGAAGAGAATTCCGCAGTTGAGGGGCCAGGATGGAAAAGGCTCTTCCTCCCCACTTTGCCCTTTGCCCAGTAAGGAGTGGTGTGGCGCGCCGTCCGGCTTCAGGGTAGGAGAAGCGGAACAGCCACGCACTCTTAAGCAAGGAGAGGTGAGATGCGCCGTCCGGCTCCGAGGTAGAATTTAGCGGAGCAGCCACGCACTCACAAACAAGGAGGGGTGAGACGCGCCGTCCGGCTCCGGGGTAGAATGGAGTGGAACAGCCATGCACTCACCAGTCGGAAGGTACTTCTCAAAAAGAACACTCAGGAGATCCTCGGGAATCATAGGTGGAAAAACAGGAATATGGCGAAAAGCGGTACGGAATGCCAAACACGGCAACCAGGAACTACACAGGAAGGGGGGTGAGGTCACGGCACGAGAACAGTAAGCCAAGCAACGGCTTACGTAGGAGACAGCCTTTTACGGGTCCTGGAGTCCGTCTCGAAATTACCCACAGTAATGGATGGCCACATCCCTTGATCATGCATTAATGTCTGTTCCGCTTGCACCCTAATAACTCATACTACACTCTATTCCTCCTAACAGCAATAAACTCTACTCACCTGCACAAATGACTTCCAGCACAATTAATAGCCTAGCTGCAGGCCAATCGTTGGTCACAGTTTGTTTTTAAATGAGTAAAGACTGCATAATAATTTTTTGCCATGTGAATTTTATCATCATGAAAAATGAGTACTTCAGCAGGCGTAGGAAGGGTCTTAACTGAAGCCTTCTTGTTATGAAGTTAGGAGCTAATTGGCCCCCTGGCCACTTAAAACATTTTTTTTTTAAGTATTTCGCTGTGCATCTTGACCTCTTAAGTCTTTGACACTAAGAGACCTATTGGGTTTTTGATCTTCACCTTTGTATAAATTGGGACATCAACACTTTCATGAAGATTTTTACATTGCACACTTTTATGCATGGGTGATTTGGGAAAAAAGCAAATTATTTCTTTGAGGGTTCTCTTGGAAATTGTTTGGCAAAAATATGACCTCTGAATAGTCATTCCCTAACAGCTTGAGATATTTGGTCTTAGAGGAAAGTATTTTCTCATATTTTGCCCCATGTATTAACCTCATAGAACAGTTTGGAATCTTACGTTTTATGCTTTTGTTCAATCATTTTCTGGTAATCAGTTCTTGGTTTTTGTGGCCAGAGAGTGCCTTGTGCACTCTGTCCTCAAATTTCTTATAGTTGATTATTGTTCTCTTGTTCATACGTTGTTTTTCAACACTTTCTTCTTTACTCCCCACTACACATCAAGCAAGATTATTTATCAGTAATACTTTACCATGATTCTGGTTAATGGGCCTGGCCCTGGTTTTGAAACCCATTGAGTGCACTTTACCATTATATCCTGGGACTTGACACTGTTTTTGTTCAGTTTTTTGGCCTTTTGTCAGGCCACAAATAGTTATTAGCCTTCCTTAAGAAGGTTTGCCTAACAATATCTGCATCAACTTGCTCCAGGCAGTTTTTAGAGGCCTTTTTGTCAGCTCTCTTCCCTTTAAGACTAGTTCATGTTTCTGGTGGACCTTCTGATCAAATTTCCCTTTCAAATTCTTCAAAGTGACTCACATTCTATTAGATTGTGTGAGACTTATGTTAGTTTTCTATATGCCAGTGCACTTTGGGTTTCTTAAATTAGGAACCCATTGGCCAGTGGAAAGCTGCTCTGCCACTTTCGAAAAATTGAGTGTTCTGTTTCACTTGCACGCATCACAGATACCATGTCTGTTCTGAGACCGGAAGTGATTCAATCAATATAATCCTTTATTCGGTATTTATAAAACACCATAAAAGTACATATTTATACGTTTAAAAAAGGGATAATAAAAAATAAAATTCATGAACATCACATGCCCACTACAAAATTAGATTTAAAAAAGATTTACAGGAAATTCAATCAGCCCAACCCTCTTGTGTTCCTCAACCTTAAGGCAACCTTAATGAAATTCATAATACAAGACAGCGTTAGAGGATCGTTGGCCCTTTGCAAGAATAATAGGGCAAACTTGGCATGTCTAAACTTGGCCTGTTTTAAAATACCAACTAGAAAACTGGTGATGCGTAAAATGGACATAATACAAAATGAAGGGTGTCCTGCGGAGACTGATTGTCGCAGCCGCAGGCACCCTTCTGCTCAACAGTTAAAGTAAAACCTGGCAGATCGGCCAGTAAAAGCCTGAAACGAGTGATTAAAAATCTATCCTGTGCGTTAGACATGAGAGCGAGATAGGGTTCCATACCCTCCCCTGTTTTGACCAAACTGTGTGCACGGACTGTAGAGTTGCCTTTTTCCACTACTGCTCTACGTGAGGCTACCTGCTCCAAAATTATTCTCTTAACTCAGAGTTTGTCTTGAGGGATAATTTCCGTTGGATTTGTAAAAAGATCCTCACAGCCTATTCCTTCAAAAGAAGTCTTCACGTACTTTAGCCATGGGATTCTTATTCCTTTATCCCTATCCAGACATTCTCTGATAATTTGTCTACTCGGGTCTGCCTCCGTATTTGTCCAAATCTTTAGCCAGGCCATAAGGGGTCTAACCTTTACCAGATCCTCAATATAGGGCCTGCCCAGTTCCTCATGGACAATCAGGGCTGAGGTACTTCTTGGGGTTTTAAGCACCTTCCTCAAATATTTATTCTCCTCCAGCTGCAGTTGCTGTGTGTTTGCAAAGCCCCAGACTTCAGACCCATAAGTCACTTTTGAACAACATATTGAGCTGTACAGGCTTATAATTTGCTCCGATGACCATCTCCCCAGCCTACGCCCATAGTTCATTATAGCACCGGTCGAGGCCACTAACGTGGTGCATCGCTCTTCAATTAATGTTTTGAAATTTAAGAACCCATCAAATAACAGGCCAAGATAGGTGAAGGTTTGTACCTGTCCTAATTTATGTGCTCCTATTTTGTAGGAAAACTTCTTGCAGGGTTTGGTACCAGCCAACATGACAAAGGACTTAGTCAAGTTGGCCGATAGATCTAGGGTGTCCATGAAACTAACAAACCCGTCTATCAAACACTGAAGTCCCCTGGGAGTACGGGCTAGCAGTACCGCGTCATCCGCGTACAACAGCACTGGGACGGGTCGAGTTCCTACTCTTGGGGAATCCACCTTTAATTTGCCTAGCGCCTGATCTAAGTTGTTTATATATAGAGAGAACAGAAAGGGGGCCGAATACATCCCTGTCTGACCCCACTGTTACAGGAAAAAGATTCTGTGGTACCCCCTCCCAGGTTAAAACGCACATTGGCGGTGGTGTTACAGTGCAAAGCTCTCAAAATATTTACCAGGCCCTGAACTACTCCTAGACTGGTCATCAGGGTCCAAAGCTTCTCTCTATTTACATGATCAAAGGCTGCGGTGAGATCCATAAACCCTAGATATATCGCTTCCCTGCTGGCTATAGTGTACTTAGCAACCAACAAGTAGAGATTCAGACACTGATCTGTCGTCGATCTCCCTGATCTAAATCCATACTGGACATCAGTGATAATTCGGTGTTCCTAAGTCCAGTCTGTAAGGCGCATTAGGACCGCTCTGCCCAGGACTTTAGCTGTCACGTCTATCAGTGAGATAGGTCGGTAACACTGAGGGTTGTCTCTGCTCCCCTTTTTAAAAATTGGAACTATTGTTGCCGACGACCATGAACGCGGGAGGCCAGTTACGACAGCTGCGTTTATCACCCTTGTGAGGATAAGGGCCCATAACTCAACATTACTTAAAAAGAGATCATGTGGGATGCCATCTGGACCTGGGGCTTTGTTTCGTGATAGACCCTGGATGGCCACTGTAATTTCCCCTAGAGAGAATTCTACAGAGGAGACCCACTGGCTACCCCCTCTGTGTTATAAATGTTCTCCTCTGAATGATTGTACAGGCCTTTAAAATGGTCATACCATTGTTCAGGCAGAATAGTTGTACCAATTTCTGTGGTGTTATTGTCCTGGAAACACGGTTTGTTTATTATTTTCCAGAACACGGTCATGTCTCTTCTCTCTGCTGCGTCCCTTAAATCTTCCCACGCATGAAATTGGAGGGAGATCTTCCTACTAAGTTTGATCGCCTTTTTATATGCGCTCCTACACTGCGCAATTCTAGACTTGTCGCAGGGGAGGCTTTTCAGACTCCTTTTCAAATTCCTCTGTGCATGGGAGCAGTCTTTGTCAAACCATCTTGGGGCTCTGTTTGGCCTCACAGGGGTGGTGGATTTTAGTAGACCGTCTATCAGGTGGGCCTCTGCCTCAAATGCCCTTACCACGAACGGCCCCTCCACAGAGAGGTCTAAACACTCCCCGATGGCTTCCTTCCCAATTTCCATTAGTGACTTATAGAAAGCCTCCCCATCAACTTTGGACCATCTCAAATGTCTTCCCTGGTCCGTTACCTTCTCGATACTACCTGCCATCTCCCCTCTCCTATCTTTCCTAGGGGGCAAATTCATTATCTCGAAAGCTAGAGAGTTGTGATCACTAAATGCATTCCATTCGATCTCAGCCCCTATTATGCAGTCCTTAAATAAACTAGACACCACAATGTAGTCAATGTATGAACTGCATCCTCTACCTTTGTAGGTTGCGGTAACACCACCATCCCTTCCAATAGTAATCAGGTCAATAGTATGTTCTAGGGTATGACTTTTCAGTACCTTGCCTATTTCAGGCCCCTCACTCGTGTGCTCGAAGTGCGGGCCTTCCTCCGCCAGACAGCAAGACCACTCTTCGTTGGGGGTAATAGGATAGGACATAAATGGCAATTAAAATCGCCAACTAATACTACAGACGGGACCACCGCCCCCTTCCTATGGGCTGTCTCAGCACTTAGCCTATTATCTAATTCCTGTATTATGGATTCTTTCCCCTTAAATGCAGCAGCATTATACAGGTTAATCAGTATCACATTCAGCCCATTTCTAGAAAACCCAAGAGCCTGCATATTATTTGATGGCCAGTTTAAATTGGTCCCCTCTCCCTCTGTGTGCAAATCAACAAAAATAAAAAGCCCTCCCGCGGCTCTCCCCGACACTGATTTCTGGGCGTGCACAGCGAAACGCTTATACCCCGCTAGATGAAAGGGGCTACAATCTACTGCCCAGGTCTCCTGCAAGCAGATTATCTGGAACCTTGTGATGTATTTCCTCCATTCTTGGTTATTTAGCTGATAAACCAGCTATGTTCCACGATACTAGTTTGAGCCCCCGTGTGTGTGTCTTTTTATGAGCTGAGGTGTAGCGGGGGTTTTATCCATTGACCTTTCACGATACAAATGGCCATTAAGTCTTATAGACCCCAGTTGGATCATTTGTCTGTGGGATGACGTAGGGGGTTGATCTGCTCCCAATACATCCTCACTCCTTAATATCAAAGGCAAAGGCCTACATGGATGTCCTAAAACAGTAGTGGAGTCAGGAAGGCTATTACTAGGATACTCCGTTATTGTGGCCATTTCTATAGTTGTTGGTAAATTCCAGGAGTCGTTCTTATACTTCGACTCAAATCATCTTCAACACTGGTGAGCTCATTCAGTGCGGGGTAGGGGAATAGCGGTACAACCAGGTGGGTGATGGTAAAACCTCCCTCTTCCCAGAGACCTTCCCAAGAGGAACTCTATTGTTCATTAGTCAATCCAATTCCTCTAAAAACGTCAAGGGGTCGAAACTGTTCCTTAGACTCATTGCACCCGGATTTCCCAGGGAGGCACCTGGGAATAGGTGACACGGTCCCATCCTATCGTCAAAACTGTCCCTTCTTTCAAAATATGCAGTGCCTTGATTATGACTCGGGGTTCCCCTCAGATAGAAGTAAACCAGAGGCAACGATCTAATGATGCTTGAGTGGTTTAAAGCTCCCCCTCTTAGGATATGATTGACTACTCTACGGTCCCTAAAATTAACCACCACACAATTACCAGTAATATCCTTATTCCTGTTCCCCAACCAGCTCACTCTCCGCACATGCAAGATTTCCCCCTGTTCATTCCCTGGCAGTGGCCTTTTCTCATTTAGCCAGAACATAGACTTATTCCTTAATACTTCGTGAGATTCTGTCTGTTCTGGCTTAAATTCTGGCACCCCGCCAGTACAACTACCTATGGGGCCGCCTCAGGGGGTAAATTTATGCTGGGTGGTTGATTGATAGCCGTCTTAAGGGGTGACCCTCTTGATTGACCCGGAGTTGGATGTTCCAGGAAGGTCCGCTTGTGAGATGGGGCTTGTGCAATGGTAGTTGACGGGGCAGCAGTTAACGGGGCAGTAGGTACCTTCCCTGTACTCACGGCGCTTCTAATAGGTGCACCGCTAGTGCTTGACTGTTGGCTATTTATAGGTGGGATTAAATCTATGGCAGTGATAGTTTGCACAGCGGGAGGTCTGCTAGGTACATTCTCAGCGATAGTCTCAAGGACATTGGGGTTAGCTACAATGGCATGAGGCATAATGCCACTCTGACCCCCCCCCTGTTTTCACTAGGGTTACTATTTTGTCTAATCTGCTCACAATTAGTTTCATCTGTGTACTAACCAATTGTTCAAAATGGCACTGTAGATCAATTATAAGTTGGGACACCCAAATGGGGGGTAATTGCAATTGCAGCACATGCCCAACCTCCTCCCCTACCACACTTGTTACTTTGTTCTCCACCTGAGCACATGAGATCTCCGAGAGTGGCGACGCTAATGGACTGTGTGGGGAGTTAACCATAACATCATTCTCAATCTCTTGAGTCGTTGTGGTCAGATCGAACTGTGGGTTTAGTGATAGGCGTCTTTCTGTTCGCTCTATTTCACTGGATAACGCCCCAATCGCCCTTTACAACATTCAATCAATTGCAGTGGGCTGTGCGGTTGTGGGGGGGAGAGTTTTCTTTTGTTTGGTCGCAGATCAGGGGTTTGATGCAATAGTGTGACACCGTTTGGCTGATCTTCTTTGCACAGTACTGGCCATTATAATGCAGATCTAACACACACCTACAGTACCAGGTGCCAAATTAGCAGACACAGCCAAGATGCAGCTCCAAATCCCCGAAATCAATCTGTAATTTAGAAAAAGCCACCCCTAATCCCAATTTCTCAAACCGCCCCGCACCGCCGCACAATTAAAATTTTTTACAAAAGTTCAGTGGTGGCAGCTCCACCTAGTCACTCACAGTCCAGGCACCAGCTCTTTTCTCATCGGGCCAGAGTCAACATCAACAGAATCCAACGTGCCCTTAGAGGTCAGCGGACTGTTTCTTGAAAGGGGGGGGCCCAGCCCAGCCTCTAACAGCCCCCATCGGCCTCAGACGGCCCGCCCTTTGCCCGGGCTTAGCCCGGCGCCCGCCTGTGCGCGTCCTGCGGTGCGGGAGAGGCTAATTACTTTTAAACCATCCAATTACAGGAGGGAGGGGGCAAGTTCTCTGGTGCCCCACAGCGTCCTGGGCCCTGTAGTCCTGCAGTGTCCCCCACCGGCATAGCAGCGGCAGCAGGCGGCAATACGAAGCGTCTCCCGGGAAGTGATACAAATTCGATGCCCCTACAGCTGCTCTATTTTCATTGAATTAACATAGGGTCCTAATTTTGTGTTTAAATCTTCTGCTGTAATATCCAAATTTTCTGGTGATCTTCAATTAAGTGAAGAATGTCTAAAAAATCTTTTTCTAGGCAGTGGTCATAGAAATGTGACTATTAATATATATATATATTTTTTTTTCAGTCAAAAAGGTCTTTATTTCGATTTACATCATAAAAGACATACTATACAAATACACAATCCCTAGTAAAATATCCTGATAAAATCCATAAATACAGAGCATACTAAAAACAAAGATAAAAAGTTATTAAATGTATATACAAAGACTCACGACTGAAGCAATCAATACAACATGCAAGGATTAAAATGTAATTCATATGGAGTAGACAATCATGCTAACCCGCCATCTGCACAATGTGCACAATATGTTAAGGTCTCAAGTTCCGGATCCGAATTATCCACGCCCAGTTGACAAATTTAGATACACATATAACAATACATTTTGAAGTGTCAGATTTCAGAATTCTACTTGCGGCCTGTGCTGATCTGGTACCCAACGAGCGGCATACAGGCCTCAGCCATACTAGTCTGGGTTGTGTGTACATTGGACAGCAAAAGAGGAAATGGTCAACTGTTTACACCTCCTCCACACAATAGGGACATTTATCAGTGCTAACAGGATTCCAAGAGCAAGTTAACCCTCTGAGTGGGAGGGAACCTGCTCTTAACTGATGGTAGAGTTTACGATCTAATGGTTTTGTTATAATGTCCCAATATTCCTCATAATAGGGAACGTCTGTAATAACAAGGAATAACGCTGTCATAGAACTTCCCTGAGCTGTTGCCACCCTCTTTTCCTTAATCCTACTTCAATAAATTTCCTTAAGAAGCTTCTTAGAGGGGAATATGGCAGTAATTGGATCAACCCACAAGGACCCCAACCCCATGTCCATGAGATAGGCCTTTATTCCTGATAACCAGGGAATCCTGGATGAGCCCCGTAGCCCTTTTACTTCCAAAAGGGCTTCAGCGTACATGGACAGTTCCGGTGTCGTGCACAGGCGCCGTCAAAACGCCAGTGGTCTATACCGAATCACATCCTCAACGGGGTTACATCCTAGGTCGTATAATAAGGGAATACGGGGTGTTGATTGGGGTAGCCCTATTGCCGATCTGAGAAATTTGTTCTGTGCGACCTTAAGTTGAGACGTGTCACTAAAGCCCCACAATTCCGCTCCATACATAATGGCCGGTAATATTTTAGATCCATAGATTTTTATCAGGGGAGCCAGTGGTTTAGTTAGGGAGTTTCTGTGCTCCTTCAACAAAGCACCACCAAGTTGGGCATGCTTAAGGGTGAGGAGGTCTATCTGCGGTTTCCAACTTAAGTTTTCACTAAAGGTGACTCCCAGGTATATGAAGACAGCTGTCTGGTCGAGCATGACCCCACCCATTTTAACCCTAGCTTTGACTGGTCTTGGACCACGGAGGACCATAAATTTGGTCTTCCCTACGTTGACTTCCAGCTCATGTTCGTGGCAGAAAAGCTCAAAACGAGACAGTGCAAGCTGTAACCCCTGTCTCGTCTTAGAAATTAAGAGCGTGTCGTCCGAGAACATGAGCAATGGGACTTTCTTGCCAGCTAGGGAGGGTGCGTCAGTCGGGTGGTTAGAAAAATTATTTGTAACCCCATTGATCAACAGAGAAAACAAGGTAGGAGCTAACACACACCCTTGTCTTACCCCTTTAGAGACCTCAAACCTATCGGTCACCTCCCCTGGTTTGCCCCATCGAACTTAAGCATGCGTTTGTTCGTGCATGTTGATAAGGAAAACTACCAGCTCTTTGGGCATGCCCATCCCCAATAAAACTTCCCACAACTTGATCCTCGGAACAAGATCAAATGCGGACCGAAGGGCCGCAAAAAGCATGCCACCCCCAAGCAAAACCTCTTTCCAATATAGGAGCATAACCCTAAATGCTTGGTCTAGGGTACCAATGTGCGACCGAAAACCCACCTGAAGGGGTGTTAGAACGTCAAAATCGGCCATCCAGCCCTGTATTAATATTGCGTTATCCAATACATGTAAGCCTATCAAGAATGCCTAACTGTATTTGTAAAGTGCACTGTCCACCATGAGGGTATCCTGGCGCTGAGCAGGTGTGTGTGTGTGTGTGTGTGTGCGCGCGCCCGCCTATGGTAGGTTGTTTAATCAAAAAAACAGTTCTTCAGTCTCTTACAGAATTCAAGAAGAGAGGTGGAGGCTCTAGTGGTGTTTGAGAGGCAGGTCCATGCTTTTGGAGCGATCTATGAGAATACTCATCCTCCTAATTTGTTCTTTGTATTCGTGGGATGTGGCGAGTAGGAGTCTTGTGGAGGTGTCTGGATGGTTGATGGAAGGAGATGCAACTGTTAAGGTGGGCGGTACATAAGTTGTATGGTCCCTCGAATGTGCATTTGAAGACTTTGAAATGAACGTGTTTGTATATCTGGAGCCAGTGGAGCTCCTTGTGGTGTGATGTGTAGGAGGTTGAGTCTGGCTGGTGGGTTCTGGATGGGTTGTAGTCTTCTAGTATGTTGCTTGGTGATCCTGACGTAGAGGGTGTTCATGTAGTCCAACCTGCTTGTGACTAGGGCATGAGTGACAATTTTTCTAGTGTTGATTGGGTGCCATTTGAAGACATTTCTCAGCATCTCAAAAGTTTGGAAGCAGCAAGGAGTAGTGACAGCATTGTCTTGTGTTGTCATGTCCAGTTTGCTGTTGATTTTTATTCCAAGGTTCATGGCATGGGTGCTGGGTGTGGATCTCAGCTCAGTCAGCTACCTTTTGGAATCCCATGGTGAAGTGGTCCTGCTACTTCTGTCTTGTCATTGTTGAGCTTGAGATAGATGGCTTTCGTCTAGTTACAAGTTTGTCATGCAGGCAGCAGACTTGTTTCTTGTGTTTTGGACCTTCATCGGCATGGGGGGGATGTTGTATGTGTGGATGACATTGGATGAGGGATCGTGTATGCGTTGAAGAGGGTGGGGCTAAGCGATGAACCTTGAGGCACTCTGCAGATGAGTTTGCTGAATTCAGAGAAGTAAGTGGCCAAGCTGACAGGTTGTGTTCTACCCATTAAGAAGGAGCAGATCCAACAGAGAATGTGTCCTTGGATGCCAATGTTGTGCAGTCACCTGGTTTGGATGGCATGTGAGACCACTTAAAATGCTGCACAGAGGTCCAGGAGAATAAGGGCTCTCTCAATGATCATGCAGAAGTTTGTCTGTGGCAGGGATGAGTGCTTTTTCAATCCGGACTGCAGGACATCAAGCAGCTGGTGGTTGGTGAGGGTTTGGTTGATTAGTTTCTCTAGGACATTTGCCGGGTATGATAGGAGCGAGGTTGGTCTGGCCTATCCTTAACATTCACACGCTAACCATTTGGTGCCTGCCACCTTCCCTATCCTGCTGAGATCCAGGACAAAAGTCTGCAAAGGTGCACATAGTTTGCTTTGAAAAATAAAAAAAGCAGTTTAGTGCTTGTTAGAAGTGATATGTAATGAAGTAGCTCCCTGTGCTCAGAATGCTGTTTTTAACCTTCTGTACGTTGCTTGTTTCAAAAAGAGGTAACAGTGATTAACAGAAAAGGCATACCATTTTGTAAATATTGACAGGCACTCCTCTTACCCTTGTCTTTAATTATTTGAACTTCCAAGTTGTTGAGTTCCATACGTTCACAAGGCCCATCCCTTACTTTAAAACGTTGACTGCCAGGTCCTGTTCTGTGTTTTCACTTTGTTTGACCCATTGTTTTAAAACAAGTTTTTTTTTTTTTGCGAGCTCTGATATTAAACCTTTGTTTTGGTCTTTGTGTGATCTCTGGCAAGTTACACCCCGTGGGCATTTCTTGCATTGAATAATAACAAGAAAACATGTAGTTTGTTTGCAGTTTCTGTCCCTTGAGTAAGGTGTGTTTGATTCTGCCGTGGAATAAAAAATTCTGTACCACTACGGTTCAGTTTTTGCATCTTTTTACATTGTATAGGCTTTTTCCAGTTGCCTTCAATTCTTGTTCGTGTGAGTTTTCTTCGGTTGAGAGGCTGTGATTTTCTGCTGGTTATGTGTGTGTCATTAATAGAGGTTTCATGATAGTGCTTTTGTTTCTTATCTCGGCAGGATACATTCTTTGTGTGCTTAATTATCTTTTTAAATTAGGCGACTGCTGGGTGACAGCCTACCAGTAATGATACCCATTCTGTATTTCTTCCTTCTCTGTATTATGACCGTTTTCAGAGTGAACTTTTGATTTCAATCTACTATCAATTTCTCATGCTGAGAGTACATTCTGCAGAAAGTGGAAAGGAGTGTGATGAATTCTCTCTGGTGCTCTCATCGGAACGTGGCGATTTCTTTCTTTATATAGATATAGTGCTATATTTCCAAGAAAGGTATGCTTGGACGGGAGTATTTCTTGGTGAAAGTGATGTAGCCATAAGAATCACTGAATTACTATGGAATTAAGAATTCCCCAACTTCTGTCCAAATTCTGCATATGCTAGTAAGTATAACAGGTATATTAGTGGTTTCATTGTATGATGTAATAATTCTTTCTCCCATGTATGCCATTAAGAGGTTGCCCATTAGTGTGCCTCTCTCCTACCTCATCACTTGTAGAAAATATTTGATAGAAACAGAAATTGTTGTGTTTAAGTCTGAATCTACTGATATTGACAATCACAGGCTGAAATATCCACCTGTACTTTACCTTTTGTTGGAAGCTTTGGAAGGATCTTGTGGGATGCTATTAGATAAGGAGTGGCACTGAAAGTGACAAGAATAGAATTATATTTTAATGTCTTTATCTCTTCTGAGGAAATTCTGTTTCCTATACACATGGCTATTGTGTATTTTCAAAGGTTTTATGATGGATTCACTTTACCGAAAAATACAGGTTCAGTCAATACGCTTAGCTTGACTGTTTTCCAGACCTTTGTGGTTTTTAAGAAGAATTTACAGTTCACTTATACTACTATATCATTCTTTCTGTTGAGTGATATTTCCAAGTGCAGATTCCTTTGTACCTTTATGTCCACAGACTTCAACACGGATCCAAACTCCAGTCCTACTAATGTCTGTACTTTACCTAAGCCCTTTTTAGGTCGAGCTGGAGTTAGCATCCGAAGGATGCGTCCAGCTGGAGACCTAATGTTGCCTGTCTCGGGGGAAGGAAGGACAAGAGGGTGTTACGAGCTTGAAAGCCGGATTTGGGTGCGCGAACGCGCACGTTCCGTCCCGCGCCGTGCACATGCGCGCGCATATACACAAACAGACAGACATTCGCTCACACACACCCCCTCCCCCCCACAGTCACACACACACGCATACACACAGACTCCAAGACACATACACACGCACGCTCACACACATACACTGCCCCCCCGCCGCCGCACGCACGCACACACACCTGCCCCCTCGCCCTCGCAGCTCAGCAACAAGGCGAAGCCCCACTCACCGGCTTCCTTGGTGCGGCGGCGGCTCTCATCGGCAGCTGCAGGGCTCGGCAGCAGGACTCTTCCTCCCTCCTTCGGCACCGGGTCGCAGGGTAGGCTCCTGCCTGCTCCGGTGCTCCAAACAATCGCGGCTCTTCCGTGGGAGGCGGGGTAGGCTCCCGCCCTCCTACTTCCTGTTTCCGGTTGTCCCGCCCGGCTTGCCTGACTTCCTGGTCGCAGGCCGGCGGCGATCTTCGGTTTGTACCGGGCTGCGGCGGTGATGCGGGGGGACACACGAGGGGTAGCATTTTCGGGTACACTTTATCTTGACGGTGCTTTGAGGTTACTTGCAACATTGTGTTAAAAATAGGCACCTTGCACCACCCCTCCCTCTGCATGGAAACTTTAAATAATCCTGTATCGCCGATCGGCGGTCTGCGCCTCTCGAGCACGACAGTCGTGACATGCACTGACTGCAGCCTGGGCTCGTGTACTGAATAAGACCCTGAGAAGCCGTACTCATATTCCGTAAACCCACCGCCTGCATCATCCTCGGATTAACATGAGCTGTCGGCCGTAGGTGTTGAATCTTGATGCGAGGCGATCGCAGATTCGCACACCTCTCAGGCAGGTGATGTGTAAAGCGCGTCACGCCTGAGAGCCAATGAGAATGGCTGCTTTGTGCTCCCGAGAGCCAGTGCCCCCAGTCATTTCTGCAGACTTCCGTACTCGCTGGTGTGCGCGCCGATCTCTCGGTGGATACATGCGGAAACCTTCCTGTAGCGCATTGTGAAGTACAGCTGGTCTTCTCAGCGCCTTGCACCCAGTCTTGCTTACCCGCGGCACCACATTTTGGCATTATACTTCCTATCCTGAATCTGAATGACGCCATCTCTGTACCATTGAATCTCAAACCCACCCTCGATTTACTAACCAAACCGGGGTACGGGGCCTATTTCCCTCCCTTGCATTAGAACCAATACACCTCTGCTGCGCCGTTTGCACACGCGTGCCACGTGACATTTTGGCGCCCTGATGTTCTGATGTTTCTTTAGGGAAACGCGCTCTACGTCATTGACTGTTGGTTTCTCTGCAATTTACTTTGAATTGGTCTTCTCGCGCACAGAATGTGTACCGTATGGCCACCGCACCGAATGTACGTATTGTATTGTAATTGCATTTATATAGCGCTTACTAGCCCTGACGAAGCTTCAAAGCGCTTTACGTAGACTGACTATTGTTCTGAAGGTACTGTAATGTTCGGTCCTTATGTGGTAAATAAATAAATAATACCCTATTTTTGGATGAATGAATGAATAACAGATAGCTCAATAAATAAGAGTCAAGATTCGAGGTAGTAGGAGTTTCTGCAGGTTTATTACAGCATAAGGACAGGATCAGGACAACCTGCATAGGGTGACCCAGCAGCTGCTGGGGCTAGGTCTGGGATGAGCGCGCTCTAACATTTAATAGCATAACATTGACTTATATACATAGCGCAAACACATAGCATTACATTACAGTAGGCGTAACAGTAGGTGGAGTAGAAGGCGTGACGCGTAGCAGTCGCGAGAGATAAGAGAAATAAGAGGTGTAACTGGGAGTTTACTTAGACATGTGATGCAAAACGTAACAGAATATGTCATGAATGGGCGGACACATTGGAGGGGGCTACCTAAGGAGCCGGGACCTCTAATCTAATGGTGCGCGAAAACTGACAATGACGTGTTTACTAGGAGAAGCTGGGGCTACGAACTCTGTGCTAGGAGCAGAGACTAGAGTCTGGAGGGTCGGAGCGACATGTACTTAAACCCTATCTGGTATCTAATGTTTAGGGAACATGTTGATATAAACTAGAAGTCATGAGGGGAAAGGCTAACCTGATTCTAAGACTGGACCATGCATTATTCTACATGTAGTGCGTGATGAATATTAAATGACCATTAAATACAGTATTTCTCTAACATGGAGACGAGAAGGCTAGAAAATGACGGAAACTATTGATGCAGTTCAGTAGCTTAGGAATGCAGAGGAGGAGGACTGAACTGATAGCAGGAACTATAACATACTTTTGGCAGACTCAGAGGCAGAGCCGGGGTGCACCGGGCACTGCGAGGCAGGAAGTAAGTGAAGGGTCGAGGATACAGGTGGGGGCTGTATCGCTCTTCAGCGAGGCTTTCAGGAGACAGGAGCTGAATCTGTGGTCCGGGCCCTTTTGAGGCCTGGAAACGGGGACTTTATAATTGAATAACGTGCACACTGAGAAACGTGGCAACATTACTTACATAGGCCTGATATTCGTAGTATTCACGAGGACTGGAAACTAACGTACTAGAGGTGGACACAACTGTAATTGCGTCTTTAATCAGAAATGGGGAATAACATATGCATATTGGTCATGCACACATAACATATGATGGATGAAGCGTAGGGACACAGAACATGGCAAAATTTACTTTTCCACATTCCCTCCTTGTCACTACGTTTCCATCAGGAAACATCAATATTCATGATACCATCTATCACTTCATACAGTACCATTTGCTCGTCTCGAATTGTCTTGGAACGGGATTTAGAACGGGGCTTGGGACTAGGAATACAAGAGGTAGCACACATGCTGCAAATCGCAGGGCCACATTGTATACAGAGGCAGCAGCTGAATATAATCGCTACTGCAATACCTAGGAAGGACAGGACTTTCCATCCCCATGCGGAAATTATATTCCAGAACCAACCGGACCATGTCCAGGTGCCTGGATCTTGATGTAACAGATGGGCAATTTTATGGAGTCTGGTTATAGCTGAATAAACAGACGGCGCGTTATTTGGAATGAAAATGCAACAGCTGGATCCGAGAATTCTACAGGCCCCGCCCCTATCGGCCAGTATGACGTCAAGGACGAGACGATTCTGTAAAACGACAATTCTCATAAAGGATTGCTCTTCAGTTAAGTTACCTAGAGCGGAGGCAGTCTCATCTACTACTGCTTCAAGGGTTCTTGTTAACCTACGGATTAGCTTACTATTTACAACTGTACCTAAATAAGGGAAAACACCTTTATCTATATCAATGAATTGCTCGGCGGCGGTTTCAGTATAATCGACAATCGGGAGATTTCTCTTGTGTCTAGTGTGTACTAAGAAAGAATTCCTATGATAATCAGGTGGGGCTAGAAAAACAGGTGGCAGTAGGAAAGCAATGTAACAGGTTCCCTCCCAATCGAGGGGCAGACGGACATATGCAGTTTGACCACAAACAAAATAAGAATGACGTGAAGCTATAAAAATAGATTTCCTACTGTCACTATACTTGATAACAGTAGTACATTCACTATGTCCTATATGTACAGAACCATAACTACGGACACATAATTCGCCTTTGACTGGTAGTACTGAAATAGCGGGTGAGTCTGGAGTAGTATCAGACTGAACATTCAGAACCATAAAATTCGACGAATAATTTCCTAAATTATATACTTCATTTTCTAAATCTAAACCTGTTCTGTGGGGGAAACCTTGCTTGTCTGGGAAACATGTACTGTTAAGAAAAGACATATCTGTTGAGGATGACGTTAACGTGGACCATGCTCCACACGAACCATTGTGTGAGAATGGATAAGGAAAAAGTGGCAGAACTCCCTTCGGTGTCTGGAAAGGGGGGAGTCGACCACACACCCAACAATTAGTGGCATTGCTGGTCTGGTGTGAATAATGTAACATACGGATGAATGTGTTATTACGCATGGCGAGGCGGTATGAATATTCGTGAGGAGGCAGATCACTAAACGTGTGCTCTACTGTAGTATGAGCAGACATATTTACATGAGGAACTGGAAAACACAGATAGAAAGCATAACTGGTGCAGGAAATCATTATGCTAAGAAATAATATGAAACTTAGAAAAACGATGCATTGAAGTGAACTTCGACTGACTCTCTCACTATGGGGGTCTATTTTATACATGTCAGAAACAGTCTAACCGTTTCACCTAGGGGAGGACTTATACAATCAAACTGGCTGACTTATTAGACCTGAGCTTTAACTTATACTCCTGTTGCGGAGTTTTCTCTAACAAGGGAGGGGTTGTAATAAAGTCTGGTGCGGGACAGTCCTTTAAAACAATGTTCTGGCAATCCTTCGAATCCTGGGAAATGTTCTTGGCAATGTCTGGTTCCGATCCTTTGAAAAGTTTTATATGAGAAAGGTGGACCCACCCCTTCCTGCCTTCCAACTTGACGGCAGTTCGGGTGGTCAAGAGGACCTGACGTGGCTCCTTCCAACGTGGTTCCAGCGGACTTGATCTGTCAAAATTTCTGATCATCACCAAGGAACCTGGAACGATCTCGTGCGGTGCCACCTCGGTATTGTCTGGAAATGCGGCGGCAACCTGTGAACGACATGAGTTGAGGGCAGACATCAAGGAAGCTAGGTAATCTGTCAGCATATTACATGAAACATCGGTAATACTTCGGGGTCTAGGAGTACCCCACATGTTAGGGGGGCGGCCGAAAACGACCTCATACGGGGACAGACCTGATCTGGAATGTGCGACCATACGCATATAAAACAGAGCGACTGGCAAAGCTACTAACCAGTCCACACCCTTGTCTTTACAAACTTTTGCTATACGGATTTTCAGAGTCTGATTATGTCTTTCGACTAGTCCAGCTGCTTCTGGATGGCGTACACAATGGAACTTCCACTGGTACCCTAACAAAAGGGAAACATGTTTCATGAGTTCGGATGAGAATGGCTGGCCGTTATCAGAATATACGACTCTAGGGAGTCCATATCTAGGGAAGAATTCACGAACCAACTGCTTGGCAGTGGTCGCGGCTGTGTAATCTGGGACTGGATATGCTTCTGTCCACCTGGACAAAGCGCATACAACTACAAGGACATACTTGAAACCTCGACATCGCTCCATTTGAATATAATCCATCTGGAGGACCTCAAAAGGGTGGTCAGGGGGCTGGAAACCACCTTGTTCCACCGGGACACTTTTACCTGGATTAAACTGACAACATATCATACAGGTACGGACTTTCTGCTTGGCTGCAGCTCGTAAATGCTTGTTAAACCAAATGTTCTGGATACTGTCTAACATAGCTTTTTCTCCTAAATGTGCTGGGCTATGTGCGGTGTTGATAATGACTTGAACCATAGAATCGGGGAGAAACCATGTGGCTCTACCCTTCGTTAACCATCCTTGATCTGTCTGGACCCCTCCTTGTACAGACCATTTCTTGATTTCATCGGGAGTAGCATGTGACTGTATATCTATGACATCTTGAGTAGGGTCCTTAACTGTCATGCATGTAGTCAGATCTGGAATATGCGTCATGTTTACTGGAATGTCTGGAGTCTGTGCTGTAAGCTTGGCTGTGCGGTCTGCTAGATCATTACCTTGGGAAATAATGTCAGTAACTTTCGTATGTGCTTTGCACTTCATGATAGAAATAGATGTCGGTAAATGTATGGCATCTAACAGGGCTTGAATAAGGAGACCATGCTGAATCTTGGTTCCATGAGAAGTCATGAAACCTCTCTCCTGCCAGAGCACTCCGAAGTCGTGTACAACTCCGAATGCGTAACGTGAATCTGTGTAGACATTAACCTTCAGGTTCTTGGCATGTATACAGGCTTGTGTCAGAGCAACTAGCTCTGCTGCTTGAGCGGACAGGATATCAATACGGTGTGTTTCAATAACTTCAGTGTCAGTAGTCACTGCATACGCGGCGACTAGTTCTCCTGTACTAGTTCTCATACATGAACCGTCCACATAAAGTGTCAGGTCAGGATCTGGTAACGGAATGTCTGTCAGATCTTGTCTTGGCTTTGTCGTAATGTTAACTACTTCCACACAATCATGTGGGTCTGGATTTGAATTAACTGATGGTAACAGTGTAGCAGGATTCAGGACGTTGCAGCGTCTAATTTCTATGTGTGGCTGGAACAGTGTCAATTCATAACCTGTTAAACGTGCAATTGTCAAGTGCTGAGTTTGTGTTCGGTTTAAAAGAACTTCTACTGAATGTGGAACTTGTACTGTCAGGGAATGTCCTAAAACTATAGAATCACTTTGTCTGATAGCTAGTGCTGTGGCTGCAACTGACTTGAGGCACGCAGGCAACGCCTGGGCGACTGGATCTAATGTGCTCGAAAAATAAGCACAGGGCTTGTATTGACCTGCTTGATCTTGTGTGAGGACAGATAATGCTGTACCTTCGCGTTCAGTAACGAAAAGTGTAAAAGGCTTACTGTAGTTCGGTGTAGCTAGAACTGGAGCTTGGCATAGGGCTTTCTTTAACTCGTTGAAACTAAGTGTATGTTCAGATGTCCAAGGGAGGACAGTCGATACGGCTGCCTCCTGTGTCGTTAACTGTATCAGTGGCTTGGCTAGAAATGCATACTGGGGAATCCATTGTCTACAATAAGAAGTAAGGCCGATAAAGGCACGTACCTCCTTCTGGGTTCCGGGCTGGGGAAGACTCGCTATTAACTGGATACGGTCGGGTGTCAACTGCCTACCCCTCTTGGACAGCAAGTGTCCTAAGTATACCACTTGCTGGACACAGAATTGAAGCTTCGAAGGTGACACCTTGTGCCCCATCTCGGCTAGAAAATACAGAACTGTAAGTGATGCTCGCTCGCAAGCACGTTCAGAACGGGCTGTGATCAGTAGATCATCGACATACTGGAGCAGGGCAGTGTCAGTTGGCATGTGAATGTTGTCTAGTTGTCTCTTGAGTGCTTGACTGTAAATGCTAGGGCTTTCTGTGAAACCTTGAGGAGCGCGTGTAAACATATAGCTCCTTCCATTTAAACAAAATCCGAAAAGAAACTGGCTGTCTGGATGAATTGGAACACTAAAAAATGCATTCTTGAGGTCAATAACAGTGAAAAACATGGCTTCGGGATCAATGGCTGTTAACAGGGAAGAAATGTCTGGAACAACTGGGTACTGAGAAATTATACATTTGTTAAGCTCTCGTAAATCAATCACTAATCGATATACTGGGGGTGCATTTGGATCAGTACGTTTCATGACTGGAATGATCGGAGAATTGCATACATTGGAGTCAGTTTCTACAACTACTCCCTGAGCCATGAGCTCGTCAATAATTTTGGATAAGGCTGCTACAGCCTCAGGTGGCAATCTGTACTGTCTGATTCGTGGTAACACTACACCTGGTTTGAGAGTCACACGATAGGGTGTGATTTGCATGTAACCTACATCAGTTGGACCTTGCGCCCATAAATGCTGCGGAACATTAGACAATCTTGAATCAAAATCTCGCAATACATAGTGACCCTTAAAGTCACGTAGGAACAGACGTATTCCCTCTGGGGAACAGCAAATAACTGCACCTAACTCTTTCAGTGTCTTAATACCTAACAGATTTTCTGGACATGACTTAGTAAGTAACAGATCAGTAGTACGGGACAATGGACCTACTTCTAAAGTAACTGGCTTTGAAATCTCATTAACGATGGGTTTTCCTGAAAATCCAAGGGAAACATTTCTTGAGCCTGAGAGCGGAGCCCCTGGAACTTCGGCGTGACTAATTGTGGTCCTACTTGCCCCTGTATCGATCAAAAACTTTCTGTCTTTCCCTAATACTTGACTGTGTACATAGGGACCTTCTTGGTCTACAGGTATCTCGATGAGAGGCAAGCCTACCTCCCTCTCTAGGCTGTTTCATGAATATGACTGGTACTCTGGATACTCAGACTGTGCATACTGGTACATCTGTGAAGTAACGTGCTGTGTTGCAGCAATAGGCTGCGGTACGGTAACTGTCTGTGGTGCATTCTGTGACTGAGGAGTCTGTGAAACTTGTTCTTGTCTCAGCGGACGTGGTCTTTCTTTAGTCTTACCAGTAGCTATGTTGTGTTTCAGAACTGCACACTCGTTTATAAAATGACCTGGCTGTTTACAATAATTGCAGGTCCCTTTAACGGGAGCCGCAGGATGACTGGCTTGATTCGGACCCCTCTTCTGACTGTCTTGAGGAATAGATTGTGCAACTAGCACTTTCATTTTCGTGTCTTTCATACGTTTTCTTTCGTGTTCTTGCTCTTCCCTGATTCTATTCTGGTGATACTGGAGCATCTGGAGCATCTGGGACGGAGTATTTGCTTGCCAGGTGCTTTCGACTTTCAAAACTCGGTTTTTAATTTGTGGACTTGAATTCTCGACTAATTTGGTAACGAAAAGATGAGGGTATGACTCACTACTTGTCTTGAGACCACTATTAATACTGAAACATTTCTCGAATCTAGAATAAAAATCACTAATATCCTCATCTTGTTTCTGTTTACAGGCTGAGATTGCATCCCAGTCTTCTTTCCTAGTTGTCAATAATCTGGGTAGAACTTGAATCAATAATTCTGGTAATTCTTTACATTTATCTCCAAGACCGGTACCTGGTACTCGTGCCTTGTCTTCAGCTTCTAGAGCTGTCCAATCGATCTTTTTCTCTCCCACCTCCCATTCTTTTTCTTTTAACTTTTCATACACCCCTGCGGGTAACAGGACCTTTAACATTTTAATGACATCTGGATAAGTGTATTCTCCCATACGGAGCATGTCTTTTAATTCTCTATGGAACCCCGCTGGATCTTTGTCATGACAGGGAATTAATTTCTTCATTTCAAGGAGTTCCATCTTTGAAATCGGAGTGTATACAAACACTCGTTGCATTACGCCACCCGCCCCTTGGACTGGGTGGACTTCTCGTAGCGGATTCTGTCTGTCTATGTAGAATGGTTTACTTTCTGGGGGTGAGACATGAACAAAATGCGGGTTCAGGAACGTTCTATACTTGTGGCGCTGTTCTAGAATAACAATAATTAAATCGGTACCTAGACCTCTCCATCTGTACTGGAGTAACTCGTTCAGGATATCGTGTAACGGGCCTGGATCAGAATGTTGACCCTCATACAGGGTAATGAGGTGCTGGATCATATACATACCCACCAGTCGTTGCTCGGCTGGGGGCAGTTTCAGAAACATTTGTGCCACTATTTCGTCTGGAAAAGTGGTAGAATCAGTAATCCATCGGACTGCTGATCGGGCTAGTTCTTGTTCATGCATGGTGCTTAACTCACTATAACCGACTCGTGATTTCAGAATGTGATCGGTAGCTTGAAATACTTGTTCTAGAGAACCTTGTTCTGGTGTTGGATGATGAAAAACAGACTTGGGTTCTAGGCGTAAATGGCGATCTGGAAATCTGGATTTTCCTACATACGCTATTCTGGCGGGATTCTCGTCTTCCTCTTCAGGATCAGAGATACTTTCTTTCTCGCTTACTTGTGCTGCTTTACGCTGTTCGTGTAACCTTACTATTTCTTTACGAATTTTCTTGTACATACTTTCCATAGCACTAATGGTCTTGTGCTTACCCTCGGCTATATTATCACTCCACTTTGTTAGGATTCTCATTTCGGCGGGATCTTTAGACGGGTAATCTTGTTCTCTTATTAGACAATTGATCAGGAACTTTAATATCATGAGCTGAATCTCGGCTTTCCTTTGAGACATAATCTCGCCAATACTTTCTGGATCATCCCCTGTACGGATGAAACGATATATTCTGTCTAGATCTTCTTTCATATTTGGTAAGGTGACTAGATACTCGGTCACCCTTCTTACACGTACGGAATATAAAACCATATTATACTCGCCTGGGACTGTGTCATAGACACATTCGGCAAGGGCTTGTCTGATTTCTGTAACTGACTTATTACTTTTTGGAGTACGCTGTGATGCTTGAGCATGTAATTCGAGTGCTGATAAACGCTTGTGTGGCGGTGGGGTTTGAGGAGGACCCCCTCCTGCGGCCCCTAGACTAGAATCGTCAACTGACATTCTTCGTGCTTGCAGGGTCGGTAATTGTAACGTGGGCTGAACTTGTATAGCAGGCTGACCCGGGGGTACCGTAACAGGTACTCCGGTGTCTGGAGGAACTGGAAGTGCCTGATTTACAGGGACAGGTGGAGCGCGAACTGTATTTGCATATTCTGGAACTGTGTCGTCCAAATAGGACGAAATAAAAATATCAGCTGCGGTCGGTTTGTGACGCAGCTTGGTCGGAACTAATGGCGGCGGGAAATTACTGGGTGCCTCTGGGGTCGCTTTTGGCAAGCCTTCGGCAAGGAGAGGATACATACCCTTAATAAGGGCATGCCTCTGTCTATCTGACTGTTCGGCTTTGACTTGTTCACCTATCTCGATTAATTCTCTTTCTTGGGCTCGTTCTTGGGATTCTCTACTTAACTCTGACTTTCTGACTTCCTTTTCCGTTCTTCTATGCGCTTCCTTACGCCATAACTCGATGGCATCTTTCTGTGACTGTCTGGCTTTCTTTTTCCATAATGCTTCTTCTACTCGCATGATACATTCGGCATCCCATGTACCCGATACGGGCCATCTATACTTTTCTTCTAACTGTTTGGTATACTCTACCCATAAATCTAGATACAATATGGCGCTTATGCCATGTTTCTGATACATAAAGTGACCTGGACTGTCCCTAGGCGGAACAGGAACTGCTGCTTCCAGCAGACCCTTTCTAGTTTTTAACTGACGTAACTTGGAAAAGAGCGGCATTCTAAACTTGAATCGGAACACAATACAATACACGAAAAATAATAACAATTGGGAAAACAATTCAGGCATACCACGACATTGGAAATACATTAAACAACATTATAAATAACAGTTCGAACAGAATACTACCTGAAAATACTGAAAACAGAAACAGAACAGAATTCTCGAGAACGGAACAGACTAGAGTTACTGGATGCACTGCTGTAACAGTACGGAACATACCGGTCCCATAAAGGAACGCATCAAGACCCGTATCCACCTAGGTGAACACTTCGTTTGTGGGCTTGGGTACCACCAACCCACGGACCAGGAGTCAATTTAGACTGACCCTGTCTAGATACTACCCCAGCAATGGTACTCACCGGGCAGCACGGAACGGAAGGCCTCGGACGGGACTGGACTATGACGACGAACCTCGGACTTCGGACATCAGTTACGGGTGGGCCTCCGGATACCTCGGACCTTGGACTCTCGGCTTGGGCTCTGGTCGGGACTCGCCGCGTTCCTCCACCGTCTCGTTCGGATGCTGGACCGCCTCCTCCGTCTCCTCCGTGGGCCTGAGGGATACTTGAAGCAGAAATATCTGCACTTGGCCAGTATGGTTCCGTCACGACTGCAGAGGGTCAGGGGGTCGGCGTGGCTTCACCGACGCGTGGGGAAAGGGCAGGTCCCTATTCGGGCGCCATTATGTGGTAAATAAATAAATAATACCCTATTTTTGGATGAATGAATGAATAACAGATAGCTCAATAAATAAGAGTCAAGATTCGAGGTAGTAGGAGTTTCTGCAGGTTTATTACAGCATAAGGACAGGATCAGGACAACCTGCATAGGGTGACCCAGCAGCTGCTGGGGCTAGGTCTGGGATGAGCGCGCTCTAACATTTAATAGCATAACATTGACTTATATACATAGCGCAAACACATAGCATTACATTACAGTAGGCGTAACAGTAGGTGGAGTAGAAGGCGTGACGCGTAGCAGTCGCGAGAGATAAGAGAAATAAGAGGTGTAACTGGGAGTTTACTTAGACATGTGATGCAAAACGTAACAGAATATGTCATGAATGGGCGGACACATTGGAGGGGGCTACCTAAGGAGCCGGGACCTCTAATCTAATGGTGCGCGAAAACTGACAATGACGTGTTTACTAGGAGAAGCTGGGGCTACGAACTCTGTGCTAGGAGCAGAGACTAGAGTCTGGAGGGTCGGAGCGACATGTACTTAAACCCTATCTGGTATCTAATGTTTAGGGAACATGTTGATATAAACTAGAAGTCATGAGGGGAAAGGCTAACCTGATTCTAAGACTGGACCATGCATTATTCTACATGTAGTGCGTGATGAATATTAAATGACCATTAAATACAGTATTTCTCTAACATGGAGACGAGAAGGCTAGAAAATGACGGAAACTATTGATGCAGTTCAGTAGCTTAGGAATGCAGAGGAGGAGGACTGAACTGATAGCAGGAACTATAACATACTTTTGGCAGACTCAGAGGCAGAGCCGGGGTGCACCGGGCACTGCGAGGCAGGAAGTAAGTGAAGGGTCGAGGATACAGGTGGGGGCTGTATCGCTCTTCAGCGAGGCTTTCAGGAGACAGGAGCTGAATCTGTGGTCCGGGCCCTTTTGAGGCCTGGAAACGGGGACTTTATAATTGAATAACGTGCACACTGAGAAACGTGGCAACATTACTTACATAGGCCTGATATTCGTAGTATTCACGAGGACTGGAAACTAACGTACTAGAGGTGGACACAACTGTAATTGCGTCTTTAATCAGAAATGGGGAATAACATATGCATATTGGTCATGCACACATAACATATGATGGATGAAGCGTAGGGACACAGAACATGGCAAAATTTACTTTTCCACACTTAGCCAATGCACCGAATGTGCATCCGGAGAATCCCTGAGTCCGAGTGGATATAAGAAGTAACTGGTCGACTTGAACCATTCACGTCAGCACGAATTTCACATCCTACTCTCCATGTATGTTTCGGCCTCTCGCCCCTCGAAAAGGGCACCATCCTGCCAGGGCTCCCTCAGCTTATACTGAATGTCCCCTGCCAGGTTGGCTGCATTCCTGCAGCATTTGGATTCGCTTTAATTAGACATGTTATTTCGAGCATTATAGGATTACTTGGTTCAGGCAGCTGCGAGTTTACTATGTGAGGTGCAGGGGTGAAGTGGAACAGAGGGACACAGTCTGTCGTCATTGTCTGATATAGAGTTGATGCTATCAAATTTCAAAAACCTTCATATAGAACCACTTTCATCGCTTAAAAACATAAAATATTTATCAGGGGTAGTAAGCGTTATATAAATGCAATTACAATTACGTTCTGGTATCTGTCCTGTCTCTAAAAACGTACTGTGCACAGTCCTGCATGCTGAATTTCAAGAAGAGCTTAAAAATCTCCCATTGATAAAGCAGCCCCGCCCCTGAAATGGCCCGTACACCCCAGCCACTGTGTTCATTTGGAGAGTACATGCCTCCCAAGAGCACTCCTGACTGGTGGCTGAGTGAGAGAGCCCCTGACCTGAGACAGGAGGAACCCTATGTGGGCCATGTGGAAAAAATGATCTACTTCTTTTGGCGCTTCTAGAACCATAAAGTGGCAATAATGTGGCATGATGGTGTTAAATCTATTACTTAAATAATTGGATACATTGGGGAATTGGACAGCTGTCATTTTTCACTCCAAGCCACCGAATATACCCATGAAAATTCATACCTTTTTCTTTAGGAAGGCTCCTGTTGCAGTAACTGTTGTTACTAATAATTCAAAACATATAATAAGACTGACCTTGCTTATTCAAAAAAAATATGTAGTGGTCCTTGTCCCAGTTCTAGAACCAATGGCCTTAAAGCAATTGACACTAAGGAAGAATTTCCTGGACTGCCACTGGAGATACTGGGCTCACCCATCCAGAGCGCTGTATTCCTTATGCAGTATGACTTACTGACGCCTTACACGCACAAGTAAGTAAAATGTTCAGAAAGTATAACTATTGTTATTAGGCCAGCATTACCAATTCACAGTACCAGAGCTTGGCCCCGCTAACATCCTCATAGGTGCCCAACATAGTGGACGCCTGTCTGCCCTGGAAAGCTATCCCCTGCATGCTTGTGGTGTTCAATGGATAGAACACCTGGAGAAGTATCATGATTGATCAAATTGTCTACAACAGCGTTCATTGGTATCTTCTTCTATAGTTTTGTATTCATTTTAACAAGTTATACAAGCTTCCTAAGATTGATCACTCCTCTTTCAACACTCAAACAGCTGTTCTGTTTTTATTGTAAGAAAGGAGTCCACTGTGTCTGAGGTGATTGGTTGGTCAAGCACTCTCACCACAGTGAGACTGGTGTGAAACCAATGACGTGTCAGAGGGAGAATGACACCAAAGGATGAAAGGTAGAGGCTGCCCAGCAGAGATGTAAATTTATAATCTGCAGAGAAACACACACACACACACACACACATACATACATACACACACATACATACACACACATACATACACACACACACATATGTACATACAAACAAACCCAAACACATAAACACACGCACACACACATACATATATGCACACGCACGCATGCACACAAAGTCACTGAAAAAAAGGACAAATTAACACTAGGTATCAATTACATTAAACAATGTTCCATGTGTAGCGCTTAACACAAAAACGAATGAATAGCCCCTGACAACTATCCAACACTGCCAGCTCTTTCCTGTATACCCGAGCATATTGTATAATGCTATTAAAACAGAGACTTTTTTGGTCAATCCTGAGCAGCGCATGTGCTGCTCTTCGAAGCACGCTGTATTCAGGTATGGACTTGCTAAATGTGTAGCGCTTAACACAAAAACGAATAAATAGCCCCTGACAACTATCCAACACTGCCAGCTCTTTCCTGTATACCCGAGCATATTGTATAATGCTATTAAAACAGAGACTTTTTAGGTCGATCCTGAGCAGCGCATGTACTGCTCTTCCAAGCACGCTGTATTCAGGTATGGACTTGCTAAGATAAGCTTGCAGTTTTGTCCTATCGCTAAATGTTGGTAGGTTGGGGAAGAAGTGTCTGGGGCGTCCTTTAAACAAGCATTTGCAATGCAATAGCTCTCACTTTTACGAAAGTTTAAGCTATTAGCATTGTAAATGACAATGCCTTTTATTTATGTTTTAAAAGCAAAAACATAAATAAAAGGCATTGCCATTTACAATGCCAATAGCTCTAACTTTAATAATGCGAGACCTATTGCATTGCAAATGCTTGTTGAAAATGTTCGCAACTGTGCAGGGATTCTCCCTCAAAAACCACAGTTTTTAAACCATATTGCATGTGCCAGACGCATATGCGGGTTATGTATCTGCATGAGATTTGTTTTTGATGCCTCTACACCAAACATGATTCCATGTTCTTTATTGTTGCATGATGCACCCCAAAGCCATCTGGGAGCAGGAAGTCAAACTGTATGTTGCACAAAAAGCAGGATGGATCCTGATCATTAAGTCTGTCCTGGTTCAGCATGCCCTAGTCAGGAAAGTTGCAGCACAAGTTGAAAAGCATATGAAAAGTAAGTGAGGTTGTTTATCATCCAGATGCTCCCAATCTTTAGAGAGAATTTATAGTCTGCATTTCAGAAATCCAATGCTGGTTTTGCCTCTTCTTACCAGACATCAATGTGCCCCGAGTTCCTGGTGTCCTCGTCATATCTGCAGCAAGTTGATGCCAATCAAATAAGCTGTTGCATATTTTGGCCCTGCAGACCCAATGAAGGCTTGAGACATATTGCTGATGGTGTATTTTACCTATGTAACTAACAACCTTGGATGACGACCATCTGCTGCCCTGAGCCGGGCTTCCACCCTTGTGCTGCAGGTCTCACCTGTCATTCCCCCATCAGTGACTCCACTTCCAGTTCCGGATCTAACTTCAGCTCTGGTCCCAGACCTGGATCATTCCTCAGCTAGGGTTCAACCTACGTTACCTTATATAGCTGTGGAATATAACTCCCCTCCAGTTTGTCTATCTCAACAGAAATATTTCTTGAGGATGGAGGCTATTTTTGGGTCTGACTCTTACCCAATGCAAAGTGTTCAACCTGCCTAACATGATGCTCCAACACAGGGAGAAAGGTGGCAAAGTGAACTAAAGAATGATGATGGTTTCAACCAAGATCTGTGACTGGGGGTGAGTGTTTGAAAAGTTTCAGCACTCTGTCGATCATCTCTTTGTGATTGCTGTGTTCGCCCCAAGTTGGCAGGGTATGCCCAGACGTGGGTCCCTTGCTCATTTTGCCACTGGAGTCAAGCTAGCCTGGCTGATGAGGGCTGTTAGCCTGAAACAGGTCCCATGATGCTTGTTTCCAGTGCAGGGAAGACATGGCTTGACAGTTTGGGCTGGACTGCTCCCATGAGGCACAGGGTCAAGACTGATTTGAATATAGCGGTGTCTGAACCGGGGTGGCAAATTGAGCTAAAGAATGATGGATTCAACCCAGATCTGTGACTGGGGTTGAGTAATTGAAAAGTTTTAGCACCATCATCTCTTTGTGATTGCCTAGATTGTATGGAAGCTGCAGCCTACTAGATATCTGATTCTGATTTATAAGAAAAAAAGCTTTGCCCAGAGTAACCAGAACAGTTTTTAGGACGAATACGCCATGTGTAGCTATCTACCTGTGGTGGCACTTTGAAAAGGTGAGTTGAACTAGCTGCAGAGGGCAAAACACTTAGGGGGCAAGAGGGCCGATCTCTAAAATAAGGGGGGCAGATTGGACCCTTTGTATTGTGCTTTAGCCGTGGAGACACTATGTGCCGATGGTAGGGTTTCTGGGCTTCCCTAGCATTCCCTAGTACCGACAGGCACCATTGCAGCAACGAACAGTTCTTTTTACAGCCAGATGCAGACTGTCCTTATCTACACCAATATAAGGAAACCCTTTAAAAAATAGGTCTCCTTCGGAGGAAAGCACAGAGGTTATACTCACAATGTAAATGAGAGACGCCCCTCACACCAAGGGGACAGGGCTGTATGAACCAATAACCTACAGATACCCCTAGGCAAGATTTAAAGCCTCGAGCAAAAGCTCCATACACAATCTATACACTTACACTGATACTTTAAAATACAAGCCAATTGAATGCCACAGCAAATTAGGAAAATATGTATGACCTTATTATAATACAAATATCATTTTAAATCCCATATGCACAAAAACATATACACAAAACAACCACATATACAAATATGTAAAACAGATCTTTTCAGGCAGCAAAATTAGTCTTTCTAAAAATACACCTCTATTCTATTTGTCACTAAGTGTCCATGAATTGAATCTTTAACATATAAGGAGCACCAGTGCACCGTAAATCATGCTTCCAAATTCTGTGGACTCGTTCCGGTGAAAATAACTTATTAAAACCACCTTCTTCAGGGCTTATATATGACTGTTTCCTCCCCAATACAATCTTATATGATATTGACTATTTCTTACATAGGCAGTGTTGCTGTATGCCTTCCAATACACATCAAATCACACTATCCACTCAAACCAGTCACAGTTTAAAAAAACCTGAACTACTATATCAAACCCTCCACAGGGTGAACATCCTATTTCGAGGGGTATCCTAGCTCTTCAGGACATACCCCACTCCTAACAATATAAAGGGCGGACTCACTCAAGTCGCCTCGTTCTGTTCCACTCTTACACCAACAAATGTATGTTTTTAGGGGAACGTCCGGCCCTCAGCCCGTCCCTGCGAACATTGAGGAGCGGTGCTAATGATCCCATACTCCTTAAATGCGCATTCGTTATAACTTCCCTAATTTGGATTGTTAGGAGGCTGGGAACACCAACCAAACGAATGGCTGTGACATCTTACTTCAGACGCAGTTCAGCATGTATTCATGATATTCACTTTACACTCAGAGAAATCAATAAAATTAGAAGGAAATGGAGAGGCAATTGATTAGTACAACATACTGTGCATATACATATGGGGGTTTGTAATTGGAAGGCCCTTGGTGTTTCATTTAAGAGCAAACACAATGGTCGACTCTGTAGAGAAATCCGTCTTGGCGGTGGGCACTTAAGAAGGATTGGATTTGGCAGTGGTGAGTATATATGTGCGCAAAGCCTTTCAAATTCAGTTCCTGCATTCCCTGAGTACGAGACTTGCTGAACTACCTGACTGTGCATAGTTATCAGGTGGAGATTATAAGATGGTGGTTGATAATCAGAAGGATAGATCTGTGCAGCTTCTACAGCGTGCCACCTGCATGGCGTCCTCTAGAGGGCGTAACACACTGGCAATTGACGTGAGATTCGGAGAGAACCGCATCAGCCACGGGCTGAATATTCATATTACTCCGCCATACACACAGTACATACCGAACTAGACCGCTTCTAAGTAATCATGGCACGGGACTGGAAAGAACAGGCACGGAGTACTAAAGCAGAACATTGTCTAACCACAGCCCATTATGAATGATGGTGGAGATGGAAGTTGCAGTTGGACAGGGTTCTGGACATACCCTTCAGACAAACAATAGGGAAAATGTTACACTTTACTTCCGCAAGAACAAGGGGACAGGTGATAGAGCGTGGGTTCACCCGCTCAGGATTTTACCATACTCACCTGGGCCCATAAACAAGTACACACTTTGAACAGGTAAACCTATGCTTTAAACCAGTAGTATTTACTTTTAGGACCTATACCTTTACTTAACAATCCTAGTCACCGGTACCTAGAGTCCTAAGGGATCAAGGGAGTTGGCAAGAAAATAGGCAGTAAACATTTGCACTCATAAAATAACCACAGACACGGGAAAGATTTAAATGCTTCATCTAAATAATTATTTAAATGTCAATGTCCATACTAGATTAATCAGAGCTTGATCAATTAAGTATAAAATCAAAGCAAGATGATATGAGAATATTATGAAATGTTTTTAAGCATTGAACATAGGAAGGGTAAGAAAAAGGAAGCAGCACAATGACATACCCTTACAACTTTTATATTTACCTAGAATGGTGTGAAGACCAACCCTGGATAAAGGATAGGGCCCCCGATAATGCCGGTGTCAACAGGATAGAACAGGTGCAGACCAGAAATCAGGATAAGTACGGACCAAATTGGATCAGGACAGGACCACCGCAGGTCAGGACCGGCACCCACAGCTAAAGTGCAACGCCAGCGTCACACCCCTCTCTGCAGCTAACAGTCAGACCCAGATTGGGTTAGCAAATCTTCTCCCTCAGGAACCCCGATTGGGTTAGCGAACTCCTTCCCAGAACCCTGATTGGGTTATCGAATCTTCTGACAGAGTGCTCCGCTAGCACCTCTGCTCTTGATTGCCTATTGAGTGCATTGGGTCAGTGACAGGTCAGCTATTCGTACAAGTCGGACAATCTAACTAACTAAGCCTACCTTAGATATACCATTTTCCAGGGCAGTGTACCACCCTCCAATGTTGCAAATGTATGAATTCCCTCAATTTGATTGGTCAAAAGACGAGGAGAGGTCATCACACCATCCCAGTTATGAGGTCATGCTCTTCAATATTCAGATCGATGTTCCTGCCCAATATTTTATTTTCCCATGCACTTTTATTCCACCCGACAATGGATATTTCAATAACAAATACATTGTATGTAAAATGTCAATTTGGCTTCCTCTCAAGAGGTCGAAGGGTGAGTTTCCCAGACGCATCTTCAGGCAGGACAGTCACTGGCACAGATTCAATGCCATGACTCAAGGATTCTTGGACTCTTGTGCGCAGACTCAAGTCTTTCAAAATGGAATGCAGCAAGATTACATCAGGCCCAAATACGAGCTAATAGCAAAGTAGAAGAGAAACCGTTTTAGAACAAAGAATAAATGCATGCACTGTATACCACTTATCTCTACTCTATTCCCATTACTTTATTTTAACTGCAGCATTAGGGATTATGCAGAACGAACAACTTAGTAAAAACTGCAATGCAAGCATTAGCGCATGAGAACATAGAGCAGCCATCTTTAGTTCTAGTGCGCAGAAGCAAAGTTTTCCCACCAAAGCAGTGAGTATGTCATGTCACATGAGTGTGACACAAGCATGCACAGAAAAGTTCCCGCGTTGCGGCAGCCATTTTAATGCATTCGAGTTACAGTTAGTAGAAGCACATTGAAAAGCTTCCCCTAGATACTAGAAATGTCATGTGATGCATTGTTAGTAAGAAGAAACATGTTTATTAGTGTATTACAGTTTATTTTGAGAGGGCTGAGTCCAAGCAAGTCTCTTTACGTGCAGAAACTTGCTCCATCACAGGCAATAATATCGCTTCTGAATGGGAGATTTTTAAGGTGGTCTTACGGGCTCTGCTGGAAAACCACTTAAGGGTCTAGAAAGGTACTGGCCCAGCAGTGTATAGAATCGTAGCAGGAGATGCCTATTCTAGAATTTGGAGGCGTTACAGATCCTGAGAAGTGCAGACCATGCACAGACAAAGATGATGAATAATATGATATTGATGCTGTGGCTTAAGTGCCTCAATTATGAACAGTATGTCGGCAGGCACCATGGGGAGGGGGAGTGAATAGGGCACCATTTGGTGAGACTGGTTCGGGGTGCAGAGGAGTGGAAACTGATTCCCATTGTACACTCCCCCAATACATTTGGGAACTATTTAGATTATTTTTTTTGCTTACCACTAGAAGTCCCTCTATGCAGCTTCAGATGAGGCCCCCAAGGAGTCACAAGTAGAGTATTGATCAGGGATACATATGCACAGTTTTGACCTAAGATGGATGCGGTTAGTATGCCGATGACTGTCAAGATCTCGAAGCCCTAGCCCAAATGGAAATGGGTCAAAACACCAGGGATGGACAGGTTCTGCACTCCCCCCCGAGTTTTATAAGACTTTAAAGGAGCATTGACATCCAAGCTTTTAATACTATACCAACATGCACTCCAAGTGCATCACTTCAAGACGTGACTTGTGCAGCTATGATGGTCGCACTACCAAAGACAGGAGAGTTCAGCTGGACATAGTCGTACTGTCCACTCTTGTTACTCAACATGGAATATTAAACTCTGGGTAAAGTAATAGCAAATAGATTGATGCTCTATATTGGGGATTTAATACTTAAAGAACAGTTTTATCCCTACATTGAGCACCCATTAAATCTGAGAAGGCGGTTTATGATCATGTTCGGGTCCCTGCTTTAACCCTGCGAGCAGTAATCGACTCGCTAGCAGTGGAGTAACAATACCCCCATCAGCTGCTGCAGTGTGGGAGGACCCTCGAGCTGTAGAGGGGCCCCTCTGTCACTGTACCCAGGTGCTGGCTCCAGAGCTCCTGCCTGGGTGCGAGTATGGGGGGGGACCCCATCCATGATGTTTGCAGCGGGCCTCCCTCAAGTTTCTTTACACCACTTCTCACTAGATATCGAAAAGGCATTCGATACAGTGGGGTGGTCTTTTCTGTTTGATGTACTGAAGAGGCTGGGCCTGGGACCCGAGATTGTGGACTGGATACAGCTAATCTGAGGACATCCACTGGCCAGAACCATTCTGAACCCTGGGTAATTCGTGAGAGGTACTTGACAGGGTTGCCCTACTTTCCCCTAAATTATTCACAAAAGATATGGAGCCCTTGGCTTGTAAGCTGCCAGTGAGTGACTGCAAATGGGGTATTGAGTTGGACACGTGGGTCGATATGATTTCACTTTTTGTTGATGATGCATTGTTGTATCTGCTAAAACCACAGCTCAGCCTAAAGGTTGGCATGGGAGTGCTGCAGGGCTTCAGGCATTTCTCTGGGCTGCAGTGAAATGGGGTAAGTCCTGCTTGTTCCTGATTTCCTCTGTGGTGAGGGAACTGATTCATGGAGGGTGCCCCCTTCGTTTGAAGCAGGAGCCAGGCATCCTTCAATACTTTGGAGAATAGGTATATCACACTGAAGGTCTGTTGACTACTAATATGGGGAAAGAGGTTGCCAGAAATAAATCTGCCTAGCCCTTCTGGACCTACCTCCCCCCTCGCGCCCATCGGACCGGTGTCTGTTATGAAAATGATCATATTTCCACGTCTGCTCTACTTGTTTGTGGCGATGCTGATCATGTTAAAAAAATAAAAAATCCTAAAAGAGTTAACTGGCCTCTTCACTGATCTGATTTAGGCACACAAATAAAATGTTTAGCACATGCTAAAATTACAAGATTTTTATGTGACGGTGGCATGGGTGCACCTAATATTGAATTAAATTATAATACATAACAGTTGTAAAGGCCCCTGCGAATGCTTGCAGAGGCCACCTGTTATGAGTCTTTGCATATTACCAGGGTCCCGGTGTCAAGGGGAGTATTAGCATTGTTGATGGGCTCCTGTAAAGATGCTCTTGGGCACATTAGGGCAGCTAAGGTAAGATCAGTTTTGCTTGCAAAAATATGCAGCTAGGTGGGGCGTGGGTATTCTTTATGCGCCCAGCATCCCTTTATGGTGTCTACCTGAGCTTGTCACATTAACAAAATGATGATGAAGAGATACTTTGAGGACAATAAAGTCCATTAAAGTGCCAAGTGCAGGTTAAAGGTAAATTAGAACAAGATCAGCAACATAATGCACCATTTAGCCGTGTTAAATAATGAAAAGTTAAAGCATATCATATTACAAACATATCTTTGGAGAATGTACTCTTTAAGATTGAGTTATCGACACCTCGGGAGCGAAATCTAAGAACGTCGTATGATGGTTGATACAGAGGCATGTTGAAACTATGCACATTTAAAACATTTCGTTCTTTAGCTGACCCTAAACAAATGTTGACGATGGAGACTTTACTGAGGTCCATTAGCTCTGTAAACTCTATGTTTTACTCATGTCTTTTGCCACTTGTGGAGTTGACTGTCAGTGGGAAGCCTCATGGCTGGCACTTTGACAAAAGTAATCGGCTATTCTTTTTCACTCTACAAGAGACACTTGCTTCAAGTATGTGTGGTCTACGAAGACCTAAACATTAGTATTGCTTTGTCTTGAAAGTGATCTACATCTTAAATGGTGTTGATAGTGTAGTAGTGTATACATCCTGCAAAGCCATGTCAAATGTAATTTGTAGGTAAGGGTTAATCATTTGAAATGCAGATTTTTGTTTATTGAAATAAGGGCTCGTCTTTCTCAATTTAAGGTATTTTATGTTCGTGGAAAAGAGGATATTTCAGGTTCATCTGCAAATAGTAGATATTATAATAATAAGGCTGTCATAAATATGTGGGAGATATGAACAAACTTTAAAATAATTCAGACGACAGAGTCAAAGTCGTCATGTTACCTGTGTATGCAGGGGAAGTTGTAACCGGAGTTCGTGTGTTTATAAACAAAGTTTGCAGGGCACATCTTTACTGTTCTACATTTCCAGGGTTAAAAATTCTGCAATTGGTATGTGGGAAAATCAATCTTCTTCCAAAAGGTAGCCTTCTACAAATAGGTTTAACAAACGAAACATTTCACAAATGTTTTGTGGAGTTATTCTGCATTGACCAAACACACGTAAAACCATGGTATTTGTAAAACCTTATTGCTGGGCGTGCTGGAGGACATTCACCAATATAAAAAAAGTCTGAAAGCAAAACAAATTTTGTCTTGAAAAGCACAAGTTTTTATTGATGACCTTGGCACCGAAGTGAACTACTTTGTGTGAGGATTGCTCCTTGTCAAAGAACAGAAGATCATGACTAATTGTGAAGTTATCCAATTAGTGAAGTGGGCTGACCCAATGCCCCATGTTGTATGATGTAATACGTGGAAGAATGAGGACACAACAACAGACGGAGAGATGGCTAATACATGTGTATATAGTTTTAGTAAAAACAAAAGGGATGGCTAATAAATGTGTATGTAGTTTTAGTAAAAACAAAAGTTATTGGCTAATGCCAGACCTAAAAAGAAAGCACATGTTTAAAGTCAAATTAATGAAGGTCACTTGCATGTGTTGCCAAGTTGAGCATATGGCTTCATAATTGTTGTGATATGGGACTATCCAGTGGTTTTGTCTTGTGCATGTGTACGTACACCCTTAATTTGGAAGGAGAAATGCACAAAATGAACTTACACTGGGCTTACTTACCTGAAACAGACCTTTACAGTTACAGGCCAGATACAGAGGAATGTAGAAGGCAGAAGGGGACATGTACACTGCGTAATCAAAGCTACAGATGTTTCTTTCTCCTCCTCAGACCCCCTCCTTCTTGATAGGTCGGAAAAAAAATTAAGAGGATGGGCCCTTTTAGACACCAACCCCTGAATGCTCTGACAAGCCACATTCTTGGAGGACGAAAGACCCAAGGCATTGGAAGGGTTCTGCCAGTCCACCTGTTACATCTTGTTCCCCCATGGCTGGTCCTCTCAGAGCACATGGCTCAGCTTTGTAAAATAGACAGCTAGCAAAATGGTCATTGCAGTGTATAGACATACTCAGCTGTGAATAGTGCCTCTTTTGTATGACTACATTTTCTTAGTCTGGGTTATAAATGTAGGGCCTGATTCACAAAGATGAAGTTAAACTTTGGTCTAAGTTCAGACCAAAAGTCTAACTTTACTACTTTTTGGTATTTACATATGTTACGAGTAGTATCTTTTTGTCCACATTCGGGTCAGAATCTATGCACTCTGGGCAGAGATTCCTCCCCGGGTGCGGAGATTCCACGCCAGGTGCGGAGTGGAATATCTGCACTCGTGGCACAGATTCTGTCCTGAGTGCGAAAACTTAGCGCCAAGTGCAGATGTAAAGATACTACTCGTATCTTAGCGTTGTGAACTCCAAAAGTCGTAAATTTAGACTTTTGGTCTAAGTTTATCTTTGTGAATCGGGCCTGTATTTTTTTTTATATATCATATGTGGGACAGGGAAATAAAATATTTTAATTTGTCACCAGATAAAACGAGGAAGTGCCCCTTCCGCACTGTCCCAGCTTTCATTGCACTAAATGATATAAGGATATACTTGCTGGGTTCCTTAAGTTAACCACTGCCCCAGGGGGAAGTGTGCACCAGTGTCCAGGTATGGAGTTGCCAGTGTCCTTATTACAGCACCTATATGTATTCTTGTGGGTTGTGGGATGTTGGTATGAGCCTCACTTAGATAAGTCTGTCAAATCAATTTACAGTAATTATCATGCTCTTCTATGTTAAATTGAGCCAGTAGTGCTCAGTGGTCAATATTATCTATTTTTACCATCAGTTTGGCTAATCTTAAATATAATCAGCAAAGGATCTCTTAGGAAGGTAGTGGTTTGTTTTGGAAAGTTTAATAAATAGCTAACATGACCCGTCAGGTTATCGGAACGCTGGACATAGAAGCAGACAAGATAAGCAGGTGAAGGTGTAAAATACTAATCGTATACATGCGAAAAAAAATAACAGCCAGCATCATATTGGATATAAAGAAGCAAAGCATTGCATAGTTGAAAAAATAGCCCAGTGCTGTAAACAGGAAATAAATTCTAGTTTGGGTGACTCAAGTCTATTGTTGCAGGCAGCTACTCAGGAATAACCCTTTGACTTTTTTTAATGAGCGGACAAAGGGTTAGCTCTGGTTATTAGCTCTGGTCATTTTAATCCCCACTAAACTTGCACTTTAAATTGAAATACGCACCGCTCTTGGCGGGTCCTGGTTCCTTTGTTTGGACTTCCCGAGGCATATTGGGCGGCCATCTTGGGGGTAAGTGGGACGCGATTTGGCACTCGGTCTAGCTGTCATAAGGACGCTAGACCTCGTATAAAGCTTGGGCAAATCAGGCGCTCTTTCTTGTTTATTCAAAGGGCAGTGGTATCAGGAAGGACGCGCTGCAGCCTGCTAAGCGCGCAGCGCCCCAGCGCTATTCATAACACTATTTCGTGACGATTTTTAAACCGCCAGTTTTTTCATTATTTTATTTGATTTGTGTTTTCCATTATCCCCTGATTTTAATCCCCACTAAACTTGCACTTTAAATTGAAATACGCACCGCTCTTGGCGGGTCCTGGTTCCTTTATTTGGACTTCCCGAGGCATTTTGGGCGGCCATCTTGGGGGTAAGTGGGACGCGATTTGGCGCTCGGTCTAGCTGTCATAAGGACGCTAGACCTCGTATAAAGCTTGGCCATGCTGACGCGCAGCGGGCACGCGCAGCGGGTTCGCCGTTGTTCCGCCGGAGTTACGCCAGAGTTCAGCCCGTCCGGGCCCAGACGGGCTTAGGGCGGGACGCGCTGGCTTCTGCCGTTAAGGTCAGTACAACATACTCTAGAATGGCTTTGCTCTCACTGCGCCCTACGGAGCATATGCTCTGCAGGGCCACTTATAGGAGCGACTTACCTTTTACGACGTGCATTCAATGCAGTAAGGACCAGAAGGCTATAGGATGTAAACCGTTATCGATGGCCTTATTGAACTGTAGGTCCCTCCCTAGTCACTCCACTGAAATTAACTCCCTAGTCCTGGATCTAGAGCTAGATATTTTATTTTTATCAGAAACGTGGATTACGCCTTGCTCAGGTCCGGATATGGTGCAAGCCCTTCCTCCTGGTTATCTAATTTATCATCTAGATAGGCCTATTGGTCGAGGAGGTGGTCTTGCCATCATCTATAGGGATACTATGGTCTTTAGAGCCCAGGAGGGAGGGGTGCTCGACTGTGAGAGCTGTCAATTCTCTCTACGGCTGTCAGCCACGATCTCTATCTCAGGCCTCTTAGTGTATCGCCCTCCGGGGTGTGTAGGCAATTTTGCCAGTTCACTGATAGAAACTGTCACGCTTCTAGCATCATCGACTGTGGCGCTTGGAGATTTTAATCTCCATTTTGATGACCCGGCGGACATACTTGCTGGTGACCTGGTGGGAGATCTGAGTGCCTTTGATATGAATCTAATTAATTCAGGGGCTACGCATTGTAAAGGTCACTTATTGGATCCAGTCTTTTCAAACATGGATAGGATCGAAGCTGAGGCTTCTTTAGCTCTGCCGTGGTCTGACCATTTTTTGGTTCCTTTTAAGTGGCAGTTTGACGTAACGGATGCAACAATTCCTAGGACCTATCTGGTTGACAGGGCATGGTCCAGGTTACCAGTAGAGCGCTGGATCGCCAATTTAGAGGACACTCGCCCGCCCCCGAGGTTGGATCCACTTGTTGCTGACATAAATTTGGAAAATTGGCTAAATAGGTCCCTAGATGCTATTCTTCCGAGAAAGAAACTGCTAAAGAGGGAGAAAAGAGTGGGATCGGCCCCCTGGTATTCTCAAAGGTTGAGAACTCTCAGGAAAGGTTGCAAAAGGCTAGAGAGGATTTGGAGGAAGGATTGGGGGGAGGCAACCCGGAATGAATATCGCACGGCAATAAGAGGATACAAAGCCGCTATCCGGGATGCCAAAACCAAGTTCTTAGAGGAGAGGATTGGCAACTCGGCTAATTCTTCGAGAGAATCATTCAAAGTTTTTAGAGATCTGTTGAAAACCCCGGAACCGCCAGTGAGCCATGAGAGCCCCCAAAAGAAATGTATGGAACTTGCTAACTACTTTCATAGCAAAGTAGAAAATATCGTAAACTCCCTTCCACCGGTTCAGCAAGTGGATTTAGGTGAACAGCGATGCGATGCTCAGATCAAGCTCGATGCCTTTAGCTCAGTGACCTCTGATGAAGTCCGCAAGGTTCTTGGGGCTATGAAGAGTGGCTCACCGAGAGATCCGGTCCCGATGAAATATCTTAAGGAGATAACAACGACCATTGTGGAACCAGTACCAGATCTCATCAATGCATCCTTTGTTATGTTATGTTAAAATTTTATTTATATAGCGCACGGCTACTCAACAAGAGTGTCCCGGCGCTTTCAAAGAGCAACTCAGCAGATAAAAAACATAACAGTCAACAAACAAAAGGAAAAAGTAAAGCAAAAAGGAACAGCCTACAGATTAAAAAGCCATGTTTTCAGGTTTTTCCTGAACAGGAGCAAACTAGGAATGCTGCGTAAAGCGAAGGGCAAAGAGTTCCACAGCTGGGGGGCCTTAAAGCTGAAAGAACGACCCCCGATACGAGCCTTCCTCACACGGGGCACCACGGCCATGCACAGAGATTCCGACCGCAAGGAGCGGGCCGGACGGTAAAAGGCCAGTCTGCGCTGCAGCTACTTAGCTCCGGAGCCAGAAAGTGCCTTATGCACCAGCGTAAGCGTTTTAAACATTATCCGCTTTCGGATAGGGAGCCAGTGAAGTGACTGAAGCACCCCGGATGTTCTTGCCCGCCTATGAAGGCCATATATGGCGCGAGCCGCAGAGTTCTGCGCCACTTGCAGCCTTTGCACAAGGGTTGGTTCCCCCGAGCTGGAAAAAAGCGTTCGTAAAGGCCCTTCTGAAAAAGCCCGGTCTAGATTCATCTGACCTGGCGAATTTCAGACCGATCTTCTTGCTACCCGGGTTTGGTAAGATTGCGGAGAAACTGGTTAACAGGCAATTGTCGCACTTTTTGGAGTCTAATGGCTTGTTACGGACTTCCCAAACAGGATTCAGGCCGGGCCAAGGCATTGACACCGCCCTTCTGGCAGTCGTGGAAGAAGCCAGGAGCATTTTGGATTCAGGAGGATCAGTGGCAGTGATCCTCCTGGACCTCAGTGCGGCTTTTGACACCGTGAACCATCAGGTGCTACTCCAACGACTGTCAGAGGTGGGCCTGACGGGACTGGCTCTGAAGTGGCTCGCGTCGTTTCTCCATCAGCGAACTTACCAAGTTTGGGAAGGGAATGCACAATCTGCCCCCATCCCCCTGCAATGTGGTGTGCCTCAGGGTTCTTCCCTGAGCCCCACATTGTTTAATGTATATATGGCACCTTTGGAGGATGTGGTGGCGCCACTGGGTATCAAAATCATCAGCTACGCTGATGATACCCAGTTGGTAGTGGCCCTCTCCCAACGGGGAGATTATCCGGAGCGCCTGCACTCCTGTCTGTCAAAAGTCTATGCTTGGATGGGCAACTCAGCATTAAAATTAAATGGCTCTAAAACAGAGCTGATGGTACTAGGACATTCGGGGCCTTCTTTGCCGCCAGGTAGCTGGCCAAGTTGCCTTGGTGATTCTCCAACTCCCAAAAAAGAGATCAAAAGCTTAGGCGTGTGGCTTGAACAAGATTTGTCTTTCAAGACCCATGCAAAGAAAACTGCTGGAGTCTGCTTTGCGCTGTTGCGATCAGCCCGCAAGATACTACCTCTGCTCCCGGCGGCCTCTAGGAAACTCCTCATCCAGGGGTTGATTGTTTCGAGATTAGATTATAGCAATGCGCTTTTTTTGGGCGCGCCGGAGGCAACCCTCAACAAACTTCAGCTGGTGCAGAACGCAGCAGCAAGGCTGCTGCTTAATGTGCCCAAGAGACAGTCAGCAGTACCAGCACTAAGAGCTTTGCATTGGCTCCCTGTGAGGGAGAGGATAAAATGTATATTCCCTTTGTACAGCCCATAAAATCCTGAGTGGGAGAGGTCCTCCCATCTTGGCGAACATGGTGCTCCCCTATAAGGCCACTAGAGCACTACGCTCTGACCACAAATCCCTGGTACAAGTTGCCAGAGTAAAAAGAGCCCGGACGGGCGGAAGAATATTTTCTGTGAATGTGTCTAGGTTATGGAATGCGCTGCCCATGAACTTACGGACAGAAACCAGCATGATGCAATTCCGAAAGTTGCTTTAGACCCATTTATTCCCCGCCTAGAGGTTGTCTTTCCCTCCCTCTGCTTCTGAGCTATGAACGAGCGCTGGGATGCCCTAGGGTAAACACGCGCTATATAAGATTCCAAATAATAACAAATAATAATTTCTGGAGAAAGCGTTCCTCATCCTCGGGAGCAAGGCCGGAGAAAGCGCGGTTATATGTTCTCTTCTTTTTAAATTTGTGTGGTTTCTACAGATGTCTCATTTACCTACTCTTGAATACATAACATCACTCCTCAAAGAACACACATTTCCCTGAGCTCTTTGGAAATTCTGTGGGAGGGCTCACGCCTTCGATTATGAACAAGGTCTCCTTGCCACTCTGGTGTCCTCAAATGTGAGCATGCGCGGTCTTCCTGAGTAGCGCATGTTAACTCAGGGGAAACCTGTGAACAGAAGATGTCATCCATGACGGGTACCCAGCAAAGTCTTGTTCACTCAGACAGTATTCTGGCAGAACGCAAGTGTTCATAGAGTGAATTGTGCTTTTTTAATTTCAGAAAAGGCAGTCGTGTTTATGCAAAGTGTAATTTTTTTCTGAGGCTAAGGTAGCAACAGTGTGTTAATAATTGTGGATGCTTTAATATAACTAGCTGTTTAAAAAGCTGGAAAGCTTCTCTTCACAATGCCAGAAATAAAGTCGTGCATATGAAATGTCCCAAAAATAACAGTTCATTTTTCTACAGTGTACCTAGGTGCTGCCATCTAATAATGACTTGTTTAGAACAGCACTGTATCCTTTCTTGTTTACCTTTATACACATATGTAGCTCATCGTGCCCAGCATATGCTATGAAATCTTTTCCCTTATCTTTTATTTGCCCACTGTAGAATATTTTCCTGCCTATTTGTTGTAGAATCTGCCCTTATATAACTTCATGCATAGTACCCTTGTTGTAACCCGGCAGCTCATAAAAATTCTCAGACATTTTGTCGGATTTCCAAAAGGTCTGCTGAACACCTTAAAATATGTGCCTAGCTCCATGACATTGCTATAGGGATGCATTAGAGGCAGGCACACAATTGAAAGCGACTGCGCCGAAGGAGCTTGTTAGGAGCGCGAAGGTTGGCGACCTAAATGGTTTTTATTGGACCCAGAGAGTCTACCAGACAAAGCCATTAGCAGTTCAGCGGACACCTACTCCATGATTTTACACTTGTTATTTTTCAGCTAAACCTCAATGGCCTGCACAGTCATCATCATCGGAGAGTTTTGATATGCGTCCCAAGCCAAGTTGGACAGACTTAATGATTAGAAAGTCAATATTCTTTCTCTAAATGGGTGCTCAACTACACAATCCAACTTTTAGCCATGCTTGGTGCCTGATCGACTTCAAAGACATTACTTTGTCTTTTCTGCACACATTGGATAAGGGACAGGCTGGCTCTGGATCTTTTTGCCTAAAGCAGTCTAAAGCAAACACAAGGAGATGATGGAATGAGTGCTAAAACCTTTCAGACACTCACCCCCCAGTCCCAGATCTGGGTTGAATCCCACCATCATTCTTTAGCTCACTTAGCCACCCCAGTTCAGACCAGCTATATGCATGCCTCATGGGAACAGTCCAGCCCGAACTGCCTAGCCAGTTGAATCCAGTGGCAAAGTTAGCAAGGGACCCACATCTGGGCACACCCTGGGCGAACAAAGCAAACACAAGGAGATGATCAGATCGCTGAAACTTTTCAGACACTCACCCCCAGTCACAGATCTGAGTTGAATCTATCATCGCTCCTTAGTTCACTCTGCCACCCCAGTTCAGACCCAGCTATATGCAAATCAGACTTGACCCTGTGCCTCGTGGGAGCAGTCCTGCTGGGTCTTCCCTGGACTGGAAACAAGCATCCTGGGACCGGTTTCAGGGTAACACCCGTCATCAGCCAGGCTAGCTTGAATCCAGTGGCAGTAGAGCAAGGGACCCACATCTGGGCATACCCTGCCAACTTCCCACCTGCCAAAAAACCCTGAAGCAGACTGTCTGGTATTTTAGATGTATCCCACTTGGCAACTCCCGGCTTCTTATTGAGTAGTAACTCTTAATCTTTAATACGCACACAACTGAAGCAATGAAAATTCCTTTGTATTACTTTGACGATGCACATTTTTTATCAATAGCTTTTATCAACACTTAATGAATGCGGTTCAGCACAGGTGATAAACTCAGTAATGTGGGCATCAAGAGGTCGTTGCTTTTGCAAGCTTAGGCAAAATATCCATAAAGCAGGTGTGACTTTAGAGCTCTTACCTGAGAAGTTTTCTCCTAATATCATTGCGAGTAAATGATTTGATGCAGGGTGTCCTACTTTTTCCTGTATATATTTCTCTGGTTTTATCGGTTGAAACGTTGTTTGGGGATGGTTCCAAACTTTCATGCTTAGCCGCAGATTCATTGTTTTACTTCCTGCTGCTATCATTCTGCAAAACCTGGAACTTCCGTTTATCTCTCTTTCCCCTGACGTATTGTGGGTCTCATTCAATAAAACAGCATGCTTTACTTGGATAGTGCATTTGTAGATCCCAGCCTGGGTCTCAGTCTTTGGTTGGCTTTGAATCTAAGATGTAGTTGCTTCATGCATGTGCCAGGTGGTGTCCTCTCTTGCCCAACTGAGGCCCCTTCTCCGGCTTCAATTTCCATCAAAATATATTACCCCGTGGCCTCCTTTTATTTCCTAGGTTCTCCAGCAGTGGACTTTGTCAAATAATTGATGGGCACATTAGGCAAATCGTGACGGTTAACACTATTTGATCTCATTTAAGATTGGTCACACTGTGACTACTCTTGAATAGCACCATTCAAAATGGAAATGCATTGTTGATGACTTTAAAATAATTGCGATATCAATTTTGAAATTTCCATTTGAGACTGTCCACAGGAAGGCTCTAAAAACAACTGAATTAGTATCTATTTCATTTTGTACCCCCTTGACTATGATTTCACAACTGGTGTGACTTGTTTCAGGAAGAGGTGTGGCGCCGCGGCCAGGGCGACTGACTCCGGAATCTGGGGATCACGGTTCGTTCCCCGGCGCCGGCGGCAGATTAGCCCAGCACCATGTGACTCTAGGCAATAGCTTGCTTAATCTTCCCGACGGCCGCCAGCGCCTAGAGACCCTTACGGGTGATTGTGCGCTTTACAAATGTGGATTATTATTATTATTATTTGTTTCTTGAAGTGTTTTTTAAGGTGTTTTTAGGCTGATATACTCCCCAACGTGTAGTGCCTCTGACTAATATCCTTGAAACGTTAATTGCCCCACAAGCACTAACCATACACATGGTTGTATGACATAATTACTTATATAAAGATCTTAATTATTTTACTCAGCCTCTTTGAACTCATTTTCATTTATTTCAGTTTTTCTGGATTTAAGATTTGATTTGTATTAATAATGACCCAGAAGTATTAGTTATCCATTGTTTTATTTGTGCTTTCGTTTTTTGTTTGGTGTTTACTTTTTTGAGGTCTCCTTATTTGCTTCACGAGGAGTTCCTGTAGTGACTCAACTTTTTATTATGCTTCCTCCTCTTTGCTCTGGTTGTGCCTAAAGAACTCCTCTTACCTCTGTTTCTTCCAGCCAGTTTGGTCTGTTTATGTTGCATATATTCTATCTTGAACTCATGCTAGTGAACTCTGGGGGTGTATATTGTATGCCCTGCGGGCATGGAATCTGGGTTAGGGCACAATTAAAGATAATGCCAGGTGGATTTAGCTGCTCTGGGGGCATGGGAACTTGGCACAGGCGTAGCCCAAGAACATGCCCTGTGGATTTTGACAGCTGATGTAAGGGTTTTTCTGAAGGTCATAAACTGTGGCATGAACTTGTGCCCAGTGGGCTTTAGGGGCAGATATCCAAGCAAAACACGGTGTGTAAACATTATTTATAGAGCGCTGCTTGTCACCCTTGAGGGTATCCAGGTCTTGAGTCCTTTCCTGAATAAGAGCAGCAGTGCTGATGTCCGCAGGTGAAGGGGGAGATGGTTCTAGGATTTAGAGGCATGGTTAAGGCAGCCAGCGGTCTAGATGTCGAGATGCGTGGGGCAGGTAACAGGAAGCATTGGGACAGGAATCTCTGGACACAACCAGGTAAGTGAGGCTGGGTTGGGGGGGTAGATTTTAGGGGCAGGGTTTTAGGGCTCATAGCGGGGGAGGTCGGGGTAGTTTTAAAGGCTGGGGCAGGGTTTAAGGCCTCAAGACAGGGGGAAGGGGTCGTTTTAAGGGTAGGACAGGGTTGGTTTTAGGGCTCAGGTAGTTTTTTGGGGCAGGGACCGATTGCTAAGGCTTAGAGTGAGAGGGTCTGGGTAGTTTTACGGGCTGGGGAGGGGTAGATTACAGGGCTGAATGAAACTCATTGTAAAGGCATGCATAGTAAAGATGTGGTCGTAGCTCAGACAGCGTTAAGGTATGCATGGTTTAGGCTTGCATGGTTGTATCGTACAACCGAAGAATGGCTTTTAGTGCAGTGGAAGAACTCAAGAGCTCCAAGAAGGACTGCAGAGCCCTTGAGAAACCTGGCGCAGAGACCCAACACCGGACAACATTACTGCCCTCAAGCTCGCCACCCGAAAACACCACCAACTGATCCACATCACCAAGAAAACTGCATTCAAGGAACGACTGGACAACAACGCACACAACAGCAAGGAACTCTTCAACATCGTTAAAGAGCTCTCCAACCCCAATGCCGGAAACAACGACATCACCCCTTCGCAAGACCTCTGCAACTCCCTCGCCTCCTACTTCCACAACAAGATCGCGGACATACACAACAGCTTCAGCACTCAACCGACGCACGCCATGACCGAACCACCGCCCCCCACCACCCTCCGCGCCTGGACCCCGGTCAGCACCGAGGACACCATCCGCACGATGAACTCCATCCACTCCGGATCTCCGACCGACCCTTGCCCTCACCACGTCTTCAACAAAGCCGACGCTGTCATCGCACCCCACCTGCGGGACATCATCAACACCTCCTTCAACACCGCTACCTTCCCGGAGAGCTGGAAGCACGCCGAACTCAGCGCCCTACTAAAGAAGCCATCAGCCGACCCCACCGACCTCAAGAACTACCGACCCATCTCACTGCTCCCGTTTCCCACAAAAGTCATCGAGAAGACCGTCAACAAGCAGCTGGCCGCCTTCCTCGAGACGAACGGATCCCTCGACCTCTCGCAGTCCGGCTTCCGGGCCAAACACAGCACCAAGACCGCCCTGATCGCAGCAACCGATGACATCCGAGCCCTGCTCGACAACGGAGAAACAGCGGCCCTCATCCTCCTAGACCTCTCCGCGGCCTTCGACACTGTCTGCCACTGTACCCTAGTACAGCGCCTCAGCAACGTCGGAATCCAGGAGAAGGCACTGGTGTGGATCACCTCCTTCCTCGCCAGAAGGACACAGAGAGTCCGCCTTCCCCCGTTCAGATCAGAAGCCACCGAAGTCATCTGCGGCGTTCCTCAAGGCTCCTCGCTCAGCCCAACCCTCTTCAACGTCTACATGAGTCCCCTCGCAGCCATCACACGCCAGCACAACCTCAACATCATCTCCTACGCCGACGACACCCAGCTGATCCTCTCCCTCACCAACAACCCCGCCACCGCCAGAGCCAACCTACACGAAGGGATATAAAGAGGTAGCCAAATGGATGAAGAACAGCCGCCTGAAACTGAACTCGGACAAGACGGAAGTCCTCATCCTGGGATCCTCACCCTCCGCCTGGGACGACTCCTGGTGGCCGCCCGCCCTAGGCAGCGCACCCAAACCAACAGACCACGCACGTAACCTGGGCTTCATCCTGGACTCCTCCCTCTCCATGACCAGACAAGTCAATGCCGTCTCCTCGTCGTGCTTCAACATCCTACGCATGCTACGCAAGATCTTCCGGTGGATCCCCACCAAGACCAGGAAGACGGTCACCCAGGCCCTCGTCACCAGCCGACTGGACTACGACAACGCCCTCTACGCCGGAACCACCACCCATTCCTTCCTGGAGGTTGGCTCTGGCGGTGGTGGGGTCGTTGGTGAGGGAGAGGATCTGCTGGGTGTCGTCAGCATAGGAGATAATGTTTAGGTTGTGTTGGCGTGCGATGGCTGCGAGGGGGTTCATGCAGACGTTGAAGAGGGTCGGGCTGAGTGAAGAGCCTTGAGGAACGCCGCAGATGATTTTGGTGGCTGCTGAGCGGAAGGGGGGGGGAGGCGGACTCCCTGAGTTCTGTCGGAGAGGAAGGAGATGATCCATTCTAGAGCTTTCCGTTGGATCCCGGCAAGGTGGAGGCTGGTTGTTAGGGTGCTGTGGCAGACTGTGTCGAATGCGGCCGAAAGGTCGACGAGGATGAGTGCAGCAGTTTCCCCGTTGTCGAGCAGGGACCAGATGTCGTCGGTAGCTGTGATGAGGGTGGTCTCGGTGCTGTGGTTTGCTCGGAAACCGGACTGCGAGGGGTCGAGGGAGCCGTTTGTCTCGAGGAAGGCGAATAGTTGCTTGTTGACGGTCTTCTTGATGACTTTGGCAGGAAAAGGGAGGAGCGAGATGGGGCGGAAGTTCTTGAGGTCCGTGGGGTCCGTGGTGGGTTTCTTCAGGAGGGCGCTGAGCTCCGCATGTTTCAAGCTCTCCGGGAAGGTGGCGGATGCGAAGGAGCTGTTGATGATATTCCGGAGTTGGGCTGCGCCGATGGAGTTGGCTTTGTTAAAGATGTGGTGTGGACAGGGGTCGGCAGGGGAGCCGGAGTGGATGGTGTTCATCGCGCGGGTGGTGTCTTCAGTGCTGACCGAGGTTCAGGTGCAGAGGGTGGAGGTGGGGGGTGCTAGTTCGGTGGTTGGGTGAGTGGTCTGGGCGTCGAAGCTGTTGTGTATGTCGGCGATCTTGCGGTGGAAGAACAAGGCGAGTGAGTCGCAGAGGTCTTGCGAGGGTGTGATGTCGTTGCTGGCGCTGGGGTTGGAGAGCTCTTTAATGATGTTGAAGAGTTCCTTGCTGTTGTCGGTGTTGTTGTTCAGTCGTTCTCTGAATGTTGTCCTTTTGGTGGTGCGGATCAGCTGGTGGTGTTTGCGGATGGCGTTCTTGAGGGCTGTCATGTTTTCAGTTGACTGGTCGTGGCGCCAGGCTTTCTCGAGGGTACGGCAGGTTTTCTTGGAGTTTTTGAGGTCGTCGGTGAACCACGAGGCTTTCTTGCCGCCGGGTCTGCTGGGAGGATTCTTCAGTGGTGTAAGGGCATTGGCGCAGTTGGTGAGCCACTGTGTGAGGTTGCGGGCTGCTTCGTTGGAGTCCGTCGTGTTGGTGGGAGGGTTCTGGCTCAGGGAGGTGGTGAGCTGGTCGGCGGTGATCTTGCTCCAGCATCTTCGGGGAACCTGTTGCGGGTGGTGGTGGGTCGTGGTTCTCCTGAAGTTGAAGTGGACGCACCAGTTGCTTGAGTCCGATGTTGGCGAGGTTGTCCAGCAGGGTGGTGGTGGTGTTGTTGTCTTTGTCGTTTTCCAGGTGGAAGTTGAGGTCCCCTAGGAGGATGTAGTCTGGGGAGGTGAGGACGTGCCGGCTGATGAAGTCTGCGATGGCTTCGCTGAATTGTGTGCGTGGTCCCGGGGGTCTGTAGATGAGTTCCTCTGAGGGTGCTCTTGGGGTCGGTGTGTATCTGGAAGTGAAGGTGCTCGGCGGTGGTGAGGGTGTCGTCGGAGTTGGTCGTGATGCGGATGGTGTTTTTGTGGACAATGGCGATGCCTCCTCCGGTTTGGTTGACGCGGTCTCTCCGGGTGATCTTATAGCCATCAGGGATGGCTATGGCGATGTCGGGGGCTGAGGAGGCGTCCATCCAGGTTTCTGTGAGGAAGGCGACGTCCGGCGCTGTTGTGTCAAGGAGGTTCCAGAGTTCGACGGCATGCCTGTGGACGGAGCGGGTGTTAAGCAGGATGCACTTGAGGTGGTTGTCGCTGGCGTCTGGCCTGGCGGGTGCTGTGCAGGTCCGGAGGCAGGTGAATTTGCAGGTTCGGCAGGTGAAGGGTCCATGGGTGCGTTTCGGGGTGGCTCGGTGGCAGGCGGGTTTCCGGACGGTGTTGAGTGCGTGGAGGGTGGCGTTGTCGTAATTCAGTCGGGTGGGCCGGTAGCGTTGAGGGCCAGGGGTCCTGGCGCGGTCCAGGCGTGGACAGGCGTAGACGGGCTTGCCTTTGGCGCGCCATCGGAGCGCCCGCTGCACGTTCCTGTGGTCTCTGCCATAATGGCGAGGAGGGAGGGAGGAGCAGCTGGGAGGCGGGAGCGGCGCGGCGAATGGGGAGGGGAGAGGGTACAGAAGAGAAAAGGGGGGGGCCGCAGGGGAGCAGCGGCGGGGGGGGGGGGGGGAGCGAAGAGCGGGAAAAAACGGTCCTGAAATGGGTGGCAGGCGTCAAAACACAATCAGGAAACCAGGGGCAACTGAAACAGAAACAGAGCAAATAACAACAGAGGCACAGGATCACAGGGCACAGTAAAAACGCAAATGAAGTACCAGCACAAGTAAAGTGAAGCGCAGGATAACTGGCAGCAGGGGCACACCCACGGGGAGCCCGCGGTGCGTGGAGCGACCGGCCCTGAACCAGGGTCAGAGGTCACACACTTTGTTAATATGATGAAGAAACAGCAACCCATGCTTTTAATATGGTCAGGAAGTAAGATCAGTATAATGTCTTCTTTAACGTTAGCCTGTCCTAGAGATTATTGAAGAAAATCTTGTTTTTTATGCTATTGCTCGCTATCTCTTCCCTTATTGCTTGCTTTGTCAAATGTAACCCGAAGTCCTCCGTGCAATAATTCTTCTGCGTACCAAGTTATTAAATGTTTTCACTCTATTTATTGTTTTCGTGAGTGTGACATTTGCTCTTTGATCAATGTCGTGGGTGGATTCGTATTACTAGTTGGTATGTTTTTGGATTATTCGGACTACAGATTTCTCAGAAATCGTGGATATTCTTTTTTGACAGCTATACAAGTTTATTCTTTATAATGCACCGGACTTGTGATAATAACATAGAGCTGTTACATGGCTTTTTTTTTTGCTATGGAAGAAAGTTATTGTATTGTTGTAACATCACAAACATCGCAACAATTGCATGTCGCGAACACAGTAATGACGATAGTGCATTATTTCATTCCATTAAACTGTTACCACACATGGTATGATCATCATCACTGTTAGTCATGTTTTGATTGAATATCACAACAGGAAGTTATTGAACAAACTTACAAAAATCAAAGTTGCATTTGTTAAAATGTTTACAATATTCTCGGTAAAGTTTCTACTGATAATTTTGTAAACGCTGGGCACAGACTTATGTTGACTACATTAATTATAAGCATTAGCCTTTGTGTGTTTTTTAAATCGCAAACAACAGATGCCCAAATATGTATCTTCGTGTCTTCATGTATATTTGAATTCAGGAGGCATGCCCAAGCAGTAACAGTTATGTACTGATGCATTGTTTGTGAATTGCACCATCATAATCCATAGAAAATTCAGGGGCATATCTGACTGTGTAACTCTTATATTCAACATAAGCTGTTTCTTGTGGTGAGAAATGGGGTTGCTGGTTGACAGAGTGTGAACCATAGTCAAGCAAAAACAAAAATTCCTTTCAGAGTGAACCACTAGAAGACACTAGATCAACCTGTGCTTAACCCTGGGTAGCTTGGCACACAAGCAGTCAGGATTAACTTGGAGGCAATGTGTAAATCATTTATGCAGCACACATACAGTAATAAAGTGAAATCGCAACACAAGCAAATTCCAAAAACAAGTTAGGCAAATAGATTATAGTATAATAATTTATTTGACACCAAATAAGCAAACATTCAATAAGTAGCACTATATAAGATATTGATTTTGGAATAATTAAGTGAAATAGTGTCAAAAACCACTAAGCGCCAGCAAGGAATATCTGGTTCTGCTGGACCGGAAAAAAGCCACAATTTCAGGCCGACCCTGATGGAGCGTGGACTGGCTATGGAGACTAGGGTACGCCCGCTAGCATAAGTACCTTCAACTGGCCTGCATCGACATCAAAGATCCTGTTGACAGATAGGCTGCAGACTGCAGAGGGGCCAATGCACAAATATCATTCCATGCGTTGGGCGGGATTGTGCTGGTCCTGGCAGTGCAACAGCAACAATGAGTTTGCTCCAATGCTATGTGGAGTTTCAGCTTCAACATCAATCCTGTCGTCGAAGGATATACGAGGGCTTTATGTGAAGAGGATCCTACAGTGCTGTTCCGGAGGGGGAGTGGAGACTCCGAGCCACACCAATGCTTCACTTCTGGTCTACAAAAACTACTGGGGCAATGAGGCAGTTCTGATCCACACAGTGTCAATGATGCGTCGGTTGTGACCACGCAGTAGCGATGTTCCCGTCTCAATCAATCAGAGTACATGTAAAGCGCGCTACTTACCCGTGAGGGTCCCAAGGTGCTGAGGGGAGAGGGGGGTGCTGCTACTGCTCGAAGAGCCAGGTCTTGAAGAGTCTTCTGAAGGCGAGTAGGTCTTGGGTTGGATGTGGGTAGGGAGGTCTTGGTGGCGAGGTAGGAGAAGGATCTGCTGTCTTTCGTTGGGTGCGGGGGACATCGGAGAGGGCGAGGCTGGCGGAGCGGAGCTGGCGGGTGGGGGTGTGGAAGCTGAGTTTGCTGTTCAGGTAGGCTGGTTCGGAGTTGTGAAGTTCTTTGTGTGCGTGGGTGAGGAGCTTGAAGGTGATCCTCTTGTCGACGGGGAGCCAGTGTAGGTCTCTCAGGAGGGGGTGATGTGACTGCGGTGGGGGACGTTGACGATCAGTCGGACGGAGGCGTTTTGGATGCGTTGTAGTCGTCGTAGGTGTTCGGCTGGGATTCCTGCGTAGAGTGCGTTGCCGTAGTCCAGTCTGCTGCTGACGAGGGCCTGTGTCACCGTTCTTCTTGTTTCAGTCGGGATCCACTTGTAGATCCTGCGGAGCATGCGGTGGGTGTTGTAGCAGGAGGAGGAGACGGCATTGACCTGCTTAGACATGGAGAGGGATGAGTCGAGGATGAATCCTAGATTGCGTGCATGGTCGCTGGGTGTTGGTGCTGTTCCCAGTGTGGTCGGCCACAGGAGTCATCCCAGGCTGAGGGGGTGGGTCCGAGGATGAGGACCTCCGTCTTGTCCAAGTTCAGCTTCAGACGGCTGCCTTCATTCCCTCATGGAGGTTGGTTTTGGCGGTGTGTGGGTCCTTGGTGAGGGAGAGGATGAGCTGGGTGTCGTCAGCGTAGGAGATGATATTGAGGTCGTGATGGTGGGCCACTTGTGCGAGGGGGCCATGTAGACATTGAACAGCGTTTGGCTGAGGGATGAGCCCTGGGGGACGCCGCAGATGATGTCAGTGGCTTTGGATCGGAAGGGTGGGAGGGGGACCCTCTGAGTTCTGCCGGAGAGGAAGGACGTGATCCAGTCAAGAGCCTTCTCTTGGATTCCAGCTTCTCGGGGCTTGTCTTTAGAGTGCGATGGCAGACCGTGTCGAAGGTGGCTGACAGGTCCAGGAGGATGAGGGCTGCTTTTTCGCCCGTTGTATAGTTGGTGCCTGATGTCGTCTGTGGCGGCGATGAAGGCTGTCTAGGTGCTGTGGTTTCGTCTGAATCCGGACTGGGACGGGTCCAAGATGTTGTTGTCTTCCAGGTGGCGGGCCAGTTGCATGTTGACGATTTTTCTCGATGACCTTTGCCGGTAACGGGAGCCGGGAGATGGGCCGGAAGTTCTTGAGGTCCTTGGGGTCCGCTTTGGGCTTCTTGAGGAGGGCGTTGATTTCGGCGTGCTTCCAGCTTTCCGGGAATGTCGCCGTTTCGAAGGAAATGTTGATGACCTTCCGTAGTTGGGGTGCGATGGCTGCGTCTGCTTTGTTGAATACGTGGTGTGGGCACGGGTCAGACAGAGATCCTGAGTGGATGGAGTTCATGACCTTGCGTGTCTCGTCGTCGTTGATGTTGGACCAGGAGGTCAGACGGTTGGCGCTGGTGGTGTTCATAAGGGAGGTGGAGTCTGGCGTAGTCAGGGCGGTCATGGTGTTGAAGCTGTCGTGGATGTCAGCGATCTTGCGGTGGAAGAAGACCGCAGTGGTGAAGTGTTTACAAGCAACTTGGGCCCACTTCCAAGAGTCCACGACTGGGGTGGCACCAAGTGGCAGGGTAGACTCACAGATGGCAGAGTCCAGGTTCAGAGGCAGGATAGTTGGAAGTCATTTATGGCCATGAGACTTCAGATCAGGAGGCTAGCAAACTAGCCCTTGGAGTCACCCTGGGTTCTGGTGGTTCAAGTGATGCAGGTCCAGGCCTTCTCACCCAGACCCGAAGGGCAGCAGGACGCAGGTCCCTTACCATTTGATTAAGTTTTGTCTCCAAAGCTAAAATAGCATTAGCAAAGCCTGGACTTGGGAAGCTGGTATGTTGGTATTTATTTTTATTCAAGCACATACAACGAAAAAAGATAAAATGCTAAAGCTGATGCCTAAACATGGCAGTCATATGCTTGTAATAAACTTTTTTTATTAAAATTAAAATTAACCATTGCATATCATTTTAATGGAGCAGTACAGGTGCTTCCTAGTCTGCAGGTATACTTAACAAGCACTGGCAAAGCCAATAGTTCTCAGCAATCCGTGAGCTATAGGCGTTGTCAATGTTAGTGCTTTTGCGTATGGCGATATACTTAGGGGCCGTCCACAAAATAACAGTCGAGTCACAGAAATATCAGGGCACTCTTTCTTTCTGTTTCCCACTGATTCTGGGTAGAAATAAGATCCAATCAATAATGCATGTGCATTGCACTTTATTGTGTTTTGTTTTTTTAGGCTTGTTACGGTAGGCGGTGTTTATAATATTTTGAACCTAACAAGATAGTTCTAGTTAAACTAAACTGCTCCCGGGTTTAATAACCATTGGAGAGCTGTTTACAAACAGTTGGCTAAGGAAGCCATATTTAAATACGAAATAATTATCCCTGTTCGAGTTAGTTTATTTTAGATAGATATTCACATTTTAGTACCACACAAGGTTAAAGGGGTACAGTACAGGCATGAAGTGCTGAGGTGAAAATTAGTCAATGGAAAATTATATAATGCTATAGTGAACTAATAGACATATAGAACTGTTGGTTTGACAAGAGAGAAACGTCATTACGAAATTAATTAATTAACTATTGAGGGGAAATAAAACATTGAAAATATAGCAGTAAAACACTCCAGCTAGAAAAAAGTAAAGACTATATAACTTGGTCCTGTGAGCTGTTCTTTGTAGCTCTCATTGGCAACGCCGCACGTTCGGCTGTTTAACCAGTTACTGGCCTCAGAATACCAATTCTTAAACAGAGGTTGAAGTGCATTAAAAAAAGTATGGGAACTGTGCTGCTGCATGCAATGGGGGTGGGTCAGTGAGTGTGGAAATGGGGTCAAAGGTGTGGCTAAAAAGTAAAATATTCAGTAAGTCTTATATATATATATAATGTGCAGCTTGAATGAAAAATTAATTTTAAAAAGCTGCTACTGTGCGAAATGCCATGTAGTACATTATAAAACCTCTAACAGCTAATCTTGGTTGGTAAGTGGAGAATAGTGAATTGTGTATTTTTTGTGCTACGGTGGGAAATGCCCTATTGTACATTATCAAACCTCTATTAGCTAATGCCCCTTAGACGTCTGCTTGTAACCAGAGAACCCCAGAATTAAATTTTGGTTGGTATGTGTATTTTTAGTGCTGCGGGATCTCAGTCTGTGACAGAAAGTACTCTGTGAACATGTAAGTCATTATACTTAACTTGCATTGCACACATAATAGGATAGACTGCTAAAAAAGGTGTGTAAAGGTTTAAGGTAAAATAATACTTCCAAAATATAGATGTTCGAAATCGACCGTACATATTGCAGTTTGTTTTACATAACTGCCCCTTCAATGCCTAAGAGGTAGTAAGCACTATATAAACGCATATATTAAAAGCACGTACTTCACAGCTCAGTTGTTAAACTCGGTTATATCACTCAAAAATAATAAATCTTTGTCATCACAAAGCTTCAAGTGAATCGATCAATCCAATCCAGTACCGGTTCCCAAGCAACACTTACATTTGAAGATTACCCTTTACATTTGCAGATTAACTCGTAGTGCACATTTGCATTTCTTTCAGGCAAGCAGGCACCCTGACAGAAAGGCTTGTTTAGCTGGATGCCTGGCCTTGGTTTCACAGCAGAGGAGACTCCCTAAATGACACTTTATCTATAGCATTGAAACAATAGGAATTAACCATCCCGGGACGGTTGTCTTTTAGGGGAACAATGTTTCATAAATCCAAAAAGTCCTAATGAATAAATAAATATTAAGAAGCATCTTCTCAGATTTGTCACAGATTGTCTGACTAAGAAAGCAGAGGTTAGCTTCTTTCTCGTTCTGGGATATACATCATAACAGCATCATACAACGTGGTCTCGGTTCTTGAGCAAAGAGCCTGCCTCTCCCAGATCCTCCAGCAGATATAGCTTATCGGCAAAATCTCATCAACACTGCTGCCCTCCACTCTGCTTTGCTCATACTGTTAAAAATGTTTTTTTTAAAGCACTGCACGCTGTACAAACAGCAGAACCTTGTGCACAGCAGCATATGCAAAGTAACTTCTAGGTGTGGGAGAAACCCTGAAGATGCTTGTAGAGAACAATGACAGAAGGTGGAGGGGATGGAGGAAAGGTAAACCAAGAAGAAAGAGGGGAGGGGGTGCAAGCAATGGTGGGAGGCATCAGGCCACCCCGTTGGAGAGGAAGAAAGGTTCTGTTTCTTATGAGGACAGAGAGCCTTGGTGGGCTAAGGGGCTTATTTGTATGCAAGGCGGCTTCTCTCTGGGCTGTTGCCATGTTAATGCTTTTGAAAGGCAACAGAAAACAACAAACCCAAACCACGTAATATTTCAACAAATTGATGGGACAGCAGCTCATGCATATCTCGGCTGTGAGTGAACAGATTATGCGGTTAACATAGTGGGGTTAGCGCTGGTGGAGATGGCAGAGGCGATTAGGGAGTGTTTGGACGGGGGTGGCAGAGCGGCTCTGATTTTATTGGACCTCTCTGCCACCTTTGATACGGTACCTCACCAGCTTCTTCTTGCCTGTCTCTCTTCCATTGGCATCTCTGGTGCAGTTTGGGCTTGGCTTGAATCTTTCTTGGATGCCTGCACGCAACAGGTCTGGATGCCCCCTTTTTCATCCTCGGCTAGGGAAGTATCGACTGGTGTTCCTCAGGGTTCGACTTTGAGCCCTCTGCTCTTTAATATCTATTTGACTCCATTGCTCTCCCTGGCTGAAAAGCTGGGTGCCAAAATCATGGCTTATGCTGATGACACCCAGCTTTTATTCACCTGCATCGGCTCCGATCTGAGCACGGGGGTTGCACAGAGTTGCCTTGCAGCCGTGTTCACATGGCTGGCGCAGGCTAAACTCAAGTGCAACGAGGGGAAACTGACATATTGCTGTATGGTAAATTTCCCCCGCTCTTTACAGAAGCCTTGTGGCCTCCAGATTTCCCCCGCCCACTATCTCAGGGGGGTCCGGCAAAGAACCTGGGAGTTTGGTTCGGGGAAGATCTCCAGTTTTCTGAACATATTAAGAGACTTACTGGTGTCTCTTTTGGCACTCTTAAGTCACTGAGTAGGTTTTTTCCCTTGCTTCCGCAGCCAGCAAAGGAAATGGTAGCGCGGTCACTCATTTTGTCCCGCTTGGACTATGCCAACGCGCTATTCATCGGCATCCCTGGATACCTGATGAATAAACTGCAACTGATCCAGAATGTGCTGGCTAGACTCCTATTCAACATCTCTAAGAGGTCCAGTGTAAGGTCACACCTGCGTGCCCTCCACTGTCTCCCCGTGGCCCAGCGGATGCAGTTTAAGGCCCTTACTTTAGCTCATAGAGCCCTACATGATTCAGGACCCTCCTATATTAAGAAACGCATGGCCTTTTATATCCCCCACTGTTCTCTACGCTCTGCTTCCCATCGTTTGATGATCACTCCACGTTTCCGCCATTCAAGGATGGGGGGTGAGTCACTTTCAGTTAAAGTAGCTATGCTTTGGAACAGTCTTCCTGTTTTGTTGCGCCACACTCAGGACTTCCGCATTTTTAAGAAACTGCTAAAAACGCACCTTTTTAATCAGCTCACTTAATCATTCTCTTCTTTCAGCCTACAGTTCAATACGTGCCAGGACACTCAAGAGTAATCAAGCGCGCTGTAAGTCACTTATAACATAACATAACATTAGCCTGCCTCACCAAATCCCTAGTTCTGGATTTCGGTACTTACCTTACACCTCTGTACAAATTGACGAAAGTGGCCCTTGCAGCAGTGGGTTGGTTTTAATATAACAATACCGATGCCTCAAATTAAAAGAAATAAAAGTTGGTGAGCTGATATTAAAAAGTACTCACATTTGCTTTTCAAGGTAGCAATTCTGAATCTCTGCTCTCTAATGCGTAGAAACTGTAGTAGCCCAGAAGTAGGTAGCCCAGGAACAAAGCACTATATGAAAACATTGAGTTTATAGGAGTAGGAAGGTGGGAGAAGATTTCCGGGCTGCTCAAATAATGTAAACTAAGCAGCCAAGCACCATTGAGCGCCAGTAACACTAACATTTAAGCAATCACTTTGAAGTAGGAGAAGGAAAAGGTACTATCAGAAAAAGCATCTTGCATTTGATCTCGGTCTTTGAAAGCACCACAGATGTGACGAGATAAGAAACCATTTTACAGGCTTGTTTAACGGAGCTTGGAACGAGTGAAAACACGACCAGTTGTGTAAAGTGCTTCTCAGCAAAGAAAAAGAGTTCCAAAAACATTTCCTAAAATAAGAGCAGGATATGGATAGGAGTAATTGGTCCCTGCTCTCATGAAGGGCTAAACACAGGAAGAGTCATGATGCAGGCATGCCATGGACAAATGGGGAGAAAGACTAGGAGAGCAGTGATGGAACCAGCAAATGGGAAGCCTATGGGGTGGGCTGACGTTCACAAAGCATATGCAGCATTTCTCTTCGAGACAGTGCATGCGCTATCTTGATCCAAGACCTACAAATGACTTCGAAACCATTTTAGGTTAAATGCTCATCATAGAAAAATAGGATTCTTATTGACAAACACAAAGGTCATTGTTGGGTTTGAATTGCTATAACCTAAAAGCCTAGTTAAAAAAAAAATGACAAAAAAAATAACAAGTATAAATAATTCTGAGAAAAATGCATTGCCAAAGTAAAGTATTAACCCTGGCACTTGAGTACACTTCCTTTTAGGTAGATGTGCACATGTGATCAGGCAAAATGCTATCACTCACAGTGCAAGAGAGCCAATGGTTGAAGTGGGGGACTCACTGCCCCATGCTGTGTACTGTGGTGAGTGAAAGCAAAATGTGAATGACAGCTAAACATACAAGTGGTTGAAGAGGGCGGAGCAAAGCACTTCTTTATGTGTTTATATGTTTTATTATGATTTTTTATTATTACAGGAGAATATTGAAACGGGCAAAGCTGGTTCTAGACCAGACCTACTGTCCAAGCATTTAACTCCCTCCTGAAATATATGTACTTTACCTTTTTTGTGCACTTCTATATATGGTAGTGCTACCAACCTTTTATTGCACAGAGCTATGACGATTAAACTGTCCTGGACCATACTCATCAAAATTGTAATTAAATAGCTAAATTATAGGCCAAGGCAATAGTTAATCATCATTCCTTACAGTGATTGGATCACCCAAAATATTGAACCTATGAATTCTGGGTTTTTGAATTTATATTGATATTTTAGGAATATTTTTTCTTTATTTCAGCTGGTTTCAGAAGAAGTTTTCGTCTCAGTAGAAAAGACAGAAAGACAAACAAAGCCATGTATGAATGCAAGAAGAGTGATCAGTACGATACAGCCGATGTTCCAACGTACGAAGAAGTGGCACCATATCAGCGGCACCAAAATGAGAAATACAGACTAGTCGTTTTGGTTGGTAAGTACTGATACATACATGTATAAGTCTTGTTTACAACTAAAACATATATTTGCTTTCTTAGATTTGAAAATGTAATATACATTGTCAAGTAAGATAAGCCCAAGGAAATGCCAATGGACATGAGCACACTGAACATGGATGGTGTCACCCATATTACCATCGAGGGGGTGGGTCAGTATTAAACATGTATGAACAGAGATATACTCTTCAGGCTCTCACTAATGTTAACTCAGTACGACCACCAGTTGTAGGTATTACCTAAGGTAATGCAATTCATTCATAATTAAAATATTTAGCAACACCGATGTCGTTTATTCTTAGTCAGATAAGCATCACAGTATAAGCAATCTAGTTTTGAAACTGTTTTCTCAATAATTTTTAGTGAACTTATTTAACCTTTTACATCCAGTGTTATATGATTAGACAGTGCCATCACACACACATAACTAAGTGTGAGTCAAAGCACAGGCAACAACCCTGGGCAACAAATTTCATTTTCTGTTATAAATATTTCTAGAGCTCACGAATACATGGAGGTGTCTTGGCACTATCTGTGCTATTACAGATTGAAAGCCAGCTCACTGATTGGCTAACAGCCATGTTTTTTAAACTTTCCTGAATGAGAAGAGATTGGTCATGCATTTAACATGCGAGGGTATTGTAGTCCATGCTTTACCTGTGCAGATCACAAAACGTCTTCTGCCTCAGGAAGAGCGTTTGAACTTGGAAACTATGGCGTTTTTAGTTGTCGAGGACTGTAACGTTCTAACTGAACAGTACCATTTAAAGCTGCTGGAAAGGAAACCGACAATCTGCTTATCATTAGTGTAGGACATGAGCTAGAAACCGAAGTAACTGATTAGCTTGTCTAAAGTGGTGGCATACACGCTAAACAATAATGGACTTAGCGAGGACCCCTGTAGGACCCCGCAAGGCAGTGAGAAGGGTTCAGACGCAAACTCCTTTGCTGCCACTGATTGTTCTCGCCTGAGAAGAAAGGATCTTAGCTGGGCCAGCGTGGCCCCTCTGATTCTGGTATTGTGGAGACGATCTATCAGCAGCTCATGTTTTTTTTTTTTTGCGGCTGCATATTATAATTTACAACATATCATTTCCGTTGCATACGACATACAGTCCATTATCATTTTTCACCCCCAACATATCCCAACAGGTTAAGTGCTGATAACTGAACAAGTCTCATTTCTTAAGAGGTACAGAAAAAGAAAGATAAGTACGTTCGTAGACTATGTGCGGAGAAGCATCAATTTGTTGAACATCATTATACAGCACATCATAATATGCACCAGTCATGCAGGATTGACCAAAATTACTCAAGTCCATAACCCTCCCTCCCTCCCCCCTCCACCTACCCATCCCCCCCCCCCCATCTCCTGGAGCCTCCAGTCGAAATTACTTGTATTTGCATTTTTCAAACTCAACATTATAGGCAAGAAGACAGCAGCAATTTCACTTATTTCCCTCCCCCCCACCCTCATAAAGTCCAAAGATTTCTTCACAGTTCGGAAATTCGAATACCCAGTGCCCTGTGGCACCCATCTTGGTCATCTTGTTGCACCTCATCCATACCAGCAGCTTCGAGATTCTCACCGCAGGCCGCACCTAAACCCCCCCTCCCCTACATCCCTCCCTCCAATCCGTGGTGGTGTCGCCACTTGGACCAAACTTTTTGAAATTTCTTGGGGCATCCCCTCGTTTTGTAAGTCACTCTCTCGGCTGCCATGTACAGGTCCAGTCCCCTTCGCCATTCCTCCAGTCCCGGAGGCTCCGGTGCCCCCCAATACTTAGCAATGTCCCTTTTTGCTACCGCCAGGACGAGGAAAATGGTGAGTGGGCGTGTCGGAGCCACCTCCGTGGTCATACCTAGCAAAGCCAGCTTGGGGTCCCGGGGAATCGGAGCCCCCAAAACTTCCTCCAGCTCCCTGAAGACCTGTGCCCAATAGGTTTGGATTACGTCACATGCCCAGTGAAATAAAGTTACTTCGGAGTTTAGAGGATAAAAGTAGAGTATTTATTGTAAGATACAATTACAGTTCTAATCATGAAGCCTGCGTCGTAACTGTCTTCCCTGGAATCTGGAACCCAGCAGTGTTCCTGATTCCAGGTATGACACGACAACACCACACATTCCCCTTCGTAAAGAGAAATAAAGAAACACTTTAAATCAACTTTAAAAGAACAAAAATAAATAAACAAAGTACTATTTGGATTCTGAAAAGAAAAACAGAGGCATCAATAACAAGAGAACAAATTGCATGATAAACAAATCGGGTCATCTATAAAGATGATAATCCTTATACCACACTGGAGTGAGACATTTCCTCTGTGCTCGTTGGACAGGAGCAGAGTTGTCAGGAACACAGGAAGACTTATTTTCAGGAATATTATGAAGAGTTGTAGAACCAGAGAATTTCCTCCAATTGCTAGCACTGTTGGAAGACCTTGAGTAGGACGGAATTCCAGACTCTGGGGACACATCCTTTGGCCACAACCACCTAGGAATCTTTACCACTTTAGACATACTCCACACATTGCCATCAGAAGTTCAACAACCTGTCGACCAACACGCTTGACCATCAAAGGACCCGAATACCGTGACTCCCCAGACTTGACTAATCTGCACTTCTTAACACGCACCCAATCATTGACACTGAACTGGGAAGAATCGCTACGCAGAGAATGATCAACTTCAACGGCCCTTTCTGAATCAAGCATTCTCATCCAAGGTTGACTTATGTTTGAGACACTCCTCCTCCCTCTCATTTTCTCAAAAGGAGAGAGATCACCCATACTCCTAGGTGTGTTTCTGTAGCACCACAGAACTTCACTTATGGTCTGTTTACAATCTTTGCCATTTTGTAAGGCTAATTGGAGACCCTCTTTAAACACCCTGATCCACCTCTCCACAATACCATTACTATTGGGATAGTAAACTGACACACGTCTATGTCTTATACCATGACGCACTAAAAACTCTCTCATCTCTTGAGACACAAATTGCACACCGTTGTCAGTTGTGATAGACTCTGGGAAACTTTCTCTTTCAAATACTTCATTTAAGAACTTGATCACCACACTAGACGTTATGTTAGAAACCATTTTTACCTCAGGCCATTGGGACAACTGATCTACCAAGATAATAGCATACATCGCATTCTTGTTAAATGACAACGGACCGGCAATATCTAAAGATACACTTTCCCAAACCCGTGAAGGTCTAGAAATGGGAAGACGTTCATATGCAAGATGCTTTTGAGACTTATCACTCAAACAGCAATCCATACAGTCCCTGACATGCCGTTCTATGCATTTATCCATCCCTGGCCACCAGAACTCACTTCTGATCCTCCTTTTCATAGATGTCATTCCAGGATGTCCCTCATGAGTCATTTCTAAAATCTTAGGTTGCAATTCACGAGGCACCACCAATTGCAGACCTCTAAACAATACTCCCCCAACCACAGACAACTCTTGAGCAACGTGAAAGAAAGGTAGTATATCATCAGACAACAAAATTTTGCGTGGCCACTGAGTTTTTACAAAACTACAAATATCACTAAAAACAGGGTCACCACTACATGCCAATTTCCATGAATCCTCATGAATACAACCCTTGGAAATTTCACAAATTGACACAACATTATCATCATCCTTGTCTTCTTCAACTACATTGTCATCAGGCACAGGCAATCTAGACAAGCAGTCAGCTAACACATTCCTGACACCAGGAATATACTCTACTTTAAAATGAAAATCCTGAAGCTTGTATTGCCATCTAGCAATCCTTGAAGTTGCTTTCCTACAACCTTTCGTAGTAAATAAATCCACTAAAGGACGATGGTCAGACCAGAGTTTAAAAACAGTACCGTACACATACTTGCGGAAATACTCTATACCCCACCAGCAAGCAAGAGCTTCCTTTTCTAAAGTAGAATATTTGCACTCAGCATCCCTTAAAGGTCTTGATGCAAATCCAATTGTTACCATTTGACCCTTTTGACGCTGCATTAAAACCGCACCGATACCCACATTACTAGCATCAGTGATGATAAATGAACAATGTGCAGTATTAAACGTTGCCAAAGTAGGTGTAGATGCAATGTTTTGCTTCAACAACATGAACTCTTTTTTACAATTTTCATCCCAAAGAAATTGAACATTTTTTTCATCAAATTTCTCATTTTTGCAGTTTTATCAGAGAACAAGGGAATACATTTGGAGTAATATTCGGCAAGCCCCAAGAAAGACCTGAGCTGATCTTTATTCACAGGGTCTGGAGCTAATTCAATGTCCTTGACTAAATTTATTTTCGGGGAAATGCCTTCTTTACTAATAGTATGTCCCAAATAGTCAACTGAAGACGCACCAAACTTGCATTTTTCTTTTGTCAGAGTGAGACCACTATCTTGCAACACACATAATACCTTATAGAGTATTTCAGAATGATCAGATGGATTAGATGCAAAGATCAAAATGTCGTCCTGGAAATACAAGACATTTTCAAAATCCTTAAAAAGGTTGTGCATCACTCTTTGAAAGACAGAAGATGCTGATATTAGGCCAAAAGGCATCCTTTTGTACCTGAAAGCACCTTCTGAAGTGATGAAAGACGTCAAATGTCTACTGTCCTTGTGTAACGCTATCTGGTGATAAGCACTAGACAGGTCTAATGTAGAAAAAATGGATGCCCCCTTCAATTTTGTGAACATATAATTAATATTAGGCAACGGATGCCTATCCACCCATACGTTCTCGTTTAAATCTCTCAAATCCACACAAAGTCTCACTTTGCCGTTGGGCTTGTGAGCGACAACGACTGGGGACAACCAAACGGAAGATTCTATTTCCTCAATGACATCTAAATCACATAATCTTTTGAGTTCAGACTTCACAGCATCTCTTAAATGTAAAGGGACATTCCTAACTTTATGGACTTTTGGTACAGCATCTTCCCTAAGAATAATTTTATGTTCAAAATTTTTTAAGAGACCCAATGCAGACGTAGAAAACACAGAAGGAAATTTCTTTTCACACTCAGAACTAAGATCAGACTCTACATTCATGACCAGGTCAGAATAACCAAGCACTTGTTCAGGATGGTTAAGGTCCAATCTTATCATTAAGTCCCTCTGTCGAGGCCATCCTAATAAACAAGAACCATCTTTTGCTACATAAACCTTGGAAGTGATGGTTTTACCCTTGAAACTCAGGTATGTTGTAAAGAAACCAAGAATTTCAATGGGTTTCTTCCCATACCCAAGTAACTTTATGTCTGGAGGAGGTAATTTTAAATTTGGAAACTCTTTTACCCATTCCTCGCCAATGAGAGTACGTTTTGCTCCAGAGTCTGCCATAACACTGATATTCTTCCCCCCAATATCTACAGTACAATATGGGGAATCTTTATCACACGCATTAACTTCATACACTGCAAAAAGAAATTCTTCTTCTAAATAATCGTCATCTATTTCATTAACATGCTCATCAGAACTCCTTTTTTGAACAAAACCCTTACTTTTAAATTTGTTCTTATTTTTACACATTTTACTAAAATGACCTTTCATTCTGCAATATCTGCATATTTGTCCAATTGCCGGACATTTTCTGTCATTTGCTAGGTGATCCGGACTACCACATTTGAAGCATGCATATTCTCTCCTCTCTTGAAATGGTTGGTTTCTGTTTCTAAATGAATTTCTTTCCTCAAAATTAGAATTTTTTACAATATTGACTTCAGGAATTTTTCTTTCCGCAAGTTCTTTCACACCCAGCTTCATGTTCTCAAAACGATGAGCAATATCCAACGCTTTGTCTAAAGTTAGATCCTCAGTGTTTAAAAGTTTTCCTTGAAGCTTAACATCAGCAATTTTGTGGACCATTTGATCACATAACATTTGATCATGAAAGGTTGAATAATTGCATTTAGATGCTAAAATTCTCAAGTCATTCATAAATGAGTCAATAGATTCACTTGGTAATTGACCTCTACTCAAGAATTTGTGACGGGAAACTACAACGTTAACTTTCTTTATATATTGTTTATCCAACTGTTTGACCGCTTCCTCGAAAACATCTATCGCTTGTTCAGTAGATGTTACACTGCGTGAATCCAAAGGTAAATGACTTAGGACATGTCTTCCTTCAGCACCTAAACAGTGTTTTAAAATAGCTAGTTTTCTTTTATCGGTGTAGTCCTCTCCGCCAATAGCTTCAATTTAAGCATAAAAACCTTCTTTTCATCTTTTCCATTCAAGAATTGGTTCACCTGGACTTGGAAGAAAAGGTGGTGGAGCAGAAAATGTTTCCATTTTAATTAATAAAAATGTAAAATAATAGTAGGTGAATTTTGCAGTGAAAAAAATGTTTTTTGTTTTTTTTGAAGTTAGAATATTGTTGTTTATTTGTTGATAATTGCCATATCAAATTGTTTGGCAAAGATAGCGTCAAATTCGAGGCTTTTTATTGACATGCGAGGCTTTTTATCGACATTTGTTCATTACAACGCGTTCTCAATGGGTTTTCTTTAAGATTTGTCCCATAAGATGGCCGCCATGCGTCAAAATGCGTGCATATACGCTGTGACGTCACGCGCATGCGCACAAGTTTGTTATGGGGCCACTAGACTCGCGCAGACGCGCATTCGAAATGCGCAAATTGTTAAAATTAAATATTTCAGTCACAGATGATTACAAAATTGTGGCGTTTTCACCTGCACGTTTCCGCTACGGTCCGTGACACAGCGTTGACAGCTTTCAAGGCATTCAAGGACAGTTCGTGATCCTCCGCATAGCTTGACATACAACGATGCAGGTAGGGACTCCAGGCTCTTATCTCTTCGATTCTTACCCAATCGTCGCCAGTGAAATAAAGTTACTTCGGAGTTTAGAGGATAAAAGTAGAGTATTTATTGTAAGATACAATTACAGGTCTAATCATGAAGCCTGGGTCGTAACTGTATTCCCTGGAATCTGGAACCCAGCAGTGTTCCCGATTCCAGGTATGACACAACAACACCACACCCAGATCGTGTGGTAAAAATCCCCATCACATTGGTGGCATCTAAGACACCGCAGGTCTTCCACTTTCCCCATTTTACTAAGTCGCAGTCTATCATAGTAGGTCCTATGTAGCACATTAAACTGAATAAGACGCAGTCTTGACTTGATCGCCACCTCCCGGGGATGCATCAGCACTATGGGATGATTGCCTAGCCAAAGAAAGGATCGTAAGTCGGCATGGATCTTAGCGAATACCCCGGTTGGGAGTGGGTAGTATTCGCTCTGTAATGCGTAGAGAAATTTTGGTAGGGTTATCATTTTATACATGGCCGCTCGGCCCAGGAGCGTAAGCGGGAGCGGTCTCCATCGGTCCATATCCGCCACTGCATTCAACATAATCCGTCCCAAGTTCCTTTGGAACGATATGGTCCTGTCCAGGGTTATGTATATCCCAAGGTATTGGAAGCCGTCAGCCGTCAACAGTCTCTTTGGTAGCCTACCCCACTGGTCCCGTCCCACCGGGTCATATAGAATTGATTTATGCCAATTAATTCTGTGGCCCGCCTGTCTCCCGTAGTGTTCTAGTTCTCGGAATAGCGCCGGGATGGTGGTCTCTGGTTTCGTTATATATAGCAAGACATCATCTGCGTAGAGTGAGATCTTTTCTTGTGTCGGAAGCGTGTTGGTGCCTGCGAAACCAGAGATGGCTTCATTTTGCCGGATCCGTGCAGCTAGTATTTCTATGGTGAGTGTAAAGAGGAGGGGGGACAGGGGGCAACCCTGGCGGGTGCCTCTCCGGATCTGAAACTCGTGTGAGAGCGTCTGGTTCACCCGTACCTTCGCCTTCGGGGCAGAGTATAGGAGTTGGACCCATTTCACGAAGTTCGGTCCAAAGCCAAACCTGTGAAGGACTGCAGTAAGAAATGGCCAATGCACCGCGTCGAAAGCTTTTTCGGCGTCTAAGGAAAGGAACCAGTGTGGTTCATCTCGCCCCGCACTTCCTGTAGCCAATTATTAGTGCGTCTGAGATTCATTTTAGTCGCCCTGTCCGGTAAGAAACCCGATTGATCAAAGTGTATTAGCTCTGGGATAACCGCCCTAAGGCGCGCTGCCAAGATGGTTGCTAATAATTTCACCTCCGTGTTGAGGAGGGAGATAGGGCGGTAGGAAGCACAGTCCTCCCGCGGTTTGCCCTCCTTATAGATCGGGAGAATCGTCGCCATGACGAGGTCCGGGGGGAGCTCCCCCTCTTGGTATGCACCAATAAAGAGGGCTTTAAGATGTCGTGTTAAGAGGTCCGCCGAGCAATGACTGGTCTCGGTCTTGCTTCCTCAGGTGGTTTTTCCAGGAGGGCCCTATGCGCCCTCTCGATGATGAAGCAAGGAGAGAACTGCGCAGTGGGGAAGGTCTCCTTCAGCCAGATGTGTAGAAACAGGGTCATGCTCCCTCCTTCGATTCCTTCTCTAAAACCTACGAAGCGCAGGTTATTGCGTCTCGCCCTGTTTTCGGCATCGTCCACCTTCCACGGCAATTGTCGGTGGGATGCCTGCAGCTCTGCCATGTCTTTCTTCAGCGTGGTTATGGCGTCATCATTCTCGCCAATCCTAGTTTCGGTCGCCGTTACCCTATCCGACAGTTTGCGGAAGTCCTGTCGGAGCAGCGTCACTTCAGACCCAACTTCCCCGATTTTCACCTCCAACGCCACCCGTGATTCCTGGATGTCCGCCCTGGATGGCTTCCAGTAGTAAGTTAGTGTCAGTCCCCACCCCGGAGGGCGCATGGGGGGCCTCTAGCTGTTGTTTGGGTGCCGCGAAGTTGTCCATGGGGCCCTGCTTCGGCGGCCTGGGAGGCGGATCCTTCTTCCCCATAGCGGGCCGTGTCTCAGGGTCACTCACCCGTCGCAGCCTGCTGGCCCAGGCGTCCCCGACTCACCTGCCCGGGGTCAATAACTCTGCGTGGCGTGTCGTTTCTCACTCCGAGGACTGCGGCACCGGCGTCCGCCTGGCTATGCTCCCCCCTCCGTCCCCGCGCCGGTCGACGGGCGACCGGCCCTCGTTCAGCTGGCCGCGTGGTGGTCTACCGACCCGTTCGTCCGTCCGGATACGGCTGCTCCTCCCCGCCGCCGTCACAAGGCCGCCCCACAGTGTCTCCGGGTGGCCCTCCCATGTGGTACTTGCAGTCTTACCCCCAGTGGGGGGGGAGGGGGAGGCTCCGTCCCAGCCCGCAGATGGTGAGAGGCCAGTGGGGGGGGGGGGGGGGCAGATCTGGCGTGTCAGGGGGGGGGCGCTGGATCGAGCACCCCCGTTTGCGGATACATAGGCCCTAAGGGGAATACCTGCCAAGTAAGGGGCCTTCCAGGCTATGGTTGCGTGGCTCCAGCCGCCCTGGCGGCGCAGAGAAGCAGCGGCGAGAGCGAGGGGGGAGGCGCCCCAGACCCCCAAAAGGGTTAGCCTCCCTGTCCCCCACCCCCGCGCAGGCCACAGTCCAAAGAGCCCTCCCGCCTCTTTCTCAAGGGACCAGGTCAGGGGTCTCTGGGTCGGCCAGTCACTCCCCCGCCGCTCCGTCCTCCATGGCGTTATAGGTCAGGCGGTCTGTAGCTATGAGGGCATGGGGGGGGCCACCCCGCCGGCGTCCGAGCCCCCCGCTCCTCACCTCCCCCCAGTCCGTCGATCAGCGCGTTCCCGCTGTTCTCCTTGAAGGACGTCGGATCTACAGTCCGCGGACTCCTCAGCGGCTCACCAGCTTCTCCCTGTCACCGCCGTCAGTCCGGGAGGGGCCAGGCGGAGATCGGCACACGGCGGGGGGGGGGGGAGGTCCGCCTCAGTTTTTCGGCAGCGCCGCTCCCCTCGGCTCACGTCCCCGCACCGGCCTTGGTCCAGAGCTCTCCCGCTCTCTCCTCACCGGCCACCAGGACTATGCTGAAGTGCCCACTAGATTGTTGATCGGGCCTTCCCTCCATCGGCCGCCATCTTGGTGCGGTGCAATCGGAATCCGGTGCGTCTCGAGCCTCCCAGCCGGGCTCCCGCCCTCACCACCATTCTCGCCGCACCACCTCACTAGTCCGCAGCTTGTCCTCACAGTGCCGCTCCGGATCGCGAGCGGCGCTCCCGCAGGACAGCTCACCGGGTCCAGTGCTCCCAAGTCGTCTGTCGGATGTCGTGCAGCAGGGCTCCGGAGCGAGACGAGCCCCTCAGCTAGGCCTCCGCTCTCGCTAGCGGGCCCCCTGCGGTACTACCCCGGGCCGAGGACTGCCCACATCGGAGTACACCGTCTCTTCTGCCCGTCTCCGGCTCAGTGACGGAGCTCTGAGGTCGGGTCCGCCATCTTGCCCGGAGGGGTATGGACGCCGGCTCACGTCTCTGGACGATTTCTGGATGAGGGAGGTCGTTTCAATGCAGGCAAGTCCGCTCCTCTACCTCCGGTGATATTACTGCTCCCGTTTTTGTTTATTTTGGGTGCCCTGGGATCATATTAACGTCGGATTCTGTGGCAGCACTCCGGGAGCTCCGGAGAGGCACTTCCTAACTGGCCATGCTGCTGGCCACGCCCCCCCCTCAGCAGCTCATGGTTGACCTTCTCGAATGCTGCTGATACATTGAGTAAAATTAGGCTACTCTTCCCCCGTCAAGTGCCACCCTTATCCCCTCTGTTGCCATGATCAAGGCCATCTTGGGTCTATTGGTGCTTCTGAATCCAAACGGAGTTGAATCCAGAAGAAGTTTTTTTTTTTTTTTAAATAGATGGCTAGTTGTTGATTCATGGTCTTCTCCACTATCTTGGCCAGCAATAGTAGTCGGGAGATTGGAAGATAGCTATTGGGGTCCATTGGATTAGGATTAGAAGCACTGCCACTATCTTCCATTGAGTGGGACAGAAGCCGGTCTTAAACATTTGATTACCAATGTCTGTAAGGTTGAAGGCAATGATTTCAGGTGCTAGTTTAGACATCCACGGGGGGCAAGGATCATATGGTGAGACAGACAAGATGGATTAATGTGAAATGTTACCTGCTCCACTGTGAGAGTGGTAAATTACAGAAAGGTTTAAATCGCCGGACGGGTAGAGGGGGGACATTGGAGATATCTCATTGAAGGAGAACTGTGTGTGTGTGTGTGTGTGTGTGTGTGTGTGTGTGTGTAAGTAAAAGGACAAGGATTCTTTTATTTCTTATTTTATTGTTGGTCCCATTATTTTTTGTTCAGTGTGGGACTTGACTCTACATTCAGGGTCTGGAGCAGGCAAACTCTCTTGTCAGGTGTCAAATCATCCAATACCTTGATAACTCCCCTTTAAAAGTGTCTATGGAGTTTGAACACCTCGTTGTACTCTTGGGTGAACATTTTTCAAGACTGGGTACCAAGACTATAAGCTAATTCTAGTGAAATACCCGTGGACACATATACAAGTCCCGGCAAGCCAACGGGTGAAATATAGACTATAGCAAGTGAGTGCTCAAGAGAATAAATGAGCAACTACGCTTATGGATGGAGATATAGCCACCACTTTATAACCTGGTTTCAGGTCCTTCACTACATCCTAAACAAGCATAAAGAAGAGATCCCTCAAGTGTTTTAGGTGATTTCATCATTTTCTAAATGTTTAGTCTTTATTGAAGTTTTTTTTCCTAGCTCACTATATTTTCAAGCTCAAGCCCAACTTAACTGACTGCTGGTTATTGCCTCCACCAGTGCCTCATCTTACTCTGTGCTGCACCAGCTATGCTGAGCAATCTTCAGTCTCTGGCACCAACTATCATGGGTAGGGCAGGACAGTACTAGGGTTGCCAATACCCAATATCCACTGGTATGATCATCTATTACGCTGCCTCCATACCAGTTCAAGCCTAAGTGATCCTAAAACGATGGATTGGTAGTTCAGTCACCCTAGCAATGTAGTCTGGGAGAGAAGAGGCTGTGTTGTAGGGGTAGTGTAGTGCAGTGACAAAGTGGTAAAACATACCTTGCTCGCATGAAGACATCACCAGCACCAAGAAAAATCTGGGCTTTTCCCGATAGAGAAGCTTGGCTGACTCCGCAGACCTGGATCTTGCTTCCAGGATGAGCTCCACACACTGGCGCTGCAGCCATCACCCTCAAAAACCAACACAATGCTGTGCCTACTCTGAGTCTTTTGTTAAAAAAGAAATACATTTAAGTAAGCAGCACCTAATGTATTTAATGTGCATGTTAGCTTTATCTCTGTATCGCTTTATAAGTAGATGTTGAATTCCTAGTATTAAGCAACTGAACGGACTACCCTTATGTAGGAAGGTTTAATTGCGGTTGTGTACAATTGCCAAAATGCAGCTCTAAAAAGAAAACTACCACCAGCCACCTTAAGCTATTAGAGCTAACTACTACTCTGTAGTATTGAACAACCTTGTTTCTATCCCTGACATTGACTGGCAGTGCCACTGATTTTGCTAACCTGATTGGAAGTGAGACAGGATTCTAAATTGTTATTTACCATTTGAAGTGTTGGATTTTGGGTGGTGCTCCTTTGCTTGCTTTTATTCATTTATTAAGTGTTGCTACGTAAACGACGTTGCCCTGATGAGGACCCCATGCAAATTGTTTTGTAATCGAAACATTGACATTACCAAAATATGGGCTGCATTTTTGTCACCACTAGGGTCTTTGTGTAGCCCTTGATTCAGATATCCTTGCGGCCTCATGCGACATAAATTGTATACAGCCATTATGTTCTTGTACTCTCTAGTGGTTTGTCTGTTTCACATTTGCACACAAGAGCTTTGCACAATCGCCTTAGCTTGTACAAATGTTGCACCATTTCCTTTTGTGTGAATATAAACATATGTGAAAATATTGGCTCCTGATCTCATTCTTCATTACTTTATTAAACATTAGTTGAAAGTTTGTTAATATGTTTAGTTCAGATTTGGCTAAATATATTTCTCTAAACTTAACACCATTTTTTTAATCCATCGGAATTAGTGTTTGTTTTGCTAAACTAGGTTAGATCACCTAAATCAAGGAGCGGCCACACAAATTAAGAGAGATTGCCATGGTTCAAGCAGTCGCTCAGACTCTGAAGGATGTGTAGATGGGAAATGGATGTGTTCACAGGATGAAATCCTGCTTCATTCACATTACATCTGTACACACACAATTAATTCTTCTGGGAAAAGTAGAATTGCCTTCTGTTCCTGGAAGGGTTCTCTGATGGAGAAGTGACCAGGCTTATCCAGATGGCCTCTGATAAAGCACAGTGGGCGCCCCCACTTAGAAGTGCTTAATCAATTTATAAAATTGAGTCCCTTCAGCTTAATAGAGAAAAGATGCTGTGAATAGGCTAATATTTAATTTACAATATCCTTCCCAAGGTGACTGTAGAATGTAGAGAGCTGGGTCCTTGCACGCCTGGTAATCTGAGACTCTGGGCCTAGTAATAAACAAAGATGCCCTAACAGCTGTTTGCACTGCAATATGTTACATTTCACAATGGAAGGTATTCCATGGGGTGGAGCATGGGCGTTCCCATGGCTCCACCCACAGACGTTGGTGCATGCCAAGATTTACTAAAGTTAGTAAGCCTGGGAATGCATCAAAATGCTACACCTTCTCCAGTGAGCAATAACGAGTGGAAATGTCTTTACTTCTCCTCGTTACTTCCTCTTTCTATGCATTTTGCATTCCGCATCAGATATAGAAAGAGAAGAATGCCTCTAATGATTGTTTTTGTGTAGGAAGGTGTCCCTTCCTACACAAAAACCATCCTGCCCGTAATGCAGGCATCCCTAAACTATGGTACAAGGGTTCCTGTGTTGGTGCTAGGCTGCCTACAGTGCGCCAGGGCAAGGAGAGAGCAGAAATGCTCCATATCTTTGTATATATGGAGCATTTCTACTCTCTCCCTTTTGCCCAGCAACTTTTCTTTCTGCACTGCATTGCATGAAAGAATAGTAAATATGCCTTTTTGGATTCCCAAAATACAGACTTTTTAAATACTGCAACAAATAATATATGCTTTGCATAAGATAAAAGAACTTGTTGGCGACACACCTTGCAGTTCTATAGTTGTGAAAGACACTCGGTCAACAACCCAAAAAACTTTTGGGCTTTTACTATAAACTGGGGTGTTGTGTTTACATTTATTCTGTGAAGTAGTTGCTCCTGCAGCTCATACACACAATGCAGTTGGAAGTACTGACTGCTTCTCAGGAATGACTGGTAAGAATGTATCCAGGTGTCAATTTATGTTTTTTTAAGTCTGATTTGCTGCTCAAAAGAACGCATAAGTGTTGCAAAGCTCATTTTTAGGTCAAGCCTGGACAGTGCATGTGCTGCTCTGCAAGGCATGCTGTATTTCGAGTATGCACTTGAAGCCCCGCCCACTCTCCGCCCATATTTTTCATTGGCTTGTGTCATTGTCCTTTGTAAATGCTGGCTTCTGATTCATTAATAGGCTTGTTAGACCCTCCTTAGTACCGCCTTGTCTGCTTAGTACCGCCTTGTCTGCATTTGTAACCTCCCATAAGGACAGGCCCTTTTACTTCTTTTATTTACAAAATATGTCTTATTTAGTCTGTAAGCACTATTTCCTTTAATTAGTTTCTCCAACTGCAAGTAGGACATGCTTTCATAAGCACTTTCACTTTCCAAGCAGCCTGGAACAAAATGGCAGCTGCTTCTTTGAAATGAAATAGGTCTGGCATTTACAAGAGTTTGAGCTACTGGCAATGTATTGGCATTGTAAATGACAATGCCTTTTATTTATGTGTTAGTTATCAAAACAGATGAATAAAAGACAATGCCAATAGCATAAACTCTTGCAAATGCGAGACCTATTGCATTGCAAATGCTTGTCTTTTCTATCGCTGGTTCTGGTTTTCTCTTGTCAGAGGTCGACTATGCGTGCCTCCTCAACTTTGTTCAATGTTTGATTCAAAAATAGCCTGCAGCAGCTCTCTTGTGTCCCACCAGAAAGGAAATAACCATCATTTTTCTCTCCACGCGCCTTTGCTCCTATCCACGCGTCGACCCAAAGTGGAACAGGGCAGGCATTAGACAGAGCGGCCGGGACTCAGCCTGCCTGAACCCTCTTGTGACCCAGGGTGAAGAGCGCCTTCAGTTAAATCCGCCGGGATCCATTATGTAATTGCCCCTTTTAATTCCCCACTACTGTTTTCGATTAACTTTAGTCATCAATCAGTATTCCTAACTCAGACTTTACATGGCAAGCTTTGTTTCCCGGAATGTGTGCAAAAAAATACATTTATCTCGCGTTCTCCAATTGTCTGATAAATCCTCGGAGCGCTCATTAAACAGGGCTCTGAAAGCACGTGGTGCGCAGTCTAAACCTTGCCGTCAAGTGAGCTGCAAAGGGCAGCGCTCCCTTTCAGGGAGTAATTTACTGCTTTTAAAACATTTGCATCCCACAGCCTGCTCACGTCAGAGTTGGCACTGAAGTCGCAGTGCGGGAATGCCACTAAAGCTGTAAGTCTACAATCACTTTCACCTTATTTCTGTCTCTGTTACCCCATCCCTCCACCCAGTCACCCAAGCGTAAGCGGTTCACAGAGGTAAATAGTTTTTTGTTTGATGTGGTTACCATGTCCATTGTGTACCAGGGCGCCCACAAGTGAGAATTCACCCAGCAAAATATTTTCCTATAGCTTCGGCATCGCGATGATTGACTTGTACATCATATTTTCATTTGAAAATGTAAGATGCGTGGAAAATCCCCCTGTCGCAAAAAGCAAAATATACACGATTGCATGATTGACGGATCCGCACTCATTTTGGACACAATGTTCCAGACAGAAAAATATCTCGTGCTCAACTACATTCTAAGAAAATTGCAGTGGGGCAGCATAAGCCCATGATACTAATCATTTGTTTTTCATGTGCACTTTGTGTTTGTCTGTTCCTTCAAGGAAACCTATTTTTCAGGCCTTATTTCAACCTTCCTTCCACTTTTGCTAGGATCATATTCTTCCTATTCCCAGTCAAGGCTGGTCTTGGATGTCAAAGGTTTCTTTCCTGCGTCTTTGGTGCAGTATTGTGTCAGTGTTAATGGGTCGGGTTAAAACATTTTCAAGGCCTCTTTTTGGTTCCCTTTCCCAGCAGAGTACCCTGCCCCAAACTCTCTTCATGTTTTCTTTCACCCCTTTTGGTCCTGCATCGGCTTCCATTCTTCCCCTCATACCGCTCCAGTTTACCTACCTTCATTTCCAATCCTTCGAGTTAATCCGCAATCTTCTTACTCCATTTCCTCCATTTGAAACTGGTGAGCCTGACATAACACGAATATGCTTTAGGGCTACTGTGCCATTTTTTGCTTCTAGGGAAGAGAATCTTTGTAAACGTGGTACTGTTAATTTCATTTGACAGGAATCAACATTTGCTGTGATAAATTTCAGGCCCTGATGAAGCAACACATTAGCTTGGAAATTCCATACGGTTTTTACATCTGCCTCCAGGGAGTTGGACCGCCTTTATCACATAGTTTCGAGATCTCTAAAATCTTATAGAGACTTTTAGCTGCAGATTCCTTATCTTAGAATTATCCCAGGTGTCAGACTGGACCTGGAATTTTTTTGTGAGTAGTACCCGTGCGTTCCAGTAGGTGGCATGGTTTAGCTTCATGTGGCATCGTAGGCATAGTCTCTGCCGGAAGGGACTTCTGCAATGCCTATATAGACGCCACCCAGGTGCACTGACGTCCATTTTTTTTCTTCCGCGCTCGCCAGCCAATACAGATCTGGAGAAGAGCTACCCATTAGTCACTTTTGACTAGGTGTTATCAACATTTTGTCGAAGTCTTTTTGAGGTTTGTCTCCTGATATGGCAGGGATGTCCTTGAAGGGGGCCGGCTTCAAGCCCTGCATTGCCTGTCCCCGACAGATGTTGTTTGCCTCTGGTGGCTTGACTAGAACCATGACCCAAAGGCCTGCCCAGACTGCCGCCCCATGCATCTGAAGGCCTTGAGGGAGCGATCCCTCAAGCTTATGGTGGCTCAACATGTGAGGCAGTGACGTTCACGGTCCTGGTTAAGAGGTTGACCCGGGAGAAGGTGCGTAGCCAGACAGTTCTGTGCCTCCCACGATTTCCGGGAGACCGAGCAATGTCTGCCCAATTGTGACAATTTTATGAGGTCAAGGCCTCATCTTTGAGCGGCCTGTTCCCTCCAGCGTACCTTTGAGCCGTGCAGGTTCAGAAGTGTCCCCTTCTGGATCCACGGAGGTGGCTCCGGCGCCCATCGGGCCCCAAAAATCCCCAGATGGTTTTGGATCTGCGCCTGTTGTGCCCCAAAGCCGATTCCGAGGTAGATGCTTCCAGGGTCCACCAGCGGCGCCATCCCCATTCTCATCCCAAACTCCAACACGGAGCCGGAGGGATATCGACCGGTGCCAACTGGAGCCATGCCTTTCAGGCCGGAGCCTGAGCCCTATTCTTACAAGCTAGGAGCAGGGAGTAATGGGAGGGGTCATTGGGTCCTGAAGAATACTAGCCTTATAAAGAACAACTGGACTGGGCTGAGGATCTGGGTGAAGTCAGTCGACTGGATACTTCTCCAGATACTGGCATGCTTTCTCTCGCTGCCATAGCTACAGTGGATGGAGCTTCTTTCTCAGTGGTGGTGTGAAGCCCTTGGTGACAGTCAAGAGTAATGTCTTGATGAAAATGCTTAGCCAAAAGTGTCACCATCAAAACTGCTTCTCCCTTTCAATGAGGCACTTACTGTCGTCCTGCTTGGGACTTGGTCCAAAGCCAACACAGGGGCTCCTGTGAACAGGACAATTGCCCGCCACCACTGTGGCACTCCAGGGTACCCAAATGTTTCTCACCTAACACCCTACTCCAGAGAGCTTGGTGGTCCAAGCCTCCACATCCCACTTAAATTCTGGTGCATTCCCTACTGCACTCCCAGACAGGGATTCCAAGAGGCTGAATAATCTTGGGAAGATGATTTCTTCTGCCAGCCTGGCACTGCGGTCTGCGAACACCGCATGCCTTTTAGACTGATATTCCCAAGCACTGTGGGATGCGGTTGAGCAGGTGCTGCCAATAGTCTCGGATGAGGCCCGGGCCGTGCTCTCCCTGGCTATTGCAGATGGGAGGGATGCAGCGAAGTTCACTATTCGTTGTGGACTTGACACCACCGACTTACAAGGCAGAGTGTTTAGTCGACAGTGGCCCTCCGATGCCACACCTGGTTGAGGACGACTGGCTTTTCTGGGGATGTCCAGTCCTCACTCATTGACATGTTCTTTGATGGCTCCTGTTTTTTGGAGACCAGGAAGATCCAACGCTGAATCGTTTTAAGGACAGCGGGCTACAGCTAGGTCTTTGGGCCTTTCTATGGACCCTCGTCACCCTCAATCTGCCCTTCAAGGCCACAGAAGAGGCGTGCTACTGCTGCTTAACCCACCCAGTCACCGTGGTGTGAAAGATCTCTAGCCTTTGCGTGGTCGCGAATGTGGTTCCTACCGGCCCATTGAGTCAGGTGGCCGGATGTCGGGTCAGACCCCTCTGCAGCCTCTAAACTCTCCTTGTCTTTCTACGTATCAGGGGCTCCTAGTCAGTGGCAGGATTCTCCATCATCTGCCCTGCTGGCAGTCCATAACATTGGACTGATGGGTTTTGCAGATTGTCTGCAGGAGCTACTCCCCTACCCCACTTCAAGACTACTACTCCCTTAAAGCCACCCATTTACGACAGGCTGAGGGAAGACTATGTATCTCCTCTCCGTCAGGAAGTGATGGCTCTTTTGGCCAAAGGAACGATAGAGAGAGATTGTCGGCAAAAGAAGTATGCTATTCCTGCTACTTTCTGGTGCCCAAGATGGACTGAGGCCTTCATCCTATCCTCAACCTACGCTAACTCAATATCTTCCGCAAGGAGGAGAAATTCAAGATGGTCACTCTGGCTCAGGTCCTGGGCTCTGGACCTTGGAGACTGGATGTTAGTAATGGAATTGCAGGACGCATACTTTCACATTACAATCCTGCTTGCCCACAGGTGTTACCTGCGGTTCATGGTGTGCCCCTCCGGTGTTCACTAAGGTGATAACAGTGGTTGCAGCTGAACTGTGGAGATAAGGGGTTCCAGTCTTCTCCTATCTTGATGACTGGCTGTTGAAAGCGTGCTGTGCCCAGGCTATCATCTCCCACCTCCAGACTACGGCTTACCTCTTGCATCTGCTGAGGTTTCACTATCAATTTGCCAAAGTCATACCTGACTCCCTCTCAGACATGCCTTTTCATCAAAGCTGTTCTGGCATCGGTGCAGTTTTGGGCCTATCTTCCCGAATGGTGAGTCCAAAATATTCGGGCTATGATACTGATGTTTCAGCATCTATCCTGGATTTTGGTGAGACTGACTCTGAGGCTTCTAGGCATCATGGCCTCCTGCATCATGCTTGTGATGTATGCATTTTGGCATATTCAGGCTCTGCAGTGGGACCTAAAGTTCCAGTGGGCACAGCATCAGGGTCATCTTCCGACATGATCCAGACCTCAGAGAGCACTGTGAAGGACCTGCAGTGGTGGCTTACAAACCGTGATTGGTTCAACGACTAGTCCCTCTCCCTTTACCAACCAGATCTGACAGTAGTGACGGATGCATCACTCCTGGGATGGGGCAGCTGTCTGAAAAAGGTGGAGATCCAAGGGCTCTGGTTTCTAGTGGAATCCAAACTCAACATTAAGCTGTTGCAGCTCTGAGCGATCTGATTGGCATTGAAAGTCTTTTTACCCTCCATCCAGGGAAGGCTAGTGTGCAAGTGTTCACGGACATAACCACGGCCATGTGGTACTGCAACAAGCAGGGTAGGGTGGGATCATGGACCTTTTATCAAGAGGCCCTGCGCCTCTGGACATGGCTGAAACAGCAGGGTATTACCCTGGTGGTTCAACATCTGGCAGGTTCTCTGAATGCCAGAGCGGAAGAACTCAGCCTTATGTGCCTAGCTGATCACAAAATAGCGTCTCCATCCAGAGGTGGTGCATGGTATCTTTCTACAGTGGGGAGAGCATGTGTTAGATCTGTTTGCCACCGCTGGGAACATGCTATGTTAGCAGTTCTGCATGCTAGAGATTCTCAGGCCGCTCTCGACAGGAGACACTTTTCATCTCAAGTGGAGCTCATGCCTCATGTATGCCTTTCCTCCCATACCACTCATGCCCAGAGTTCTAAACAAGATCAGGAACAGTTGGGCCTAAGAAATCCTTGTTGCTCCGTACTGGGCACATAGTGCTTGGGATTCCAAGCTGTTAAGCATGGCATCTGACTACCGATCGGGCTCTCCCTTTGGGTGGATCTTCTGTCACAGCAGCAGGTGAGGGTTCCCCACCCGAACCTCTCAAAGCTCTGCCTTCTTGAATGGAGATTGAGCCACAACTGTTGCTAACCTTCGACCTTCCGCCCGAAGTCTGTGCTGTTATCGTGACAGCCAGACATCCCTCTGCCAAGTTGGTCTACGACTGCTGTTGGGCTAAATTTGTGGCATGGTGTTCAGAAGGACACATTGATCCCTTTTCTGCCCCCCTTTCTCAGGTGCTCCGGTTTGTTATTTCCCTTGCCCAGCAGGGCTCTGCTCTGGGCACTGTTAAAGGATATCTATCTTTAATTTCTGCTTTTATTCAGTTGCCTGACCAACCTTTCCCTTTTCAATCCCTTATTGTACATCAGTTTTTGAAAGGTGTGCAACTTATGTTCCCGCCCACTCCCTTCGTTATGCCCCAGCAGGAGCTCAATCTCCTTCCTCACCTTCCTTATGTGCGCTCCCTTTGAGCTTCTGAACAATTGTCCGCCTAGGCTGCTTAACATCATGGCGATAACCTCTGCCCACAGGGTCAGTGAGCTGCAGGCCTTGCCATCCAAGCCTCATTATCTTAACATCTACCCAGGCAAACTGGTGCTTCGTACAAGAGCTTCATTTCTTCCGAAAGTGGTCACTCAGTTTCACGTAGACCGAACCATCACTCTGCCTACTTTTTATACTCTGCCTCACCCCTCTAAGGAAGAGGAGCAACTTACCTATCCAGACCCAAAAAGAGTGTGTCGTTATACCTTGACCGCATAAAAGAGTTCTGGGTGGATGACCAAGTCTTTGTGGGGTATGTCGGAGCGAAGAAAGGACCGGCTGTGCAGAAGCAGACCATCTCCTTATGGATTGTGCTCTGCATCAAAATCTGCAATGTATTGGCGAAAAGAAATTCCCTGATAGTTTGTGTGCTCATTCCACCAGAGGTAAAGCAGCAACCACTGCATTCGTTCATGGAGTCCTGGATATCTGCCAGGCAGTAAAGTGGGCCTCATTGTACACATTAACCAAACATTACAATCTGAAGTGGGCCTCATTACACACATTAACCAAACATTACAGTCTGGACAGTAAGGTCTGTAGAGATGGTCATTTTGCCCATTCAGTCCTCCAAGACTTCCTTGTGTGAAATTGGTCTGCATACCCACCTCTGGGGAGGGATTGCATAGGTATTTATTTTAAGCTAAGGAATCTGCAGCTAGAACTCTCTATCAGATGAACAAGTTGCTTACCTTCGGTAACGCCTTAACTGGTAGAGACTCTTATCTAGCAGCATATTCCTTATCGACTCACCCATCCTCCCTGTTCTGTGAACGGATTTCTAGGGACAGAGTACTTCCCTTTCAGGGCCATAGTTTTGCACACCAGTGGTCACATTACTTTTGCTCTTTGCAATAGAAAAAAGGAGCAGAGAGGCGCACTCAATGAAATTAGTAATGTGAGAAGTCCATTAAATATGCAGATCTTCTGTTTTCTTGGATATATTCTTTATTTTCATTCACATAAAAACGGCACAGCCAACGCGTTTCATCCCCAATTGTGCCTAGGGAATTTCGTCAGGGCATATATGTAACGACCAGGTGTCTGTTAATCCTGGGCTTCCACTAAAGAATATATCCAAGAAAACAGAAGATCTGCATATTTAATGGACTTCTCACATTACTAATTTCATTGAGTGCGCCTCTCTGCTCCTTTTTTCTATTGCTCTGATATACATCCTTGGCAGCGGATGGTGAGAGTAGCAGCACCACCAAATAATTTTGAAACAGGCAAAGTTGATGTGCGAAACCTTGGTCTGCTGCTGTGTGCTTTGGTTTATTACTTTTGCTCTTTGCATCTGGCATGGAAAGTCGCAAAAAGCAACTGACGTCCGCTCTCCTTGCTCGCACCTGTATATGCACACATATAGTGTGTGCGACACCTACAATGCCACACTGAGTTGAATGACTTCACCTACCCGCGGCTGGGGCACTGCCGATAAAAAAAGTTCCGAATCCAGTCTGATACCTGGGTGTAATTATATGGTAAGGAATTTGCGGCTAGTGGAGGTTCTTCCAGATATTGCTTTACTGAAGGTAGTTAACTTTTTCTTTAAGGAAACCTTCTTCCCTGGATTGGCAGCACTCTATAGAAGGTCCTCGTAGTCTGTGACGCCTCAAGAATATCTTTACAGTCCTAACACAAACCTCAAATGAAGCAGCTCACCTGAGGCTAGCAGCTGGGGGACACACCAGTTGTGGTAACAAAATACTGTTAGCACCTGCGCTGCAGTGCCCAACCATGTTTAAGCCTATGCAAGCCAGTCAGTCTGGAAAGTGCCACTGACCTGACACTCTCCTATTTCTTACCCCATCTTTTTTCACATCCTTACATCGCTACTAAATTATGTTACTGCAAGCTCCCGCTTCCTCTATACACTGCTTCCCTGTTCTCTATCCATTTCATGTCCCCTCCACCCATTTTCAGTTCAGATTTTCTGAAGCAACCTAACCATCATCAAGAGTCAAACCATCAGGCTTGATTATGATATTAGACACTGAATTAATGATTACGTTTTCTTATAAGCACAGCAGGCTTTTGAACTGAGGTTAGTATCAAGGGGGTCTAGGCAGTGTAACTAAAATCTATGTTAATCCGGACAAATGGTTTTTGTGTTTTCTCATGATTAAGTAACATTGGCAAAGCAAGTACATCCTACTTCAATGTGGTGTTGGATTCAAGCTGCTTTTGCATTTGTCTGTTTACAAACATTGATACATTGATGCCAGAAATATTGGCTTTGCCAATGCTTCTTTTTATTCTTTAAATATGTGGCCTACCGAAGCTGAATCTTTCCCCAGGGCGAGAACTGGAATTATCTTGCTTCTTATTCTCACCACTCACGAGGAAGAGAGTTAGCAGCTCATTTGTCTGATGTATTTTCCTAACAGGTCCTCAGATAGCTGTTATTAGGAGTTTCTTCTTGGTTCTCACCCCAGGCCTTGACATTTTGATTGTCTTTGTAGCTGCTTGTACAGCCTGCTCTAGAAACGGGAATGGGCATGCAGGCGTGAGTTTATATCCCTAATGGGCCTCCGTAACCAGGTTGTCTTGGCACTACCCCTCTACCCCCCAAACCCTTGGTCCAAGAGAATCCTTAGTTGGCTAGCAAAGGGGCTTCTCACAAACCCATCATGTCCTTGCAATGTCTTGTAAATAATGCCTGGTCTCTAGTAGGGCCTTTGTTTCATTTCATCTTAAATGAAAAGGGGAGCCTTTAGTTACTTTGGGATATTTATGCACTGCCACCAGGAAGGTCCTCCAAATGTTTGGAGACAACTTTGAATTTGAGTGACGACTTCCTCTGGACTGTCTTTCCCGTGACAGTTGGGATGCTCCTTCCTGAAACATTAAACTTAAGACTGTGTATTAATTGCAGACAGCAACCACTGTTTGAGTGGAAATTAGCTGAATAGAAGCCAATTCAGAGAAGGTCTTGGGCCACGTTTATGGAGCAGAGGGGGATTTGCTTACAGGGCATACAAATCCCAGCTATGGTGATAGAGGTTTTTACCACTAGTGTGTTGGGATCCATCCTACTATGTTCTGCAAACTGAGCCAAGTAAACCGTTTCCACACTTGATTCTCAAGGTATCGAGCGGGCAAAGGCATCTTAGGGAGGTGGAGGGGGTAGGGGGAGCACTCAGAACTCCACGGTCAACCAGCTGATACCGTGATATAATGTCTAGCCCAGGGCTTATCTTTAAGGTAGAAGAAAACACTTTTATTGTGCATTAAAACAAACTTTCACACAATCCAAAAGTACTTTCAGTTTCAGGTTTACAATATGCTTAGAGAAAAGTTGATATCCTCTATGGGGACTGCTTCCCTTCCTTCTTCCTCTCTGGGTAGTTTCCCCTTTTGGGCAACTTTGGCAAAGATACATAGATGGGAGTGGGTTAGGCAGAAGTGCAGACTACGGGCACTTACCCAAGTGTTTGTTTATAGGTCAGATCAATAGTCTGTAGACACCAACAAGTTAATTTGAGTGAAAGTTCTCATTATACCACCCATATTTCCCTCAATGCTTATTAGACACTGTCTTTCAGTTCAGGTAAGAGCAAACTTTAAAGCAGTACGTCTATATGCTGTTAAGTGGTATAAGCAACACCAGTGTGTGCTGATGTCTGTTCTTTTCTATCAGCGCCTTTAAATGCGGATCTGGAGACTTTTAGACCTTTTAAAAAAATTAATTCTATACAGTGTGCAAAGGAATAGGTCATCCCTCAAAACAACAGGGTTTAAGCAGTGTAGTTAGTCGCAAACAGATGTCTGTGATGGACCCTCACAAAATATACTTATGAGGCCCGAGGTTGGAGTACTATTCAAGGCTCCGCAATGATTGTGCTCAGATAAATCCAAAGACCACATGGAACCGCAAGGCAAATCCAAAGACCACATGGAACCGCAAGGCAAAGTTGTATGTTGCTAAACATTGGAAGACTCCACACGTGACTGGTCAAAGTCAAAATGAAGGTACCGTTCCTGCAGCAGCCCATCCTCAGTCAAAATACTTGGGTAAGTCCAAAAAGAGTATGCGAAATCGAAGTGAACACAATCCCCTACCCACCACTTGCAAACTCCAAAGAAGGCACAAAAGGGTCAACATGTCTCTCGATCTCCATTTAGCCAATTCAGAGTCTAGTCCTGATGCACCCTGAATTTCTGGGTCAGTTGCAGCAAGTAGAGGCTATTAGAGCGGCCCATCTGTGCATCTTCTTTTTTACCCAGCATTCTCTGGTGCATCTCCAGGCCCCAGAGATCCGCAGAAGCCTCCAGTTGGGCTTCTGCCTGTGGCTCAGCCCTCGGTGCAGTCTGTGCCCCTTGAACCTACATTGGGTACCACACCTTCCCCAGTGCAGACTTCTGTTCCCTTTGCATCAGTGCAGTGGTGATGACAGAGGAAGATTCCCAACCCATCGTGCTTGCCAACTCTGAGAAGTATCCAGCACGAGCTCCACCGAGACCGCACATGGTTCCTTCCGGATCACAGTAGCGGGCAATTCCTCTGATTCTGATACTTTCCCCTTATAAATCGTTCAAGACTAGACTTTGTACAATCTTTTGGCACTGATTCAGACAATTACTATATTGATGGTGGAGGTTGACTTTGTTCTCTAATAAGATGAACACAATTAATTTGAGGAACTCCAGGATACCAGTCACCTGGATTCTTCTCCAGATAGTGTTCTTGTTACGCCTCCTAGCTCTGCCACTGAGTGAAGTGCCTCCTTTGCAGTTGTTTTGTGAAGGACTGCAGAAGCACTAGACCTACAACTTGCTTCTATGAAGGTCATGACCAATGGTTAAAGTGTTTTTACAGAGATGGTCCAGCTTGGTCAACCACCTGCATAAGCTCTTTTGCCATGTAATCAAGTCCTTATGGATACCCACTTTGATGAAACCATGTTCAGGACCACCAGTCGCTTGGCGACATCGCTCAGCACTAGGCGACTCTATCTTATACACCATTCTCTTCCTGAGAGTTTGATGGTACAGGAATCCACCAGTAAGGTAAATTCAATGGCTTCCCCAAACTCCCGCCTGATCACGGGTCTAAGAGAATACAAAGTTTTGGCAAGCTGATGTTTTCTTACTCTAGCCTTGATCTGCGTTCAGTTCGGATTTTCTGGGCATCCCTACCACAAGCAAACCAGAATGGCTGCAATGCAGCAAAGTTTGTGATCAGGTCTATTTTCCTCGCAACTCCCTGCTGGGGTCGAGCATTGGGTAAGCGTGTGGCACTTTTAGCACCATGCTAGTATGAGGTCTGCGGGCTTCTCCGGGAATGTCCAGGCATCCTAGATGGACTTGCTGTTTGATGGTTCTTACCTTTTGAGCAACAAAACTGATTCAACCATGGAACAGTTTAAGGAAAGCATGGCCACAGCACGCTCTTTAAATTTTTCTACCCCACCAGACAAATCCAACAGTTCAACACTTTCTTATCCTTCGTGACTTTGGAAGATGGGGTTCAGTTTCACTAGCATTCGGCCGTTCCTCCATCCCAGCAGGCCTTTCTGCCCTTTTGTGGCAGAGGCTACGGCTCACAAATGCAAAGTGGCAGACAGCAGGGACAACGTGCAGCTCAGTCCTCCAGCTGCAAAACCACTTTACTGTGTCCTTGCCGGAACACAGCCATCTTGTTTGAGGCAGGATTGCATTTTTCCTCCAAGGGTAGTAAGTCATCACTTCAGACAAGTGGGTCCTTCAAATTGTATATCGTGGCTACATCCTACCATTTCTCTCACCCCCACTGCACCTTCAGCTGACAGAGTACCACCTGTCTGTCTAGCAGCAAGAAAAGAGGCTATAGATAGGGTTGAACCCTCGGAAGAAGTCACTGGATGTTATTCATACCGCTTCCATGTGCCAATTAAGGACTGAGGCTTCATAGAATATACATGTTTTGCTCTCAATTACTTCCTGCAAAAGGACGAATATAAGATGCTCATGTTAGCCCAGGTCCAGTCTGCCCTAGACCCTGGAGACTGGATGGTGGCTTTAGACCTGCAGGATGCTTATTTCCTTTTCCGTGTAATGCAAGCCCACAGGCACTACTTGCAGTTCATAGTGAGCCTGGGGCATTCTCAGTTCACAGTGTTCCTTTTTGGCCTCAGCAATGCCCTGTGCTATTTACAAAAGTGATGGCGATGGTTGCCTGGACTCTCATTATAGGCCTAACTCTCGGCACCATGTAACTCTCCTCTGGTGTCCTGCCTGCACTAAAAAATGTATTGCAGTTATCTTTTACAAAATGGTATTTGACCTTGGTGTAATTCTTGCACTTGCATAATATTTGTAATTTCTTGCCATTATGACACCTTCTCTCTGAGAAAGATCAATATAATCTTTCTCCAGCAAACCCTACAATCATTTATTGATTCATCCATTATTGCACTCAATAATTCAACCATTCATTTATCCACACACTGATTCGTACACATGCACTGCCTCATCCATCCAATATGTCATATTCTCGCCTTCACCATACACACACAAGTTATAGATTATCATTCCCATGTCAGGGCTGGGAGGGTTGGGTATGGCCATGACAGGCAACATGGTGTGCACACTCAGGGGGGGGTGTTATCAGGCAATTAGCAGTGCGGCAGAACAAGGGCAAGTCATTGTTCCCCGGCACTTCCCTTTATTTGCTGAAGTGATGGTTCTGGTGCCAGACAGGACCTCTAATGACCTGTTAAGAATGAGGAGAGCCCCTGCGTTTTACAGAATGGCTTGGCAACGACCTTGAGGGACATGAGCAGGGCAAGTGCTAGCCCTATACTTTCATGGCTGAGATCTGGGTGTTGCCCTGAGAAGAGGCAGGGTGCTGTCACACCTGACTGCAGTCCATTCAGCCTGAGACACGCAGAGATGTATCTGTGCCCATAAGTCAATTGTTACCCCACGACGGAGGACTGGTGACCCTCACATAACAGATGCGGCACAGGTGAGACAACTAGCCCTTCTTCTCTATTGAACATCCTTAAGGGAGGAGGGGTTGAGTTAGTCTCAGGAGAGTAGCTACAAATGAGGCAAAGTGACATAAGCAAGGTCTGAACCCTAAGATATTGGGCAAGATATAAGTCCACCACAAGAATACCTGGCCCATAAGAGAGTATACAGCATGGGAAAAGACAAGACCACTGGGCCGCAGATTTAAGCCAAAATGGACAAGCATACAAACTCGTCCTTGGCCCTTGTCTTAAACCTCAACAGTAACTGAAGCATCAAATAACATCAGCATGACCACTGATCTAACCTTCTAGCCACTCAGGCTGGCCGTGCTTCTTGGCCTCTATGGAGGGTCAGTACACCCAAGCCATGAAGTGTTTTTTGATTGTTGGTAAGACTTTAAGATGGATTGGTTTGGATGGTCAAGTGGCCCAATAAACACTGCTCTGACATGGGACTTGGCCAGAACATGTAAACCAGCGGAGGGGATGTTCACTGTTGATGTCACAGGAATAACTAGTGAGGGTGATGTTTGGTATCCTAACCCCCTGAAGTCTTTCCCATAAGTAGTCAAAGAGTTTAAGATGCAAAGATCCCTATATTATATACATTTCCAATGAAGACATGTAGTAGGGGACAATCAAAAGGCACTCTCATATCTGCCAGGGTACAAAACAAACTAAAACTAATACTTGGCCTGCTGGGTGGGAAGTAGTAAAGTGCATTCTGGTATGCAACTTCTCAGACAAGATACAGCTGTGGTAAACAGAGGTTAGTCCTTAGATGACAGTGATTGGTGGGAAGCCCAAATGGCAGCCCAAACCCTCATGATTTCAGCAATCGTCCAATTTATTCAATTTATATACATGAACAGAGTATATTTTACAGCAAGGCAACTTTGGAAGTTGGGGAGAGGTTGTGCTGTGAAAGTGAATTATTTTTTTCATGTCATCTGGGCATGCGGGTGGTTCAAAAATACTGTGCACTGTATTCTGAGCCCTAACAAGGGTCCTTTAATTCCCCATCATTCTGTCCTTCAAATAAAACTATTCGGGAAGTGTTGCCAGGACCTGGATTTCTTTTAGCCAAGCGGGATATTGCTAAACATTGGCTATCAGCCCGGGCCATGTACCAAGCACGAGGTTGCCCTTACAAGCATACTCCGATTTGGGCCTGTGGATGGCCCACTATAGGATTACCTTGTGAATTATACATGTTTTATGTTTAGAGTTTGATATTTCTGTGTAATATGCTGAGTTACTTACCTTTTCAGTTATGCCAGCAGCCTTGTCCTACTTGCTCTCGGTGTTATTGTGCTGCAGTTTACCTACACTTGTAATTGTGCAAATACCAATATAAAGAGATGTTAAAAAATCATCCCCAAGTTGGTGTAACACCACAAATACGTAAATGTGTAAGGGTTAAAAGGTGTGTGGTCTCCTTCTTGTCACCAACAACATTAATAGTGTTTACCCCTCCTCGAGGGGATGCATGAGGTTACCCAACATATAGTGCATTACTAGTTTTCTAAAATGTACTTTAGCCCTTCTTCCACATGCAGATTGGCAGAACTGTGATGAAGAGTAAGACTCATATATAGGGGATTACCTATAAGGAAAGATTCAAAGTGTTGGGTAGAATGCTTGAATTAATTCCAACCCCTGCTAATTACTCAGGCCACATTCCGATCCTTCTCATTTTTGGCCACCACATGCAAATCAGCTTGTGCCTATTTCAATAGGAACCATTCAGCATGAATTACCAGGCTTGGTACACAGACAAGAACACAAGCAACTGCAGACAAACCAGTAAGTTATGAACACATTCACTCTTCCTCAAAATCTGAGATAAATGAGACTATAGCAAAGCAATGTGTTGTCTTCTACCTGAAACGTGAACCAACGGATCATGGATAGATGGGACTAACAACTGGTGCGGCACGTGCAGAAGGCACTCTACCCCTTGGATCAAACTTGGAATGCTAGAAGAAAAACATAGCCTCGGCCATTCCACTATTGCAAGCACTGTTCGGAAACAGAGTGAAATGCCAACTTGCCAGAAAATTGCAAGATTGAAAGCCACACTGGACCATTCTTTTTTCTACAAAGTTCATGTGCAGTCCTCCCTTTTGGAAAATGAAATGATAAAATCGTGTGAAATGTTGTCTACAGCAACAATGGCTGTAGGAATGTGTATCTTACCGCTCACTGTAACTGATGTGAAACCCTTCAGAGTATGTTGCACACCAAGATACCAGTGGAGCTGAGTACCGAACACCACCACTGCTTTCATTGAGCAGCAGCAGACTAAACTTGTGCCTCAGGGGTATTCAGCTAAAGAGTGGTACGTTTTCACCATGCCGCTAACTTTGCCTATGTACATCTACACATTATATAGCAGAGATCTGCCTCTAAGAAGCAGGGCAGCGCTTTACAGAGAAGTTTTATAGCAGAAAAAGCATCACATACTTGAGGTGGTGCACAGAACAGTTTGTTGTGAGTGTGCGATCTGGCTGAGACTAAATTGCAGAAACCGGGATGTCACTTTGGAGCGAGGTTGGAATGTAATATTGAGAACTCCACAGCATACTAAACATTGAGATGTTTTTACATTCCATATATGTGCACATTTTGTGCAGTACAGAATTGTTCATATTGATAGGAAGTATTGATTCACATCAGTCCGGCATCGAAGCAGTCATCCAGTTGAAGATCTCTGGCATTCATTGTGAGACCACATGGACTTCTGAAATTGACTTGTATCTGGAGTTTGAGGCCGGTGTCCATCTGGTTCATGCTTAACCTAGTTCCAGGCCTTGTTGAGTAGAGAATCTTTAAGAACAAAATCGGTGACTTCCTTATTTCCATTGTTACGGAGGCCGTAGAACAGAGCCCTTCATACCTCTGCACATTTTATCACTTTGCTTTTCATGGTTCTTAGTTTTCAGCTTTTTTTCTTGTCCGTGACAGATAACATAAAGAACTGCAACGGTCTTATCCATTTTTAGTAGTTTTTTTAAAAGTTCACTTTATTTATAGCATTTTTTTTTGTTTTCAAATTATTTGTATTGGCTTTTCAAGGAAAAGACCCTTATAAATGATAATAACGAGCATTTTAAAGTGGAATAGTAAATATGAAAATTACACTAATTTTAGATCTGGTCTGAAATACTGTGAACCTTACCAGTAGGAAGGCTAAATGAGGTAAAATGTAAGGCTAAATATGTATCGCAGAATGAGAGTTCTTTCATGCAGCTATCCTAAAAGACGATATTGAAAGAATGCAATACGTCAAAGACATGTTTATCTGCAGTTGCTGCATCACTTTAGTTGTGACAGTAACATTTAGGAAGGAAATAACTATGGAACATTTTAGCATACAGTAGCGGTCTGTTATGCAAAGAAGCCGTTAGGTCCTTTGACGCACAGTCTAGTGATATTGTATGCCTGTAATCCAAGCAGAACGCTTGGAATCCAAAGAAAATATTTTTTGCATTTATTTTTTTAATTGTACTTTGATTTCGTTTTAATAAAGAGGAAATACATCGAGAGATAGTATTGTTTAGAGGAGAATTCTACATAATTAATTTGCCTATTGCAGTCTGTCGTTCCTGATCCCCACCCACTCTCTTCTCAAACTGGCTTCGAACGATCAACTTTTTCAGAAGATAATGTATCATTTTCGGTAAAAAATAAGGTCATCAGAAGCTTTAGATTTTCTTTCAACAAAACACGATAAGCTTCCATGGAAAGTTGGCAAAAAAACTCAAGTAAGCAGGACAAAAAACTATTATTTTTCCCTTGGTGTTGGAATACTACCACTTCAAATACAGCAGCAGAGGGGAAGGCGTGCTATTTTTTGCCATAGAATTGACCTTTTCTCTGACTGGCTCTGCAAAGTTTCACTTGCACGCCTAGCTTTGTGTGTGTTGCAAGAGAGGCAGAGCGACAGTGCTTGTAACAGAATTATCACGACTTTGCTTGTAAATTATATTTATCATATGGCATTTTACACCGGTTTTATCAGACCTCCGCTGTGCTGCCTGTGTCACACACTTGCACCAGTAGCATCTGAATGACCCATGGTCACCTCACCTCAAACCGAGCCGCTGGCTGAGCCTAAACTTAATAGGTGCTGTTGTCTGGTGCACAGGTGAGTAGATAAGCTGCAATAAATGTTGCAGCCTCAGAAATCAGCTGTCTTAAGGAACACTGAGTTTTGATGGGATACTTTGCGTAAATCCAGTGAACAGAAGGTAAAAACAACAATTTGCTCGAATCCCTTATTTTGATTTCTCTCTTGTTAGGTCTCGGCTGTCGAAGGCAGCACATGCGCTGCTCTCGGCATTCAAGAGCTTCTTGGGATCAATACAGATTCCAAAGCTCTCGGAGGTGGAGTTGAAGCCCCGCCCATCTTCATGGGCTGGCTTCATCCTGCATGCAAAACGCAGGCTCAGGATTGAAAAGGAGGCTTTTTAGTCCCGCCTTGTTGCCGCCTTGTCTCCTTTTAGCCCCGCTCTCTCACTCGCCGCCTCACACACGCTCCTTCATTAGCTGGGACACACTATGTTTTAATTTGGTGCCGCTGCACAATGCAACGCTTTGTCCACAAACAACGAAATGCCACATAAGTACATTTCAAAAGACAAATCTCACAAATGAGCAGACTGAAAACCAAGCTGCCCTGTTCGTTAATATACCTCTAGATTGTGTACCATCATCAGAACCTGTATGAAATGGAATAATAAAGACAATAATTATAATAACCATGATTAATTGTAAACATTACCAAGTCATAACGGAAGTTCTTGATCTCTGAGCTCAACTCCCTAGTCCGGAGAAAAATCTTTACGTTTATGGGTTCTCCTGCAATGTTCTCTACACTTGCGAAGTGCAAACCCACAGGGCGAGCGAACCAATCGGAATGTTACTTTACAGTGACAGACATGCTGTGGGCGGTGCTAGTAGGGAGATGGGAGCCATATTCCAGTATTAATCTTGCAATTGGTCAGACAACAAGGGCTTGTTCTGGAAAGGATGGCTAATGAGCACCGGAAGTAATGGCTTCATCCACCCGGAAAGGACCGCCCCAGTATTATGAGCCTTCCGTCCTTACGGGAGAATTACATTCGTCATGCTTAAATGCTTTGGAAACTCTAGTGCAGGTGACTAGCCGAATAACTAACAAGGGGACACTTGCCAGCAGATAGAACCGACGCGACAGAGCACGGCATGTGCTCTGCACTTTGTGTCACACTAGCAGGCGATACACTGGCAGTATAGGTGAGTGGCTGCAGTGGTTGTCAATCTGTGGTGGGGCACAACAGTCAAAAGGTGGACCATTATCAGCTAGCAGGTGACACCGTAAAGTGGCTGGGTCAGTGCCTGGTTTTGTATGTTCCTAGTCGCTTTTCTGGGCTACAGAGCAATCATGTATAAGCTCTCTGGACCTTTGAGTTGAACAGTCTGAAGGGTAGTTCATCACATTGCTTCAAACCAGGTGACTCCAATCAGTCCGTGAGCTACCAGAAGCTCGTTGACACGTTTAGAGTAGCAAGAAGCCAAAGTTCATTTAAACGAGCATTAAAAATGCAATAGGTCTCGCCTTTCATTAAAGTAAAGCGATTTACTTTGCTATTCAATACCATTAGCAAAGTAAATGGCTTTAAATTAATCAAAGGCAATACCTATTACATTTTCAATGCTTGTTTTACCATGTCTTCTATTGCTTGGATAGTTCGCCCTGCGCCCCACCACCACCCACCCCACACAGACTTTACTCTCTTCACTCTGTACTCCACTCCCCCCCCCCCCCCCCCCCCCCACCAGCCTTCTGTTCAATGAACTTTTTCAATGGCTCAAACACTGGACGGCCTGCCTGTTTTCAAAAAGCCTATATTTAAGTATGTGTTAGTAGTATAGCACACATCTAGCTGCATGGCAGTGGAGCGCCGTACAGGGCAAAGACAGAGTCAACGTGTGGTTAGATTGTTTGGAGAGGTAGCCAGGTGTGTATATGTTATGTCTGCCAGCCACATTACATTTGTTGAACACATTGAACTGGAGGTGACTTCAGCTGCAAAGCTGCTAGCGTGTCTGTACATCACTGTTGCACAATCTGAATCTATGTACAGTGGCGGCTGCTCCCAATGCAACGTGGTAGGGCTGCAGCGCAGGGAATACCAAAAAAAACCATAGGAAAACATGAAAAAACATAGAATATCACATAAATGACGCTACGTCCGCTGCCTTGCTCCTCTCCCGATCCTCAACTGGTGCACATGATGCAGGTTCTCAGATGCCAATCCTGAAGCTGCTCTCAGACTGGAAATATTAGTACCCAGCATGACAGAAATGCTGGGATTGGGCTGAGTGACCTGGTTTGGTGCTCAGATGAGGCCTGGCAGCCTGTGTCTATCACCCAGCTGTGCAACACAGCTTGGGTTGGAGAAATGTGAAGTGTGCATGTCGATTTTGCCGGCCAAACCAGCATGCTCATTTAGCAGTTCCTATTCACAAAGCAAGATGTACATCTGCAAAATCATGATGTATGTCAATGGATTTTACGATTGATTTCCACATTCACTATAATCTCCCAGGCATGTGTCAGGTCGCCATTGAGTTCTAAACCTTCCAGATGGCAAGTTATCTGTGCATTTCCAGTGTAGTCCTTGTTCACGAGTCACAAATGTCCAGTCCAGTCCTGGCAGAGATTCTGCATGCCTTGGTTTAGGAAATTATATCGGTTTTAAAAATATATTTAATGTATCTTTATCCAAAAAAGTCCTTCCTTTCTCCACACCTCAGGTAAAAATTAGGAATGTTGGTTCACTTTACCCACTCTTCCCGCAAAAGCTTACAATTGATCATTCAGTTAAATGTTTGAAACTGCAAGTAAGTGTGGTACTGTGAACACTCAAATAGCTGAACTCATTTGCACTCGTTTTACATAACCGCTCCTCTGACACGCCCTTGGGAACACCCACTTCTATGCGTGTAGGTACCGCTCACGACTGCCAGAATTCAAGGTGCTTTCCATATCTCTGCATTGATAGGTGGTATCTCGCAAGCTAATGTGGCTTTGCGAATCCCCACAAAGTTAGCATGCTTGAGTTATTACTAGCTCTTGAATTTACACTGGACGGCCTGCCTGTTTTCACATAGCCTATATTTAAGTATGTGTTAGTAGTATAGCACACATCTAGCTGCATGGCAGTGGAGCGCCGTACAGGGCAAAGACAGAGTCAACGTATGGTTAAATTGTTTGGAGAGGTAGCCAGGTGTGTATATGTTATGTCTGCCAGCCACATTACATTTGTTGAACACATTGACCTGGATGTGACTTCAGCTGCAAAGCTGCAGCGTGTCTGTACATCACTGTTAGTTGCACAATCTGAATCTATGTACAGTGGCGGCTGCTCCCAATGCAACGTGGTAGGGCTGCAGCGCAGGGAATACCAAAAAAAAAAACCATAGATAGACATAGAATATCACTTAAATGATGCTACGTCCGCTGCCTTGCTCCTCTCCCGATCCTCGACTGGTGCACGCCCTTGGGAACACCCACTTCTATGCATGTAGGTGCCGCTCACGACTGCCATAATTCCAGGTGCTTTCCATATCTCTGCATTGGTAGGTGGTATCTCGCCAGCTAAACTGGCTCTGCGAATCCCCACAAAGTTAGCATGCTTGAGTTATTACCAGTTCTTGAATTTAGACTTACACGTGTAAAGTATTTGAGACTCTATCTTAGACTCTGTACACAGGCATGTGAATGTTTCTTAGCCGATAATCAAGTAGCTATTTTGACAATATGTAATGCTTAGTTTTCACAATATGCTTAGTTGTCAAAGTATGTAATGATTAGTTTGTTTAATTGATTTCTCTATTTTCCAGATCCAAAATGGTAGACAGAACCATGGTTTTCACTTTATTCTGTGTCTTGTACATCTTATTATAGAAATGGAATTGCTATTTTAAGAAAGGTATTAGTTTGCTCTTGTGTCAGACCTAGCATGCCTTTGCTTAGAATGAGGCAGGCAAGAGTGCGATGTGAGGGACAACTGAATTATCTACAATGTCCCCTTCCCAATGAGGAATTTCTGATGCTTCTTCATTTCCTCTGCGCTTGGATAGACAATTACCATAAAATAACGTGCTCTGTCTGCACTCTTTTATTGTGGTAATTACGTTCATGAATTATCTATGCACGCGTATCCCTACATAGACAGGTCATCGATCCTCGACAGCCGTGAATGAACCTGCAAAAGGATGGGGTGTGTAAAGGTCGTCTCCATTTTTATTTACAAATAACAGTATCAATAGTTAATTATTAATAATTCATTAAACAGAATTTGCAAATATATTGTGAGTCTTGGGTTGTACATTCAATGATACGAGCAATTACAGGAAAGAAACAATGCTGATTACAAAATAAGCATGACCTCCTAGGAGGGGGCATCCGAGAACATTCCTGGCCAATGGCCACCAAGCTCACAGCTAGCACTGCACAGAGAGAATTTATCATTCTGATTACTATAGCCTCCTCCTCTTTCTTTCTCGAAATTCCCATCCTGTTTTAAATCTTACTTCCCTTTCCGTCCTCCCTTGTCCCATGTAAAGAGTTCTCTTGCCTCCTTCCATGTCACGTTCTTATCCTCCTGATTTTACTTGCAGAGCTTCACACGGCTATCATCTTCTCCTTGTTTCTGTTATTTGCGTTGTTTACTGTATTGTAATATAATCCACCCTGGACTTTGTACTGTCTATATTTGATGCATTCATATGATGTAATTTTCCCTTTTAATTTTACATAATCCCCACCTAGTTTGCCTTTCCTTTTAAGGTAGTGCATTGATGTGCAAGTCGGATGGCTGTTGTCTTTTGTAACTATTGCCTCTTGCCTCTTATCCGTAAGGCCTGCCATGGCTGCAGCATGTATTGTGCCACCCCTGGTTTGCCTTCCAAACTGACACCACAGGTCTGTTCTTACATGAGGGTTATGCAGGACACATTTAAGACGTGGGCGGAGTCAAAACGCGGTAGCAGCAGCAACTGAGGAAGGCTACCACGCCAAAATGCATCTTGCCTTGCAGTCCTGAATAAACGCTTCCCAAAGTTCCCCTGAGTGGCCTCTTCTCCTTTCCTACTGGAGGGGTGTTTTGTTTGGATACAATTTGCGCACTAGCCAGAGGTGCGCAGGAAGCCCCGTTCCATAAAGCGGCAGGAGTGATGCTGGCACCAGCTGTTGAAGCTTGTCTTCTTTTTCTCCGAGGTATCAGAACAACTTCTGCCCGCCTTAAGTGCAAGGTCAGTCAAGGACTACTGCCAGGTGCAGCTCGTGACTGCACGAGGAGTCGAAATCACTGCATTATCGTCTCAAGACCCGGCTGCATTGTACATAGGGGCTGGAAAGTAAAGGGGACCCGAGGGAGTTTGTTGGACTTTATTTACAGCGTGAAAATTCCGTTTCATAACTGCGCCTTTACCCTGAACATTGTGTTCCTTCCCCTAGCAATACTTACCAGGAGTGGTGGCTTCTGGGAGTTGAAGTTTCATCTGAGCCACTATGGAAGAATGACCATGTGACTTTGGGGCGGAACTCACTCACCTTCCAATGAGGGTTATACAGGACACATTTAAGACGTGGGTGGAGTCAAAACGCGGTAGCAACGGCAACTGAGGAAGGCTACAACGCCGAAATGCATCTTGCCTTGCTGTCCTGAATAAAAAAAATTTTTGGCCACCCAAGTGAGAGAATGTGATGTCTTTATTCCTCAGCAGCAGGAAAATGTGGATTTCAGAGGCTTTATTTGAATTGATGTGCGTGCAATGGTATATTGGTAAGGTGAACTATGGATGGGTTTGCTGGAGTCTGTGTGGCTTTGATTGTTCACTGCACAGGAAAGTGTTGTAATCCCACCTGGCGCGTGCCTCCTGGACACACATCTGGGCTGCAGTCAAATGCAGACCTGTTTATCCCCAGGTCAGCTAAATGTTATGCATTGGGTGATTGTTTTACCTCGGCCCTGCGTTATTGGTTTTCCTTAGGAAGCTTCAAAGTCGTCGCTTAGGTTGGGCCTTGGCAGCAGTTCCCAATATGCGTTGAAATAAAATCTGTGAAATGTCAGCATCTCTGGGAACTACATGCCTCGGTGCCAGACTATAATGAGAATGCAGCTACGCTGCTAGGCAACGTTGGCCTTCTTAAATTCATAAAGATTTCTCCTCAAACATTGTTTGTGTCTGCAAAGAAAGTCATTTTGTTTTATGGATTCTTCGCCACATATGTTGGTCATAACTCCTGGAAACCAGTGGCCGGAGACTTTCAGCTGCTGCCCACATAAACCAACTTGCCCTGGAATGTATGCGATCTAAATATTAGGTTTGTGCTTTTAGTAGTCCATGGTGCTCTCAGAAAGTTTATTTTAAGGTGATGGTTTACCGGCATTTTCATCTCATAAATACCCATTGCTACATATACAGAAATTATTTAGGTGTGTGTGTTGGTGCCTTTTCATTCGCTTCATCGAAGCTTAGGCGCCCTGTAGATCTTGAATTCATCTACACCAGGCGATCAATAAATTACCTTCTGCATCAAAATATGAATGTTCAATAAAGAGAGTTTGGCAACTTTCTCCACATTAGACACCTTCAGTGCTCGAGGTTTAACAAAGGGCAGCTGGGATTAGGGTGACATGGATGCTAAATTGTTGATTTATTTCCGGTAAACGGGGGAAACGCTTGCAGGGGGTCTTGTATGTATTATATGCATTATTTTCCGCAATTGAACAACCTACTGTGCTTTGGAGAAAATGTTAACAGTAACGCATTGTGATTGTACCCTATATGTCGCTCAACTGAACTCAGTGCTTCGCATTGTCTTTAACAAAATGCTAAGAAAAAGTTACAAAAATTTAAACAAATTGTTGATTTATTTGGTACCGTTTTTCCGCTCAAAAAAGTAGGAAACAAAGTAATAATGCCTTGCCCTAGCTCATCGTTGGGTTATAGTCTCCTACTTGATCTGTGATGTGACTGTTAAGCTGTGCTCTGATTCCCATCACTACCATGTTCACGGACTGGCTACTGTTCGCCAATGTATTGGTCTGTGTGGATTAAGTATGTGTTGCAGATATGTTATTGTACGACGGGCACATCTGCTGCATCTGTACATTGGTGTGAGAGCTACGTTAGATGGTCAGCCATTTTGTAGCTCAAGTACTCACTTTCAAAATAAAGGGCATTGTTCTAGTCTGAAAAAGTCTCCTGTAATCTCATAGATCCTACATTGTCTTAGTCTGATTTATCACTCAATCTGTAGTGATGTTCTTAGGTACACTTTTATATGTTTGTACATACTGAGGCACGGAAGGATCTCGCATACTACCAGTGCCTGTTTGAACGCCTTCTGCAACACTGCACTCTCCTGTGCTTAGTGTGTGTTCATTAACTATGATTGTTATATAGAGACATGGCTAGATAGATTTTGATGTCAGATATGTTTTGAAAAAATAAAAAATCCCACCTAGCGGCCTCTGATCTATCTATACATGCCTATAAAGTGTGAATCTAGCTAGAAGATATCAGCGTACAAGAAGGCTGATGATACATGGTGGAGATCAAGTACAGCTACTCGCAAGGGACGGTGCGATTCATGTAATGTCGAGGGCTTTTGGCGGCTGAAGTTACTTGTAATCTCTACTTAGTCCCCACTCACCTATTTGCAATGAAGGGTTCTAAAGAATAGGGCAGGCTGGCGGGAATAGACGGGGCTTTAGATTGACCGCAGGTAGAGGCATGGCTTTAAGTGGGCTGGGTCTTGACGGTGCTCAGCACTGGCAGTTCTTCAAAGCAGTTGCTGAGACGAGTTTCTATCAGGCTCTCAATTTTTGCAATCAGGGTGAACTAAAAATCTTAACTCTGCAGCAGTACCACCCTTCACTTCCTTTGAGGTAACTGCAAAGAGGCTCGGTATAGTTCTTTCAGAGTCTCATCATTTCAGACCTGAAGCATTTTCAATATTATATACCACAAAGCCATAGTTGTTGCTTGTTTCTTACACCACTAACAACCATTTGCAAAGCCAATAGCACTGACTTGCTGTGGTTGTAATGTTGTTGTATTATATATCTGTATGGAGTGACAGAAGTAGCTAAATACCAGTCGGGCAGCACACTTTGCTAAGCACAGAATTTTAGGTTGCGTATTTTTAAGCCTCGGTTTAATTGCATAAGCCACGCCCCTATAAAATACACTCTAGTTTTTAGGTCTCGCGTCAGCGAAAGACCTTATGTCGCCCGTTTTCGGGAATGTAGACAGGAGAGGGTGCACGAGCGCAGAGCTGCTCAGTTTTCACCTCGTGAGCGCGCACGGCGCCGTGCCCCTCTCCTGTCCACATTCCCTTGCGCAAACACTCACTCACGCATGCACACATACACACACTGCATACACTCACTCACGCATGCGCACATACACACACTGCATACACACACAAACGGCAGCCCCAGGCTTCCTTGTTTAATTACCTGACGAGCAAAACATGCGATCTGGGGCTGTGTGAACAGGCGCTCTCGGGCCCGGGCATCCTGCGCGGGCTCCTATCTCCCGCGGCCGGGTTCCTCTCATTCAGGAGGCATTGTCTGCAGCAGGGCCGGGCTCCGGAGGGCGGCGCTGCGAGCACGGACACACCGGGGCTGGGGCCCGGGCCAAGCGGCCGGCACTGCGCAGCGCTTCCGCTGATAACCTGAACATCCACCCCGCCGGCGAGGCCGGCGTCCCGAAATATATGAAGAGAAATAAATCGCACAAGTGATGCGTATTTTGCTTGATATTGCACACTACTTATCTGGCAAAAATGATAACGTTATTTTATTTCGTTACGAAACTGTGGTGGTAACAAAATTTGGTTGCGTTGTCACGAATGACTGAGCCACGACCGCGCACACCTATGAACTCGCCGTTTTGGCGGGTTTTTACCACAAGGCCTTTCGTTCGCTATGACCCTCCATTATGAACCGACTGGGTTAGCGATGGCTGGTGGCTTGGTTCAGTGTAACCGCCTTCTTCGATAATCTATCAAGTGCACAGAAGATTCCGAGCAGCGTTTACTCCCCTTTCTGCTCAGACCTCAACTTCAGAGCTCTGGAAATGTCCCTCGAGTATTCCAGATGTTATTCAACTATTCACCCGAAATCACAGGATGCGCCGCAGCTGGGATTCGAACCCGGGTTCCTAGGCTCTCTGCTTATCCGATGATTCCTCTATCTCTGAGATTGGAGTTTCAGGTATTCACAATTTATATTTACGCTTTAAGCTGCAAAAGCAAAGCCAGGTCGTAGGATCCAAAGACAGCAGTTTTTTCCACTAGGGCAAATCGCCAGGACTTGCTGTTTACCCTGAATTTTTGGCCTTAATCCTGTTTTTCTTTTGGGTGGGGGCGGATATTTGAGATATTTAAAATTCACACTAGGCAAATCTTGTTTCTTTTAGACACCCTGGAATCAGTGACTGACAGAGCCAAGTTTGGCAAAATCATATCTTAAGCTCGCACTTAGTTAAAGAGCAGGATCGGCCAACAGGCTCAGCAGTTCAACTGTTAATTGCATTCCTTTGGTAACAGCACTTTGTATTATAATACCATAGATCACGGATACATACAGCTGTGTTCTCACATGCCGTCTGCACTTAACAAATCATACACCCTCTGTCACTGCACTTTGCAATTTAACATTATGGTCCCGAGTTCTGACCCTGGTGTTACTATGCTCAGCCTGACTTCGAGCGACCCTTGTATATATGTACCCTCATTTGACATCTGCACTTTTTTAATCGTTCACCTTCGTGTTAGAGATGAATTAATACATTTAAAAAACAATAGCTAGTATGTTCATAAATATTGGTGTCTGTGCCATGTTTGAAGTTTCTTTTCACTTTCTTACCAAACTCGAAACACATTCACGTGGTTAACTTGCCCCTGGCCTTTCCCGTCATGTTCTCCGCACGTCTTTGCTTTCTGCTCTGTAAGCTTTTATTTTATGGGCACTGCAGCAGCAGCCTGTTGGTGTGTAATGTGACTAATTAGAAAACAATTCCATAAAATGAGCTTGTTTTTCTAGTCAGCACTTTCTAACAAAGAAGCAAGGGATTGCTAGGAAGCTACAATTATTCAGCAGGAGAACTGTTCCAGAACTCCATTGCCTTTAGATAACAGCTTGAATCCAATAATAGTCAAATGAACACTCTCAGACTAAAAAGAACCAGAGAATACATGTTTTTTTAGGCTGAAACTTGTCTGGGGTTACTTGCATTCCTTTTAGGAGGTGGCTCCGCCTGGTAGTTCGGGATACACTGTTCCCATGAGAAGCTGGGTCAGAACATGTTTACATAAGGTGAGTCACAGTGGGGGAAAAGCAGTCTAGACTATTGCGAGCATTCCTTCTATCACCTTTGGTGTGTTTGATTTAAAGTCCTAAGTGGTCAACAGTATGCCCAGACTTGTGTTCCTTATCGTTCTTGTGTGTGGGGGTATGTCGGATATTTAAAATTCACTGTAGACAAATATTGTAACTCTCATATTTTGTTTAACAAAATCAGGAGTTCCCAGCTAAAATTAAGATTCTCATCCGCCAAACTTCTCTAAAGGGGAGAGGTAGGTCTACCTTTCTAAAACTCTGATTTCCGACACCATTGGGAGGGTAAGCTAGTGGAGTCTCACTGCACTGAAATAAACATGGTAGGAGGAACGAAGGGTGGGAGAGAGGGGAGCAGGGAGGAAAGAAAGCTAAAGGGGTGACTGAAAGGGCGTATAGCAAGGACGAGAGGAAGGAGACAGAGAAAGGATGGAACATTAATAAAGTGTCGAAAGGGATGAAGAATGGGGGAGAGAGAGAGTGGAGGAAGTGGGGCTAAAGGAAGACAGGTGACAGAGGAGGGAGGGATGGTGTTTATGATGGTGAGAGATAAAAGAAGGAAATAGAAGTGGCAACGAGAAAAAAGGAAAGAAGGGATGAAGGAAGAAGGTAAGAAAGACAGGCGAGAAGGAGAGAAGGAGGCATAACCCGAGGGCCATTGAGTGAGGAAGGGAGGAAAAGCAAGAAATGCAAATGTATTGAAAAACACCAGGAAGAAGTGATGCGAGAACAATAGAGAGGCAGAAAAAAGTGATGCTAACAGCTCTACAGAGATTACTGGACGGCGAGCAGTGGGATTTACTTTCTCTCTCTGCTGGAGAGTGATGATAAGGGCCATACATCTCGCGAGAGACTGCGCCCCCGGTGCCTGGCCCAGCGCCTGCCCTCACCAGCGAGGATAATAAATCCCACCGCTCTCCATTAAGCAGATTGTTTGCGCCACTGGGTAATTGGCGGATCCGTGTCACGGCCGACGGCGCGCCTCCCCCTCGCCCGCTGCTCCCGGGAAGAACCGCAGCTCCACACTGTCTCCTGCCGGCCGCTTCCGCCAGGAAACGGGGTGCGCCACGTGGCGGTGGAAGAAGACGCACACGCAGACTAAAGGCAGGGTGCACGGGTGGACTTTGTAAAATGGAATGCACTTTTCACGTGTGTTAATGAGTCCGACCCCCTCACTGTGCACTACTGCATGCATTATTTACGCCTCAGATTGCTTCAATTGTGATTAAAAGGTGCCCCGCTGCCCGGTGCTCAATGGCTCGGAACACGTAATGCATTCTCCCCGCTGAGTGCAGGTAGGGCCAGGCCTCCAGGGAGCGCCACACTTGAGTTATGAGGGTCCTGGTCTCTTTTTAGGTCTCGCGTCAGCGAAAGACCTTATGTCGCCCGTTTTCGGGAATGTAGACAGGAGAGGGTGCACGAGCGCAGAGCTGCTCAGTTTTCACATCGTGAGCGCGCACGCCGCCGTGCCCCTCTCCTGTCCACATTCCCTTGCGCAAACACTCACTCACGCATGCGCACATACACACACTGCATACACACACACACACACACACGCACACGCGCACTTACACTTACACAGACACGCAGGCACCCAGACAGGCAACCCCCTCCTCCTCCCCCACAGTCACACACGCATACACACAGACTCCAAGACACACGCACGCTCACACACATACACAGCCCGCCGCCACGCGCGCGCCCACACATGCCCCTCCCCCCCCGCAGGCCAGCCACAAAGCGAAGCCCCACTCACCGGCAGCAGGACTCTTCCTCCATTCTTCGGCACCGGGGCGCAGGGTAGGCTCCTGCCTGCTCCGGTGCTGCAACCAATCGCGGCTCTTCCGTGGGAGGCGGGGTAGGCTCCCGCCCTCCTACTGCCTGTTTCCGGTTGTCGCGCCGGCCTGCCTGACTTCCTGGTCGCAGGCCGGCAGAGTGACGGCGGTGATTTGCGGTATTTATTTATTTAGTTATTTATGCATTTTTATATAGCGCGGACTTTACCCAAAGGCGGTATTTATTTATTTATGTATTTATGCATTTTTATATAGCGCGGACTTTACCCGAAGGCGGTATTTATTTATTGTTATTGTGTGTGTGTGGGGAGGGGGTAACCAGATGCAGTGAACTGTTAAAATAAAGGCATCTTTGTGTACATTTTAACACGTACTATTGTACCTGAAAAATGTGTGCTAACTCCCCAAAAAGAGATAGGCACATTGTTTTTTAAAAATCTATCAGGCTAGCTTGTGATATGTTCGATTGAATGATAAATGCAGGGTCGATAGTTAAAGATTTCTGTTTCTGTATTCTAATGGAAAGTGGGTGCGGTCTCTAAGAGAGACTTTTAGTCCATGTGTTTTTTCCAACTTTGCATTGCAGATATGTATATATGAACCAAATAAAGCAATAATTTGAAATGATCTGGTTGTCATTTACGGAATGATATGACATATCTACACATGCTGTTTGTGCTTTTCTTAAAAGGGAAAATAATTTTGCAGTACGTATGAACACATGCAGTGTGTGTGGTAACCTGATAGCTCTGTCTTTTCCCCTGAAATGGGGCACTTTTCTCTCTTTTATGCACAATCTGACGAGGCTTTATAACCAGCGTTCTTTCTGTTTAATACGTTTTATATTTTCTTTCATACTTCTTAGCTCTGTGTTTGTTTAATTCAAGAGGTCTTAATACCAGCAATCCGCATTTTAACAAAAGCTGCAACTCGATGTCAACTACCGTGGTTTTATTGCATACCATCACGTGCAGCCCAATATTTCTGCATGAGTCCGATATCCCTTCATTTGCCCGTTCGCTGTGCACGCACCTGTGCCATTTCTTGCATGTAATTTTATTGTGCCACTATAGCTCTACTGTGTCACCATTGCAAACATTCCAACTTATCGATAGATAAAATGATAGAGACAAAAAGAAAGCTGTGTTTTATGTTTTGACCCTGTACTTATATGTGCATACGTTTGTGTAGTCCATTTCTTCTTGGACTGTGTTGGTGGTATCGGAGTGAATCTTAAACCACCACACACTGAGTGATGTACCCGTCACTGTTTACTATTTCACTTCAACAACTTGAAAACATGAGACAGCACCAGTGTGTTGCTGCTAGCTTTGTAGTAATTTGGTCCTGTTTGGGGTTTCCGTGGCATGAGTTGAACCTTGCGGCATTGGCAGCATGGTGTTTGGCGATGCACAAGGATGCAAACAATCAGACAGGTACGATGAGTGCAGTTCGTTAACGTTATTTCGTAGCATGCCGACTATGCATTTTATGACATTTGCTTCATTCTATCACAGACTGCCTTAGTTCGAAGTAAGGTAGTGAATGGGTGAACACACCATTTGGCAGCTTGTGAGCCTCTCTCCGCACTCATGCTGGTTTGCTTGCAACCGGTATCAGACTTCAAAGTAATCCGTTCCCCCGTCCCCCGTTGCTCGCTGAAGGCTGTCATGCCCAAGATCACACCGACTGTCACTCAGACCTGGCTTCTCCCACTTTGGCTAGGTGAAAAACAATGTTTATATTGGGCGTCCTGGTTTGTACATTCCCAAAATAGTCGAGCGTTGTTGCAGTAAACATTCAAAAAAAGGTTCGGTTTGGGCTCTTTAATAACAACGCCCACCCTTTACTACATTTTCCAGCACACCTGTGTGGTTTCTGTGAAAGTTTTAAATAAAATGTGTTGATCATATCACGGGTACAGCTGTGCTCCTTGCATTCCCTCCTCCCTTTTAGCCCATCCCTTTCAGCAGCAGCTGGCAGGCACCGTAAGGGGCAGAGCAGCGCACACATTTAAACTTTGTTTATTCACTCTCTCTTACCTAACACAGCATAGCACATAACACCCAAGTCTGACACCACATCACACACAGCAGAGCACATCACACTCAGGCCTGACACCACATCACACACAGCAGAGCACATCACACTCATGCCTGACACCATATCACACACAGCAGAGCACATCACACTCATGCCTGACATCCCATCACACACAGCAGAGCACATCACACTCAGGTCTGACACCACATCACACAAAGCAGAGCACATCACACTCAGGTCTGATATGACATCACACCACACACAACCAACACCACACACACACACACCACTACAAACACAACCCCACACACACAACCACCCACACAACCCCACACACAACCCCACACATCACCACACACACACCCACACCCACACAACCACACAGACCCACCCACACAACCACACACACAAAACCACACCCAACCACACACACACAACCACACCCAACCACACACTCAACAACACCCTCACTCTATCTATCTTTCGCCCTCACTCTATCGCCCTCACTCTATCTATCGCCCTCACTCTATCTCCCTCACTCTATTTGTCTATCTAACGCACTCACTCTATCTATCGCCATCACTCTATCTATTGATCGCCCTCACTGTCTATCGCCCTCCCTCCCTCTATCGCCCTCCCTCTATCTATCGCCCTCCCTCCCTCTATCGCCCTCCCTCCCTCTATCGCCCTCCCACTATCTATCCATCGCACTCACTCTATCCATCGCACTGTCTCTATCCATCACACTCACTCTATCCATCGCACTCACTCTATCCATCTCACTCACTCTATCCATCTCACTCACTCTATCCATCTCACTCACTCTATCCATCGCACTCACTCTATCCATCGCATCGCCACAGCATCACTCAGCCCCACCACAACATCACTCAGTGCCACCAAAGCATCAATCTGTGCAACAATTCAACAAAAACAGGTTCAAATATGTTCTCTCAATATTTCAAGCTTTATTACAAATGTCATAAAAAGATGTTAATATTTCACTTCTCTTCTTGGATTTTCATCACAATAAAACACACTGAACATAATCTTCACAAAAGTGATTTACAAAAGTTTAAGCTATTGCCATTATAAATTACAATAACTTTTATGTAAGTATTAATTATTAAAACAAATAAAAGCCATTGTTATTTGTAATATCAATACATCTAAGTCATGTAAATACAACACATATTGCATTACAAATGCTATAGGTGTCACATTTGCGAAAGTTAAAACTATTGGCATTGTAAATGACAAAGCTATTAATTTAGCGATTTTCAAAACCAACACATTAATACAACAATTGTCATTTACCATACCAATAGCTCAAAGTTTCCTAATGCGAGACCTATTGCATTGCAAATGCTTGTTTTTATTGCACTTAAAGCCCCGGGTGGAGGAATACAAGACCCTCCTCCCTTCTCCTTTGTATACAAACCACAAGTAATGTTGGACTCATCGGAACATAAATCTATATAAAGTTGTTTCTCATATTAAATGGGGAAATGTGTGTAGTTTGTTAATCCACGTTGTTTAATAAGCTGCCCTGCGGGGGTGAGTGTGAGCTTTATTAGGTGTTCACACTATGAAGGTGCTAAATCACTTTCTGCTAAGCAGCACATGAATCCAGTCTGGCAGATGCATATTTATTGTTTGAGTAAATCGTATCGAAGCACTTAAAATGAAATGAATCCAAAATGAAGACATCTGAATGTAAAAACAGAAATGGTTCCCCAGTTATTGCCATATTTTAAAAAACCTGTTTTGAGAACATAGTGATGGAATCATGTGAATCAGGCCTATTTGGATATCTGAAGTAATCCACTCCACAGAGGTAAGCAGGGATCACCTTTGTTAGCTTGGTGTTAGAAATGTGACCTCTGGACGGGGTCACCTCAAATTTGTTTCCTTGCTGCTGAACCCTATTTTTGCTGTTTGTGGAACTCTGTGCACTTTACCCCTGCTAACTAGTGGTACAACTCCTGTGCTCTCCCTTTTAACAAGATGAAATTGTCATACCCCTAATTGGCATTCTGAATTTAACTATAAGTCCCTAGTATATTATACAGAGTGCACCCATGGCCTGTAAGTTAAATGTCACCAGTGGAATGCACCCCCCATTGTGCTGCCCACTGCAGAGACAGGGTAAACATGACTGCTGGCCTGTCATGTGTAGCACACTTGTGCAAGTTAAACTGCAAATTCAGTCTGTCAAAAGTCCCCCTTATAACAGGCCTGAACTATGCTTTAAATATTATCAAGTCACCCCTAAGGAGGCCTTACTGCCCATAAGATAGGGTGCATAATATTTACAGGTAGAACATGTAAAGGTTAACATGTCCTTACTGTGAAAAAGCTGACATCTGCAGCCAGTAATTAGCTTTTGACTAGGCATGAATAAGGTGTGAACTTGCTCCCAGGAGCAAAAAATCGGGAGACCTGAATGGATAGAGATGACCTATCTGAACATGACCGAATATGCATGGTGTGGCTGTGTGGAATATTTTTGACAAGTTCCAAATCCTGCCTGAATGTCACATCCTCATGGACAGGTCTGCTGTGGTTTCTCATATGACACTTGGAGGCACACTCCAAAAAGGCCTTCCTACTCACAGACAAATGTTAGCTGACTCTTGGGCAGGACTCTTCTTTTGTCCCAGCCAGATAGGCCCCAATCACAGTGGGCCTCTTTTTGACATTACAGTGTCAAAGCCTGTTTGACAAGTCTGCTGGGTTTACATAACCCATTTGGGCACACTTCAAAGGAGGAAAACAGGATGCCAAACAATGTGTGTGTATCCACTGTCTGGTTGCTGCAGACTCCGCTTTTGTTCTACAAGACTTCTGTTTTTTAGGTTGTTGTGAGTACTGGTCTTGCCTCAACCTGGATTTTAGTGTTAGATGTGGGAGGACACTAGAATTACTATAGTTTACTCCACACACATACACATTCCCAGCCTTGAAAATCCATGTGTAATGTGTCCAAAGACTTTGTCCATCTTGAAAATGCCCAAAGTGGGCAAGGTTACACAACAAACATTTACCCTATTGTTTAGGGTGTCTCCGTGGGAGATTCTCACCCACTAGGTGTGCCAGGCATAAATGTGGCATCTCCAGGAAACCCCTACAGAACATTCCTGGACTTGGAGAAGACCAGAAGAGGACCGTGCCTACTGTCTGAGACCTGAGAAGAGCCTTGAAGACTGGGCCTGCACTCTCTCTTGTACAGAGGGCAAAGAAGTGGACTCCAAGGGTAATAAGGTTGGACAGGTGTTCAAGCTACAGGGATATAGCAAGCTACAAAATGCCTTTCTTGCAACTGCCCAGCTGATTATTGGCAACTGGACCTGGACTGGAACCTGCTTGACACCTGGTGAGTCTCTAAGGGCATCCCCTGACATGCTGGAGGATTTTAGAAGTATACTCCTGTTGTGGATTGGTACTTAAAAGTCAGAAGCTAAAATCTTTGACCAGGACGAACCTGGTTGTTCCATCTGACCTGCGCTCCCATCATGGTCAATATCAAATTGCAGCTAGGTCCCGGGCTACTTCAACCCTTGACTATCATTGGCACTTTATACCTCTTGGAGCTATTTTTACTCAAACTTTTAAAAATTCATCTCTGATTCCCCATATTGAATTATTTTCACTTTGGTGTAATTTTGTTCATTAAAATGTATGCTAGTTTTCTCATTTGTTTTGGGAATTTTATTGTTTTGAATTTTGACGTTATTACTGTCAAAGTTCTGCATGAATGTTTTACACTTTGTCTCTAATTTAAGGCCGTATGCTCTCTGCCATAGCTACTGGAAGAATGAGCTCTGGTTTATTTAGTGACTTTAGTGGTTTATCCTGATGAAGGACTATGATTACTTGAGTTGTGTACTTGTCCCCTTCAACCAATAGCATACTTTATTACACTTTGCCTCAAGAGAAGCAAGCCCCGGAGAAGCTTCATGCGTGTGTTGTGCATAACAAACCAACCATGACAGCAGTACAGTAAGAATTTAAGGAAGTCAATGTTCACACCAAGTTCAGGATAAACCTAAAATGTATAAGTACTATTATAGCAAAAATACTGACACATGGCTAAGAGGGTCAAAGTGCTTGAGAATAAGATTTGATTGTCAATAAGCATTCAATGAAAAAATAGAGTAAATTAAAAAAAAGCAGAAAACCAATGATAAACAGTAATGTATGCAAATGTTATGAAAAACAATGATGCATCTCAATTAAAAATTCGATATAGCAAAAAGTAAGCTAGTCCATTATAAAGACAAGTGGTACCAGGGTCTGCTCCACGGAGCAGGTCTTGATTTAAAGTAAGCGCGCCTTTCCTCTTTGCAGCGTGTGCAGCCGGAACAGCGAGCACATCTACAGCCAGCGAGCGACACGCACCGCTGCCGGCCACAGATTGGGGAAGCAGCGCGGCTGCTAAGCAGTGTGCGCCTAAAAGAAAATAGTGCTCATCGATTACATAACGCCGACTGTGTAACATCGCGAGTAAAAGATCCAGTCGTTATGGGCAGTCACAAAAGGAGACAGGGCGGTTTGAAGGAGGGACTAAGAAGCCTCATATTTAATCGGAATCCACCAGCCAATGAAAAATATGTGCGGAGAGTGGGCGAGGCTTCCACAGCACTTCCACATCATACCATACTACAGCATGCCTCGCAGGGCGAGCAGGGCATGCGCGCTGCAACACTAGTCTCAACCTAAACATTTTAATTAAAAATATATATATATATATATATATATATATATATGAATCTCAAAATATAGAATACTACTTACAATTCCTTAGTGAGTTCATAAAGGTGACCGTATTCTAGGTACCTCAAATTTAAAGCCTTTATGGATGGATGCCAAATAGGGATTATATATATATATATATATATATATATATATATATATATATATATATATATATATATATTTCTTTAAAGTTTTGCCAGATAAGCACCACACGCACTCGGAAGACGTACAGCTATAGGCGTTTATTAACCAAAATAACGCCAATAGCTGTACGTCTTCCGAGTGCGTGTGGTGCTTATCTAGCAAAACTTTAAAGAAATTGAAAATTCTCGGCGGCGGGGTTGCCGAGATATACACGCCACCTGACCACGGGAACCAGATCCCAGCAACCTACCCCGGTTTTGGAATTCATATATATATATATATATATATATCCAACCCTTGCAGTTTACCCCTTCAAGAAGAGCCTCACGAAGTCTGATTTTGCTTCAAATTATTTTAATGGCAGCTTGCAAACAGCGTCTCAATCCGAAGTCGTCTTTGAAGATCAAACGCCAAACGCGTTTCGGGACTTCTCCCTTCGTCAGCGGCGTGTAGTGTGAAAGAGATGAGCATCTTGTTTGCGCACTAATTTAAAGTTCCTGCCCCAGTGGGCGTGGCCACTACGGCCTTGTGGGATCTGTAGTGCATTGTTCAGTGTTCCCAAGTGGGTGTGCTCCCAAGTCTGTGAGTAAACAAAATTAATCCCCAGTGGGTCAAAGTACAAATTCGGGATTTTGCTTCAAATTATTTTAATGGCAGCTTGCAAACAGCGTCTCAATCCAAATCTGAGGCTCTTCTTGTAGGGGTAAACTGCAAGCGTTGGATATATAACGGCCGTCCCGGTCGTAAGAAAGAGCTCACCGCGGCTGCGGGTCCTTGCTGATACCATCCGGTCTCAGCAGTTGGGAACGAAGGATCTGGCACTCGTCAGGGAGTTGCCAGTGACGCTTTTGATGGCACCTACAAAGCGGGACAGAGGTCCGCCCGAATTTGTACTTTGACCCACTGGGGATTAATTTTGTTTACTCACAGACTTGGGAGCACACCCACTTGGGAACACTGAACAATGCACTACAGATCCCACAAGGCCGTAGTGGCCACGCCCACTGGGGCAGGAACTTTAAATTAGTGCGCAAACAAGATGCTCTCATCTCTTTCACACTACACGCCGCTGACGAAGGGAGAAGTCCCGAAACGCGTTTGATCTTCAAAGACGACTTCGGATTGAGGTGCTGTTTGCAAGCTGCCATTAAAATAATTTGAAGCAAAATCAGACTTCGTGAGGCTCTTCTTGAAGGGGTAAACTGCAAGCGTTGGATATATAACGGCCGTCCCGGTCGTAAGAAAGAGCTCACCGCGGCTGCGGGTCCTTGCTGATACCATCCGGTCTCAGCAGTTGGGAACGAAGGATCTGGCACTCGGCAGGGAGTTGCCAGTGACGCTTTTGATGGCACCTACAAAGCAGGACAGAGGTCCGCCCGAATTTGTACATTGACCCACTGGGGATTAATTTTGTTTACTCACAGACTTGGGAGCACACCCACTTGGGAACACTGAACAATGCACTACAGATCCCACAAGGCCGTAGTGGCCACGCCCACTGGGGCAGGAACTTTAAATTAGTGCGCGAACAAGATGCTCTCATCTCTTTCACACTACACGCCGCTGACAAAGGGAGAAGTCCCGAAACGCGTTTGGCGTTTGATCTTCAAAGACGACTTCGGATTGAGACGCTGTTTGCAAGCTGCCATTAAAATAATTTGAAGCAAAATCAGACTTCGTGAGGCTCTTCTTGAAGGGGTAAACTGCAAGCGTTGGATATATATATATATATATATATTTTTTTTTTTAATTTAATTGTTTTAAACTTTTCCGTGAAAGGGGAATAACATTTTCAAAACTGTGATCTTCACTTTTAGCTTCGTCATGTTAACTTGAGGGACAAGTTGGGGTGGGTGCTCGTAGAATTTAGCTTCCAGCATCTTGTAAAAAAAATAGATCCATTGCATTAGTGACATTGTATTGGCGGTTATGATAGTGTAGACTGCAGAACGGTCTGTGTTCGTATTACGTCTTCTCCTTGGCTTTGTAGGACCAAGCGCCACAGCTAAAACAGCCCGAGTCTCCTTGTTCTTATTTCCAGGTTTACCCTAGAAGTGCCTACAGTAAGAGTGCACAAATTTACAAAGCCTCACTTTTATTAACTCATGGTTTTTTTTTGTTCAACATTACCGATAAGCCACTGGTTAATTTTGGGCTTTGTGAGTGGCAGCAGTCCACCTCATCCCTTAATTGTCAGTGCTTCACCCGCCTCGCACCACGATTCCTAGCTGCGGATTGCTTCACAAAATCCATGCAAACCACCCACATTATGCGCATTGTGGTCCACCCAATGCCCACTGTGTCCCCAAGCCCTCTTCACCATTCTTGCCACAGCTAGGCTGCTCTACCCAGTTCATACTGGTGTTCAGAGGCAGGGTACATCGTTCCAAGATGTTGTTTTATTCCCCAGAACACCCCACTCAGAATCCTCCTGGACCAGAAAGTCCCACCATGCTCTTAGAGGGGGAAATGAGAAGAGTTTAGCTACTACACACAGGGGGAATTTACCCTCCTTCCCCTACTGTGCATATACGTTTTAAAATGCATTCACCTCTTGCAGAAAGTTATTCACTTTGCCGTTTTGTACTATACAAGTTTAACATACTTCAGGCCAGAGTAGCAAAATGTTTATGAACTAAAGTACACTTTTTTCACTGAAAATACAATTATGATACTACATTGAGAAATTGTACTATTACGAACTTAAAGGTGACCTTGGGAAAATGAATTAATGAGGGAGTATCCCTTGAGCACCCACACATTTCTAAGTTTGTTGTTATTCAGAGACATTTTCTGGTAGCTTCTTGTACTCCAAAGGCATACAAAACTACTCCCAGAAAGGCAGGAGCAATTGCTTATTCTCGGTGTAAATTTTTTTGAAACCCCCCCATATTTCATGAGGGTTTAGAAATTTTTTTCTTTCCTTCTGTAAAAGATAGGCATAGAAATCTGCATGAGACTGATATGCCCTGTGCTGGAAATGTACAAATGTATTCGATTTCCAGGAGTTGATCTAATGGTGCTTGTAAATCCCTAGAAAGCTAGAAATGTAAAAGTAATACTATGGGAGTACATTTCAGACTTGAGCCAGCCCTGCTGTGTGGATCGGTCCTCTGTAATCTGAATGGGATTGCTATAAAAAGGTAATACCGCTATTGGGAATAGAACCAACAACTATTTTTCCTTTAAAGAAGACTATCAGCATTTTCCTATGCAGTAGTCCTCCTATAATTAATAGAACCAACAACGATTTTTCCTACAACTCAGAATATCAGCATTTTCCTAGGCTGTAGTCCTCTAATATTTTTTCCTCCAAACACATTCCTCAGTATTTTATAATTGTTTCCACGGCATTTCATGGTAAAAGATTGTCCCAACAATGAAATTGTTTGCATTGTCTACAAAGTAGAGAAAATGGGACAAAAGCGTATATTGTTATAATAATTCAGTGCCTCAGAAGTGCTCTAAACTCAAGACATGCTGCACAGTGCCCACACTTTGTCCAGTTCATTGAGTTCAGGATGCAGGGCAAGGGGTGTTGCCAGTGCCCTCCCAGCTACTTGACTATGGCAGGACTCTGGGCCCTGCAGCCACTCTGAGAGGCTAAGCTAGACAGGGGTTCTACGCCTGAGAAGTTGTTTTCTGCAAGCTTGGCCTCGTCAAAGCACACTAACTCAAAGCCTGACAAAGAAAAGCGGTGTAATGCACAAAGGTACATAGCTCATCTGATGAAATGCAATTGTCTTGGCATCCACCATTGTTATGGAACTGCACGGGATGATAAAACACAGGGCTGATCCTACGTATTAAAAGCATAGGTAGCCTGTACAAAGCATTTCAGAAGAAAAATGAGGACAATAAAAAAAAGAACTAGTAGCAATAGATCTGTAACTCCAGCTTCGAGCTGTTCCAGCTAAATTAATCCGTGACATTTTGCTTTTTGTCTGCAAACAGACTACTGTTCCAGATACATTTCCCTATAAAAGGGAGCCTGACTTCCTATCTATAAATAGAACTGGAGGCAAATGAACCAACAGGGTTATAAAATATAACTAGATGGAACAAATCTGTTTCTTGATATTTTACGCCCTGCAAGTAAAATGACTTCTGGGAAGGGCAAATCCCTTTCTCATTAGCGAGAGACCTTTATATAGGTTTTTCTGTGTGTTAGAGAGGCTTTTCAAGAACCTGTTTAAAATATTAAGCCAGAAAAATAGCTCAGTGGGTTAACGTGCGGGTTTGACAGAGTACTGTCTCACTCGGAAGAGACATGACTGGGATGACATTGCCTGCATTTTGAGGGTGATGAATGGAGCACCACTAGTTTGTTAGTGCAATGGAATGCCTATTCTAAGCTCCAAGAAACCATTGACTTTGTATTATGTCAGTCTTTAGAGGTCAATATTAAATCTGATTGCTATCAGTTGTTGTTCGTGCATAATTGATGCACTGAGAAAGCATGATTTGTGATGATGAGCACAATGTGGACTAACTGGCGGACAAGAGGACAGTAATTTACACCTAACCCAGTCCAACTCTGGAGATAAAGGTCTCTGAAACACATTTTGAGAACAACAAATGGTAAAGAAAATATATGTGGGCATGCATGCCCTTTCATTCATTACATATGTAAATATTCTGACTCTCGGACAGGGAATACATTGACACAGAGAGAAAATAGAGTCACTTAAACAGGGAATGAAATGAGAGCAGGACTTAAGTTTGCGCCAGTGGTAGAACCAGAAGATGCTGACGTGCTCTGTGTTAGGAAGGCCTGCAGAAGCACACCGCAGCCGCAATGCAATAGCCACTGACACAGATTTTGCGGTAAGTCGCAAGAGCAGACCAGCAAATGGATGACCAATAAACAGCAGAGACCTCAGTCTGTAACCGACACATTGAACACTGTGACACGTGGTGCCATCTTGTAAACATGTCCAATAAACATATTACCCCCGTTTTCCCCTTTCCACCACACTTGAGCATGACTTTCATGCTCCATTTGCTGGACCTCTCCATGCCTTCTTTTAATGGGTGCACTGTTGTAAGACTTCATGACCTACTGAGGATCTCCCATAGCTCCTTCTTGTATATCACCAGTGACACTGACTGGAGATCTTACCATTCCCTCAGTGATGCTTCTGAGGGATGCCAGTGGGGAATGATGTCTAGCGTCAAGCCGCCATTAAAAGTGTTACAAGAGGCATCTCCTCTGCACTGAATATTCCGGCTATACATTGTTTTGTGAGGCGAGATGGCCACATAAGAGGGTTTGTTCTCTTGGTGTCTGGACAAAAGGTACTCTCGATGCGTGTAGAATGTTACTTGCTGATACTCAAAGGCCTAATATCTTCTACCGTTAGGGAATTCATCCAGCTGAAATCTTTGTCTTACCCTTGTTTGAACTGAAGCCTGAGCTCTATTAGGATTAGGTATCCCTGCCTCGGAGAGCATGATTTGTGCTTCTCAGGACTCCTCCCTGCCTGCGATGATTGTTCCGCTGTATAACTTTTCAAGTGCATAACACTACTATTGGGATAGCTCTTTGCTCACGCTCTCAAAAACCTTAAAAACAGTTGCATGATTACACATAGTCCGTAACATTTGGCAGAGAATAACTACATAATACATTTGTGATGGGCGTTGTCAGTGTTTTTGCACCTGATTTACAGGTTAGGGTAAATAATAGGGAATAGCCTAGAAAGTTGTATTTGACAGTTTGGGTTCGTTAGCCATTTTTATTTATTTATTTTTACTTTTAGCACGGACACAAACTACCAGATCAAACCAGGTGTTAAGCAGCTGCACTAAAAACGGAAATAACACAATTTGCACTACACTCCTATAATCACAAATTGAATTTTCACCTATTTTAGCACTGACTCTTGAGTCTAAATAACCGTGTTAGAAGTAGGCGTCCACCATTAATTCAACATAAATTAAAATAGACCATCTTGTTAGGTGTGACTTGAAAGTGCAATAGATCTTTTTGTTACCAGTGCTTTAAAATGTACATAGAGTAGGTTTGGGAGGAGCATCTCTGTCTCACCTCATGGTATTGGTTGTTTGGTGTATTATCCTGCCTCCTATGGCATGCTTCCAGTGCAGTGCTTGAAGAACTCTTAAGTATTTTGAATCATCTCACATTAATTGTTTTCTCCTAAATACATTGTATACATAAATACATAATGTATTTGTTTTTTTCAATGCAGCATGCGTTTTTAAACATTAACATTTGTTAACATGCTAGACAGACCCCCATTTTCTGTGCCAGTGCTTATTTTTCTTTATGGCGCAGCTTTCCACTTGCAAAGCTTAAGCCAGTCAATTTGACAAGACGCTTCCAACATGATAAAGTTATGTCTGTCAGCTGTATCCTGATTGAATGCTGCAACTTCATTAAGGATATGGCCTATGTCCTTACTTAGGTCTTCTGGTTTCCTCGGGTCTTCATGTTGCAGAACTGTCAGTATTCCCTGAACGATACAAGTTCCTGTGGACTTGAGGAAAAATAGCCATTTAAAAAAAAACTTGAGGTGGGTGTAATTCTTTGCACTAAAAGAAATTCATATGTTGTCAAAGCAAAGTACATTCATGCTTTCTTGCATCTGCACAACTGTCACACTATCGTGAATTGTACATGATCCATTGGCCCATACACTTTCTTTGCATCTTATTTATATTGCTTTTAAGGTTTCAAATTGAGAATTCAATAAGTAGTTCTAGGACTATTAGTTTATGTACAGCTTGGCAACGCAACTGTATCTGGTGCGATATTTGCCTTTTTTTGTAATGCAAACCTGGTCCAATCGCGTTAGAGTGATTTACAGCAGAACCAGACTTTTATACATTTTTTTTAAGCTCAAGGAGATTTAATGATTTGCCCACAATCACAGGATGCTGATCCGAAGCCGAATTCACACCTGTTTCACTGTTACTCAAACTCAAAGCCAGAGTAATATAAATCAATCTCATGAACATACTGTAAAAATACAAGATGATCATAGGAAGACCAACATGGCGTACAATATTGGTCCTCAACAGCAAAGAGCATATAAGAATTTCTGTGGCACATTGCAAAAGATCAGGAAAAGAATTTGATGACTAGACTAGTGGTTTCAAGAACACTCCCCATACATGAAAAAGATTTGCAACATCTATTAAACCCTACACTAAACAAAGAATAGGGGAAACTCAATTGGATCAAGGAAGTAACAAAAGTGTCCGCATCAGTACCTCTGTTTAAGTTCCACAAGCAAATAGTCCTGTATAGCCTGAAGCCACACAATCAGAGATGTCAAGAGAGATCTGTACCTCTCCAAGTCTAAGGGAAGTCTGACTAACCCCAAGGTGGGTTCGCTAATTAAAATGCACTAAGAACATTCAAGAAATATGACCTCATATGCATCATAGTACTTTTCCAGTTTCCAAGAGAAACTTAGCGCCTTCAACACTACTCCCATATTCCAGTCTTTATTTCCAAAGCATCCTTGCATTCCTCCCTTCGTCTGATAGTACCAACTGGTAACACTTCCTTTGTCCTGATCATCATCATCAAAAACTTTATTTCGGCTATTACAGCCTTAAAATCACATTTAGATTTACAACATATTAAAATCCAAGTCAAGAAAAAAGAACAAGATCATAAAGAACACTAGTTAATATACATAGTAATATAAAATCATTTGTTGGGAAGTACACATATGAAAATCATCATTATGGGAAATTTAATCTGTTAAAACATACATTAAATATATAATTTAAACTGAGAATATAAAAAAAAAAGATTATAAACATCCAATGTTTTCATAGCGCCCAGGATCGGAATAGCAGCCAGTTAGCAGGTATTACTATTTCTCTCATGAATTAATCAGCAAATACCTACACTTACAGGCTTAATTTTTACAGAGTCCAGAATCACAACAAATGACAAGTAGGAGATGGTATTACTTATTGTCATATCAATTTTTGAGTAGATGCCTTCGTTTATACCACATTGCAAATAGAAATTTAGAAATTGCAACAACATAAACCTGGTTAGTATCATCTTTTAGGATCCTATTCTATGTAATTTCTAATACCCAGGTTTCTGCAGAGTTGAATAACCCACTTAGACCTAGCCTGCTTGTATGTCAAGCAGAAGAACAATACATGAATTACTGTTTCTCCCTCCACTAGGTGCCCAGGAAACACCAGCTCCAATTTGTATTGGGACGTAATAACCAAAAACCCATAGGTTAGACTAGAGGGGTTAACTGTCTTTAAAATACTTGTCAATTTGTACTCTTTCAAGGCACTAGCTAATGACTTTTTTTGTAAGTACCTAGGCAAGATTCCTCAGGTACGGTCCATAGGTCCTCCCTTCGTATTGCACGAAAAGAATCCCTAATAAAGGACAGTCCTTCTTGAAAATTATTTGACCTTGCCAGATCTTCCTCGCCTCACTATTTCTGAAATACAGTGTGCTTTTTACTACTGAATGAATGCCTTTGGTCTGCACCTGCAGAGGAGAAAACATGCAGAAAAACAACTTTCACCTTAGTATTAAATGTCTCGACAGCAAGCTTAAAGGCCACAATCATGCTAACTTAACAGTTTACTTCAAATGCATATCAATTCTACTACCTATATGTAATCTTATAAATGAAATCTTTAATAAAGGAATCAGACTATTTTATACTGTACTGTTATATGTGGCACAGTAAACTAATACATATTTTGTTAAACAAAAGTGTCACTGGTCACAGTTTATATAGAAAGCATTAAAAACAAATATGATTCATTGAGTTCGAGTTTAAAATATTTGTAGAGCGCGCGTTCACCTAGCGGTTTCATGGCGCTATAGAGTACTGGACCCAAGAGGACAGGAAGATGGAGGGGAAACAGAGAAGGCAGTTATGAGGAAAAGGCTTGCGAAAAGAGAAACTTTTTTAGCGTCTTACGGATGAGTGTATATTGGGTGGAAGATCTGAGGTGAGCGGGGAGAGAGTTCCAGAAAGCAGGGGCAATTGTGGAGAATTTCGCGCCTCCCCACTTTTTGCGCTTAAAACGAAGAACTATCAACAGTTGTTGGGAAGATGAGCGCAGTTCCCTGGCAGGGGCGTAGGCTTTGATTTCCGAAGAGATGAAAGCAGGGGCTGTACCAGCCCGGGCCTGGAAAGTAATGCAGCCCATCTTGAACTGAGCTCGTTCTCGGATAGGGAGCCAGTGTAAGGACTTGAGGAGAGGAGTGACGTGGTGGAATTTGGCCAAGTTGTAAACCAGGCGGGCAGCCTGGTTTTGGACCAGCTGTAATCGTCGCATACTATAAGCGGGCATGCCACAATAAAGGGCATTGCCATAGTCTAGGCGAGAGATTACCATCGCCAGGACTATAAGTTTGAGGGCAGAGACAGAAAAAAACCGAGAGACTTTGCGGATAGTGCGGAGTGAGAGAAACGAAGAGGACACCACTAGACTAACTTTGGAGTGCAGAGTGAGTTGGTCATTCAACTTAACCCCAAGAGTTTTTACAGAGGACGATGGAGAAGGGGGGGGGACCTAGGGAGGGGGGCCAGAAGAGGGAGGTCCAGGGACTGGAGCAGCCACCTGTCAGAACCAGCTCAGTTTTGTCTGGGTTTAACTTCAGGTGGTTGTAATTCATCCAGTCCCGGATGAAGGTCATGACAGACTGGAAATTGGACACGGACTCAGGGGATGGGGATAAGGAAAAAATAAGCTAAAGGTCATCCGCATAATTATAGACGGCGACCTCCATTTGTTGAAGGGCGAAAATAAGAGGGGCAACGTACAAATTAAATAAGAGGGGCGAGGGAGGAGCCCTGGGGAACCCCGCATTGTACTTCGCGGAAGTCCGCCGAGAAGTCGCCCAAGCGCACAGCCTGGGTGCGGTCCCTCAGGAAGGAGGACAGCCAGACCAAGGCCGAGCCTCCAATCCCCGCCGCCCTGACACGGGAAAGTAAGATAGAATGGTCAACCGTGTCAAAGGCGGCGGAGAGATCGAGGAGGACCAGGGCCTGGGGGTGGTTAGTGTCCATGCCCTCTCTGAGGTTGTCGAGGACCGACAGCACCACGGACTCCGTGGAGTGTGCGGGGCGGAAACCAGCCTGGCGGGGGGCTAACACCCTGTTCTCCTCCACAAAGGTACTGAGTGCTCTGGTCACATGACGCTCCAGTACCTTCCCCAGAAAGGGAAGTAATGAGATGGGGCGGTAATTGACAAGAGCGGAAGGGTAAGCGCCAGGTTTTTTAAGAATAGGAACGATGATGGCCGATTTGAGGGGTGGGATAACGATACCCTGGGACAGTGAGCTATTGAGAAATTTAAGAGGGGACTGCACACAAGTCGAGTAGATTTGCTTCAGGATGTGTGCAGGGCAGGGGTCCAAAGGAGAGCCTGTTTTGACCGTAGGCAGAAGGGAAAGAAAGGACGCTTCTGTCAGAAGGGGAAAGGAGTTAAGGCGTGCTCCGACTGACGGACACTGGGGGTCGACAAACGAGGAAGGGGGGGGGATGTTTGCTTTGATGTTGGAGACTTTGTCCAGAAAAAAAGTGTTAAGGGAGTCACATAAGTCCTGGGAAGGGGAAGGTTTGAGGGTAGCTCTGTCAGAATAGGCGAGTTCGTGCACGATGGAGAAGATTTCTTTCGGCTGATTTTCGGCAGCCAGAATTTTTGAAGAGAAGTAAGCATTCTTAGTCGCCAAGATAGATTTTTTGTACACAGACAGGAGGGTGATGTACTGATTTTTAAGATTGGGACAATAATCTCGCCTCCTGGTCCGTTCCGCACGGCGAGTTTTAAGGCCTTAAGTTCCTCATTGAACCAACGGTTCGCGTCATTCGCGCGCCTGAAGGACACCCGCCTGAGGGGGGCGACGGAGTCACAACCTGATCTGAGCCAAGAGTTAGTAGAGTCGGCTTGTGCGGAAGACGACACACCGTGAAGGTCCGGACAGGATGCAGAGAGTGTGACGGAGAGAGAGGCCACGTCCACATGATTCCAGGAGCGTGCCCAGGTGTTTTTGGGAAGAGAGGGCTTGGGAAGTGAACTAAGGTGTAAGGAAAATGATAAAAGCCTGCCTCAACGCGGCTGCCAGACTACTCACAGGTACCAGGAAGTTTGACAACATCTCTCCACACATGAAAGCGCTGAACTGGCTCCCCCTGGAGGCCAGAATCCAGTTGAAATTGGCTTGCACTGTACACAAGGCGCTTTACACAAACTCCCCTGCTTATCTGGCACAGAAATTAGTGATATCCGGAGGAAGCAGAAACTCCAGGTCTGCCGGAAACCTACTGCTTCAACCTGCCTCCTTCAAAAAAAAAAAGAACTTGTAACAGGGCGTTCACCGGAGCAGCACCACGAATCTGGAACTCTCTTCCACCCTCCATCAGAAAAATCCCTATTCTAGCACGCTTCAAAACTGAGACGAAAACCTTCCTCATGGGTAAATTCTTCGCCTAAGGCCTGCCCACAACCTCCCCATTGAATGGGACTAATCTAAGACTACCGCCTCACATATCAAAAGCTACCCACGACGAATACATTTGGAACCTTGCTTTTGTTTCTGTCTATGACAATGAGCGCAACCATTCGTGTGGATCTGTTTGTCCCTGCACCTTAATCTTTTTGCTCAACAATGTATACCGTGTAACGTTTGATCTGTTTGTCCCTGCACCTTAATCTTTTGTTTGCTCAACAATGTATACCGTGTAAAGCGCTCTGATACCCTCACGGGTCATGTTCGCGCTCTATAAAACACAAAAATAAATAAAATAAAATAAATAAATAAAATATCAGGAAGTGATCGGACCAAGTGCAGGGGGAGATAGACAGGGAGGCTACTGGGCAATTAAGGGACCAGATCTGATCAAGGATGTGGCCCGGGATGTGAGTAGGGAGGTGGACATGGGAGTCGAAGTTGAGGGAGCGAAGGGTATCTTTCTCACTAATCCTTGGCAAATGCACTCCATTAACTGCATTTTAGCACACCACCTTACAATCTAAAGCTACAGAAGATTAATAACAGTAACCAGATATCTCTGAAAAGGAAAATTTTAATATGCACACACACACACGTCTCCAGCACACAATAAATGCACCTTCTATACCTTTATTGCACCATATTGCATTGGTATTATTGCATCACACGAGTACATAAGGCCAAAGGTAAATATATAAATGACCTAGCCAAACTTAAAAGGATGGATCCGCAATTATGCTACTCTAAAACATTTAATTTGTTTATGGCTCCTTTGACTTGTATCTCCAAGGAACTTGTGAATACAGTCTCTTGCAATGAAATGCAGAAAGGTGGCGTTGAAAAGGATGGATGGAGGGGTGGATGGATGGATGAATGCAGACATGGATGGATAGAGCAAACCATGGAGTGATGGATGGAGAGAATGGTGTATGGATAAAAAAATGGAGATGATAGATGGAGCAATAGATGGATGATGAGCAAAATGGGCAGAGAGGAGGATGAAGGGATCAGTGGAAAAAGTGTTTCTGGAGAGAAGGATGGATGATGGTTCGATAGACAAAAGACTGAATGGAGAGAAGAATGTCTGGCGAGAAGGGATGGATGGGTGAAAGAAGGGTAGAGAGATGGTCGGGTTGATGGATTGTGACAAGGAAGGATGGAGAGACATCGAATGGATGGAAAAACACTAAAAGAAAGAAGGAAGCCAAGGTGAAAAATTATAAAGAAGAATAGATAGAAAGGGCAAAAGACTGAGATGGTAGGATATTTAAGAATTATCTCAAGTGGTATGACTGACATGTTAGCCAACCTCCTCCACTCACTTAGAGCTGGATGGAACATAGTTCACCGTGGTGAGTGTTGTATTTTTCTGGCTACTTAAGTCAACAAGGAGACCTCCTTTAGGTAAAATGTTATGCACCACACATTAATTTACCACAATACTCTTTACTCACCAGTCAGATGAACAAGAAGGAAATGTATTCAGTATAAAAATAAAAACAAAAAGGTAAAAATATACAAATGTATTCAAATATTATTAAAAGCAGTAAAAACTTAACATATAACAATGTCATCAGATTCTGTATTTTCCTGGCAAAAGCAGGAAAACAAGTTGATATGCAAGACAAATAACAATGTCAGTCAATCAAAACAATTCATTACATATGACATTTCACAAAAAGCAAAAAATATAAAAACAAAATACAATTGGGAATGTACTAAGGAAAAAATCAATTCTTATTCAAAGAGAAAAAATACAATGGTCAAACTTAGATCAATTATAAATTTCCAGTTGTTATATACATCATTCAATATAATTGTCTCTTCAGGCTTAGCGTAGTTTCCACTCTCAAGAGCATCGACACGTTTCGGTGGGCATTATATTTAAAGCCAACACCTTCTTCAGGAAAACACTATTTATTCCCAATTATCACAATAAAATCTGTAACAAATGAAGACAATCACAAATAAATCAAAGTTAATACATAACCTCGTTGTTCAATCATAACATACTACTGGTGGTTAAGAAGCTAAATGAAAAAAGGCAAAATTACATTCATAACACACATACAGCATACATTCAAGACTATATGACAGGGCATCTAACCTCTGGAATGTCGCAAGCCATATAAATTATAATAGTGGTCTTGCACAAAATAGTTCATGGTACTTAAGGAAGCTCAACTTAATACGGAATTTCTTATTTCCATCGTACATTTGTTAAGGTCAGCTACCCTGTAGATAGCAAGTTCTATTATATCGAACTTGCACACACAATTATCTTGCGAACAAAAACTCAGCAGAGTACCTGTCAGTCTTGGGGCAGAAAGGGCCTCCACAGATAAAAGTAACCTGAGGCAAAGGATGGTCAGTAGCTACATCCAAAAGAGGAAATAAGCAGAAAAAATCTCAATTATAAAAACAATCTGAATTCTAATGTCAGTATATCATAATACATAGGAAACAAGTATTACCTATATAGAGCATATAATTGCTGCACCAGTATCTCAGAAAGGTCACACTCAATGTGGCATGCCAAAAACCCTTATCTGAAAGAGACACGTTAGTATTAGATTCCTTACCTTAGAATATCCCCAGGCGTCAGACTGGATCCGGAAACTTTTGCGTAGCAGTACCCTTGCGCGCCGGTAGGCGTCGTCTGCGGCTCCGCGTCCGTCGTCGGCGTCGTGGGTGCCGTGATGACGTCGTCGGAGTACTTAGACGCCGCCTCCGCGTGCTGACGTCAGTTCTTCTTTTTTCCGCGCCAGCAAGCGCAGATTTGGAAAAAGCAGTAACCCTTAGTCAATTTTTGACTAACTTTTTGGATCTTTTTGATCATTTTTCAAAGTCTTCACGACTCCGATCGGTGCCGTAGGGATGCCCGGCTTTAAGTACTGCGAGGATTGCGACCGCACGATGTCGGTCACGGATCCTCACCACCTGTGACCCCAGTCGGCTCGGATGCCGATTTTCGAAGTACCGACGGATAGAGCATTGCTTCCCCTTTTTTCCTGAGCCGTGGCCAGGTGCGGTGAGGTCTGTACCTCTTACGAGTCTGAGTATTCACACGACTCAGAAGAGTGGAGAAAAACGATGCGGACACCTAGTGGATTCAGGTGACCTCTGTATCAGTTTTATCTATGTTGGTTTTGAGCACTGTTTTGTTTCATTATCACTTCGTTGCAGTAGCCATCCGTATATTTGGTCCTGAAGAAAGCAATGACATAACGTATCGATAATTGCTTAAACATGTCGACCTTATAGTATATCCGGGCAGTCTAAATTTTTTTGACTGTTACTGACTACTTTTTAATGTTGGAAGAGTGGGTAGCATCAGAATAAAATCACTTTCAGTACCCCCACATCCAATTTTATGACACCTTTTTATTTTATTTTTTCACACACCTTGTGCACTGCAACATCAGTCCCTCTTTTGTGCCAATATCCTCATAATTGAGTAACAAGACCATAGAAAGACCTGGCTGACCGGTTGAGGGCTCCTTTACCATCTGGGCCCCGCTCCGTGAAAGCTCAGTGGCACCCCTAGTGGTGGTCTTGAAGGAATCCCAAATGATGAAGGGCGGTTCCGTGTGGTGACTGATGGGCATCCTTGCCTGATCACTATGTGGGTCTGTCGAAGGGATGACCTTAGATAGATATATACATGGCAGGGACATTTAGGTTTTCTTGTTGGTTTACACCTTGCGTACACATTTTCTTGTTAGACCCTCTATTTTTTCTGTTGTTCAGTACATGTATGGAACATATCGGAGCCTGGTCTTTAAAACTCCCTCTGGTCCTAACCAATAGTTGATGTTTTTTTCAGGAACGGGGGCACAGTGTTTGTCCATTCTTCCGAGCCTTTTTCGGTCTGCAGACCGCACAAGCGTTTACGTGCATGGCTCGAGTCGGGGTACCACGCGGGTGGACGGCGTCCCCCCACTTATTTTACCGGGTGGACGCCGTCCTCCCTGCTAAACAGCTGGACTTCACTCTTTGGCCTCTCTGGCACTCGGAGCTCGGAGCTCACAGCACGCTGCTCACGCGCTGACTTCTCAGATGCAATCGCATCTAAGGGGTGAGGGAGGGGAGGCAATGAGCCCGATGGTGCAAGCCATCTTTCGTGACGTCACTTCCTGTCGAGACGTCACTTCCAGTGACAGCGTCCCCCCACTTCTTATTTTAGGACTTATGCCCTGTTTAGGTGTGACCTTGACCTGCCCAACAGGACAGCCCCAGTCGAGGCTTGTGACATGTGTACTGTTGAACCTGGGAGACAACCCAACCCTGAGGATGTTGCCAGCCATCAGCAATAATTTGGATGAGAGCAGATATAAATGTGCAGCGCGCTCACTGGCAGATGGCAGCTCAGTTTTTCAGAGATCAAAAAACTGCTGTCATTAATTTAGGTAATGCATACAAATTGCAAAACTGAAATACCAAACTTGTGTAACTTTTTTTTTACAACAAAATGTATTTCTAATTTACAGAACAAAAGGGTATATACAGGCCGACACTGAGATAAGACGGCTGGTTTTTGGTATAGATTACCAGCTGAATTTTATTAAATGCTACTGAAAAATAAGACAGGAAGTTATGGTATGGTAGGAAAGGGTGCAGGGCAACATCACAAATCACATCAGGTGTGAGTGGTGTATTTAATCAAGTTACTACACTGCACTTACTGAAATAAAGATTTTCGTTTTGTACCATACATTTTCTTAAACCACTGCTCCTTATAAAGTATCACTTGAGGTGTTGCACAGGAGATGTAAAAATCACTTATACCTGGCTTGAAAACATAGAAATGTTACTTATGTGTACTAAAAACTTGGAGCTATGTTTGGGCCGCGCCAGTGATGGTCGGGTGACTCTGGTCAGTGGTCACGGAGATAGTGTCAGTCATAGTCTTTGAAATGTCACTCATAATTACACTGAAATTATGAAAATGTCACACAACAGTCTGAAACCTTGGCAGCTATGCAGATATGTGTACAGGTGGAACCCCTGGTTCACTGTTCACTTTGTGTTTGACTCCGAATCTGAAATATGGAGCAACAGCTGTTTGCCAGGCGTGGCTCGTGCAGATAAGAGTGGTGTGGCCGAGTGGTGTGAGGGATTTCGACAGACAATGTGAAATTAATTGTTTAATTTTCCCTCGTGATCATCTGGAGAAATCCTCCCCCTCATCCACATAATCCCCCCCCACCCGGCCGTCCCGCTCTTACCTACATGGGCCACGGCTGCTGTTCGCCCCCTATTTTGGATTTACCACTGAACTACGGAACTTCAAACTATGCCTATGGAAGAATAATGGTCAGTGCATGAACCCTAAGGAAAACATTGGGTGAACTACTTATAATATGCAAATCACTGTGATGTCAAAGGAAGTGTTACCATGAAGAAGAGCTGTCAGCCCATTATAATAATTCCCATAAAAAATGTGAAGGACTTATTTTACAAAAACAACACATTAATATGATCACAAACGCTTGTGAAAGGAATATTTTTTGGTTTTACTTTTTATACAGCTCTTATCTTTTCAACGGGTTAACTTGTAACTAAACTCAGAAATTTATGAAAGTGACAATATTTTTTTTACAGACGCAGGAAGTTGGAAAGTACAAATTTAAACTGTTTTAATGAGGAAACAATGGGTTGGGTGTATTTTTTAAAAATTGAACTTTCTCCTAATGCATGTTTGTTTCCTGCTTTTATTCTTTCTCCTGTTGCATAGCACCAAACTGCTTCATATTTGCAGAAGGGATAATTTTGCCAATTTCCCTGTTCCTCACAGTAGAGGTTCAAAGTTAACCTCTCTTTTTGTCACTCTCCTAAATGACCGTCAAGTTGTCAGTGGGATGGAGGTTTACAAACACCCTGAAGCCAGACTTCAGGCATCCAGTGTTGACAAATGCAAGCAGCTGCAGTGCTGTGGTACAAATTGACATTTCCCAGTATGGTCTAGGAGAATGGAATGCCCTTTCTGAAAATAATGGGGGTGGGGGGATCCCTCTCCACCTGCACCCTCCTCTAATTTGGGCCCTGATAATAGTATTAGGCGTAATTTGCCTGATGCCAAACCCTTGGTGATTCCCACTTATTATATCCTTTATGGTTTTTAGAATTAATGATCTTATAGCCATTATAACTTTTCTTACCTTGTCAAGACAAAGGGAAAACATTTATGACTGACAGGGCACACATTGTGCTGGTGGACGGTGGTAGCTCTTTCTAAGAGGCTGATCCTTCAGTAAGGAAGACTCCTCTGGCTCACCAAACTGATTTGAAAGCCTTATTGCGTATTGCTTTTTATTTCACCCATGTGGAAACAGTGGCTAATAAACTCTTTTCCCGTCTTTGTAACAACTTACTGTAGTGTAGTTCCTACAAATCTGTAGGACCTGCACGTTTATGAAGTATTTAGACTAATTCTAGACACCCCCACAAGATATGTTGGCCTAGAGACCAGCAAGCTCACAGTGCCACAATAAGCCCCCTATCCTTAGCAGGGAGCGAATAGTTTCTGGCAACCACTGAGCATGACAACCCTGACCTCTCGGGGATCGTGAAAACAGATCAGAACCTTTCACTCAGTCAGTCGTGCTTAGAGAAATATACAGAGAATACACAGTGGAACGTTTTCAATATATTTATTGAACAAACATTATTCTTGTATAGAAAACGTGCTGCGATAATCAGTAGACAGAAGCAGATGAAAGTGATTACAAGCACTAAATGCATAAATTGTAGATACAGTTCTTACATATTGCGCAGAATGGTCTTGTACATGATGTTCTAGTCATCGTGATAATGTTGTGCTAGGTTAGATGTGAAACCAAAGTAGTTTCAGGGAAACTAACCAACATTGTCATGCACACAAATATGTACCAAAGGTCACAGCAGAAATGTCATTGTGAAAAATAGAACAATGTAAGAAATGCGCCTCTTTGCCTCATGTGCCTAACCTGAGCACATAACAGTACTGGTGCTCTAAACCCATAATATGCCAAAATGTTTGCTTCGCCCAATGTAATTTCTATATGTCAGTCATTAACGTCTCTAATATTCTGTGCATGCTTTCCTCTAGTTGGTCAATCCCCCTACCCAAACAGAGTAAAAAAATGTACCAACTCAAATAGATTGAGCCTATGTCCACTGATTGCGATCAAACATACGCCCAAAGAACCTATCTAAATCCTTCATATTCAAGGAGAGTAAGCCCATCATACCCACTCGAATAGAGAACACCTAAATCTGCTCAAGTAGAGAAGACCCAAGCTCAAACAGATAACAAATGAACCCACTTACAGAAACCCATACCAACCAGATGAATTTATACCCTCTTAAATCCATCACACCCATATGCACACTAAAGATTAAATTCATACTTTAGCCCTTCAAACTCAGACATTCAAACCCTCACTCTCTAAAGTAAACCCATAGCTACCTACACAGACCCAGCCCATTTATTCTGAAGCCATCAAATCAATCCCCTCTTGAATGAACTCACACCTGCTGTAATTAGCCCTTGGCTACTCAGACTCAATTAGTCAGAATCCCCTAGCAATCAATTAGTCAGTCAAAGGCATTTGTAAAGTGCGCGGCTGCTTCAGGAAAAACGTCCCGGTGCTCCAAGCTAAGAAGACACTACATCAGTTGCTAGCTATATTATATGTTAGTCTGAGTCGAACAAAAACATTTTAGGTTTCTTTTGAAAATAGAGACATATGGTGCCCTGCGGAGATTAACTGGCAGTGTATTTCACAGTGTGGCCTTAAAGGAACAGCCTTCATGTCTAACTTTCAGAAATGTAGGGACCTGCTTCAGTTGTAGGTTATTGGACCAAAGTGACGTGTGTTGCTTGTATGGATGTAGTCTGTCTCCCAGGTGGAATGAGCCAACTCCTGCTAGTGCTTTGAATGCTAGTGTAAGGACATTGAATTTAATGCAATTTGCAAGAGGTAGCCAGTGCAGCAGCTTCAACTGGGGAGAGATAGGCTGTTGAAAAGAAACTCAACAAATAAGTCTGCCAGCTGCGTTTTGAATGATCTGGAGTCTATGAATCAGAAAGGCAGGGAGGCCCAGATATAGGCTATTAGCATAATCCAGAGGGTAAGTTATCATTGTATGAACCACTGTTTCTCGAGTGTTCTCAGGAGCAAGACACAGCAACTTCCTTAAGGCTTTAAGTTTAAGGAAGCACATTGATAAGATCTGCCTGCTTTGGGCAGAAGAAGAAAGAGCAGAATCAAAGATTATACCTATATTTATGGCAAAGGTTGTAGGGGTGTTGGAAGGATTTAGATCTTGAGGCCACCAGAAGTACGAGGAGGGTGGACAACTAGGACCAAAGAAGAGAACTTCAATTTTATCAGAGTTCAACTTAAGGAAGCAAGCCTCTCTCCAGCATGCAACTCATTTGAAGCACTCCTTGAACTTGTTAAAGGCGGCCTTTGAATGTTCCTGGAAGGATACTAAAAGCTGGGTGTCATTCGCCTAAAAGATCACCTTCATACCCGAGGATTTAATCAAGCCCACTAAAGGAGCTATATATTGAATAGAACAGCACTGGTGTTGAGGCTGACCCCCAGGGAATTCATTATATTAGTGGTTTGAGAGGAGATGAAAACGGGCAGAAATAGACCCATTGAGATCTGTCTTCCAGAAAAAATTTCAGTCAAGATCGAACCTTACATTGAATGCCATTCTGATTTAGTATGTTCAGGAGAGTGGCATGGGAGAGTCGAACGCGGTCCACAGGTCCAGGAGTACCACCCTGCCCGAGTGACCTCTATCTAAATTTTCTTTAATAAACTCTGAAACCGCCAGAAGTGCTGTTTTGGTACTGAATCCTGACCGAAAGCCCGAATGCAAGCCATGAATGAGGCCATTTATTTGCACAAAACACGATAACTGGCAGTTCACTAGTTTCTCTAGCACTATCGCTGGTGCAAGTAAGAAGGAAATAGGCCTGAAATTGCTTAGACTTGTCGGGTCAGCATTCAGTTTCTTTCAATCAGTTGGAAATGCGCCAATTTCCAGGGAAGTAATCCAGATTGATTTTGTTAAGCATAGGGTTAACAGAAAGGGCCATTATCCTTAACATTTTGGGATGGCAAGGGTACACAGTTGAGCCAGATTTACATTTCTCCAGTTCCATTAAGAGGCTTGCTCTGAGATGATATGAAATTGGAAAGAAGGGCTTTAGATTATAGGGGGAATAAATAAGCCCGCGTTCCATCCATAGAGCGTGCTGACAAGGTAGAGTACTACTTGTGAATTTTGTCTTCAAAAAGTTGATTACTCATTGCACAGGCCCAGAGATTGATTAAAGATAGTTTAGCGGCCACAGGAGAAAAAAATGACAGTTATATTTGAAACTTCACGGGAAGTATTAGTAGCTGTCGCTATGCGTGAAGAGAAGTACTTTGTCATCGCACTGCAGGATAATTTGCAAAATGTTCTTAAGGTATAATCTTGGCCTCAATGTCATAGGACACTCTACATTTGCGTTCCAACTTATTACAGTGGCTCTATTCTGCCCTTAACCCCTTCGATGCTGGCCCGTTTCCGCCGCTGTGTGGTAAACAAACGAACAGGGCGGGCCGTGACGAACCCCAGCCGTCATCAGCACACGAGCACCGCGGAGCGTGACGGCTGGGGTTCGTCACCAGCATGCAAGGGGTTAAAGCAGATAAGAACCAAGGGGCCGAGATTTTAGTTCTATTTGCCACATGGACTTTCAAGGGTGTCAATTGATCAAGGACATTAGTGATTAATTTTGAAAAGAGCCACGTCCAGGTCTAAAGTGCCCCTTGGAGAGTGAGATGTGTAGCATAGGATTTGAGAGAGAGAAACCTCCGAGATGTTGTGCCAACTTCTTCTCCATTCAGGAGGTGTCGGACTTCTTCCAGTGGAATACCCTATTAAAAGAAAATGGAATAAGAAAATAATCTGACAAGACAATCAGAAGGGGCGCGACCTTTAGGTTAGTGATAATTGAAAAAATCAAGTCCAGAGTATGTCCTGCCTTATGTGTGAGAGATTGGACTAGTTGTACATAGTTCATACCAGCCAAGGTGTCGGTGAGGTGGGCAGCAAAGGAACAACTCGGATCGTCAACATGAACGTTAAAATCATCAAGGATGGTGAAGTTGGTATATTTCAAAGAGAGTCTAGCAGTGGTATCAAACAGTTGAGAGAAACAGCTATTGGTTCAATCAGGTGGTTTATATAATTCCCATACTCCCATTAATAAATTAAACAAAGGCCCACTCTGACATCGAGCCCACTTCAATGACCTAATTTCTCTTTAACCCCCTACACTCTTGCTTAATATAGCCAAATCATATTCACTCAATACGCCCACTCCATTAGATGAAACCCATTGCCACGCATAGAGATTACAGTCTTACTTTTTTCTTTGCGTTGAAATAACTAAAAGACTTTTTCTGATGCAAAGGAAATTACAAATAAATTCCAGTATTACCTTCCACAATTTCTCATGTATCCGTTGCTTTGACTTCCAAAGACATGCGAGCTCAATGTTGATAATACAGTTTTATAAGAGAAGACGTAGTAAGAGGCAGATGTTTTATGTACATATGTATTTGAAAGTTTTTTTCGACCTGTAAAATATTTGAAATGCATTATCTGGAATCTCCATTGCCACGATATTTATGCTCAATTTATCTGGAGGAAAGTTTACATCACAGGAAATACGTGAAGCATAATCAGTGAAAGCATACATTTCTCTTGACTGTAATTAAAGTAATGTACTGAAATTACCAAAACAAGGTTATTTAGAATATATTCTTCGACACATAATTGCAGTTCCAATCCATGCCTAGTAGAAGATAAATTGGAAGGGTACCCGACTTTGTTTTTGTTTCATGTCCTGTTCAGTTCATCTTTGCAAATGGCCTCATTAATGCCCGATGGTATGGGAACTAATTCCTGAACATTTATACCTTTCCAGTTCTCTGCGCCATCGTGTTTGTACAAATGCATGTTTCTTTTAGATCTTCTTTTTACTTAACAAGCACAATTTTTCGTTTCAGGTCCCATGGGAGTAGGACTGAATGAACTGAAACGAAAGGTGTTAATCGGAAATACCCAGCATTACGGGGTAACAGTACCACGTAAGTATATTACAAAAAGCATTTTGTTAAACAAACGTGAAATAATATTTCGCTTACCTTCTCGTTTTAGATGGCGATGGGTGATAGTAAAAACTTGACATTTGTTCACTCACTCTAAATAGTGCAGGTAAAAAAAGGGCAAAGCTTCTGAAGGCTATTACTCCATCGGGTCGTTGGAGGTGTATGTCAGCGGCAGAGACAGAGTAGTTTCCACCACTGACATACTGAGAATCCGCCAGACTCTACATGAGTGGAGCGTACCTTCAGTATGACAAAAGGGTTCTCTCTCGGAGTTGCAACCCCTTTCGCCGCATTCTAAATCAGGCCTTTTGCTTCTTCAGGGACTTCCTGCATTGTACATACGTTTTATGTGTAGGATAAAGGAAGAGAGTTCCAGAGGGCTGAGGCTTAAACAAAGACTAGTTTGTCACCAAAATGTTTGTGTCATACCATATGTATGGAAAGTCTGTTGTAGGCGACCTCAGACATTTTAATGTAACACTATAGTATGTTGTACATGTTGTCAAATGTCATATTAGTCCTAATGCCCAAATTGCTCAAGTCCTCAAGATTATATTTTAGTCACCTGGTCACTCGCCTGCTTGATGTAATCCTCAGACCATTCTACATGTGGTTGAGATGTGATGCCAGAAACTAATCGGATCTCTATTAACTGCCAAAGTTGGACCCTTCCATGGCCTCCACGGTTAACAGTGGTATCTCCCATGATCCTGCTTGTGCCGTAACCATCTACATGGACTAGGAAATCATTGTGCGAAACATAGCTACTAAACTATTACATATATATTGAGTTAGAGCAATTGCATTCTTTGATTGTGACTAAGGATGATAACTGAAGGATGTTGGTCAATTGAGAAATCGATGTATAAGTTTTTAGGAGGTAGACTGTCATCTTACTCCACATAGCCTTCAACAAACTAGCTGAAACGAGTCTCTATCACGCCAGCATCCTGAAAAATGAAAACCTGTACTTCAGCCGATGCCAGAAAATCACTACCACCTGACGTCCCCAGGCTAAATGTGACCTGTTATATAAGGTGTAATTTATTTGCGCAACCCCCCCCCACCCCACCCAAAAAAAGAAATTAACCCAACACAGAGGCATCTGCATGTTCCGTGGGGCATAGTTATTGGGGGTTACTAATGGAACATAGGGACCCTAAAGGTCCCCTTATAAAATGAGAAATTGCCAGTGAAATCAATAATGCCAGTCTCTTTTCACCCAATAGTGCCTCCGTGTTTACCAGTATTACACGAGAAGGCTCCACTTGCTTTTTTCACCTGAAGGCACCACCTCTGAGTGAAACACCCCATAACCCCTGCGGATCTCCAAAACTTCTCTCTAGCAGCTAAAAATATGATTATCTCTATGTTGCTCCTCCTTTAGAACCTAGGTAAATATTATTTCTCTTTCAGATACCCTGTCATGATTTTCTCACTAACGTGTACACTATTCATGCACGTGGCCCAGTACAGTAGCACGTTTGTAGCCATTAATATACACTCAGTACTGCAGTAAAGCAAAACATTAGTGAGATTTACTTCATTATATGCAAAAGTATGCATATAGGTTTTAAAAGGTCGAGTTCTATATCTATTATCGTATCATACTATTTGTATACGTTTGCACAAACGTTAATTTGCCTCTCAGAGGGTAAGGCTCATAAATCGTATATCAATAAACGTGCATCAGTGGTAGTTCAGTTTTTGTAATGATCTAAAAAGCAAGTGTAAATGTTACATTATTTCAAATCAATTTTACTTAGAAAAGAGAAGTAGAAGAAAGAAACAATGAAGCACACTGAATCATTATATTTAAGGACACCTATTGTCATTGGAGCTTATGCTATAGAGGTGGTATTACCAGAACAAGGAAGGTACCCCCTACTGATATAATTTTAGGTCTGGAACAAGGGGGAAATCAAAACCATAAATACAATACAAACATCCCCCTCAACCTGTGTTTCTTCCACTATGCCTGTAAAGTGCTTTATGTTCTGACCCAGAAAACTATACACTATGCATAATTATTCAAAACATTTTTTGATTATTTTTTCTATTTCAACTATTTATTACCACCAAAAAATGCATAAATCACATGTCCACTGTTTGACATATATTTTCATAAGCAGCTCTAGCTGAACATCTCAGAAGAAACTCCTATACGTAGAACATTATTTTGTCCCTCCATGTAGGATGGGGCACTACATTTTATACGTACAGGAGTATGTTGTGATGTGTTCAGCTAGAGCTAATAGTATGAAACTATTGTGAACATGTGATGTATGCATTTATTGTTGCTAATTGTTGAATTATAAAAAATATTTTTAAAAGTTTTATAAATAAGTATGCATTTTGTGTAGAGCTTTCTGGGTCAGGACATAAAGCACTTTACAGGCATAATGGAAGAAATACAGGTCCAGTGAGATATTTATATTGTACTTATAGAGGTGGTGTCGACAGCAGCTGGATGTCTTGTTTGTGTTAGGCTTTATGAGTTGATCGGAAGAAATGTCAATGGTTAGATCAGTGATTCATGGTAAAGTAAATGTGTCCTAGTTGGTAATGGAATGTTAAAGGGCTTAGTGAGAAAGGCAAGTTAACACTGTTACACCTATAGGTTAGATTTTGTAGCTGGTGGAAGTGTGGGATCAAGGAAGTGGTCACAGGCAGACAAGTAAAAGCGCTCAAGGTGAGCATGAAAATAGGGTGCAAACTGATGAATAGCTAAAATGTCACTGACCAGCAGACTTTGAATTGAAGTTACCTTTTTAGGTCTCGCCTCCACACAGCACGAGCCATCTGGTTAGAGAAGACCTATTGTGGTCTTACCATGAATTTACAGTGGACTAGCCACTTGCCCTTTGCTTACCTTTGGTTAGCTTTATTTTCCATCTCATTTGCTTGCTTCTTAACCCATGGCTTTCCTTATCCATCCTGTTCAACTTTGTGTTTGTCCTCTTCTTGCAGCATAGCATCTTTACCATCCTTTGATTCGGCTGCCTTGTATCCTACTTCCACTTACTTTTAGGGACCTTCTGGTTTAGTTTTGCTAAGGCACTCGATGAGAGTGCATGTATTTTCCATCGCTCTCCCTCCAGCGCGTTTCCCCACACCATCTCCTTTCTCACTCCGTGTTGCATTCTTGCTCGTGAGCTTCTCCCCCAAGCCCTTACATTGTACCGCATTAGGTGCTGCTCCTCTCCCTCATGCCCCATTATGTCCCCCTTTCGTCCCACCCGTGGTCTTTTTATAATTTTTTTTAAATTTTCAAAAAGAACCAACCAGCAAATTGCTGCCACACTTTCACCTTAAAAAATCACTTTAACCCCTTCGGTGCTCATGACGGAAGGGTTCCATCATGAGCGTCGGTTGGCCTGTGCTCATGACGGAACCGTTCCGTCATGAGTCCATAGGTTATTTAGAACCTTCAGCACCGCAGAGGAATTCGCGCAGCACTGAAGGGGTTAATCCCTACTTATGTTTTAGTTTTTTTTAATTTACTCCATCTCGGATCCATAAAAAAAACTGATCTTGCTGCATTTTGTAGTCCAGCAAATCTAAAATTATACATGCATAGGTCTACAAAATGATGCTGTGACTGCATCTTTGTGTTTTTTTTTCCTTTTGGCCATGCTACACAGAGTCCAGCATCAATAAAAGTCATTGGCAAAGTCAATATGTCCAAAAGGCGTGACCTGTTGGCCTTGCCAATGCTTGTTTGGATAAGGTAACTAGCTTGATTCTGCAGAATTGATTTGTTTGCTGAAGTGTGAGGAAAGATTGCAAATGGCTTAGACAAGAGGGAGGGAGGTGGTCAAGCAAACTGGCATGCATATTGCACTAAGAATGGTTTATTAGATGATTTGGTTATTTGTGTTTGATACATTGGCAATGAAGAGGGTGTGAGTCGAAGTGACTGATGTAGAGGATGCTGCTGAATGAGAGTTTTTGTTTTGTTGTGTCAGAAATTAAACATCAGGTGTCCAGTGGAGTTGCATACATAGAGGTTAAATTGTAAAGGAAAAAGTGCCTGTGCCCAAGGCTCTGCTCAGAAGCTTGCTGCCAGCACTATTAAATGTTCTTATGCCAAACACCATGGCTGCATGGTCTTGAATCCACCTCCCGCCGCTTTAATCCACTACTAAACACTCTGTCCATTTATCTCACTTGCGCAAGCTACTGGTTACTCGCTCAGTGATGAATTTTTCTCGTCTTCCTTCTTTCCGGCTTTTTTCCGCTTTGTGTGCTTTTTAGGTCGAGCCTAGCAACAGCGCGCAAGCACTGCTCGCTCTGCGAGACAGCTGTAGTATGGGAGAGAAGCCGCGCATACTCTCCTCCCATATTTTCATTGGCTTGTGTCATTGTCTTTCATAAAATCTGGCTTCGGATTTTTTAATACGCTTGTTAGTCCCTTCTTAGTACGGCCTTGTCTTCATTTGTACCCTCCCATGGCGACTGGCCCTTTTACTTCAGTTGTTACACAGGTCCTGTTATTTAGTCTGTAAGGACTTTGAGCTTCTCTTACTGCAGGCCGGACATGCATTGCTTCAGCTAAAACTGCTCATGTTTTTTTTGTTTTTTTAAGCAGCATGGCCGCCACCCTAACATTGGCGCCTGCTTTCAATCACTTAAAACCGGCATTATCTTGTGTCTGTTTCAACCACCCCAAGTAAAATGGATTTTGAAATGATTAGCGAATTAAGTCATGTGAATTCCAGGTATCACATAATCCTGTGCTAATGGGCTGAAGCTGACAACAGTACATCTTTGTTACATGTCATCTGTACTAAAGCCACCTGAGGGGTTGTTTTCAAAAGGCTGTTTTATTAACACCACCAATACCACCACCACCACCACCACCACCCCCAATACCACCACCACCAACACCAGTACCACCACCACCATTACCACCACCCCCACCAATTCCACCGCCAATACCACCACGAATACCACTACCACGAATACCTCTACCACCACCAATACCATCACCACCACCAATACCAACACCACCAATACCAACACCACCACCAATACCACTACCAATACCACCACCACCAATACCACCAGCACCAATACCACTATCACCACCACCACCAATACCATCACCACCACCAATGCCACCACCACCAATGCCACCACCGCCACAAACAACACCACCCATCCAATACTACCACCACCACCAATACCACCACCACTTCCACCAATACCACCGCCACCAATATCACCAACATCACCAATACCACCACCAATACCACTAATGCCAACACCAGTATCACCACCAATACCACCACCAATACCATACCACCATCAATACCACTACCAATACCACCAGTACCAATACCACCAATGCGACCACCAATACCACCACCAATACCATCACCACCGGTACCCCACCACGACCAAAACCACTACCAACAATACCAGTACCACCACCAATACCACCACCAATGCCACCAGCACCACCACCACCACCACCAATACCACCTCCACCAATACCTCCACCACAAATACCACCACCACCACCACCAATACCACCACCATCACCACCACCACCTCAGCGCCTCTTGCTCACTAGTAATAGCAGTTGCACTGTACGAGGCCGGAGCTGTAGCCAAGACATCCCTCCCTCCCTCCATGCCTGCCATAAAGCACAGCCCGCCCTGCACCAGGAGGTGAAGCTAGGGCCCTGCTACAGCTGGAGTGTTTTTTATTAGGCCAAAGATAGCAATGACGTTACGTAATGCCACACTGCACACTCAAATCACGAAGAGGGCAGGAAATAAACCCCCGCTTATCCTCCTGAGCCACGACTCTGTAATCACAGTGCTAAAGGTGTTGGAGCACTTTGTTAGTGTTTATAGCCCAGATCATATTTAACTCTCACTTCGCACTTTGTGTCTGTGTAATTTACAACACTTAGACATCTTCACTGCACTATTTACCTCTACTTTGATGACGTCGCAGGCCGGTCTCTTCCGCTGATATTTACAATCTAACAAGCGGTCGAGAAGGCCCTTTATTGCAATGCAATAGGTCTTGCATTTGCGAGATTTTAAGCTATTCGTATTTTAAATGACAATGCCTTTTATGTATGTTTTAAAATCCAAAACATAAATAAAAGGAATTGTCATTTACAATGCCAATAGCTCAAACTCCTGTTAATTCGAGACCAATTGCATGTAAATGTTTGTTCCTCTTGCAAATGGAAAGTGTCTGATGAGGAAAAATAAGTACCATCCCCAAATATGAGTGCCAGTGGGTCCCACCCGTTCAAATTGAGCACTGTATAGAGTACAATTCTGAGCTGATGGTGTTACTAGTCCTTACCTCATAGGCGCAGCATAATAGGAGGGTGTTTGAAATAAGGGTTCAATATTACTTTGAAATATGATACAACATGTAATCCAGTCAGTTTGTAATTTATTTATCTTAAAGTAGGTGGAGCTGAGCAGTAATGTTTATACAACAAAAAGGGAGGTCTCCTCACAGATCCAATCTAGGGACAAGGAGCGATAGACAAAGAGAATGAACAAATCCTTAATAATACCACACAATCGGGTGTTACTTGTGTACCTTCATAACTCATAAGACCCTTACAAAAATAAACCACATTATATATTCCTCAAAATATACCAACAAACAAAATGATTATATCCAATTAATACATTTTATTCCATACAGTACAAGATATAATTTGCCGATTACAGTGCCACTTGATAAAATTTTAAAAATGTGTTGATACACATCAGTAATAATAAAATACAGTTTGTCCAAAAACAAATAAAAGGACAATTTCACAAATGACAGATAAAAAACAAGTTGTCGACGCAGCGTTTCGGTTTTTGTATTTACACCTTCATCAGGACAAGGTTCTATTCAGTAAAGAAAACATAAAATTAGATATAACAATCACATAATTCTTTTTACATATATATTTCCCTATCTACATTGCTACAATATTTCTTATGATATGATAGTGATAACATCTCTTAATCTAAACAGTGTATCAGGGCACATTGTTTCAGGGGTTTCCGGGTTTTTGAGTTATGCAAGGTCACAAACAGTAGTTAAGAATTTTATGAGCTACATGCTGTAGCTACAATGTCATGTTACTGGATGTATTTATTATTATACATACCTCACTAATAAAAACTTTTAATTATATTTGGAATATGTTCTTCTATTATCAATTCGAGGGGCTTTTCATTAGCCTTCTGGACACCTTCTTCTATTTGGGTGTAATTTTTCATGGGGCAAGATAGAATTACCTCTTGCGGCACAGATACCTTGATGAGAAATAAACCGTAAAGTTTTCTCAGTATTTATTAAAGTATTTATTCAAGCTCAACCTTTATTACTAGGAGAAAGACTTTATTTAGTTCAACATTCAATCCGATGGATTACCTTAAGTTTTTGATGTGTTCTTTTGTTTAGAGGGCAAGGGAGCCACCGTTTTCTTAGGATTTCGAAGTTCTCTCTAAAAATTAATTCAGAAATACATTGTATCCTTGGTTGTTTAATTAACAGGAAATTAATCATCTAAAACTCAGGGAGCTGGAATCCACTTACCCTTAAAAGCAGGGAATCAGCCTAGGGAACTGCGCATGACTGGATTTGACGATGCTTCTGTTTTTTTTTTGTAAGGGTCTTATGAGTTATGAAGGTACACAAGTAACACCCGATTGTGTGGTATTATTTAGGGATTTGTTCATTCGCTGAGCAGTAACGTACACAACCACTGATCCAGACGCAGATCCCTGGGGTGGAACAGCATTCCATTGAGCCACAAAGTCAGACAAGCACCTTCCAGTCAACAGAGGTCTGACCATTTCGACCTCAGCTGCATACTTTGCATTGGCGACCCTTAGAAATGTGCATTAAATTCTAGCGGTTGGGTTTTATCTGCAAAGCTATTTGCCTCCACTGCATTACCCAAAAGGAAAACTGAACAGTGTTGAATATTCAAGAAGCAAATCGGTGTGCTAACTAGCCCTTCCCAATAAAAGCATACATTATGCCAAGCCATCTACTGTTCTGAATGAGAGTCTGGAATCCCTAACCGGGTCCTGAGTCATCTGGCTTCTAGACGGCCAACTTTCTGTTAAAACTCAAAAAGTTAACTTTCACCTGTTCTCTCTCTCACATACACACACACACTCACGATATAAACCTGACACATTTTCATATTTAAGGATATAAGACTAACAGAATATTTTCCTTGAGAAAATACTTTGGCCACTTCAAAAAAATGGTTGTTCCTGCAGATTGCTTCCCCTTCCAGCGGCACGTGGCAGAAGGTTCCATTTTACCCTCTGCTTGTGGCGAAACGTCCGCTTGACCTCCATTTGACACTTATCTTTCCTTATCCTTTTCCTCAGGGAAATTTAAAAACAAATGTTCATACGGAGGTTAAAAAGCACTTTTTTGTTTTTGTGAACACGTCAAACTGTTTAAACCGTCAGGCTAATGGTTGATCCGCTCAAGGGTCCTTGGAAGCAAGTAGATGCTGCACTTTAACTGGGATTCATGACTCTGGCATAAACATCATTTATTTTGAGTTTGACACAGGCATATGATATGTAAGCACAGGGAATTGTGCTCAAAGTTTTTCTTTAGAGCATGGAAGTTATAACTCATATAGTTTTAAGAACTCCAAGTGGAAACACTTGGGCCTACTGCACATTTTGTGTAAACAAAGCTAAGTAACCATCATTTAAAATGTATAATTATCAATCGATGACACTCAAAGAATATATTTTCTTTCCATTATTTAATTCTAGGCCACGTTGCATGAATTCAACTCCCCCCCCCCCCCCCAAAAAAAGAAATGACAATAAGATGCACCATCTCACTTTTTTGTAATCATTCGGTAGCAACTTGTAATGCTTTAAAATTTAAATCGAAGCCAGGACGATTTCATAATTTCTTGATATCTGATTACTGCATTCGGAAATTTGCCATTCAGCAAGCAGGGATTTCCAGCAAATTGTGGAGTATAATATGCTGGCATAAGACCATCCATGTTTTTGTAACGATGATTCTCGGTCAGTGTAGAACTGATCCTGATGGTTGGTGGAGAATGTAATCTAGGTAAATGCACACACCAAGGCAGGGTGAAAGAGGTGTGTGATCCTCGATTGTGTCCTGGGGGTAAGGGCAATTTATGCACTCCCACAAGGGTAATAAACAAGTGCCTTGTTACGTAAATTCAGCTTTAGTGAGAAGACCACCTGGGCTTTATTCCTGGTAGGTCTGGCAGAAAGCAACTGCTTTTCCTCAGAGAAATGCATATAATCTAAGTTGATTCCTACCTGACTAGGTTTCCGATTTAGGCAATCCAGAGCACACAGACAGTGGCTTATTTTAGAAGGAAAGTCTCTTGAGCAGTGCTTAAGTTGAGTCGGGGGTGGTCACCTGCATTCATTTTTGGGAACCGGACATTATTTTTCCTCATCAGAAATTGACCACAAATGGGAAAGAAAGAGAAAGATGGAAAAACTGCCACAAAGGGAAAAAGCAGAGGCCTGCAAGAGTGTAATATAGGGACAGCAGTGCCTCGTAGTGGATTAAAGAGGCATGAGGTGAAGTCAAAAGCACGCAGCCTTGTGCACTGATTTTTAATAGCACCACTGGAACAGAGCTTTTGTCACCAACACATTCTTTTACAAATTTAGCACTGTCTTGTCTTTCAACAATATACCCACCAAATAGAACTAGGTCTCACCTGGTTCAGCTCTCCATGACGTTTAAGGGGGGCATATGGAACAGACAGCCTCCGGATACATTTATTTATTTATTTGTGGAGTGTTTGGTGGGGACAAGCTGCAAAGAGCCTGGCTGAAGCCCATTTTAAAAGCTAAGGGTGTTTGGCCATTAGCATCATAAAACGAAGGTATGCGACTACTAATAGGTGCAGAAGGTCCATTGGTGTATTTTGTATTGCTCCAACATTTTAATGGTATGAAAAGACAGCAAGAGCAGTCCTTCATTCCTGGGCAATGTAATCAGGAGGATGATAGTGGGGTTCCTTTGAAGTAACTAAAAATAGAGCTTAAGCAAAGGGGCACTTTAATTAAAACCCCTGGGCATTGTACATTCATAAAGTTTTTCTCAGTAATAACACACTTATGTATTTGATAATTGTGCATTGACTGACCGTGAAACAGCCTTAAGTGGAAACAATATTCTTTATATTTTGCTAACTGTAGGTAATCCTCCATACATACAGTGAACATCATAGATATTCAAATGATGGTATAAGTGCCACAACTACAGTGTGATGAAGGCCTAGTGATCAAGTGTTGAGAGAGTGCAAATGGGGAATATACAATATAATAAAAATACCCATTTTGGCAGCGAAAAATTGGAGTAAAAAAATGTCAATGTGCTGTTTTAATACACATTCATCAAGGAACCACAACTCTGTGGGTCTTCGGTTTTCACATAAACACAATAGGAGTAGGAAAGGATCGACCTGTGTCTTTGTGCCAAGTGCCTGCAGTGGGAATGCAAGCCTTAATCTGTACACAACAACACATTCACAAGGGGCTTGTGGTCCTGTTTAGAACTAGATTAACTAAGAGAAAGCATGGATTGAAACATTCATGGAGTTAAAGGGCATTCACAATGTCATCCCTAATATCCATTGATAAACGGCTGTTGGGTACGCCCGAGTAAGACCTTTCAAATAACTGAGACTCCTACTCGTCCAAGCGAGAAGTGGTAAAAGTTCATTGAATGCATAATGTCTTACTCCAATTTAAAAAGTGAAAAGAGTCCTAATGATCAAGTGGTCGTTTACTGTGTCCTACGAGAGAAAAATGATCTAGTCATAATTTGTGGGGCTCTTGTGGGGGACCCTCCACATACTCGAAGTGTTTCCACCCGTTTGCCACTCCCATCCACTTGATTAAATTGAGGAATATACTTAATCCTTTCCTGTTTTGCAAATTACCATCAATTCATTATTTTTAAAATCTGTTTTTAGCGCTTTCACTTATGGACAACAATAATCCAGCATTCTAAATCAACATCACAGTATTCACTTATATCGTAGTCCAACCTCTGTCATCATAGCTGAGCAACCCCCTCCCAGTGTTAGATCATATACATGACCAATCCTTTTCCTCTATTTGTGGAATTACCAGAGAATGCCTCAACTCCCCCACTATCACTATGTTTCTCCTAGCCTTGTAACTACCTTCTCATTGTAGTGGGTTCTACCATATCCATTTTGTCATCCCCTGTCGCTGTCTGTGTGTGTTGTGTACTAGTGACTGTGCTCTGCGTCTGTGTCCCTGGGCACTGAGTAGCCTCCTCTGCTTCCCGAGGTGCTTCCAGTATCGCCACCCAGGTTTCTAAGACTTCCATCACTGTGTCATTGTTTCTAGTTTGTCTGATATGTGTCTCCTCTGCCAATGCCCACTCAGCTGTTCCCCTCCTCCTCAATATTATCGAGGGACCACCGCAAGCTGGATGAACCTCCAGTGTATTTTCCCCCTCTGGTTTCTTAATTATGTCCAGAAGACAGTGTCTATGGTGTATTCCAGCTCAAATCCAGTCACCACCCATCAATTCATTATTCTGTTCAGCATTTTGTGGCGCTCACTGTGTTCACGTTGTTCATCCTGTCCCCCAACAGTGGCATAACAGAAAATGATGGGGCACTCCTGCAGAATGTGATGAGGCCCCTGAGTCTCTTATATCTCACTGATATTTATTGGCCATGCACTGAATGGGCCCCTGCAGGTTTGTGGCATGCATTATATCCCTTTGCCCCAACATGGATGGGATGAGAATAGTCTCATGATAGGAGAAAAGTGGGTGATTTTGAAGAAGCCCCCTAATAATATAAGTAGCCACACATTTCTTACTTTCCTTTCAAAATCACAGGACAGGAAATATTTGTAAGTGCTTAAATAGTCCTGCTGCAATTGTGGAAGTGCCTAGAAAAACCATTTCCTGATTGCCCTTCGTGTTTCAAGGTTGTATGTGTTTTATAAGCCATTTCGAAATCCTGTAAAAGTTATCTTTTGTCTTGGTCCAAGAGTCTGCCAATGGTTTCCCTGTCTCCATGAGACGAAGATTACTTAGGTTACATTACTTTAATTTTATAAAGTGCTGCTATTGCCACAATCGTGGCCTCTGACAGTTTAGTTGGAACTAAACTGCAGAGTAATTTGAGACCTCACTTATTTATCTTATGTGTAGAGCAATGTGCTTTAAGTGCTCATCTGTTGGTGTCAATTCTTTTTTATTTATTTTGCAAACAGAAACGTATATTATATATCGTACATTTTCATGCATTGTTCCATTTATCACATACCAGCAATCATACAGCAGCAACACAGACTGGATGAATCTGTATAATACCAACATGAAACGTCTAACTGGTATTTTGATTAAGCATAATACACAAATCAGTGGCGTAGCTGGGCGGAACACGTTTTGGGGGGTCGGCGGGTGTTGTCGAGTTACGACTACCACCACTCCCGGGCCCGTGATCAAATAGTCTGTAGGATAACCCCCCACTTCCTTGGGAACAGGTCGTCCGGCACCCCCCTACACTTACATGCACCAAGGCGGCAAACTTAGGGGCTGCCCGGGTGGCAGTACTTCTAGCTACGCCACCGCCACAAACATATCAGGTTTGATGGGAAAAAGGTCTGCAATAAGTATCAACCCAACAATACTAATTAACAGTTATCATTTAGCTATAAGTGACCCAGTTATTGAACTTTGCTGATTCTAGGTTTTATACGATTCTAGCTGATCCGGATTCACTTATGCCTAGAGAAGGAGATTAAGTCATATATCTCTGCCACAAGAAGTCGGTGCCCCTCGTTCCACGTAGCTCACCCCCTCACTTCTGTGTCCATTTGAACAGTAAATCATAGTGTGTGTGTGTATTGTCCTTGTAGACTGGATTCAGAGGTTCATTAAAAACATGGGCATATCTCCCTATCAACTCTTGCTACAACTTGTAAAAACGGTCCTGGTTGCTAATTTACTATAGTTTCTCAGCAACCTTCCCACGTCCTATGCTACAGCTTGTAGTCATGGTCGCAAACCCAGTTCCGTACCTTTTCTCCGAACATTTCAGGCCTCTGGTATGTTCCTCCATCAGGATGTTCATCCTTGTTCATGCCACTATCCTAGGGCTCCTCTACACCTGCTAAAATGTTTCAAAGGAGTCGCCCTTCTGTACCTAAGAAACTGCCCCATGGCTCATTAAACAGACTCTTCATCATTTAGTCTCGCAATTACCCTTTCATAGGTAGTCATTTTGCACATCTCGTAAAACGAATCATCTTGTGTCGGAAGAAAGGCTGCCTTCCAATGCTTTAATCTGCCCACTTTAGCCACATCTAAAGCCTTTTTCAGCCCTTGTTTAGTATGTTAGGGTAAGTGCCTTTCTGAAAATGTGGCTGTCAGCAACTCATTTTGGATATTGAGTAGGTCAGTAGATGAAGTTGGGCAGAGCTCTGATACATATTTAGAGTTTGATCTTTTTCTGAAGCAATGATTTACTATAATGAGACATGGTACCAATATTTATGAACAGAAGTGCCCATGACAGCTGTGGTCAAAGCAGGTATTTAGCAAGGCCAAGATGGATGCTATTGCAGTAATCCAGCCTAGAAAGCATGCTGCCATTACTTAAATTACTGACAATAACAGTATAGTCAATAACTCGTTTCAAGCTTCTCAGATGGAAAAGACCGTCTTTACACCAGTGATATTTTGGAGGTTCTGAAACTACTCCAAACCCTTCATGTTTAGATTTCTAAACTAGGTAACTCAATCTGGACAGATATCCAGATTGAGCTGCCAGGCAGATTTGGGTAAAGATGCCACTGGCCTCCTCCCACCGTGACTTTGGTTTTCTTGCAGTAACATTGACCAATTCAGTTGTGGGCTTGAGTTTCATCACCATTTCAGTGTCATCAGCATATATAGAGACTGTGAACCCAAACACTTGTAAAAATGTCAAGATTGGCATAATATCAATAGTAAAAAATGTCAGAGACCGAGCTGATTCTTATGGTACTTCAAAGAAAATTGTTTGACAGAATGTCTAACATTAAGGCAAGGACACTTCCTGGGAATGGCCAGGCAGAAGAGATCTTATTCTTTAAAGGATATTGCTGTGTAAATCCCACATATTATAAATGTTCCAAGAGGATGGCATGGTCCTTGGTGTCCAAAGTAGCTGATGAATCACAGTATCTGTACCCTGGCTTTGTTGCCGATGCTTTTCCATCCAAGGTCATTCATTTCTTTGGTATTACCTCCGTATTTCTAAATAAACATTTCTGGATTTAACACTAAAAACTGAAAATCGAGAAAAATAGGGATTTAAGGGTTCAGGAAAGTGGTAATTTAAAGGAATTAAAAAGTAAAAAGGAGATTTTGAGACCCCCCAACAAAACAAAAAAGCGAACAAAGTGCATGTGGTTACCTCATTATGAAAAAAGTGTGACTTAAAAAGAATGGTGGAAGTAAAATTGTCTAAAGAAGACAAACTCGAAGTGATAAAAAAAAAGTTAAAAAAAAGAAATCCCAATGAAGTAAAAACAATTATTTAAAACGGTTTCTTAGTAAACTATTGAAAGTAATGAAGTCTAGTCATTGTGGTGGTCATCACCATTTCACTTCTTATTGAAGATCTGCAGCCTGCCTGCCGGTGTCCTGAATCTCATACTCCACAAAGGGCTGCGGCTGTTCAATGGTCAACATCACCATCAACGTGGATGAGGAGGAGGTTAGAAATGGGCCCTAGAGTGAGGAGCCTAGCTCGCGACTGTAATGGTCGCCCTTTAGCTCGGCTCCCGCAGCCCTCCGTCCTGATTGCCTATCCTGTCTTCTATCCTGTCCGGGGACGACACATTTTTGGGGAATTGGAAACATAACGGCTTGTTTGTACTTACCATCTGACCCCGGGGTCTCGGTGTGCAGCGGCTCCGGAGTTGTGTCCTCCGAGAGATCGGGGCCTCTGCGAGACTTGGACCGGGACCTGGCCGGTGGGATCCGACGGCTCTCGGCCCCGGCCGAGAGAGAGAGAACCAGTGTTGGGAGCCGATGTGCGAAGATCCCGGCGATCCTGACCCGGGCCTGCCCTGGTGGCCGCGCGGCCGATGTGGGTGAGAAGCCCCGGGACCTGATTCTGTGAAGGGGTCTCCCCCCGCCACTGCTTTGTCCGGCGGCCCTGGTCCTCGGTGCCCGGACTCCGCTTGTTTGGGGCGCCGGTGCTGGTGCTGGCGGAGACCCATCTTGGGCGGACATCCTTTTGTCATCGAGGCCGCCCTTGCTGAGACCCCCGGAGCTTGTAAAGTCCTACATTTGCGAACTGTTCTTTCCGGGGGTCTTGGTGGGCGGCGATTGGGCTGATTCACAAAATGGCGGCCGGCCCTCTGGAACGAGAATCACCCTGTGGCGGCGGGCCCGTGTTGCCTAATTGTGTGGGGATCGGATCTGGTGAGCGTGAGCCGACGGTCAGAGATATCCTGGAAGCCCTGAGATCCCTGCACGCATCCCTGGCCCTGGGCGTCTCGGTGGGTCCGCCACGATCTGCCGCCATTTTGGGCGGCCATTTCTTCTTGTCGCCCTCTTGTTTCGATGACTCCATTGCCTCGCCCCCCTCGATTGACTTGAGTGTCTCCACCACTGATCGAAGATCGTGTAGTGTGCCGGTGACTTTGGGGCGCCCTGCTTTTCAAGGTTCGGACCCCGGGGACTTGGATGGTGTACCGCGCCCCTGTTCGACATTGTTGCCTGGAACTATTGGTGGACTGCCTCCTGTGCCTGCTTCGATGACTTTGCATGTGTCTATAATCGGGACCACCTCGCCCGCTCCAGTGGCGCAACTGAACTCCTGTTTTTCATTGCTCGTGCTGCGATTGTTGATGCATCTCTACTTTCCGTTTGGACTTCTGCTCCCTTGCGGATCTATCTACCCCCCACGTAGCTATGCTAGTCACCATTCCACTCGATTATATGCTGATCTCGTATTTAGTATGTGGTTTTCCATTGCCATGTGGTGGGTGGGGTTTGTCGCTCGAAAGGGTTGGGGGTGAAATGTACGACTTCTGTTTGATTCCCGGTATACGATTTAGTAGCACACTTGTTTCTAATCGTAGAAAGGTGGGAGGTCCCCTTCTCATAATGTTTTGTGGCGTGTGATGGGGTGTCGTCCTGGTCTGTTTTTGACTGTGCTTGTCTGGTTGGGCGGAGGGCTGCGGCCGACCGTTTTGATTATAGTTATTCTGCTCCTCCCTCCTGTCTTCTTTTTTCCGCTTTTGTTGCCTTTTTGTCTCGTTCTTCTTTCTTACTTCTCGCTATATTTCGGGTTCTGGTTTAGGGCGACAGGCACGCTGTTTGAAGGGTAGGCCATAGCCTTCTACAGGGGTGCAGGGTGGGACGGGTGGGTTGGGTTCTACTTTTTGTTTGTCTTCTGGTTCTATGGCCCTTTTGTATCTCTTTTTCGTGAGGCCGCGTCTGTCCCGACCTCCTATGGTGTGTTTCGGGTGGGGGGGGTGTGGCGTCGTTGATCCTCCTGCTATGTTTCGGCTGCCTTTCTCCCCGATCGCCATACCCCCACTTGGGCCCCTACTCCTTTTTGTCTCCTGTCTTCCCGCCACAGGGGGCCTGTCGGCGTGTCTTCTTCCTTTTGTTTTTTCATATTTCCTTAATCCCTTTTTATTGTTTTATTTTGTCTCCCCTCCTTTTTCCTTTCCCTTCCTCTTCCCCTTCCCTACTTCGTCCCCCCCCCCTTTTTCCTCCCTGTGTCCTAGAGGTTACTATGACGGGCTGGTTTTGTTGCATTGTCTTTCCGATCCCGCTGTTCTGGCTTGGTAGTGTCTCGGGTGGCGGGCATGTTACGAGGATAATGCTCAGGGGCCGATTGTGTCTCACATATCCTGATTTTCTTGAATGCATTGTATTGTCCCCCCGATATTTTGGCCCCATGCCCCCTTATTAAGGTTGAGGTTGGTTACGGGATGTCGGATGCCTCCGTATTAAAAGTGAGCCTGTCATACGTCTTCTTCCCATATTATAAAATTAAGCCTTCTTTACTCCTGTGTTTTAGCCCATTGGTTCCTGTATCTCTTCTCCCCTTTTACGATTGTACGGCCTCTGCTTTGTATTGATTGATTATGTAATATTTGCCTTGCGACTCCTGATTGTTTTGCACATTGCGGCCGGCCGGCTTGGTTGTAGGCCTCGACTTGTCTCTCCTTTTGATGTCAATAAAGGTTTTCAAAAAAAAAAAAAAAAAGAAATGGGCCCTAGAGATGGCGAACACTGAAACTTATGCAAAATTTAAGCATTTTCTTTCGCCCTGAAGTCCGACATACATAAAGTGAAGAGTTCACCGAGATTTAACCCCTTCCGTGCTCCCGTTGGCCGACGGGAGCACTCCCTCATTGGTGCTGCAAACGACCGTTGGCCGATGCAGCCCTGCCCACCATTTAGAACGCCAGCACTGCGGCTGAATTGCCGCCGCGGTTAAGGCGTTAAGAAGTGCGCAATCAGCATGTTAGTTAAACATGTAATCTGCCCAATCCTTTTTCATGGCAAACAGTTGCACTATGCTTCTAAGTGCAGGTCCCACAAACATTTATTGGAAAAGAACATTGAGTCATTTCAAAGACGAGTAGAGCAATCACTTTCACCTCTTGAAGACAAACAGGTGATTCATAGCATGCTTACTGCTTTTCATCCGACTGTGGTGCGTTGTATCTGAGCTGTGTTTATTAGAACTAAGTGTTTCTGAAGGAGGACAGCTGAGTTTTCTGAACCAAGTACATTCTGGAAATACTGTTTATGGTCCTGTTTGTGCTCCTTTCTTTACTTGTCCTAATACAAAGAGCAAACCAGTTTTATAGTATTGGGAACTGAAGCTTGGAAAGACATAGACACCCGCCCCACCTTTACTGCATTCAAACCCTGGGTAACTACATGTGCACTCCATCAATTTATTGTGAGCCAGGAGTTAATTAAGTACTTTGTGGGTTACAGTCCTTCAGTGCTTAATTTGAGCCAGTGGGCCCATTGGCACTCCTGTTTGGGGACTGGCATTTATTTTTCCTCATCAGACATTTACAGAGACCGATAGAGGGAAAAAGACAATGGGGAAAGAAAGAGGAAGAGAAAGACTGTGAAAAACAATCACAAAGGTAGAAAGCAGGAACTTGCAAGATTGAAATATAGGGGCAGGGAGTGACTAGTGGTGGCTTACAGAGGCATGAGGTGAATTCAATACTATGCAGCCTTGGTATTCAGCACACTGACATTTAATAGCACCTGCCGCCAGCTTCTGAGCAGTGCTTCAGGTGCCGGAAATAATTCTTTTACAAATGAGGTGCTGCATTCCTTCCTTATGGGCACCATATAAAGTAGGTGGCCTGTGAAAGTGTCTGTTTCAAGACAAGAAACCAAATTGAAGAAGGTTTATTGTAGGAGAAAAGTTCCATCTAACCGCTCTAACCGACTCCCAACTTAAACTCAGCTGCTTTCACTTTTATAATGACCTCACTATATTCTACAACTATACAGCACTAAAAAGCACTTGAACAAACAAGATTACTATGTCGTTTAGGATTCATGTCCTCTCTCAATGTCCAATCATCCTGCGTTGTAGATTTACCAAACCTAAATTCATAATCATTCACTCCTGTTGGCTTTACAAGTGTATTGGTATATCTTTCTCGGAATACCTCAAACCAGGATTTACCCATAGTAGAATGCAGCGTAACCCTGTATGTCTCAATCCTCTTGCTCCCTACTACCTTCCAATTCAAAGCTTTGTCTTTAGCCAATGATATTGGTTCTTTCAAAACTCGATTTAAGCTTTCCACCATCCCATTTGTTTTGGGATGATCAAGTGCACACTTCATGTGCTTTATGCCATTTTCAACCAAAAATGTTTCCAATCCTTTAGACGACTGGTTGTACGCCATTATTTGTAAGCAACATCTCAGGAATGCCTTCCGTCCCTCTAAGCTCTTTTGAGAACTTTGCTACATGTTGAGTTTCGATGCCCCTTGTAAAACAATTCTCTAGCCATCTTGAATAAATATGTATTACTACTGCAACATAAGTTTCTTGACCTTCTCCATGAACAGGCCCCAGTATGTCTATCTCACTTTTTCCAAGGACCAGTTTGGTGATCCCTAATTACTATGGGCTGCATCTTGGGCTTCTTCACTTTCACACTCAAAGCACACTGCATACATCCTCTTAACATCCTCTCCACCGGAAGATCAATTTCTGGCCACCATATGAGGAACAGTCTCTCTTGTTATATATGCCTGTAAGACCACTATGAGCTAAGATCATCAGTTTTTCTCCAATTTTGCTCGGAGGGATCAAACTTGTGCCCCTGAACATTAAACCATTGTTCGACGATAATTTGGCCTTTACCCATGAAAAGCTCCTACACTGATCACTTCCTTCTTTCTTAGACTGCCATCCAGCACAAATGAAATCCATCACCTCATGCAAAACTTTATCCAACTCCATGTGCTATTTTTCTTCAGAGATAAACTCATCCCAAATCTTAGACAAATTCCCCCTCATGCCAAAATGATGTCTCTCCTATTTGACTATTCTCTTCATTAGGGATTAATCTGGACAATGCATCAGCCACCTGGTTCACTACTCCTTGAATGTACTTTACATCAAAATCAAACTCCTGGAAAGCCACTACCCACTTGGTAATCCTGCATGACAGTGCATCTATGCTTTTTTATATCTCACACAGTTGTTTATGATCGTTTTCTTATTTAAAAGACTCCACACCATAAAAACCTTTTGAGCTTTCTTTCAGCCAAGTAAACAGCCAGCTCCTCTATTACCAAATTCCTAGTTTATGCTCCTTTCAAGCCTTGTGAGATGAACATGATTGTCCTTTCTGCACCCTGACCACCTTGTTGGAGTACAACTCCTACACACTTATTACTGGCATCCGTCATCCGAATGGACTTCTTCATAGGTTCAAAGTTTTTCAATTTATGTGCCAGACTCAACCTGCTTTTCAACTCAAAAAATGCAGTTTCACATGCAGAATTCCAAACAAAATCCACACCCTTCTTAAGCAAATTCCTCATGTTTCCACTAAGTACAGCAAAGTTCTCAATACATTTATTATAATATTCAGCCATGCCCTGTCCCTAACCGAATTCAGGAAGGATCTCAAGACCTGGCTCTTCGACTAAACCCCAGTGCCGCCACCTTCCTCCCCTCAGCACCTTGAGACCCTCATGGATGAGTAGCTGTGCTCTATAAACCCCTGATTGATTGATTGATTATAATGACCTCACTACAATCTATTACTATACAACACTAAATAGCACTTCAACAAATAAAATTATACATAGCCCTCATTGAAAGCATGGTCCAAAATAAGTTTAGCCTATAGTAGCTACCTGAGACCACTTCTTGATAAACCCACTGGTACCTGGTGGTTTAAAAAAAAACAGCTTTATGATCAGTGATGGATCCAGCTTCTTTAGTATATTGACCAAGGCCTGGCTTCACTTAAATTTGAACTAAGACCATACCCTTCTGCCTAAGGAACACTTGTACTCCTTTGAGTTTTGTATTGCTCCACAAGTGCTTTTGACCAGTTGGACACCTTTAGGTTCACACTGCCCTACAAGTGCTTTATTGAATGCTGTTTACAAGTTAAACCATGGCATGTCCATAAACATTAACCACGGTTGAGGTGGATGGATTGGAAGCAGAAAAGAGTTTTGCTGAATGGCAGTCATTCTGGGTTAAATAGCATCACCAATGCGGCTGTCTCTGTGTTTTTCCTGATTTAAGTTTTCTGGGCATTCATGTGTGAATGGTAAGAGATATGGAAATATATTTGCATTTGGGAAGTGATCTGAACACTTGATGTATAGAGCCACTGCAAATGTATTTCTCACTGTGGATTTTTGCAAATGTCATCACGGGCAGTAAGCATTTTAATTGCCTTCTGACAGTGTGGTGAGTGAACAGCTATGTTGCTCCTGTCAATTGTAGTGTGGTTGTGCCCTATACATAATTTTGAGCTTTTCTTGTCAGACCACCTCTCTGAAAAGCCAACTTTCGTGGAGCAGCATGAGTCATGTATCATGAATACCTAATCCTGGTGCTTCAGTAGACTATGCCTTAGCCCTCTAGGTCTTTCCTGTGTCTGGACTTCCCTGTCTGCTTCTTCATCTTGCTCCCCTTCTGCTTTCCGTTTCCTGCCACCTTCCTCCTTGACTCTCATTTGCTTTTGTGAGTCTAGTATTCGCCATATACACAGTCAGACTCTTGTAGACCTTATATCCCAGCAAAAGAATGTTTTGGTGAAATGGGGCATATGGTTGGGGAGAAACCGAGAGGAAGCCAAGTTGATACAACAAGCATGGGTATAGACAACGTGGCTTGGCAAGCAAGTTCCTATATAAAAATGAAGAGGTGACCCAGCATCACAGTCACTCAAGCCCTGGCACTGAGATGCCGTTGTTTTCAGGCATCTCTTCATGGTAAGACTGCCAATGCGAGCCGTTGACAAACCTATTGCCTTATGCTATACAATCCAGGAGCCATCATTATTATGCTATTGCTTGCTGTCTTTAACAGGTCCCTCCGCTTGCAATTTTGCTGCTCCTCTGGCATTAAATATAGGTTTATTTATTAAACCAATTTCTATGCAGTCAGGCCTCAGTGCCGATAAACAATAATTGGTTAAAACTCCATGTTCTGCACTTCAGTGCTGTTTGTAAGAGCAGAAAATCATAGCTTTCCATGTGCATGCCCAATCATAATGATATATTTACATATAAGTTCGTTTTTTATCCATTTTCTTCTTTTAATTTAATTTTGTTTTTGCTGGTGGGGATACCGTTGACTGCAATACTCCCGTGGATTGATCAATATCCTTTTGTACCGTGAAAACAAAAGTATTCTCCACTTTTCCTCCTTTCTTAGCACGGTTTGTTTTTCCAGTATGGAAAAGTCAAGACACATTGTTCATGAAAGACCAAAGAGGTCAAGACAAACGCCTCCCCCCTTACAACCTTTCTTTTCCCCTCCTGAACCCGTGCACTTTCTCCAATAGTAAGTGAACTTTGTAGTCAAAATTTCCTCAGGTCTTGATTTTGTGAAACCGGATCAGAAAATTGCATCCGCAAATGAAACTGGGTGTTGAGAATTTTTGGTCGATATCGGCAGCCCCAGAATTTCTATAATGGAGCAGAGGGTGACGGGCTGATTTACTGTAGTAGAAAAGTAGCTTAATTCTGGCTTGAAAATTTTATTGATTCATGTAATCCACAATATCGCAAGAATCAAAAAATTGTTCCCCTCAAAATGTGGACATGCTTAGATAAAAAAAAAGCAAAAAAGGACCGGTTCAGGCCAATGTGTTTTGTCAGTCTTAGGCTGGACTTTCATTTCATTTTTGTTTTTTGTTTTGTAACCACGTGCATTAAGTTTAACTCTTATTAATACATGCCGTTTAATACAGTTTCTTTACCGGTCTAGTAGCTGTGTGAGTGGTCAGGAGCTCTGTAGCACTATGAAGACTCTTGCCTCTTTTAGTTGATAGAGGGGTGCAGCATGCACAGTGGAGTTCCTGCAGTTTATTCCCTATTTTTGTTAAGGCACGGGCATCAAGCAAGGTACCACCATTTCATTTCAGAGGTTTAGTTTACCCAATATGCCACGGGTGCCTTACAGCTCAGCAAATCTGCCCTTTGGCAATATTTTTGTTACAGCTCTACAGCTTACACCTTAGGCCTAATTTCCCCACTAGTGACAACACATTTAACAGTATGATCCCTTAAAGAAAATATTGTGCTTTAGTTTTACACGGAAAGTAAGGGCATAAATCAAGAAAGGAATATTTTCTATCAGTATGATAAAGCCTGTCGTTATTGCTGTTTGCAGCATGAAGCCTTTCAATAAAAGTTGCATTTTCCTACAACATTCAAAGTTCAGTGGTAATATTTGATGCACAGAATACGAAAACTGATTTCATTGCATGACTTCTCTATGGCACAGTAAGATCCTGAAATGTTGAACATGTAACACTTGCACCCTGATGTGTTAATTCTTTTTGAGTAGAAAGTGAAAGCACTTGGAGACATTTCATTTCTTATGCTGCGTTTTTTTTAGTGTTTATTATTTAACAATAAAGCTTTTTTGAAATGTGCGTTTTTTCAAATTAATTCCTAGACACGACCAGACCAAAAAGGAGCCAGGAAAGCGACGGCGTGGAGTACATTTTCATCTCCAAGCACTTGTTCGAGACAGACATACAAAATAACAAGTAGGTTGGAGCGACCTCTGTTTCTCTTTTATTGTGCATCATGGAATGTATAGACTCGCAAGCGCTGCCAACCTCTGGTAACTGTTTCCTGCAAGTGATATTTAAACATTTGTATACCGCACGTTCGTCAGCACTAATTTTACAAATGCCAAAGTTACCTTTAAAGGCCCTGGGAGAGCAGGAAGCCTGTACAAATATTGATTTTTTCCATCTGAAGTTCACGAATGACTGCCAAATGTGTTCTCGTTCGAGCCCCTGAGGCTTCATAGCTCTGCCTAAGGTGCAGGCATTCATTCCCTCCAAGGCCCTAGAGAAGCAAGTGCCTTGTAGTAAAATGCTGCTGCTACCTGTGCAAATTATCAGGACACTATGCACACTGACCCATCTGTTTTCACATCGAGAGCATCCAGAGCAAGTATTGTCAGGAGGGCAGCCAGATATACTGTCTGAAACCCTGCCTCAAATAGACTGCAGAGGCCGGACTCACACATGTACTGTTGTAGCTGAGCGACACATAGGGGCTCAAAGAGCATCATTCACAAGTACACTTCCTATTAGTGAACTACAAAACATAACTATCGCCATGTAAATGGAAAGTACACAGGGCTTTAAGTGGGCCGGGTCCTGCCATTGCGGAGCAGCGGCAGTTCTTAAAAGCAGGTACCGAGACGGGTCCCTCTCGGGCTCTCCATTTTTGCCCTCACCCTCAGGGTGAGAAAAACTCTACACTCTGCAGCAGTGCAACGCTTCACTGCCTTTGATGCAACTTCAAAGAGACTCCTTTTAGTTCTTTCACAGTCTCACCATTTCAGAACTGAAGCATTTTCAATATTCCATACAACAAATAGTTGTTGCTTATATATCTTCTGCATCTAACAAGGATTGACAAAGCCAATAGTCCTGGCTTGTTGTGGGTGTAATGCATTATAAATCTGGATGCAATGACTGAAACAGAAAAAAAACAGTTGTCCTCACCCTATGCTAAGCACTGATTTTTAGCTTAAGTATTTTTAAGCCAAGCCCTTAATTTCATGGGCCACGTCCCTTTGAGAGACCTCGCAATTTTTTCATCTCACTTAAAGCCCAGAAAGTACACCTACATGGGCGGGGGTGTCACATGAGGAGGCATCTGGAGTCTTTGCCCTTGGTCTCCTGCGCTTTCAAGGGCCCTATACTCTTGCTAGAAAAATATTTTTTATCGGAAATAAATAGAAATGCAGGCTTATTCATGGTGAGGCAGATAACTGCCTCGCCACTAGGTGTGTCATGGTACTTATAGAGCGCACTGTCACCCGACGGTCACCTTGCGGTGTCGCCTATTCGGTTTCCTGGCGCTGATACTCATACCGCTGTGGAACCCCTCCTGGCTTTCCCTGTGAAGTGTCCACTCCTGGGCACCCCCAGGGTGAAGCCAGGCATCCTTAGCGCTGTTGGGGCCAGTGTGGAGGGTAAGCAAGCTATTGCCCAGAGTTGCAGCGTGGGGCCCGTGATTAGAATAGGCACCGTGGCGAGAATTATCAGGTCCGAGGAAATTGAGCCCGAGACCCCGCCGAGGCGGGAATCGAACCCTGGTCCCTGGCCAGAACTCTGCATCAGGGTCTGCCGCTCTAACCATTGAGCCACACTCCTCCACAATACTATCTTTTATTTTTCGTGGGTGCTATTTATTTTCTATATAAGAGGTTAATGCCAGAGTGGGGACCTGCAAAGTCTTTTTGACCCATCCCACTAAAGTTGCTTAGAGGCCCTAATATTGTATCGTTCTGAGCGACAGTATTTTTTCTCTCAAGCAAAAGATGAGCCGGCACAAACACGTGGGGATTCATAAACTTTTTGTAGTTGGTTTCCCACCCCCAAAAACAGCCTAAGATCTGCTCTAAGTCATGGCAGGCAAAATCAGGTTTCATTGAGGTGAAATCATCTATAAACCTAGCTTAAAGTGTGAGAGGGATTTCTCCATGGTGAAAAATATTTTTCACCCTTGGGTAAAAAATGACTCCATGCATAAGCAATGATGCTTTTCACTTACCTCTCCAGAAATGCTCTTGCTACATTTCTATCCGTGTCAATAGGAATGTATGTATGTCTCATAAGTACCAACAATTCTCCTGGAATTCTATGTGAAAGTCAGAAATGTACTCTAAACAGAGATGTGACTATCATTCATGACACGGCCTTAAGGGATTTGTTCGGTAGATTGGACTTCGATGCTTCAGTAGTTATTTTTTTCTTCTTTTTGTCTTGGGCCTCATATCTCTAAAAGTGCTACCTGCACCATTGCGTGTAGTACATCCTACTCTGGCTTTTAGGAGTAGTTCTTCTTTAGGATGTGCTTTACTAGCACCGGGACACCGCGTCAGAGATAGCCGTGCACTTTATAAATGGCCTTTAATTGATTGATTGATGTCACTCCACTTCCTACACAGTGGATACTCTAATGGCACCCAGATTGTTCCATGACAGGGACTGGATGTAGTCCTCAGACCATTTAGCTGTTTCTGTCACACATAACCAAATCTCAAAGGGTGCCGAGAGCGCATGAAATGGACTAGTGCTCACCGCCTTTTCCATTGTATAGATCCGAGTTGCTGATCTGAGCCAGCCATCCACCACAGGGGGATCCACTTATAACCACCTCCTGCATATTTCCCTCCCGGCCAACAGTACCATGTAAAAAAAAAGCAGCCTACACCAATCAGCCTTTGCGTCGTGCTCTGCGCTTTCACTAAATTCCACTCCAAAAAAGACCAACGATTGGCTTACCTCATTATCAAACCCTAACACTGTTGATAATACATTACCCGCTCTTTGCCAAAAGGGACCAGTGCAGAGCAGTTCCAGCAAACATGTATATTATTGACTTCTGCTTTCCACTCCTTTTACAGCTGCTATTTTCTTTTCTCGTGATCCTTGCCAATTTCAATAGGGTCCACTAACACCTATGTAGAGTAAAGAAATTATTCTTTTTAAGAGTAGCAGATTTAACTGTAGAAAATAATACGTTTAAGGATACTTGCCATAATTTCTCGATCTGTATTTGCGGCAACTCTATTGCCAAGAGGTGACTTAGGGTTTTGATCAAGTGCTTTGGCAAGTTATCTGTATCATGTAGAAACTTCTTTCTTCCTAGGCCCAAGATTCGGCAAGTCCATTTACATTTAAGTTTAACGCTGTGTTATGCCCCTCCTGCTGCCGTAAAAATGCAGTGATTTGTAACTACTTAAAGGGTAAAAATTGAACTCTGCGTGTTCCGTCCATTGTTCTCAAGTTAATGGTTTGCCATTTCTCCATAAATACCCACATCTTATGATACATTTCTTATTAATGGATACACATAGCCCATCTTTAAAATACGCTGTGGACCTGGGGCAATTCTCAGACTGGCGCCCACATACTGAAGTACAGGATTTTCAACACCTTCCTTATTTCAAACCATATCCTAACCTGCCACTTGCAAGATTCTCAACCTTATCTTTAAAAATAAAAAGAGAAACTGGGTGACCCAAAGCTATACAGAAAACCTACTTCAGAAATACTCTTTAACATACATAGCTGTATTTTGCCAAGTGTACTAAAATCCGGTGCCCCTATTAACATCCTGCAGTTTTTTAGCTGAAATACACAACTGGGAAGCCGGATATCTGGCAAACCCAGGACTCCCTTAGCCAATTTCCTCCTAAGCTTTTTCCATTCCACGCTGATTCCTCTTGAAGGTTAAATAAAGCTACTTATATCCCCTTGTATCGTTCATAACTCCTTCCTGTCAAAGGATTATCAAATAAGGTGGTTACCTTCAGCAGGACTACCATTTTTACAAAGTTGACACGACCATAACAAATGGTTAATTTTCCTAAAAAGCATTTTGATCTCTTACCACGCTTTTTCAATTCACGTCTGGGATCATCTCCAGATTTGTATCTACAGATACCCCTAAGTATTTGATCACCTCCTTTCTCTTTACCGCTTCCAAGACATTATTTCCGTTTTATCTTGGTTAACCTATTTACCAAGGGTATTATGTCCTGATGCAGATCGGCCAAGATTTTGCCTACATTTGCAGTATTGATAATAAGGTCATCTGCATACAGGGCTAACTACTTCCTAGAGTCCTTGCACTCAAAGGGAACTATCATTCAATTCAGTCCCAGGCTTTGAGCAATGGGCTCCATATACAAATCAAATAACAGGAGAGAGAGAGAGAGAGAGAGATATATATATATATATATATATATATATATATATATATATATATATTCACTGAAAAAACCATAGGTTATAGACCATATATAGTTAGGAATTAGCATTTGAAAAACCTTATTTTACTCACACAAAACCATTGAAATTCCATATATAGTTAGTTGCACTAACTATATATCGCGCACCCGCAATCCACTGCTGATCATGTCACATATTACATCATTCATGACATGGTCAGTGACATCACTGATGACATCACTGATGACATCTCAAATGACATCACTGATGACATCACTGATGACATCATCCAGTGACTGTGTGTTTCTGTAAAGTTTAAATATGTTTTAGATATTGAAGAATGAGTAGATGTATAACTGTCTGGACGAAAGGATTTAGTAGGTGCATGACTGAATGTATGAGTGAGTGATTAAATGTGTCTCACTGAGTGCATGGGTTAGTGACTAAACTGTCTTAATTTGTGCATCATTATGTCTGTTGTTCTGTAAACTACTGCATGTGTTGATCAGTAGCTATATGATTAACTATATGGGTTATTGATTGATTGTCCAAGTATTTGTATGGGAGACTGAGTGTGTGTGTGTGGCTGGCTGGGAGGTGTGTGACTCTGTGCAGATCAATGTGTACTTGTATCAATGATTGTATAAGAAAGTAAGTATGTGTTACTATATGTTTGAAAATGTAAGGTGCTCTATGTTTAACTGTATAGACAAGAAAATGGAAGTGTGATTGATTCTTTACAGGACTGACTAGGTGTGTGAGTAACTCCATGGATGAGTGGCAGAGTGTGAGTGTCTGTATAGGTGTATGAGTGCATATGATAGTGTTGTAAAGATGAGTGATTGTATGTATGAATGATTGTATGGGTGAATGAGTGAATGTGTGTGTAGACGTAGGAATCAGTGAGTACGTATGTAGTAACTAGTATTGGTGTGTCAATGGTTTCAAAAATTATACTCTGTATTTAACACTGGGTGAAACAGAGGTTATATTAAAATGTGAGGAGATGCATTGTATTGTCACATGAATGATATCATCAGTGATGTGGTCATTGATGTCAAATGAGATGTCATCAGTGATGTCATCAGTGATGTCATTTGAGATGTCATCAGTGATGTCATCAGTGATGTCACTGACCATGTCATGAATGATGTAATATGTGACATGATCAGCAGTGGATTGCGGGTGCGCGATATATAGTTAGTGCAACTAACTATATATGGAATTTCAATGGTTTTGTGTGAGTAAAATAAGGTTTTTCAAATGCTAATTCCTAACTATATATGGTCTATAACCTATGGTTTTTTCAGTGAATTTTCAAGGTTTTGTAAATGCTAATTCCTAACTATATATGGTCTATAACCTATGGTTTTTTCAGTGAATTTCAATGGTTTTTTAATACCAAATATCATAAGCTGTCGAATGTCAAGTACGTGGTAAGTGAAAACATTTTCGTGTTTATGCACACTGATCTGCTTTGAATGGTGCCCCCCCCCCCTCATTTCTATTAGGAGTACTCTCTCTTTGCAGATAGTGAAAGGTAGTTAACGCAGGCCTTTGCCCCCGTTGTAATCCGTCGTGCCTGCTTCTCTCTCCATTTGATTGATTGTTATCCAAGTATTTACTGTTTTAGAATTAGTTCTCTTTGGTTCATTCTCTATTTACAAACAAACAGAGTCGCAATACTCTGTTTAGTCTTTGCAGATAACGAAAAATCGTGTAAAAAAAAAAAGAAAAGGAATCGAGCAAAATCAGTAGGCCACTAATGGGATCTCTTTTTGCCCTCGCTAAAATAGAAACATTAGGAACAACCCCTCATGACAAATACAAAACTAGTGAGATGAACTGAACTCCACACAATGATGGCTGCAAAACAGCTCGGCTCCGCCACCCACCCCGCCCAAAATAACGATAAAGAGCGGCTGCCATGATTGGTTGCGGAATGGCCACAACGGAGCTACGAAATGGTGCTGCTCTCATGCTAACCCCAGCTTCGGTCTGAAACATCCAGAAACACTGTAGACTACCAATTCGATCAGTTCCGGTAGCGCCCCAATGTAACCCGGTAGAGAAGAACTAGCCCTCCCCTCTTTGACTGATGGTTCTTGTTGCCTGTCCCTTCTGTTGTCATTTAACAGAACTATTTAGCCTGCTGAAAGGGGTTGTGTTCCGACCGCTGGTTGGTGGAGACATTTTGACTATATTCTGGACCTGCGTTGTCGCGTAATGCGTCATATGACGCGCCGCGTTAGCGCATCCGGAAGTCATCCGGGGCGCGCAGCGCGTAACGTAAGCATAACAAGTCATGTGACTTGTTAATAAAACTTTTCATTGGTTCATTTTACTTTTCTTATTCTAATGATGAAAGGCTTGGTCATATGACCTAAAAATTACGCTTTTAATTACTTCCGAACATTATTTTCTCTTAAATAGATGTTATAATGTTCCAGGCTAATGTACTTTCCCGGAAATTTTACAACTGTCCTGCAAGTAAAATATATTCTTTTTTCGAGAAAAAGAGCGTTTCTTCGTCCCATGACGGAGCCGTTGAGCAAAAGAGGGTCGACCTGCTGTCTTAGTCGCCGATACGCCTGAATATGAGATTCTTATCGATCACTTTATGTTGCAGGAATAGAAAACACAACAGCCCTTGACCATTTATCTTTACTGCGTTCCTTCGTATTATACCTTTTACCCTTCATGTAATTGGTCTGCTTTATTTCACTTGCCTTTTAATGATTCTAAAACAGTGACTATTATTAAAAACTTTACCAATGTATACACTACTACCATGTTTTCTTTTAAAAACCTTTATTGTGAAAATTTCATTATACAAATACGAGCCTATAACCACGTGGGCCTGCCACGGAGCAAACTGTAATCGTATATGATGAATAGACATTTACACTGTAGAGGAACGTAACGGGCGGGCCATTAGGTTGCAAAAACTAAGGTGTCTAACAGTTACGGAATCGGTGGACGTACATTTTATAATTAAAATACGACAGGGCCAGTTACAATAAAATTATCTAGATATACATTTGCGGGCAAGTACCATGGGTGACGTTAATTCGAATTTTCAACAGTACAGTAATCAATAACACATCAGAACTTAATATCAATAGGGATGTCGAAATATTCAATCAATTCTCGTCCCCGCCCGCCATGTGCTTCAAAACTGCATACGTATCTCGTGATTTCAAGGTTCTGCAACCAGTACACAACAAGGAGTTACGAGTCCCATTCATTCCGGCGCCATTTTGGGCGAGGACGGGCAGGTCCAGGATATAGTCAAAATGTCTCTACCAACCATCGACTAGGATGATGTTCATATGCTGTATTTATTAGAGTAACACTCATCTGCCCACATGAAATTAATTTACCACAATCTAAACATGTCATTTTAATCTTTCCAAAGTTCTTCTAAATATTTGGGACCGTTTCCCTTGCCTCTGAAGCTCTCAGTGCCACTTCTTTGATGAATGTACTAGCAGGTCAGGGGTTCTCCTCCAAATCTCTCTTTTATGCAGCACTATAATTAATTGGTGCCACCTCTCCATATGACGATGCATGGTATAGTTACCACAACTATATTTTTTTTCGGTTCCTCTGGAGAGTTCATCGTGGCAGATGAAGCGTGTAACATACCGGGCATTTACCTTTTTTTGCATGTACAGGAAAGGAAAAAAAAATCGAGCGTCCGAGTTCTAAGGTGTCCCAGGACAATTTTAGTGGACCAGGCCCAAATCCAAAGAACAGGCCGCCATTTTGAGAGTCCTCTTGCAGCCGCCTGTCGCTGTAGCATCAAGAGCAGCCGAAACTCAGCTGAATGGCAACTGAAACGGTAAATGGGCGCCCCACTACATTTCAGCATTGTAGGATGACCACACCAGTACAGCAACTTGCTAGACATCACCTCGGTGCCATCCGGATCTCGGCGCCCCACTGCAGATGAAGTGCCTCTCAACTATGAAACCACCACGGTGACATCCGGATCTTGGCGCGTTGTGCTGCCTTCGGCCTATTCGCACATCGGTCCGCTACTGACGCCATCTCACAGGCTAATGGGGTGACCCACGCCGAGTTTCAGCATTGTAGGATGACCACACCAACTTGCTAGACATCACCTCGGTGCCATCCGAATCTTGGCATCTCAACGCCTAGTGGTATCTTCCATACAGAAAATATTGTTACGCTGCCTTTGGCCCCATTCGCACATCAGTCCGCAACTTAGACATCACCTCGATGCCATCCGGATCTTGGCATCTCAGCGCCTTGTGGTGTCAGTCAGAAAATATTGTTGCGCTGCCTTTGGCCCCATTCGCACATCAGTCCGCTACTGACACCATCTCACAGGCCAATAGGGCGCCCCACGCCGACTTTTACCATTGTACGATGGCCACACCAGTGGCACAACTTGCTAGACATCACCTCGGTGCCATCCGAATCTTGGCATCTCAACGCCTAGTGGTATCTTCCATACAGAAAATCTTGTTACGCTACCTTTGGCCCCATTCGCACATCGGTCCGCAACTTAGACATCACCTCGGTGCCATCCGGATCTTGGCATCTCAGCGCCTTGTGGTGTCTTCTACTCCGAAAATATAGTAGAAAATATTGTTGCGCTGCCTTTGGCCCCATTCACACATCAGTCCGCTACTGACACCATCTCACAGGCCAACAGGGCGCCCCACGCCGACTTTTACCATTGTACGATGACCACACCAGTGCCACAACTTGCTAGACACCACCTCGGTGCCATCCGGATCTTGGCATCTCAGCGCCTTGTGGTGTCTTCAAATCAGAAAATATTGTTGCGCTGCCTTTGGCCCCATTCGCACATCGGTCCGCTACTGACGCCATCTCACAGGCCAACGGGGCGCCCCACGACGACTTTCAGCATTGTAGGATGGCCACACCAGTGCGGCAACTTACTAGACACCACCTCGGTGCCATCCGGATCTTGGCGCGTTGTGCTGCCTTCGGCCTATTCGCACATCGGTCCGCTACTGACGCAAACTCACAGTCCAACGGGGCGCCCCACGCCGACTTTCAGCATTGTTGGATGGCCACACCAGTGCGGCAACTTACTAGACACCACCTCGGTGCCATCCGGATCTTGGCGCTTTGTGCTGCCTTCGGCCTATTCGCACATCGGTCCGCTACTGACGCAAACTCACAGGCCAACGGGGCGCCCCACGCCGACTTTCAGCATTGTTAGATAGCAACACCAGTGCTGCAACTTGCTGGACACCACCTCGGTGCCATCCGGATCTTGGCGCGTTGTGCTGCCTTCGGCCTATTCGCACATCGGTCCGCTACTGACGCCGCCTCACGTGCCAACGTATTTTCTCCGCATTTTACACCCTATGCCGCATAACAGGTCATGTGACTTGTTTATAAAACTTTTCATTGGTTCATTTTACTTTTGGTTTCCTAATGATGGAAGGCTTGATCATGTGACCTAAAAACAACACTTTTCATAGGATGAAAACTTTTTTTTTTTCCCCAAACGATGAAAGCCCCACCTTGTTTCTGGATGTTTCAGACTGAAGCTGGCGTCAGCATGAAAGCACCACCATCTCGTAGCTCAGTCGTGGTCATTCCGCGAGCAATCATGGCAGCCGCTCCCCACCAGAAGCCTGCAGGAGTCGGAGCCCCCAAAACTTTTGATGAATTCTCAAGGCGGAGGGGACGCTTTCGAGAATGGGGTCCAAGACCTAGCAGACAAGCGTCCGATTTCCAAGGTGTCCCAGGGCCATTTCAGTGGACCAGGCCCAAAAAGGAAACAGCCTGCCGCCATTTTGAGAGTCCTGTGACAGCCGCCTATCGCTGCACCGCAAGAGTGGGCGCAACGGACGGAATGGCAACTGAAACGGTAAAGGGGCGCCCCACTACAACAGATGACACTCCACCTGGAGAGGCCCGTTCACGCCGCCTCCCCCGGGGCGCTCCACGCCGTTATTCGGAGCAGCATTGTAGGATACCAAAACCAGTGCGGCAACTTACTGGACATCACCTTGGTGCCATCGTTCTGCTGCCTTGGAACTATTCGCGCAACAGTTTGCTACTGATGACCCACCCCCCGCGATGCCCCATGCCGTTATTTGCCGGGTGACAACTTACTAGACATCACTTTCGTGTCATCTAGATTTCGGCGCGTTCTGCTGCCTTGGAACTATTCGCACAACAGTTTGCTACTGATGACCCACCCCCCGCGACGCCCCACGCCGGAAATCTGGACGTTGTGCTGCGTTGGGACTATTCGCACAGCCGACCGCTACTTCGTTGTTTTTCCCTAAAAATGTTTATATGTTATTACTATTTTTGTTTTCTTGTTTATATTTATAAATTATTAAAGTTTTATAATCTTACTACTTTGTCGGAGTGCTATATATTTTTAATGTGACACATAATTGTAAAAACTTTGATGTACAAACAGTCATCCCTGGAATCTTCCGCTTCAGGCTCGGTCCCCTCCCCAATCACAATACAGGATGGTTTTCAGATAATAGCAACGCTTCTGCTGTGATGGATCTCATCGAGTGTGGGCCTTGATCTACTATAACTCCTTTGAAGAGGGGTGATTCTTTACAGCTGTGGCCATAAACTACATCTGCAGGGCTAGCTGATACCCTAGGACCAGCCTGGACAATCGGACACAGAGGAAAAGGAGTGTCAGAGGGTGCGGTAGTGAATAGGGCGAAAGGGAGGTGTCGGGCGGGCACAGGGTGTGATTCTCAGGGAACAGCAGCGCAGATGGGGGAGGTTTATTACCCATGCATAAGACAGAGAGCGGGGGTGACCACTGCCTGGGGGAGATGCTTGCGAGGGTGGGGAGCCATGCTAAGGATCGACAGCGTGCACAGAGTGGGTCTGGTCAAGGCATCTAAAATGGCTGCCGTGCACGACAAAAGTGTGGCATTTGAAAAAAGACAAGATGGCGCAGACAATGTTTTTCAACACTTCCTGATTTCGTTCGAATCGAACGTTAACAGACGTTGGGGCATATTACCAAAGTTAAGCGATATTTATCCCTAACGATGCTTAGCAACGATTTTTTTACCGTCAGAAATTATCGCAGATAAACCTTGCTATTATCAAGGTTTATCGGAAATACAATAAAAAACGACCGCAATGCATTAATATCGCTGAAAACTCAGCGATATTCATGCATTACCGAGCTAATGCTCTTAGCCATGTTATCCACCTCCCATTGGATAACATGTCTAAGAACTGCTCAGGGCAGGTGGTAGCTTTTGGAGATATTCGCCCTTATCTCGAATATTTCCAAAAGTTGATAATAGGAGATAGCGATGTTAGCGACTGTTTCCAGTCGCTAACATCTTGGCATGCCCACTTTGCATGTCATTAGTGATAAATATCACTCACATGCAAAGTGGGGCCCAAGATGGTCGCTATCTTCTACTAGCCGTCGCTAACTGGTGTTAGCAACAGCTAGGTAATACACATATAATTTTATCTCCGCGAAGCGGAGCGCTGTTACAGATATATATCTTGTTTCTGAACGTTAATTTCTCAAAATGCACTGAAGCACATATATTGAGACCTAGCAAAGGCACATCGGGCTACCAGTCCCTACAATTTTGCCAAGTTTCGTGCAAATCCATTCAGCTGTTCGATCCTACCGAGAGACAAGATGGCGGCCGCTACGGACTGTTTGGAATGTTTACAGACACCGGAGAGCCAATCAGCTACGCTTCGCAAAGCTCCGTAACGCGAAAAGTACGCGAAGCGGTGCGCTGTTACAGATATATACCTTTTTTTGAACGTTAATTTCTCAAAATCCACTGGAGCACATATATTGAGATCTAGCAAAGGCACATCGGGCTACCAGTCCCTACAATTTTGCCAAGTTTCGTGCAAATCCATTCAGCTGTTCGATTATTATTATTTATATTTTTTTTTGCCCCGCGGGGCCCGTTTAAAACCTCCACATCAAACCTAGGGGGTGAGCGACAATGTACTATGCCCCCTTATGGTCATTTGCCCCTTCGCTTTGGCCTCCTCTTGTCTCTCGATCCTACCAAGAGACAAGATGGCGGCCGCTACGGACTGTTTGGAATGTTGACAGACGCCGGAGAACCAATCAGCTTCGCTTCACAAAGCTCCGTTGCGCGAAAAGTACGCGTAGCGGAGCGCTGCCCGGTCCGCTGTTACAGATATATATCTTTTTTTAAACGTTAATTTCTCAAAATCCACTGTAGCACATAAATTTCAGCCAATTCCGTCCACAAACGCCAAAGTTATTAGACATAGAATTTTCAAAAATCCCATAGAGAAAAAATCCTAACTATATATACCTACTGGCGACCGCCAGTAGGTAATATATATATATATATATATATATATAAATAGAGAGAGAGAGAGAGAGAGAGAGAGAGACACAGAGAGAGACACAGAGACAGACACAGAGACAGACACATAGACACACAGAGAGACACACAGAGAGACACACAGAGAGACACACAGAGAGACACCCCGACGAGGTGTGGCGCAGCAGTCAGGGCGACTGACTCCGGAACCCGGGGGCTCACGGTTCGAACCCCAGTGCCGGCAGCAGATCAGCCCAGCACCATTTGACTCTGGGCAATAGCTCACTTAATCTGCCCGTCGGCCCCCAGCGCCTTGACACCTTCGGGTAATTGTTCGTGCTTTACAAATACTGGACATTAACATTTACATTCTTTATTCTAACCTGCCTTAAATTTTCATTAATTAGAGTTCTCCAGTATTTGGGGTGTCTTTCATAGATTCACATGCCTGAATCATTCCCCGTCGTCGGAGTAGGAGTCCCACGGTATATAAAAAAGCAGTAATAAGCTATTTGTACATAGCAAATAACAGTTATAATAAACCAGGAAGTGAGTAGCCTCAGCTACCAATGAAAAACTTCCACATTAGTGACCATCCAAGTCATTATGTTAGACCAACTGCAGCCAATCAGGCCACAGCTCCCACCTATGTATTCTCCCCAGAGACCCAGGCTGTCAGATTTTTTACCGCACGTCGTGTGATAGGGAGTCTCTCTGAGCTCTGCTCAGTTTATTCTTCTACACTTCAAATTTTGAAAGTTCTTTCTTTTCAACATGTCCACATCTAAGTCCCTTTTCAGGGCCTGTGACTCTTGTGGCAAGGCAAGGCTCTTCAAGGAAGACCCTCATTCTCTCTGCATTTACTGCTTGTATCCAGACCATCAGGCTAAGGAGTGCAAGATTTGTCGCACTTTTCCCACTAAAACCCTCAGGGACAGAGAGGGTCGCCTCCTACTATGGATACAACGGAATAAGGACAAGGACTTGCCACTCTCTGAGGTAGGAAGTTTGGCCTCTATGTCTTCTATGGGATCTAGAAAGAGGATGGCTGAGGGTAAAGTAACTACCCCTAAGGCTAAGGTGGCGAAACAGGCCCAGCACACGCTTGCTGCTGAGGTACCTTCTACTTCTACAGTGAAGAAAGCCTGTGAAAAATCTGTGAAGCCGCCTGTCATTAAAAAGACTGCCCCTTTATTGTCACCTCAGAGGCTTACAACCAAGGCAGCAGCTCCTCTGCCGGTTTCCTGTCGGACTGCCACTACAGTGACTTCCACTGTGACCTATTCCTCACCAAAACCCTCTTTGGTGGTGTCCTCAGTGTCCTCACCTACCTATGTTCATGTTCAAATTCGTCCCATCTCGTCGACGAAGAAAGTTTCACCTACCGTCGACGAGCCTCCGTCGACGAAGCCTTCCTCAGCGTCGAAAAAACCCTTCCCGTCGACGACGACACTACCGTCGACGAAGAAAGCCTTGCCGTCGACGGCTTCACCGTCGACGAAGCACCCGTCGACGGACTCATCGTCGACGAAGAAGACTCCGTCGACGATCCAACCGTCGACGAAGAAGACACCGTCGACGGCCCCGTCGACGAAGTCGTCGACGACGGCCTCGTCGACGAAGAAGATAACGCCGTCGACGGCCCCGTCGACGGCCCCGTCGACGAAGAAAAATATTCCGTCGACGATGAAAGGTGTTCCGTCGACAACAACGACGACGTCGTCGACGTCGAAAAACGGATCGTCGACGACACCTCTCCAGCCACAGTCGTCGACGACGGCGAGTTCGTCCCTCACAGCAAAGTCAATGCCACAGGACTTCCCGGTGGCCCAAGGGAATCCAATGACACCGAAACTGTCAACTTGTACAGATCTTCAAGTCTGGTCTGCAAAGAGCAACCCCATATCGTTGCCTTCTCCAGCCACCACTGCGGCGCTTCTACAACGCCCATCACAATCTGCATGTATATCACCACTCACCATGCCAGACAGGCTGTTGGATTCAGACGAGGACTCAGGTGGAGATTTATTTCCAGCAGCTACGAGTCCTTCTGACTTGCTCATACACGTTAAGGAACAGGAGGAAGAGGAGCAGGTGACGCAACAGACAAGGTTGGATCCTGCACCACCATCAGGGACACAAATGCCCATGGAATTATTTAAATATTTAATGTCCATGTTGGATGATTACTATCAACGTTTTCCGCCCTCGGAATCGGGCGACTCACACCTCACTTCCCCCCCGCCTAGAGGAACTCCGCATTCAATTCCTCCTGCAATGGAAGAATCGATACATGCCCCATCCATGCCGGTACCAGCTAATCAACCGGTAGATGAGAATTCTGAAGCGGAAGCTCAGGAAGAAGGAGAATTGGATGAATCGGATTCGTCGGAGTATGAGGATTATCAGGTTGACTCCCCTGCTCCAGATGAACAGCCGAAGGCTGAATCACCACCTGTGGATATTGCAAATTTCCACAGGATTATGGATAACGCTACCAAACGATTCCTCATTACCATGGAGACAAAACAGGATGATTGTTTCCTGTATGATTTCAAAAATCTGTCCCAAAGACAGAGTTGGTCAATACCGATCATAGAGTTTATTTGGAAAGAAGGTCTAAAGATCATGGCCACTCCAAACTCTTTACCTCCAGTTCTGCCACGAGTGGATAAAAAGTACAGAGCGCCTGCTTCTTCACCGGCTTGCCTGATTGGACAGGCCAAGACAGACTCGGTCATTGCACAAGCAGCTCAAAAAAGGGCTAAAAACCCATCATCTCAAATCTCCACGCCTACAGACAGAGACGGAAGACGACTCGATACCATTGGCAAAAAGGTTTCCACGATTGCAGCGACCACAGTAAGGGTTGCTAATTCTATGGCAATTCTGGGCCGATACGATAGGCAAATGTGGTCTGACATTTCGCCTTATATTAAGAAACTGCCTGAACCGGACCGGTCTGAGGCTATCAAAATTCTACAAGAAGGAGAGTGTGCGTCGTCAGAGATCATTGACGCTGCAGTGGATGTAGCAGCTACAGGCTTCAGACAATTGACAGGAGCCGCAGTCCTTCGGACAGAGGGATGGTTAAAATCTACATCTTTTAGACATGAAGTACAGTCCAAGGTCTTAAATATGGCTTATGATGGCGAGTTCCTATTCGGCTCGCACGTGGATGAGGCTTTGCAGGCCATAAAGAAAGATACTGAAACTGCACGATCTTTGGGCACTCTGCAGTTTCGAAAATCTTCCTTTCGTGGCGCAAGAGGAAGAGGAAACTTCTCCAATAGAGGAGGATATTACCAACAGCGCAACTACACTACTTCTCAAAACACACAGAGGTACCAGCCATATAAGCAACAACCTTATGGCCAAAGACGAAACTCTTACGCACAGCCCCGAGGTAAAGCAACCTATCGGGGAAGAGATAACACCAACAAGAAGTGAGATTCACTTCCTGCCGCCAAAGTGTCCCCGCCAAAAACGAATTGGAGGAAGAATATCCCTGCATTACTCAAGATGGTCCAAGATTACTACAGACAAATGGGTGCTGGATGTGGTATCCAAGGGACACATTCTGGAATTTGTAAAAACCCCTCCAAATTCTCCTCCAAAAGGACCGCCCCCAGCACATCTCAAGGAGCTCTTCATCCAAATCAATACCATGATTCGAAAAGGGGCAATCGAGAGAGTACCTCGACACCAGAGAGGGAAAGGTTTTTACTCTCTTTTTGTTCTTGATACGCAAAAAATCAGGGGAATGGCGCCCAATCCTCGATTTGCGTGCCCTGAACAAATTCATCAAAAAATTGACGTTCAGAATGTTAACACTCCAAGAGATCCTCCAGTTTTTGGCAGAAGGGGACCACTTGGCAACACTCGACCTTCAGGATGCCTACTTCCACGTCCCTATCTTCCCCAGACACAGGAAGTTCCTAAGGTTCAGAGTGGCTGGCAGGGATGTCCAATTCAAGGTGCTTCCCTTTGGACTGCGTTCAGCCCCGAGGGTGTTCACGAAAATGCTTGCACCCGTAGCGGCGCACCTACGATTGCAGGGAATTCAAATATACCCTTATCTGGACGATTGCCTTATCAAGGCCAATTCCTACGCCGCAGCAAACGACCATGTCCAAAAATGCCTTTGCCTGTTTCAGAGCCTGGGGTTTTCAGTGAACTTAGAGAAATCAGATCTAATTCCATCTCAAAGAAAGTCCTTCTTAGGAGCAACGCTGGATTCCAAGCTCGCCCAGGTCTTCATTTCAAACGAAAGGCAGACAAAGATCAGAACGATGGCAACTACACTCCTCAGAAAAGAGTACGTTTCTGTTCGGAGATTCAAATCTTTCCTAGGGATGATCTCATCGTGCATCCCTCTCACTCCAAACTGTCGTCTGAGGATGAGACCATTACAAGAGGAACTCAGTCACCAATGGATGCAGATATCGGGGTCCTTCGAGGATATCATTACACTGACGCCTCGAATGAAGGACACAATCCTGTGGTGGAGCCAGAAACGCCACCTACAAATAGGCTGTGCTTTCCTCGCAGAAGTCCCAAGATTCATATTAACCACGGATGCCTCACTAGAAGGTTGGGGCGCTCACCTTCAAGGGATGACGATCAGCGGCAAATGGGACGCTCCACAAAAGAAATGGCACATCAATCTGCTGGAGTTACGAGCCATTTTCCTCGCCCTAAAATCCTTTCTGGCAATCCTACAAGGCTCCACAGTGTTGATTCGAACAGACAACACAACGAGCATGCATTACCTGAACAAGCAGGGGGGTACAAGATCAGCCTGGTTGTCTCTACAGGCTCAAGAGATCTGGACTTGGGCTCTGGATCACGACATCAACTTGTCAGCAGTGCATGTTCCGGGAGTAGCCAATGTACTGGCAGATTCGCTGAGCAGATCCAAAAACGGCACTCACGAATGGGAACTGCATCAGCCAGCGCTGGATCGGATCTTCCAGAGGTGGGGTCTCCCCGATCTGGACCTGTTTGCAACTTATCAGAACAAGAAATGTACTCACTTTGCGAGCTGGATTCCCCACAGGGACTCTTGCGGGGACGCTCTATCACTAAATTGGGAACGGATCTTTGCCTACGCCTTCCCGCCAATTCCGTTAATACCCAAAGTCCTCAAGAAAATGAGAAAGCAACCGTGTCGAATTATCCTGATTGCTCCACGGTGGCCACGACAATATTGGTTCACGCAGCTTCTCCTTCTATCAGAGCGCGAGCCGATCCAACTGCCCCGAATTCCACACCTTCTAACAATTCAAGAAGGCAAGGTGTTTCATCCAGACCCTCAATCTCTGAAATTATCGGTTTGGCTCCTCAACACCATGAGTTTGCGCACTTGAACATTCCACAAGACTGTCAGGAAGTCCTGGCCAATGCTAGGGCGCCTTCCACAAACAAGACTTACAAACTGAAGTGGAAACGTTTCTGTGTTTGGTGCCACACTATGAATTTGCATCCAATGACTGCGGAGCCAGAAGCGATATTGCCCTTCTTTTTGCAGCTCGCTAAATCAGGTTTGGCGCACTCAACACTTAAAGTGTTCTTAGCCGCCATATCACGATACCGTCAGGACGGAAAGACTTCTCTATACTCCTCAAGAATAATACAACAATTCTTTAAGGGCTTATTTCGTATGTTTCCACCTGTACGCCGGCCACCTCCATCTTGGCATTTGAATGTAGTCCTAGCACAGCTTCTTCGCCATCCCTTTGAGCCTATCCATAAGGTCGATCTCAAGTTCATCACTTGGAAGGTTGCATTACTGCTGGCACTAACATCAGCCAGACGAGTGAGTGACATGCAAGCATTCACCACTAAGCCACCATTCTTGCAATTCACACCTGACTCTGTGATACTACGCACCAACCCGAAGTACATGCCCAAAGTGCCATCGGATTTTCATCTCAATGAGCCAGTGATACTTAAGACATTTTTTCCCAATCCGCAGTCACCAGCTGAGCGGACTTTACACACATTAGACATTAAGAGATGCCTTAAATTTTATCTTTCAAGAACAGCTGCCATCAGGAAGACGGATCAGCTATTTGTGGCGCATGGCAGACCAAGACAAGGCTGTGCTGTTACTAAACAGACTATCGCCAGGTGGGTCTCATCCACGATAGGGCTCTGCCATCAACAAGCAGGTAAACCCTTACAGACCTTGCCTAGAGCCCATTCTACAAGAGCAGTCTCCTCTTCAACTGCGTTGTTTGCTGGTGTGCCTCTCCCGCATATTTGCAGAGCCGCAACATGGTCCAGCAGACACACATTCACGAGGCATTACTGTCTGGATTCTTCAAGCGACACCGATGCCTCGGTGGGGAGAGCAGTCCTGTGAAATCTGTTTCAGTAAGGTGAGCCTCTGGTGATCTCTCCCACCTCCTTTGCACTCTTTACGCTTTCTTATGATGTTGCATTGCTTTCTTTTATGCATGATAACTATGTTTTTGGCGTATAAGAGCGACATATTGTATTACTGCTAACTACTCGGATTCAGGCATGTGAATCTATGAAAGACACCCCAAATACTGGAGAAGAACAATAGTTACTTACCTGTAATCTGTGGTTCTCCAGTATTGGTGTCTTTCATAGATTCACATGCACCCACCCACCTCCCCTCAGAGTCTCACCCAGACTGTTATGATATAACTGTATATACTCTGGTACACTCCAGTGCTACAAAAATCTGACAGCCTGGGTCTCTGGGGAGAATACCTAGGTGGGAGCTGTGGCCAGATTGGCTGCAGTTTGGTCTAACATAATGACTTGGATGGTCACTAATGTGGAAGTTTTTCATTGGTAGCTGAGGCTACTCACTTCCTGGTTTATTATAACTGTTATTTGCTATGTACAAATAGCTTATTACTGCTTTTTTATATACCGTGGGACTCCTACTCCGACGACGGGGAATGATTCAGGCATGTGAATCTATGAAAGACACCAATACTGGAGAACCACAGATTACAGGTAAGTAACTATTGTTCTTCTTGTAGTTGGGTCTGTGTATAGTAACTTAATGGCATTGGGATCTTTTAAGTGTTTAGGCATTGAGCACATGAATACACAGGAGGAAGGACACTGACAGATAGGGGTGGGGGGAGGGAGAGAGCGGGAGGCAGAGAAAAATAAGGAGCGATAGAGGAAGAAAGATGAGAAGAAAAGAAAGGTCCTGTAAGAAAGTGTAAAGAACCATGCAAGTTAGTGACATCCCTCCTGAGTTGGCGAGCAAACAAGGACGCTAGTTAATAGGATTCTCCCATCCAAATTAAACTCACCCTTTATGGTTCTTGGTTAGTAGGCCTCACCAGGCCTCAGACGTGCTTCCCTATACTGAACAGGCTCTGCCAGGTAAACAACTGCAAAGTGTCCATGCCCTGCTGATACCATATTAACATAAATATTAGTCAGCCGTAGTTGCAACCAAGCTACTTCCCCTTTATGCACAGCTCCGGATGAGGCGGGTTTGAAACTGAGCTCTGCCACAACTGGAGCATACCTTATAATCCGGCCAGTAATCCATTGTAGTAAGTGAGTACGAGGCAACGGAAGCCCCTGGTATATCTGAGAAACCGGCAGACCCGGAGTGAGATCTGCGAAGGGACCACTCAGCATGAGCAAAACCAAAACCTAAGAGACAGCGGGTGGACCAGTCAGTGCCATTGCCGGAGCGGGGGAAGATGAAGTAATTTGCCCAGAATCACAGGATGTTTAACCAACGCTGAGACTTGAACCTGGTTCCAAAGGTAGGAACTCGGCAGCTCAAGTCATTACAACACATCCTCTCCCCTCTTTCATGGTTAGTAATTGGTTCTGTTTTAGGCGGCGCCAACAGGAGAAATGGGCTTGTGCAAACTAGCCCCTAACAGGAGCTCCAGGACTTCTTTTGTTTTTTTGTTGTTGTTTTTTTTACAAATTAACCACTGCTGTGGGGAGTAACTTCTCATGGATGAGTGAACTGAATATGGCGCTTGGACATATATATGACATTATGGTATCTGCTGTTTATACCTGGCTGGTGATTGCCGACTTGTTTGTTGTTGTGACACCGGCTCTTTAAGGCTACTCCTGTGTGAGATGCTACTGTAAGCCACCCTGTAGGGGGGGGGCGAGCATCACGGTGAAAGATACTCTTTATTGCTGTTACACAACCTCAAGGGGCAGTTCAATGCCTGTTAAAGCTTGTTGACAGCTTTCTCACTGCGGTGTCCTTGAATCCTTAGCATCGGGGTGGTAATGGAACGTTGTATTCGTTAACATACGATATGAAGAGCATTTATGAAACGTTTCTTTACAGCAGTAGGTCTCCCGGCACTTCATAGCAGATGTTTAATGCTGCACGGTGCAACGGTATTCATTTTATAGTCCTCGGGGAGTGAAAGGCAGGGTTATACCCTGTCACAATAGAGTCCGTGGAGGGGGCATGGGAAGTATTAACCCAGCAAGACATTATACCCTCGCAATATAACATCGGGCGTCGTCACTACCTGGGGCTGCGTCTATAATGGGGAAGCGGGGTCTCGCCCAGCTTCCCCGCGTCTCCCTGTTTCCCCCCGCTTGCAGGTTGGGGTTACCTGCAATGGCTCACTCCAGACTAGCGGAGCTCAGCTAAGGACGGGGCTGCACTCCCGTCTCTCACGCCCTGCAATGACCCTGAGAGACGCATTCAACTGGTGCAGACACCAGCGCAGGCATGAAGGATATGGAGCCTGCCCGCTCCCGCGGATGGTGATCTCATCCCGGCATCACCCGTGCACATCTTTTTACACGGCGGACAGAAGATGTGCACGCGGGGACCGGCTTTACTGGCGGCGCAAAAAAAAGTCCACTGAGTATCACGCCACAAGTAAAGAGGCCATAACCCGCATGCACATCTTCTGTCTCGTTTGTCTCCCCACGTGCACGCTAGAATCGTATCGATTCCAAAAGGCCTCTCATGGCAGAGCAGCGCATGCACTGCTTTCGACAGGCCGAGACCTAAAAAGGACTGACAGCAGAGGCAGGGGTGAGGCAGGGACAAAAGACATTGAAAGCTCTCCAGGTCGATGTATTGCATGGTGTCTGTTTTCTATAGACCTGGGGTTAGAGAGTAACATATCTAAAGGATGCTGCAGGGATTGGAGACAAATGAGCAAGCCATCTCTCACTGCAGGGAGCGTTATGACCAAAGTGTTTGTAGTTTCTGCATAGCACTCGCAGTTAAGAGGCTGCTTCAGTGAACCAATAAAAACATAACCGGATCAAAAACTCGAGATATGAGTTTGTGAAACTGCACTCATGTCATGTCCCATGCTTCCTTCCCATAATGTATTATGCATAAGTGCTTTTGACGTATGTCATCACTGATAACCTGTTGAATTGCACAATTCAACAGATTATCAGCGATGGTCTTCTTAAAGAAAACTTTGCATTCCTTTGGGATTTTTTGCAAAGAAGGCATTATGTGGTTGCTACAGACTTTCCAATGATGAAGTGATGTTATTGTTTGGGTTAGTGCACGCCTATTTTTCTAGAATTTTCTAGAACCATTCTAGCCTGCAGCGTGGGTGGCCAGCGCTGGTTGTTTAGAGCGATGCAAAATGAATAAGCAATTGATCATTAGCCTTTGAGTCTGAAACATACACGCTAAATATGGGGTCTTTTCCACGAGTCGTCATGAATGTGGCTATCCTGCAGACCATGCAAAACATTTCTTGAGGACAGCAGACCTGCCCATTCCGAGAGTGAGCTTGCCCTCATCAAAAATGTGGTAAACCTAGCTCGCATAACCACAGCATTCGGTGCCGTTGCCATCGTCTGGGCACTTGTACCCTGCTGGTCCGTGGAATCGCCTGTGTGTCTTCCCAGCATGTGAGTCTAGAGTCACTGCTGGCTTTGGTGGTGGATGAGAATTTTCCCGCGCTTAGGGCCAGATAAGTGGCCTTGCGCATCCCATCTTGGCACGCGCTATGCTTTTGGGAAATTGGAGGGTATGGGGGAGGGAGGGGAGAAGAGAGCACTGAGCAATAGGCGCTGATCATAGCCAGCAGAGGAGCTCGCCAATTAGAGAGCCTGCCTCCATTGCCGGTGGCCCCGCTGCCCGCTGTGGATGGTAGGCGCGCTCATTTTTCACAGCACGTGCTGTGGACAGCGATGTCCCATGGGGCCGCGGGAGGGGGTCGCGCGTCGGGGATTAATGGGACAGAGGAACCGCCGGAGGCAGCCGCGGTGAGAAGCGGAGGTGCAACCCGCGCAGCACCTCTGAGGTAGCCCCACTGGCTGAGCCCACAATCTGTGTCCTAAAGCAGTACTCTGGAGAGCAATAGGAATGTGCAATCAATGTTACGTGACGCTTAATGCGTTGAGGCGACACATCCTTAATGCAGACATTAATGGAGCAAAATTCACCTTTAAACCTCTGTAGGCCTCTTCTCAGCTGAATGCAAAATCCGGCACAAATGTTTTTTAATCAAGTGTCACTATTAACAAGATGGGCAACGCATTTTCGCCATTTGCAGTTGTGTAGTTACCAGCAGGTCAAGTTTATAGGAAATTGTGACGGGTTAACTGTAGGTGTAATAACATGCGCAAAATTGGGCTGAGAAACCCCACATTTCTCACTGCTTACCCAACAAGCGGCAAAGAAACCTGACCCCAGACAGATGGCCCTGCACGCCCTGCTGGCTCCCCAGCATTTACCTTGCCGGAAGCAGGTGCGAGAATTGTTAACATATGGTGCTGCTCGCTCCTGCAAGGAAATCGCCAAACGTACATGCGTTGCAATAGAAAGCAATGCAACTCGTGCACGTTTTTGGGGAGAAAAGCTGATCGATTGCATGAGGTCCTCTCCTATGCAGCGCATGTGCGCTGCGTAGGCGAGACCTAAAAAGGACAGATATGCATATGTTTTAAGGTTCCACACTTGCCTATACCCGTAGGATCTATCCATTCTATTGTCCAACATAATATTAAAGTCCCCCACCCCATAATTATCGAATGGTGAGAGTCCAGAAGACCTGATGAAATTTCCTTCAGTGAATCTAGATCTATGTTAGAGCCATGGTACCCAACATAAGTAAGAACTGTGGAATGCGCCCTGATCTTTACTATTACCCACTTCCCCCTGTCATCAGCTATTGACTCCAAAACTTCTACCCCTGGTGTGTACCTTATCAATACTGCCACCCCCTTTTCACAACATGACAGCGTTGTGTAAACTACTTGCAAAAGCCATCTCTAATTATTGAAAAGGGCTGTACACACAGATTCTGAAAGATGCTTTTCCTGCAAAAGCATTACCGACGCATTGTAATCCTTTCAATTCTGGATAACTAAATATTGCTTCCTGTTCATTCTGAGGCCATTCACAAACAATGTTGAAATCGATAGGGATTGAACCCCCCTTTTTCCTACCTTAACCTTCCACATTCCATTGCCCAATGTAGTTTTAACTAAATAAATAATTCTGTACAAAGACAAAAAAATGCTTCAGGACCAATTTTTTTTATTTGTTCCCTTGATGCTCCCCACCACATGCACTACCTTTCACCAAGGAACCCTCCCCACTACAATTTTTGACATTCTCTAAATGTCATGTTTTTGAGCTTGCCTGTAGAGACTCAAACCATGTACCCACCACAGTAATGGATATTCTGTTCCATTTTTTTTCTTTTCGAGATATCGTGAGCAAGCAGACAAGGGGCTGAGCCAGCAGGATGGTAGCACATTTGCAGAACCAGAGATAATGTATATAAGCAGTAATGGCAGCAGTAAAGACTTAATTTAATTTCAAAGTTAAAGTAAAGGATGTAGAGGAAAATACAGGTTCTGTTAAACCTTTCACGTATAGCTCCCGGCATGTTGCCGGATGCGCCGCATTGGTTTCGTGCAGCCCTGAAGCTCGGGTGGGGTGATGTATACTCTACTGGGGGAGAGTGAGCAGAGTCCGCACAGTCGACGAGGAATGCATTGCTTGCAAAGCAGTGGATGAGTACTTCGAGAGTAAGTTGCTATCCTGGATGTCGGGGGCAGGGATCCTCTCGGTGTGAGAACACGGCGAGGAACGGGCTGCAAACAAGGGTGCTATGGTGAAAGTACTTTACACCGCATGCCTGATACGACCCCATGGACTGTTTGCAAGTAAAGAGGAGGTATTTGCGTATCCTACAGAGACTGGAAGTGGGACCGGTAGGCTTAATAGGTACAGCTTGAGGTCTGGGAAAGTCCATAAACTGGAGAGGATTTGTGTTGTGGAAGGAGGAAAGCTGTCACTCTGTCAGGGTGGAGCCAGTGTGGAGAGCCGAAGAAGGTGAAAGGAAAAAACCTGGGCTCAGGAATAAACCAAATGTGAAATGTAAATCGCATTAGGAGGGCAGCACTAGTCTGGGAGGTAGAGGCAGGCAGGTGCAAAGGGCAAAGACCACCATTAAGGTAACCCCGTCACTTCGGTCCTTCTGTAAAGCAAAAACTGGGCACAGGGTGGAGAAAGATATCTTGAAGAGTCAGGCAGTAGAAAACTTGATTGAAAACCCTGCAGTTCAGGAGTGTGTGAGATGTGGAGTTTGGATGTTACATTTAATGATTGATACAAGCCCCTTGCCTCGTTTAGTGTGAAGACATAGAGTTGGGGAATTTCAGAGGGAAGTGTGACATGTAGAGAGGTGGAATCGTACCCCCCTGATAGAGGAAACGGTGCCCTCTAGGGCTATGGAGACTGAGGTTTGTGGGGTCCAATGACGAAGAGAGTATGCAAAAAATGCTCTCAAGTCTTTAGGCAGAAATAAGGATGTACTTTGAAATCCCTTAAATGAATCAGAGGGAAACATAGAGTACATATGCAGGTTTTAAGAAAATACTGGATAGTTTAGCCATGTATTACTGAGATGATAGAAAAGTAGGTCAAGAAACTGAACACAGAGGCAGAAGCAGATAGGGTGGAAATGTAGCTGTTGGACAAAAGTGTAGAGAAGCCTTGGATAAGATAGAAAGACTGGAGAACCATGCAAGAAGGAATAACCTATGCATTTTGAAAGTTCGGGAGGCCGCAGAAGGTAATGGCCTTAAGGGTTTTGTACTGTCTGCTAAAACAGGCAGTGTTATGCGCTGAGAACTTGGTGAGTCTGGATCAGGAAATTCAAAGAGTGCATTGAGCCCATTAAAGATTGTCCCGGGCTGTGAGCGACCCAGCAAGATCCTTGTAAATGTTCTATCATTTGTGGTGAAAGAGCAGATCCTAAGGACTGCTTTAAAGCAGAGGGCGCTGCGAGCAAGTGTAATTTGCTTTTCTATATGGTCTGATCTATCCAGGACAACCATAGATAGGGAATAGTAGATGGCTAAGCGTGTGGATGAGCTGAACGATTTGGGAGCTGGAGCTCAGGAAAAAATTCTTGCTCTGTTTAAAGTTATGTATAATAATTGAATGCACAATTTCAGGAACCCTCAGGACGTAGGCTAGTTTATCAGACAACTTAGGGATCCGGTTCTACTTCTGTGGAAAGTAATGACTGCCCCTGCTAAGCAGAAGGCCAAGCTATAAACACACTGCAGAAGCAAGAAGCCGGAGGTCTTTGGAGACACTAAACTTCTGTAGGGTTACATCAACGGCCTCGACTACCAGTACAACTAAATTGCCAGTACCTTATTTCAGAAATCGGAAAGAATTGGCGAATTCCCTCGTACGAAGTTCTTATCTTGTGGTACTGTGAAGACACTGATGGGGAAAGCCATTTCTATCTCGGGCCCCAAAACAGTAAGCAGGCACCACTAAAGGAATGTCAAGCTGACGAGGACTTCAAGTGCTGATAGGTTGCTCCTGTGTAAATCTCTCACTGCTGAATCATACTTATGTCCTGTGTATTGAAAATAAAGTTCTATAAAACAGGGCAATTCTAAAATGGGGCCTATTATAAATGTCGTCGTCGTTTGTATATTTCTTCAGCAAAGATCAATCTAACGTATTATTTTCCATCTTTCGCCAACCTTTCTTGTTGTTTGTGTTAAGTGCTTCTGGCTCAAGTAAGCATAAAGTGGCACACAAATGTAAATGCAGCTGCAAATTCTAAATAGTTTTTACACTTAACTTGGTGAAAATAATGTTTTCCAGCATTTTTTGCAGTAAGCAGGCTTTGCTTCTCTATAAATGTGTTCAAATAATACATTGAGATCACAACTATTGTGTTTGTACTTTGAGAATTTTAAAAGCAGGTCCTAGCTATTTTTTTATTACCACGCAGCAAAAAACCCAACAGCATTAAACCTGGGTGGCTAGAGCAATTCTGCCACAGGGGTGAACTGGCCTTTGATTCCACCGGGCATTTCCCCAGTGGCCTGGAGCCCTTAGATGTCGGCTTTATAAGCCCAGCGACGCTCATGGTGCCTCTGTCACTTTCTCCATTTCCCCAAGGTTTCATTTCAGCAGGCTCAAGGAAGCTTAAAGAGAAATAGAAGCAGGAGGAAGGTAGAGAAAAATCGAAATTAACGTACCTTATTAGTTCAGGTAAAATGATGTAAAACCTTTCTGTGCTATTAGTCTAAAGTGTTTTTTTCTGGATAATTTAAAAACGGATTTTAAAATGTAATTTTTTTTCCATACGAATAGTCTGCTAAATGTCCCTTGAGCCTGCTCAGTTACTAAACATGGCAACGTTCACATGAGCTGTGTGTTGGGGTGAACAGCTTGAACTAGGAGCAGGTGCTTGTGGCTTTCATGTACTTTATCCTAAGCTTGTGTTTTTTCATTGGTAGGTTTATGGAATTTGGTGAATACAAAAATAATTACTACGGCACCAGCATAGACTCCGTACGGTCAGTGCTGCTGAAGAACAAAGTCTGTTTGCTGGATGTACAGGCACATGTAAGTAAGCGGCACTGTTTTCAGATGTTGCATCAAAATAGTTTCCTTCTAGAAGAGATTAGTAGCAATGTAAGACCCACAACTTTTGAGAATGCTGTTTTAGGGGATGCTTTCAAGTCAGTTTACAAAACAATGTGAATAAAAAGTTGGTGAAGGTAGAAAATGTATATATATCGTGCACTGCGGTTCATGGATATATCTAGTAGTGGAGATGTGCTGTGTATTGCTGGCTGAACAGATGATAAGGCAATGTATTGGGTGGAGGAACAACATTCATCCCTTCACACCTCAGTTCCTTCTTTTGAGGTTATCATAAATCAAAAGTACTTTGATTTCAGTTTTTATAGTTCTCTATTTTCAAAGATTTTCGAAGCTATATTCTTCCCATGCGACACTCTTCCTGTTTTCTCAAATAAACAGTGTTTTGTTTTATGTTATCATTTAATTTCTTTAAATCAAGGCCCTTTTGATTTTTCCAAAGCGTTTAACTCCAGTTTTGGAAAAGGCAGCATATGATCAAGCACAAACATTAACAGAATGAAGCCCTTTATCTTAAAATATCATTATTACCGCGCTAGGCTTCAGAGAAAACGACCTATGCAGGAACTGTGCCAACGAAAAGGGGGACCTAGCACACCTCATCTTCTACTGCCCCAAAATCAAAACGTTCTGGGAAAAAATCTTCGTCTTCATAAAAAAGGCGCAGGGATGCACACTAAAACCAGATTTCTCTACCCTCACCACTGCATTTATGACCACAGGACTTGCTTCACAGCAGGACAGATCTGCTAGACCTCCTACTGACCTCGGCAGTGAAAATGGTCCTGTCCAACTGGAAGGGTACAGCTAAGACGTCATACAAAGGCTGGTTCAATTGGGTGACGTACCTCAGGGGCGCAGATAGCACCGCACTACAAAACGTACCCTGGAGGCCAGCCACTAGGGGATGTGGAAATCGCTGCACGAGTATATGGACCCCTATGAACCCCTGTGAGATCACTTGAGCGGGACGGCTGTCCACAAAACAAAGCGCTACAAACCCAGACTAGGCCCATTGCTAAAGTACTCTTCTTTTAAACTATCTCCTCCCTTTCTTTTCTATTCTTTTCTTTTTTCTCATCTACCCTTTATCTCCTAGCAAGACATTGTAAAGGGGTGCAGCCAAACAGGTATACCAACTACCTGTAACCATGGCAACACCAACCAAGCTTGGCTGGTACCCCGTAACGAAAAAACGAATGTACCTGTCTGTCAAATTTAATAAAATACTTTGAAATCAAAAAGAAATGCCTTGTGACCAAATTTGTTAGCTGATGTTGCTTTATGTACGTTTTTTACAGCACAAATAGAAGGAAGCATTCTGCCACTCGTAGTCCTGATTTTAAAATGGGATAATCTGGGCTAGAAATTCCAAAATACAAATCAACTTATCAGGAATATATTAGTCCTGGATGGGCCTAGGAAACTTGAGATATCCGCGTTTAGTTGTGGCATTTCCAGTTACTTCATTATAAAAAATATTGTGGGCAACACATTGTGTCACAAAGGCAAAACCTGCCTATATCACCTCTTAGCTCAGAATTTCAGATGTTGGTTGTTGGGCTTGGTGGTTTCCAAGCAATGTTAAGAACTGATGTATGAATGATGTATGAGTTTGTGAGTAGTTTACATTATAGCTGGATGCTAGAAAGGCGGCCCTGAAGCTCACAATATAAATATTAAAATCAGCTGATGAAAAAGCCACTGATGTCTGTTAAGCACAATGATGCTACAATCCCGGAACCCAAATGATTTTCAAACATCAAAATGGAATTAAGAGGTTACAATTCCGACGCACCTTGTAGCCAGAGCATTTAATACAATAAGCACAGTAGAAAGGAATAAACTATTAAATGATGGAGACACAAGAAATGTAGAAAAGATTTGAAGAGAAATGTCTACCATCTTCAGTCTGTGGCCAAAAAATCTCAAAGGGTCACCAAACATTCATCTACCTGGCAGACTAAGACCCAAGAATTACATAGTTTACAGCATCCGGTCAAGTAAATGCACACTAAGATGGGCCAAAGCACAACAATTGAGTGCCATTGTGTCTGGAAGCACAACTAAGATATCTTCTATATTCTGTTCTGGTTTTGGTAGCACCAATATGCAAAAAAATAACAAATGATGATAATGAGACACTAGGTTTGCAGGAAACGTATGGAGACCATGGGCACAGTATATTTCCTGAAGGATTAAATTAAATCATTGATACAGGCAATAGCACTCTACAGCCAAAAGGCATTACGGATGAGAAAAACAATATGGAACCCGAAGATAACTGCATAGCAATCGAGACACTTCATCGGAGGAAGCTTCTAGCCGGGGAGCATGCCAACGACTGTAGACCAAATTTGTGCATTACATACCTTGCAGTAAAACTTAGCTCAGCAGGAAACCACAATAGTAATTGCTTTCTACATGGACTTTTGAGATCAGAAGGGCTAAGAAAATTCAAATACTCTTGCACAAAACCTAAGCTTTTGTTATCATCTTTTTTCTGTTTCCTATTTCTCTTCCGAATCTCTTTTTCCATCCTCTTTTGAATTTGAGTGAATCCTTTTTTTCTTTCATCACCCAACAAAAACCCAGTGGTCAAATGACAACAAAACATGAATGTGAGATTAAACTGACTCCCTTATGAAAGATCTGCCTCCATTTCCTACTGGAATTAACAAGTTGTTAAATTCTTTGCAACTCACTAACCTCCTCATGCACAAAATTCTAAATATATAAACACTGACACCTATATAAATATGTGATGTGATTCAATTGTATAAATCCATGCTTGATGTACAGCATCTTGCATAGTCTCCCACCACCCTGTTTTGATGTACAACACTCTGCTACTACCCAGCTAGGATTATGCTATATGAATTCCAATATATACATAAATCCCTTTTTGGTGGCGAAAGGTTGTCCATGTCTACTTGTTATTTAAAAAAAAACGTAATCCTACATTAACTGGAGGAGCATCTCAACACCCACAGGTTTTGATCTGATCATGTATTTTTCTCAAAAGTAGGATTAAAAAACACAAGATGGTAAGTCCTATTAAATGGAAGGAAGAAACAGAATTCTTATATTTTATAAAAGTAGAAGAAATCTTATAATTCAGTCACCAATGAAATACTATGATCAATAATGCATATGAAACAGAGAAAACATTTACAACAAAAACATAATATGCTTTCATTAATTGGTATGAATTAGACATTAGTATTTTTGTGATTCTTTTCATTGTTTCATCTTTCAAGCCCGGGTGGATAATCATTTGATTCTTAATAAATTGCTGCAATCTTTCACCCCAGTTTCCAATAATGGTTCATTACTTTCTTCGTGACTGACTGCAAGAGTTGGAAGTGGGAGACTTAATTTCATCAGTGATTCTCATTGATTAAATTTAGAAGTATTAACAAAGCATCACCTTAGCAGAAGAGAAGTAGAACAAAATCCATCCCAATGGGCATGACCTCTGCCCCTCAATGGACATAACCAATGAACACATCAAAAATGATCGTAATGTTTAATGATCTTTTGAGAGCGGCACGAAGAAATATTTAAAGATACTTGAATTATTTGAATCAGATCAAGTGGTTGATTGATTTATTTATTTGTTGATTAATTAAAACCATTACAACAAAGAACAGAAATAAATACAAACACAGCACATTACCAGATTAAATATTCCAGGATACAATGCATAAAGTTGACCACAATCAATTAACTTTTTCCAGTTCGGGATAATTGAAAATTATTATTTCATTTTTAAAACAGTCTATAGGGCTTTGCACTTATCAGGGATAAAGTGCACGTATGTCATTTGATAAAAATAATAAACATAATAAATAGAACATTATCTAAAAAGCAGTACTCTAAAAACAAACAATCAGTACATTAAAAAGAGCCATAGAAATAATTAATCATTACCTTAAACAAGCATTTACAATGCAACGGTTTCGCCTTTGCAAAAGTTAGAGCTATTGGCTTTGTAAATGACAACATTTTTATTTTTGTGTTGGTTTTGAAAACAGATAAATAAATGGCAGTGTCATTTACAATGCCAATAGCTTAATCTCTCGCAAATGCCACACACACACACCGAGAGCCCCCCACACAAAGTAAAGTAAAGTCCACATTTGTAAAGCGCACAATCACCCGTAAGGGTCTCTAGGCGCTGGGAGCCGTCGGGAAGATTAAGCGAGCTATTGCCCAGAGTCACATGGTGCTGGGCTAATCTGCCGCCGGACCCGGGGATCGAACCGTGGTCCTCAGATTCCAGCGTCAGTCGCCCTGGCCGCGGCGCCACACCTCTCCACACAGAGCCCCCCACACACACACAGAGCCCCCCCACACACACACACCCACACAGAGCCCCCCCACACACACCCACACAGAGCCCCCTCCACACACCGACACAGAGCCCCCCCACACACCCACACAGAGCCCCCCACACACTGCGTGCAGGCATTCCAGTCTTCACAAGCAAATCTCCAATTCTATACAAGACCGGGGCCGTAAATCATACCAAAATTAGGGGGCGGGGACAGTTTGGTAATGGCAACCTATCCTGCTCTGAAAGCAACCCCTAGCCTGCAGGCATCATGAAAATGTCAGAGTGGCAAAGTGGCCAGTCCAGCCCCGACCTTAGGCTCTTATACCGTTCATCTAGGCTCTCATGTTATCAGGGTCTATCTTGCGAGTGAATGCGCTAGCAAGACATTGTTGTATTCAGTAAAGGACTTGGACCCTGCCCATGCTTACCTTTTGTCTGCTTCTGCATCACTCTTCTCTGCCGCCGTTGTCAGTGCAGCAGAAATGTCACTTCCGGGGGGGCGTGGCCTGGCAGCCAGGTTGGTGGACGTGTGCTAGACAAGGTCCGTCCAGCCTAAGGCATTTATCCTTTCAATATCCTGTCGTCCGATCCGTAATATGTTTAGATTGTGTCCATGGAGGGGCGCAACAGGGGTTGCGTTCTGAGCCCGTTTTGACCCCGCATCTCGGTGAGATGAGCCGTGGTGGAGGCGGCCTGGGAGTGGCGAAGATGCGTCTGAGCCTGGGACACGGCAGCCAGCATTAGAGTAACGACACGGCTGGGGCTCCTGGAGGCCGCGGTGCTGGACGCTGTGAGCGCACAGAGGCGACGAAGAGGTAGGGGTGTCAGCGGCTGTGGGTATTCAGCCGCGGGAGCCTCAGACGAGACCGCCCCCCCTTCCCCTACTCTTCTGCCAGAGTTGCTGCAGCACGGTCGGCGGCTAGATCGGGCCAAGGGGTGAAATCAGTCCATGACGTCGGCGGCCATATCGGACCGCAGTGGAGCGCTGCTAAGAGGGGGCGCCGTAGACAAAGCCTGGGACCATCTGTACTGCCTTGGGGTCGAGGTGGATCCTTGCCCCAAGTGTCAGGGGAGGTTGTGGGTGCTGCTGGTAGCCTCACCCAGTGTTGGGGCCACTTCGCACTTGCACCAGCGGCAATTGCGGGTCGCGCAAGTGGGCGAGGAAGGCCCAGAGAACCGCAGGAGTTCTTGGCGGTCTAGAGTTACGGCTGAGCTCCCCAGAAGCAAGTAGAAGCACCAAAGGAGGCCCTAGGGTGGGAGCTAGGGACCCCATGATACCCAAACTTTGTGCCTCGCTGGAAGCGGTCATATCTTGTCGGGTCAGCAGGGGGGCCAGGACGAGGTGGGATGGCCCTCTAGAGTGGGCGGCGGTAAAGATAAAGTGCCCGCACGTAACACCAAAAAGAAAAAAATTAATCGAGGCGAGCAGCTCTGATCCCATTGCAATGGTGCCTGAGAGCGTCTATGCTCCTGCATGCAAGGCACACAAAAACATGGTGGCACTTGTGAAGTATGCCGCGACTTCTGGTGTTCTGGCCAAGATTAAAATTTTAAAAAGAGTGCCCACACTAAGAAAGAAGTCAGGTCCCGGGCCGTGCTGTGATTGGCTGACGTCACGGGGGTGTCCCGGGCCGGCAGCCAATCACAGCGCGGCCCGGGAATGACATCACAGGGGTGTCCCGGACTGGCAGCCAATCACAGCGCGGCCCGGGACAAAGGGGCGGGGCTTAAAAAAAGCCCGAGAAACGCCCCCGAATCGCGTTTTCCCCGAGAAAGCGCGATTGACAGCCTCTGTCTCCCAATGGCTAGCCTCCATTTATGGAGCTAGCCAATGAGAGACAGAGGCGGGTCATCGATCATATATACAACTCAATAGGTTTTTTAGCGCATGCGCACTACGTGCGCACTTGCAGGCAAAACCTAAAAACAACAACATCCTCATTTCACAGCCGAAACAAATTTAACATATACTTTGGGTGTCAACCTTACATAATTTCATTTCCACTGAAAGCATACATTTTACAAATTGGTGTATTGTATGAACGTTGACACCACTTAAGCAAAATATTAATGCCGATCTACAAGTCCCAAGTCCCATTTCTATAAAAATAGGTATTAAAATTGTTTTCCTTTCCTTCATCATTTTTGGGCATAGTGTTACCATATGCAGCAAGGTTTCATCATAATGCCCACATAGCCGACAAATATTTGATGCCCATTTGGACTTCCATTTGGGGGTTCCATCTTTAGTTGGATAGATTCCAAACCTTAATAACATAAATTTGTTCTTAATAAAGGGTTTTTGATGAAAAAGTAAGTAGGGTTGGACCATCATTTTGTCGAAGCAATTGGCAATGGACCAAAAGTGTTTTTTTTTCCCCAACTCATATTTATCCAACACTTCTGACAACAAGGCAACGGTCGAATTAATTAATTTTTTATAAACAATTTTACTCCTTGTTTCGTCTTCCCAATATGGGACATTCGAATTTTAGGAGACACTCAGCTAAATAATCCTGCCAACTTCTAGAATATTCGCTTGTCGAAATCACGCTCCAACACATATTGGCCAATGTGCCCTCCTTGGCTCGAGATAATGCCAATAGTGTTTTAACAAATACAGCTTTACGCACCAAGAGCTGTTGACGTAAGCCAAATACCAATCTTAAATTGGCACGTGAAATCTGCCTAGGAATCCTAAATACTGATTTTTATGTCCCTGCAACTATGGCCTCCAATACTTTCACGTCTCTACCCTTAAAAATAATGGACCCATAGTCCAAGGAGGGGATGAGATTTGCTTTCATGACTTTAAGTGGGTGGTCATAATTGGGGCATACTAATTTATCTCTTAATTTACGAAATGCGAAAGCAAGTGAGGTACCTTTAGCCTCTAAATTATTAAAATGCTGTCTAAATGATCATCAAATGTAATTCCCAAATATTTATACGTTTTTACACAGTCAACAGACAAACCATTGATATTCAATTCCTTTACTCCAAGTTTACCTTTCCCTATTAACATTATTTTTGTTTTTTTTATATTAATTGTTAAACCATTTTGGGTTACATATATATTAAAAGAATGTATTAATCTTTTTAATCCTGTCATAGTTTGGCTAAGTAAAATAGTATCATCGGCATACTGTAAGTATTTGATTTCTTTACCCATTACAGAAGGGGAATGTGAATTTACATCATTAAAATGGAATGGGAGATCAGACATAAATAAATTAAAAAGACAAGGAGCGAGCACACATCCTTGTTTTAAGCCAAGATTGGTTTCAAGGCGGCGGGTAGTATGTCTACCGTCGCCAATTTTTCCCTGCACCCAGGTATTTGAGTACAATAATTTAATCATTTTTATTAGGGTTTCTGATATACCCCAATTCATTAGCTTTTTCCAAAGAATATTTCTGGGTACAGAATAAAATGCGGCTTTTAAATCAATACAACAAATGTACGTTTTTTGTTTCCTACATATGGCTCTTTCTCCTAGTAAAGACAATAAAATCAAATTGGTAAGAGTCCATTCTCCCTTCCTAAATCCTGTTTGAAAGATTGGGATCAATTCTTCTCTTTCCGCCCAAGACTCTAACTCCTCTAACAGACAACTTGCGAATATTTTAGCATCTACGTCTGTGAGGGTAATTAATCGATAATTTGCAGGGTTACAGCCTGTCTTAATAATTTCATTGAAGAGGGCCGTTAATAACTCTGGCCAATACCCAATTTTAGCTTTAAAAATAGCGTTCGGCATTCCATTAGGACCGGGAGCTCCATTTGATCTAATTTTAAATAAAACTTTTTTAACTTTGTCTACAGACCATAACTTAATATTCGTAGAGCCTGATGTATCCCTTGTGCCAAGAGGGTCGCACCCTTCACCTGGCTCCAATTTACATTTGGGGTCAGGACATTCAAGTTTCTCTACCAGTTGGTTTCGAGAAGTTAATTTATTATTAAAAAAATGTATCCAGCTTAATTCATCTATATTGGCGCTTGTATTTCTAAGATTTCCATTTTCTAAGTTATTAATTATACTCCAAAACTTTCTTAAATCCTTAGACTTACATGCGAAATGGAGTTTGGCCCAAGTCTCTTCATAATACAATTGTTTAGCCCTCCAGATTTCATTCTTATAACCCCTCTTTAGATTTCTGATTTTAAGCGACGTTAAAAAGTAGGTATATCCCTTTGCTTTCTTGTACACTGATCTTATTGTTCTGTTGAGGGACCGTTTCAAATATAATAAGTGATGGGAAAACCAACCTGGGTTCCTAGGATTCAAAATTACAACCCCAGATGGTTCCCTATTGGGAAATGTATTCAATAGGGAGTCGCATAAGGTGGGCCATAGGGCAATCATTGGAGTTCCATCAGAGTATTTCACCAGCACATCAAGGATTAGAAGAGAGAGAAAGTCAATGATATCTTTGTCTGATTTCTCATTCCATATTAACTTTTTTAAATTAAAAGCAACCGGGGCCATTCCCAATATTTTAGTCTCTGGTAAATACTCAAAGGATAAATTGATTGCAATAACTTGCGGATTATGGTCGCTCTCCATCCTTGGCACAACCTCATAACTTTGAATTTGTTCTAAGAGTTTATCTGACAATATCGTATAGTCAATTATAGAAAGACAGTCCGCTTTATTAAATGTTGGAATGTGGTCTCTATCATATAACATCGTTAGATTGTATTTAATAAATTCACAGTTAGACCATTGGGATAAAAGATCTGAATGGGTTGCCCGCTTTTTATACGATAAAAGATGAGTGTTAAAATCTCCCGAAATAATCATCTGAGCATCCCTATGATCATAATATAACACTTTCACCATTTCCCATAACTGAATAAGTTGAAGTGATCGCACCTTTTTTACCGAATTTAAATAAACATTTAAAATAATCAACGATTGACTGGCTATTAATTTTACACATTGAATCCATTTAACTTGAAGGTCTATTTCATAGTGTTCAACATTAAGACTTAAAGAAACATAAATTGAGAGTCCCCCACTACGTCGACCATATGCAGCGTCCCGGCATGCTGCATTCAAATATTCGTAATAGCCGATCAGCGGAGTACCGGTCAGATTCCACGTTTCTTGCAAGAGTAACAGATCAAACAATTTTAAAAAACCTATAACATTTACATCTTCTACAAGAGTGTTAAAACCATTTGTATTCCAAGGGCAAATTCTAACTGCTGTTGGTGCGTTGTATGAGGTACCCCAACATTTTATTTATTTTATTTTGAAAGTTTTATATAGCGCGAACAAGATCTTAGCAGATATCAGAGCGCTTTACAGACGAAAGGACCAACCCGTGAATAGATAACAATTGGTATGTGGAAGGTCCATGCGGGAGCATAGTCAGACAAATACATCAATGATGATACAAGTACAAATACGTGGTAGCGTAAACCCTCAGGTAGGTCAATAACATGAGTCATACAAAAAATGCAAAAAGATCAGTAGAACTGAATGGTACAGCGTCTGTAAATATCAACCCCAGTAATAATTCAGGTGTATTTAGCCATGAGGATAGCTTTTACTTCTTTCTTAAAAAGTATGGTGGAGGAGATGAGCCTGGTTTCAGGGGAAGTGAGTTCAAGATCCTGGGTGCCATTCCTGAGAAGGAGCGTTTATACGTTTTTTCCTTGCGGAATCTTTGGGGCTTTAGCAAGAGATTGTTTGTGCCTCTAGTATTTCTGGAGCCACCAGAAATCGTCAGCTTCTGGGCGAGGTATCCGGGTGAGCTCAGGTGAACAGCCTTGTGCGTCAAGCAGGCGATTTTCAGATGTATTCTGGCTTCAAAAGGCAGCCAATTCAGGGCTTTCAGGTCAGGGGAAATGTGTGAGTGTTTTTTTGATCCAGTGATGAGTCTCGCTGCGGCGTTTAGAGAAGCTCTTATGGGTGCCGTAGTAGTTAGGGGGAGACCGCAGAGGGCGATGCTGCCGTAATCTATTCGCGGGATGACTAGTGCTTGTACCGCAGTTTGGAAATCTTTGGCTGGAAGAAAGGGTTTGAGTTTGGGAAACAACCTTTACAACGCAACTTTAACAACGAACTACCATTACAACGAAAGTTTTACAACGCAAAAACTTTTACAACGCATACCATTACAACGCAGGATTTTACAACGCAAGTACCTTTACAACGCATACCATTACAACGTAAGTATTGGTAAGTATATAAATATTTTTAAAATATTATATGTTTGGGTTTTTTGGAAAAGGGGTATTTTTAGGGTTCAGGGTCAGTTTTCAGTTTTTGGGTAAAGGGGTATTTTTAGGGTTCAGGGTCAGTTTTCAGTTTTTGAGTAAAGGGGTATTTTTAGGGTTCAGGGTCAGTTTTCAGTTTTTGGGTAAAGGGGTATTTTTAGGGTTCAGGGTCAGTTTTCAGTTTTTGGGTAAAGGGGTATTTTTAGGGTTCAGGGTCAGTTTTCAGTTTTTGGGTAAAGGGGTATTTTTAGGGTTCAGGGTCAGTTTTCAGTTTTTGGGTAAAGGGGTATTTTTAGGGTTCAGGGTCAGTTTTCAGTTTTTGGGTAAAGGGGTATTTTTAGGGTTCAGGGTCAGTTTTGGGTTTTTGGGCAAAGGGGTATTTTTAGGGTTCAGGGACAGTTTTGGGTTTTTGGGGTACAGGGTTAATTTGTTAAAATAAAATATTTAAATTAATTAAATGTAATTAAATAAAAATTAATGATATTTTAATAATTTAAATTAATTTAAATTAAAAAAAATATTTTTAGGGTTCAGGGTCAGTTTTGGGTTTTTGGGGTACAGGGTTAATTTGTAAAAATAAATTAAGATTATATTTAAATTAAATTAAATTAATTAAATAAAATTAAATAAAATTTAATTATATTTTAATAATTTAAAATAATTTATATTGAAAAAAATATTATATACTTACCAATATTTACGTTGTAATGGTATGCGTTGTAAAGGTACTTGCGTTGTAAAATCCTGCGTTGTAATGGTATGCGTTGTAAAAGTTTTTGCGTTGTAAAAAATTCGTTGTAATGGTAGTCGTTGTAAAAGTATGCGTTGTAACGTCATACATCCTTGAGTTTCCTTAAGGTATTGATCTGGTAGTTCGCACCCTTAGTTGCTTTGTTGATGTGTTCCTGCATGTTGAGGTTGGTGTCAAGTGTTATGCCTAGAGATTTTGCAGAGTCCACGATGGTGGGATGAACATTGAGTGCGGTTAGGTGTTCAAGCCAGATTTGAGCGGTAGTGATCTTCGCAGGAGGTGAGATCAAGAGGAACTCTGTTTTAAGAGCATTGAGTTTGAGATGATTAGCGGCCAGCCAGGATTGGGTGCTTCTGATCATTGAATTCAAGAGCATGATGTCTTTGGGTGATTGTAATTTGAGATAAAGTTGGGTGTACTAGGTTAAACAGAGTTGGGGATAGGGAGGATCCTTGTGGGACGCCTAGCGATACAGGTATTGGCGAAGACATCAAATTGTTACTCTTGAATTTCTGCGATCTGTTGTGTAGAAAGGACGTAAACCAATTGAACACAGTTCCAGATATACCCATTCTTGTGTTTAATAGATCGAGTAAGTTCTCATGTTTGACCGTGTCGAATGCAGAAGAGAGATCAAGAAGGATGAGGAGGCAGGTATCGTTTTGATCTAGGATTTGAAGGGCGTCGTCAATTATGTGAGTCATAGCAGTTTCTGTACTGTGATCTGCTCTGAAGCCTGATTGATGAGGATTGAGTAGATCAAACTGATTAATGTGTTTAGTCAATTGTATTTGAACTGATTTTTCCAACAATTTGGCAAGAGTCGGAATATTGGTTATGGGACGGTAATTATTTAGATCAGAGGGGTCGGCTGTGGGTTTCTTTAGTAGAGGTGTGACTTGTCCAACTTTGAGGGAGTCGGGGATGGTCCCTTGTAGAAGTGAACTGTTGATAATTTTAGTCCAGAGTGGGAGGAGCGACGGGGTAAGGTCTTTGACAGCGTTGGCAGGAAGTGGGTCCGTGAGGTGATTGGCTGGTTTCACAGTGCTGAGAAGACTACCAATTTCTTCTTCCGAATAGGTGACAAAGGATGACCATGTAGCATTGTTTTTTGGTTCAGTGGGTGCTGTGAAGTGGTCTTTGGGGTAGAGAGTTACGTCAATGAGGAGATCGTTTTTTATGTTTTCGGTTTTTTGGATGAAGAAAGAGGCGAAGTCTTCACAGGAGGGTGCTTCGCCCAAAGTGCTGAGTGGTTGGGGTTGTTCCTTGGATTGTGTTCTGATTAGCTCAAACAGCTTTCTCGGACGATTTTTGGCTTGGTCCAGTTGACGGCTTAAGAAATTCGATTTTGAGCGTTTTATTTTCCTGAAGTAGGCGTTTCTCTTTTTCTTCAACGTTTTTAAGTGCAGTGCGGAGGGGGCTGATCTCCAGGTGCGCTCTGCCATTCGCATGGCCCGTCCCTCCTCATTGAGACTCCCGTCGTACCAAGGATTGGACATTTTTGTGGAGGCTCTTTTTAGCTGCATAGGTGCAGCTTCATTAACTATAGAGGTCATAGCGTTGAGATAGTGATCCGTCAAGGATTGGACATCCGTAACGCCAGTAGGGGGCAGTAAGATGGCAGTAGGGGGAAGTAACATCAATCGGTCTTTGCTGTATTTTTTCCAGATAGAATAGCCGGGAGTGATAGAGGGGCCTTTTTATCGACCTTGGTAGGATGAAGGTCTGATGTGAGCCCTACTTGACAAAATCTGAACATATGCTAAAATGACCAATTTTCACCATATAAAATCAGCAAATGAAATCCCACGGATCCCCTGAATCCCGGGTTTGTAGGCCCAAGCCAAAGGCCAAAGACCACCGCCTTATGTTAACAAAATCCACTGGGCCTAAATAGTTTTAAACGTGCATTTCTGATGTGCTGAACACAGCGAGGCAATTGAGCAAACCTGGAAAGTACAGTAGCCTTTCACAAGCCCCATTGCAAGTTGGCACATCTTGGACTCTTGCAGAAATGTTGTTTTGAAAGATAGCTTGCATGAAATAAATGTCACAGCACCTCAGCACCTGTCGTAAGTCCCGGTCTTACATATATCTTTAGAAATGCACGTAACAAAATGTTCTTTTGTCAGAAATGTACAAAGTGTTCTCTTTTAAAATATACGTAACAAAATGTTCTTTAAAGATGTCCTTCCGGTGTCCTAGAACACATGTGGTCAAACCACCTGCATCAGAAAGTGCGTCAGAAAAGGCGTCAGAACAGTGTTAGTTCTGCATTTTTTAGGTATATTAGATTCAGCCCGTCAAATCTGAAGCCAGAGCTCTGCTGATGCGACCTGTGCATGCAAGCTCTCCGGCTAGCCGATTGTCTGACTTGGGACGTCAATTCCTCTCTCTCAGGTGGTGGACTTCCTAAGCCAGATAATACTTCTGTCTTTTTAAATCTCTGTCCTTGCTCTGTATTTTCCATTCACACCCAATTCCTTGCATTTTAGGTTCCCTTAAGCTGTTAGGCCCTGCTGGGATATTCAATTCAATTGATTTATATAGCGCACTACATACCCAGAGGGTCTCAAGGCGCTTGAAGAAGGGTGGGGGATTACTTGTCGAATATCCAGGTTTTAAGTTGCTTTCTGAATGCTAGGTGGTTCTGAGTGAGGCGAAGGTGAGTGGGAAGTGAGTTCCAGGTTTTAGCTGCCTGGTAGGAGAAGGATCTTCCTCCCATGGTGGTTTTGTTGATGCGAGGTACAACGGCAAGGGCTTGGTTGGAGGAGCGTAGCTGGCGGGAGGGGGTGTAGAAGGAAAGTCGTGTGTTGAGGCATTCGGGTCCAAGTTCGTAAAGTGCTTTGTGTGCGTGGGTTAGGAGGCGGAATGTTATCCTCTTATTGACTGGGAGCCAGTGGAGTTTTTTCAGGTGGCCAGAGATGTGGTCATTACGCGGGATGTCTAGAATGAGTCTGGCTGAAGCGTTCTGGATGCGTTGGAGTTTTTTCTGAACTTTTGCTGTGGTACCGGCGTAAAGGGTGTTTCCGTAGTCCAGGCGGCTTGTAACCAGTGCGTGGGTGACCGTTTTTCTGGTTTCGGTGGGGATCCAGCGAAATGTTTTTTTGAGCATGCGAAGAATGTTGAAGCAAGATGATGAAACGGCGTTGACTTGTCTGGTCATCGAGAGTGAGGAGTCCAGGATGACGCCCAGGTTCCGTGCGTGGTCCGTTGGGATGGGTGCTTTTCCAAGGGCCTCTGGCCACCAAGAGTCGTCCCAGGCGGAGGGGGAGGTACCTAAGATAAGGACTTCTGTTTTGTCTGAGTTCAGTTTCAGACGGCTGTGCTTCATCCATTCAGCTACTTCTTTCATTCCTTCATGTAGGTTGGTTTTGGCGGTGTTAGGGTCTTTGGTGAGTGAGAGGATCAGTTGAGTGTCATCAGCGTAGGAGATGATGTTGAGGTTGTGTTGGCGTGCGATGGCCGCGAGGGGGCTCATGTATACGTTGAAGAGGGTGGGGCTGAGTGAAGATCCTTGTGGTACGCCGCAAATGACTTCAGTGGCCTCTGACTTGAATGGTGGGAGGCGGACTCTCTGAGTTCTTTCGGCAAGGAACGAGGTGATCCATTCCAGTGCTTTTCCTTGGATTCCGATGTTTCTGAGGCGTTGTATAAGGGTGCTATGACAGACTGTGTCGAAGGCTGCGGAGAGGTCGAGGAGGATGAGGGCGACTGTGTCACCATTGTCCAGTAGAGTTCGAATGTCGTCTGTTGCTGCGATGAGTGCGGTCTCAGTGCTGTGTTTGGCCCGGAAGCCGGACTGTGAGGAGTCGAGGGATTTGTTGGTTTTGAGGAAGGCGGCGAGTTGGTTGTTGACAGCTTTCTCGATGACTTTGGCCGGGAATGGAAGGAGCGAGATGGGGCGGTAGTTCTTGAGTTCGGTAGGGTCAGCTGTGGGTTTTTTCAGAAGGGCGCTGAGTTTGGCGTGTTTCCAGATTTCCGGGAATGTGGCGGAGTTGAGGGAGCAGTTGATGTCGTCTCGGAGGTGTGGTGCTATGATGGAATCTGCTTTGTTGAAGATGTGGTGAGGGCATGGGTCTGTGGGGGATCCTGAGTGGATGGAGTTCATTAGGCGGATGGTGTCCTCAGTGGAGATTGGGTTCCAGTCCTTAAGGATGTTCAAGGGGGGTGAAGGTACTGCAGAAGGTTGGGTATGTTGGTCTCCGGGTTGGTTGTCAAAGCTGTTGTGGATGTCTGCGATTTTGTCGTGGAAGAACGAGGCTAGGGAGTCGCAAAGGGCTTGAGAGGGAGTGATATCGTTGGAGTTGGCAGTGGGGTTGGTGAACTCTTTGACGATGTTGAATAATTCCTTGCTGTTGTGGGCGTTGTTGTCAATTCGGTCTTTGAAAGCGGATTTCTTGGCAGTCCGGATCAGTTGGTGGTGTCTGCGGGTGGCGTTTTTGAAGGCGTCCCTGGTGCTGGAGTTTGGGTCTTTTTTCCAGGCCTTCATAAGGGAGCGGCAGAGTTTCTTGGATTTCTTAAGGTCATCGTTGAACCAAGGGGCGTTTTTGCTGTCTAGTTTGATTTGGCGTTTTTTCAGGGGTGCTAGTTTGTCAGCGCTGTTGGTTAGCCATTGAGTGAGGTTAATGGCTGCTTGGTTGGCGTTTGAAGAGTGGGCAGGGGGGTTTTGGAGAAGCGATGAGGAGATTTGGTCGGTGGTGATTTTGTTCCAGTTTCTTCGCAGAGTGGGTTGGGGGTGGTTGTGGGTTGTGGTCTTTTTGTAGATAAAGTGAACGCAGCTGTGGTCCGTCCAATGGAGAGCTGTGGTGTGACTGAAGGAGATATGTTTGCTGGAGGTAAAGATGGGGTCGAGTGTGTGACCTGCGTAGTGAGTGGGGGTATTAACAAGTTGTTTGAGTCCGAGGTTGGCGAGATTGTCCAGAAGGGTGGTGGTGGTGTTGTTGTCGTTGCTTTTCTCCAGGTGAAAATTGAGGTCTCCCAATAGAATGTAGTCCTCGGAAGGGAGGGCGTGTGGGGTGATAAAGTCAGTGATGTCTTCACTGAATTTTGCACGGGGTCCTGGTGGCCTGTAGAGGAGGGTGCCTCTAAGTGTGGTCTTGGGGTCGGTGTGGATCTGGAAGTGAAGGTGTTCGGCGCTAGCGAGGTTGACGTCTGAGCTGGTTGAGATGCGGATGGAGTTCTTATGGACGATAGCGATGCCTCCTCCTGTTTGCTTGTAGCGGTCTTTTCGGATGATCTTGTAGCCTTCCGGGATGGCGATGGTGATGTCTGGGGCTGAGGAGGCGTTCATCCATGTTTCTGTTAGGAAGGCGACGTCCGGAGAGATGGTGTCTAGTAGATTCCAAAGGTCGATGGCGTGTCTGTGGACCGAGCGGGTGTTGAGCAGGATGCATTTTAGGTGGTTGGTGTCAGGTTTCTGTTTGGTGTTAGTGGATGGGGAGTTGGTCTTGGTGCCGTCAAACTTGCAGGAGTTGCATGTAAATGGTCCATGGGTGTATCCAGGAGCGGCTTGGGCGCAGTTGGGGAGGCGGCCGGGGTTTAGGGCTAAGAGGGTGGAGGCGTCGTATGTGATGCGGGTGGGGTGGGGGGCAGGGGGTCTGGCGCTGGGCGCGGTCCAGGCGCGGACGGGCGTAGACGGGCTTACCTTTGGCGCACCTTCGGCGCGGCCGCAGCGCGTGGACGCTGCGCGTTGGGACATCTGTCCATAAATGGAGTGTGGGGGGGGGGCGGAGCGAGGGAGGGGCCGCAGGGAGGTGTGATCGGGGTGGAGGGGCGGGCTGGCAGGCACAACAACAAAATGGCTCCTAGCCAAAACAATAACACACCGAGGTCGGCACAATCAGCTTAAATATATCTGGGAAGTGGGCGAAGGTGCAGCTGTTGTAAATCAGGCAGTACCCACAATGTCAGTAGCGCTGCGGTCGAATCCCTACTAAATACGCGCTGCAGCAAAGTCCAGCACTACAGGCAGAGTAAAATAAATTAATTAAGCGCTATGCAATAATAATATGCAAAAAGGTGGCGGCAATTGCTATTAAAGTCGTAACGATACCAGGGTTCAGGGACACCGATGTCTGGGGAGCGACCGACACTGTGCAAGTCAGGCAGGTCACAGAGGAGGCTCGGGCGGGTCAGCGCTCTTCACTCAGTGAGAGGGAGGGGCCGCAGGGAGGTGTGATCGGGGCGGAGGGGCGGGCTGGCAGGCACAACAACAAAATGGCTCCTAGCCAAAACAATAACACACCGAGGTCGGCACAATCAGCTTAAATATATCTGGGAAGTGGGCGAAGGTGCAGCTGTTGTAAATCAGGCAGTACCCACAATGTCAGTAGCGCTGCGGTCGAATCCCTACTAAATACGCGCTGCAGCAAAGTCCAGCACTACAGGCAGAGTAAAATAAATTAATTAAGCGCTATGCAATAATAATATGCAAAAAGGTGGCGGCAATTGCTATTAAAGTCGTAACGATACCAGGGTTCAGGGACACCGATGTCTGGGGAGCGACCGACACTGTGCAAGTCAGGCAGGTCACAGTGTCTGCGACACTATAGTCTCCATAGCTAAGGTGCTTCTAGGCACTAGACTTTATAGAGTGTTCTGCTTTCCCTAACTAATTTCTATTGTGCCTTTTAAAAGGATCCCAGTCCTTTTGCACCTTGGATCTCTTTGGAATGTCAAACTTGCATGGGTAATTCTCTTCAGAAAAGCACATTTGTAGATGCCATGTTTTCATAGAATGTATTCTAAGCCTTTTTTGAATAGCCTACTGATTCCAATTATACTGCTTACAGGTCCTCATTCCAGCCTGTTGTCTAGGCTCTTGCACATAATAAATGTGAACTTGCGTTTTTTGATCCTGACAGATTGAAGTCAGACTTTCAAACGTTTCATTGCTCAGGCTGATCGATTGATAAATGCATTTTCCGATGTACTTAAGACTTAACGAATAAAATGCCACTTCAAATGTGATCTTTGTCATCTCATATCATTGTTCCTTGTTCCTCAGTGAAGTGTTGCGTCGATGACCTGTGACCACGACTCAAAACCTCAGCAGGGTGGTTTGTGACTTGTGACCACACCCTAGAGGGCTTCCGTTCTCCCCTCATCAGCAGCCAACTCCAATCATCCGCTGCCGCATGCATCCCTTTTAGTTCCTCACACACTCGTGACCCTGGCTGACAGCTTTTGATTTTAATGCCACCTAGCCTATTTAGGGCTGAATATGGACCTGAAGCGCCTTTCAACACTCTAAATTGATTAACATCGGTTTGTTTTGGGGCCTCCTTCTTCACTATGGGTATTAGAGGGGTCGGATATTGCAGACCGTGGAGTCTCCATACTTTAATCCCCCAACTTTAAAAGTTATTAGAATTCGCTAATATTTTCTTTACAATATCATCCTTTAACCACGTCGTGATGGTTATCTCCCTATTACCACCATCTAACTTAAACTCTACAGAATCCAGGTCCTCGGTTGCAACATCCTTAAGATCAGGAGCTGCTTTTAGTAATTTCAGAATGTTCCCTCTATTCAGAATATCATGTAAACCGCGGGTCGAATATTGGGGGCAGAAAACCACTTTTCGATTTTCAACCTGCAGTTTAGGGGATTCAATATTACTCCTAGGCCTGGACCGGATCGATCAGTATTACTCCTAAGCCCTGAATACGATCGATCCATATTCCCAGCCATCACCAACAGGGGATTATCTTGCAGTTTGGGGGAGTCAATATTACTCCTAAGCCCTGGACCGAGTCGATCAGTATTACTCCTAGGCCCTGAATCAGATCGATCCATATACCCAGCGGTCACCAGCAGGGGATTATCCGGGCGATTTAAACGATCAGGCTGCTCTGGTTTGGGTTGAGCCAGAATACTGGGGTCCTCAACCTGATCATTCTTGTTAGGATTCAAAGGGGAGGGATTTACTAATTTTCCATGAGGCAGCTTCTTATCCTGTACACAGGGCTGTGCACCCTGACTAATTTGATCCTTAAGTGTAAGGGAAGGGTTTACAATTGTATCAATGGCCATATATTGCTCTCCTTTTGAGACTACTCCATCATCTCTAGACCAAACGGACACTATTTCTTTTGAATAGGTGTGTATATTATTATTGGACCCTATAAATTCTTGAACTGGGATAATCTCATTCTGGGAAAAGTTTTCATTAAACTGATAAGAGTGTGGATCTTGCATTGGCTTATCTTGCCCTACCCGGTTCTCTCGGATTGGCAGTATCTGGATTTTAGTCCCCACATTAAAAATAGGCACTTCCTTTGGCCCTTCACTTCCAGCTTTACTGCATGGCTTAACCTTTTTATTGGCTTGAGGTGCAGTCGAAGGTCTAAAAATAGGGAAGAGAGCCACTGGCCCAAAATTCAAGTTTGGGCCGCTATTGTTTGCTACCCCTGTAACTATTTTTTTGTCCCGGGCTGCCTTATTATGTGCTTTTCTCAATCTTTTTCTCGCCCTTTTTGTTAAAACTTCAGGTACTCCTGTTACTTCAGTGGCCAAAGTTACTATTGGGCTGCTATTATTTGGCTCCCGATTTATCTTTAATTTAGGGGAGTGTGATGTCTCTAAAGGTACAAGGACCAGAGGATTTTTTTCTATAGTTCCAGTATTTCTTAAGACTTCACTCCTCCCATCTTCCCTACCGGATAATAGTTTTACTTCATGGACCATAGAACCAACAATTGATGGGAGATCAGAGATTTTATCAATCAATTGAGCACACGTGCAGGATATTAACTGATTTTCTTATCAGCTGGAACTTTAGAAATCAAATTAGTTAGTTGAAGAAGCTTCGCGTCAATTTCTATGACGTGTGTCGCTAGAGTGTTTAGAATATCTACCTGAATGTCTAACTTATCAGAGTGGAAATTAAGAGCTTTTGTTATAGAATCCATTGTATAAAGCAAACAATCCCATGCTCCATGCTCAGAATTACTAACATTATTTTCCAAGTTGTCTGGTTTTACCTGAAAATTTCCATGAAACTTTGTTAGAAAAGATAGATCTGCAGAGTTAAAAGAATTACAATGCTCATTAATATCCAACTTAACATTGTTACTCCTACTAGCCGCACCTGGGATCAGTACAGACTTATTGATACAAAAGCTATTTTCCAAAATTATACTGGATTTATCCAGATTGATAGGACAAGCCTCCCCAGTTATGAAATGAAATGAAATGAAAATGAGTTTTGTAAAGCGCATATAGCTGCCCGGGGGCGTCCAAGCGCTGAGTGCTAACCGTTTGTTGTCAACTGAAATAGTGAGCAGAACAAAACAACTATTTATTAAACAAAAAAGTTTTCAACTGTTTCCTGAAAGAAGTAAGGTCCGAATTGGACCTTAGATGAAACGGTAGACTGTTCCAAAGCCTGGCCGCATTCAGGGAAAAGGAGCGACCTCCTGATCTAGACCTATTTACCTTTGGCACAACAGCACGTAAAGCATTGGTTGACCGTAGCTGTCTGCAAGGAAGGTAAGGGGTAATTAGGGGACGACTGATCACTGGACCAGTTTCCCAAAAAGACTGATGGGCCACACAAAGAGATTTAAAACTGATCCTGTCCTTCACTGGGAGCCAGTGCAATCTTGAAGCAAGGTCCTAGCAGCACAGTTTTGAATCACCTGCAGCTTCTTTAATGTGAAATCTGGGGCCCCAAGATACAGCGCGTTTCCAAAATCTAGCCTGGAAAGGATCAGTCCTTGAACCACAATTTGTCTTGCCTCAAAAGGTAGCAAAGGAAGAATCCTCCTCAACATTCTAATGAGGCCAAAACAGGTGGCAGATAGTACAACAGCCTGATGGTCAAACGTCAAGGACTTATCCAGCCAGACGCCCCAGCTCTTGATGGCATCCTTGGGGACTGGGGGAGTGCCCAAGCAGGCTGGCCAAATCTGGTCGATTGCAGTTGGCGCCGAATGGCCCAGCAGCATGACCTCTGTCTTGTCCCCATTAAGTTTGAGACAAGACTGGGTCATCCAGCTCCTAACCTCACTCAGACAGCCCACCAAATCCACTGTGCCCGCAGGGTCCTCAACCCGCGCCAATGAGACCACCAGCTGTGTATCGTCCGCATAGGTCACGATCTTAATACCATATGGGCGGACGATCCCAGCCAGCGGCCTCATATAGACATTAAACAGCGTCGGGCTGAGTGAGGAACCCTGCGGGACACCACATTCCAAGGGCCTGCTAGTAGAGGTGGTGGTTCCCTCAAAAACCTGGAAATTTCTATTGGTTAGGAATGAACGAATCCATTCCAACGCTCCTCCTTGAATCCCAATGTCCCGGAGGCGCTGCAATAAGATGGTATGGTTTACAGTGTCAAAAGCGGCACTCAGATCGAGGAGGATGACTGCCACCGATCCTCCCCGATCTAAGATGCCCCTTGTTTCCTCCAGGACTGCCAACAGGGCCGACTCCGTCCCATGCTTGGGACGGAAGCCGGTCTGCGAGGGATCTAGGAGGCTGTTATTCTCCAGGAAGTTGGTCAGGAGGCTGTTAATATATTTTTCCAGTAACTTGCTAGCCCAAGGAAGCAGGGAGATTGGACGGTAATTGCTGGAATTATTGATGTTCAGATTGGGCTTCTTAGCAAGTGCCTTTACCCTGGCCTCTTTCCACCTAGATGGAACTGTACTGGTGGAAATAGAGGCATTGATTACCTTCAATACAACCGGGAGGATGGTTTGACTGACGGTCCTTAGGAAACTCGGAGGGGCAGGGTCGCTGGGAGAGCCCGATTTTACCTGAGTCATCAAGGTGGCTAATAGGTCCAAGTGCCGCAATGGAAAATTATCCAGCACTGGTGACATATTATCTGTCACGCTATTTTTGGCTTGTCCAGAAATGGCTACTGGAGTATATGGTTGGATATTTGGAAAGGCAGAGTATATAAGATCTATTTTATTAAAAAAGTAGTCTGCCAGCTCATTACATCGGACTTGTAAATTGTCACTGTTTATGGGGGGCTGGGAGAGAACAGTAAGGCTTTTTACTATTCTATAGATTTCCTTGGAATTGGACCTAGCATCAGTGATCTTTTTTGTATAGTGTAGAGATTGAGCGTTCTTAATCTCCTGCTTATATTCCCTGATGGAGTTTCTATATACAGCTTTGTCTAAATCTGTATAGTCCAAACGCCATTTCCTCTCCAGCCTTTTACACTTCCTTTTAAACTCTCTAAGCTCTGGAGTATACCACGGGGCTGAGATCCTAGATCTTTTAGCCCATGTTGTTTTCACTGGGAGAATGGTGTCCAATGACTGGGTTATCCAGTCATTGAAGATGTCATTGGCTGCCGTTGGATCTATAGTAATAGAAGGTATAGTGGCTTGAAGTTCGTAAGCCCACTTATCTGTTGACAATTTGGGCCAATTTCGGGCTTCCCTTAGTCCTGTAGGAAGAACAGGCAATTTAGGGATGTACCAGATTAACGGGACAAGTCGATGGTCTGTCCACGGGAGTACAATAGGGGGCTCTATCACTAGATCCGGGGAGTTGCTAAACACAGGGTCCAGCAAATGTCCTTTCACATGTGTAGGTGAAGGAACCAGTTGGGTCAGCTGTAGCGCAGATAGGCCGGCGATTAGTTCTTGGGCAGCGTGATCATTAATGTCTTCAAAATGCATGTTTAAATCGCCCAACAACGTTAAGTTAGCTGAGATGGTGGCAAAATCTGCAACTGCTGATGGCACAGAATCCAAAAACTGTCTGACCGAGCCAGGCGGGCGGTAGGCCAATACTCCGGAAAAACTTAGATTTGGTGACAGTTCCAGACTGAATGAGGTACTTTCACAGTCCAGAATAGAGGTGGAGATGCATCGGCATGTGAAACTGTCTTTAAATACTATAGCTAAGCCTCCTCCCTTCCCCGATGTGCGGTCTGTCCTGGCTACTTGATAGCCCTGTGGTAATGCTTGAACGAGGTCAGGCGCGGAAGACGAGGTCAGCCATGTCTCCGTAAAAAAGACTGCATCCAGGTTATGTTCTTCAAGCAATAGGGATATTTCTGTTTGATGTTTGGGCAGGGATCTACAATTTAGAAGAAACATCTTAAAAGAGTGCCGGTGTTCAATGGTCCTAGTGCTTCTTGGGAAGATATGGCAGTGTTGACAGTAGGAGGGCAGATTTAAAGGATGATACAGATGGTGACATTTTCCTTTTGGCGCTGGTCTCAAGCTAAGTAACTCATTAGGGGTGTATCCTGTGTGAGGGCCGAGAAAATGGGCAGGGGTTGTGGCCCCTGGCCCCGTCCGGTCGCAGACGGGCTTGCCTTTGGCGCGCCTTCGGTGCACCACCGGCGCGCCCGCTGCGCCCGCCCGCTGCGCGGACGAGATGACAACATCCCTTTATACAGGTTAGAGGCGGGTGGGAGGCGACCAACAACTCGAGCGCCAACCCAGATTTCCCCCAATATGGCCACCTAAAGCCCTGCCTCACCAAGCGTCAGCGCTGACTCTGCTGCGCTGGGAGCGGGGACGAGTGCAGAGGAATTCCTGGTCGGGTAAGATTAAAATAAATGAAAGCGAAGTTTTTTTCAGGCAAAGTAACAAAATGCACACAATTAAAACTGAAATCCCCCGGCTCACGCCTTGGGGGGTCCAACACGCGCTAGTAATCAGCGCGCTCGCGCCTTCACTCAGCTTTTATGCCTGGGGGCGGGCGGGAGGCGACCAACAACTCGAGCGCCAACCCAGATTTCCCCCAATATGGCCACCTAAAGCCCTGCCTCACCAAGCGTCAGCGCTGACTCTGCTGCGCTGGGAGCGGGGACGAGTGCAGAGGAATCCCTGGTCGGGTAAGATTAAAATAAATGAAAGCGAAGTTTTTTCAGGCAAAGCAACAAAATGCACACAATTAAAACTGAAATCCCCCGGCTCACGCCTCAGGGGTCCAACACGCGCTAGTAATCGGGCAGTTAGGGAAAGGTGATCAATCTAGCTTAATACTAAATTATCACCGCCACCCTTAATAAGTGGCTTAAACACATTATAATCAGCCTCTACGGCCACATCACTAACATTATGATTCGAACCCGAGGAGATTTCAATTACCGAGCAGACAACAGATCCACTCTCTATAGATCTTTTGTTCGACTCTTCCGTTCCTAAATTTTGTTGATTCTCCACCACAATTAGATCAGTAGACTGATCATTTTGCTGGTCCACCGTATTATGACTGTGAATTTGTGCCTGCACCAGCAACCTTCCGGTGAACACTGGTACATTTTCCAACGGGTTAAGCACTGGGTCTTGTGAGTCTTTAACCGGTTTTGGAAGCTTTTCCTTAGGGCTACTCACTTCCAACGCCTTAATTTGCCCCAAAATTGTTTTAGGGTCTTTCAATGGAGATGTATGTCCAACAATTAGGTTCGAGACCAGAGAGACCGGCTCATCGCGGGGCCTTGGTAGAGACGAGGCAGAGTTAGGCTCAAGGTCTTCCCCCAGTTGAGCACTATTTAAACCTGGTGACGATACAAGAGAAGTAAATGAAGATGATGTACAATCAACGCCAGAGTTGCCATTATCCTTCTTAATTTGAGTTCTATTTTGCTTTTGGGTATGGTACTTAAAAAAGTAACTCTTAATTGACGGTTGAACGTCGACGTTGGAAATCTTCTGCATCTTCCCAGGGACTACGGGGGATAAGGGTGGTACACTCAGCTCAGCTGATTCAGTCAAGCAGTCCCTTGATGTAATAGCCTCCTCATCTTTCCCGTCTGATTTTGACTGTGACCCCGCTTTAGTTGAAGCATCAAGTCTCTGACGCTGTTTTATCTTCGGCGGAGCACCGCGTTGGAGCCCTGATCTCATCGTTAACCAACACCTTGATGTAGCTTCAGTGGGTTTTAACAACGTAGTAAGTGAAGATTAAATTATGATTAAGGATTAAGGACTTAAGAGATCCTCACACCTCCCAAAACAGGTCCCGTTATTCCTTTGTTGCTTTTTGATGGTCTTTGTCCCCTCTTGTACCTCGAGGGCTGCCTTTCACCACCACCTTTGCCCGCCTCAAGCTACACCAAGAAAATAGGTCTCAAAGAACAGAGACCCAGCTCCTCACCACTGCAGCTCACCTCCGGGCCTCCCAGGCCTGTCTGCCCCAAGTCCTGCGCCGAGCCAAGCCGAGCTCCGAGCTCTGAAGACACCGCAAGCCGCCGAGACCGCCAAGACCTCCAGCCGCAAAGATAGAATGGCGGGGGAGGTGCAATGACGGAATACAGGAACGTGGCTGTGGTAGTCAAGCACAGGGTCAGCGGCAGCAGCCGTCAGGGAAAAGTCGGAAGAGACCGCAGCAGCGGGGGTGGTAATGTCAGCTGTGGCAGGGGGGGGATCATCAATCGACGTGGCGGCAACGCAGGATCACACTGGCTCGCAGCTACGATACGTCAAAAGATGTGTAAATGTATTTAGATGTTCAGAATGTTTGCCCCCACAATAGGAATTTTATGTGGGTTTGGGATGGTGTCAAACTTGAAAATAACGTTATGACAAAATATTGCCAATTTATGCCAAATTGTGCCTCCCCCCTATTGGAGGTAGATTGGGGTACATGCGGGTGGCTGAGAAGGGCAATTCAAGCCAGCAGACGTGGGAAACCAGCGACGCGGTAACTCACGGCACCCCGGCTCTGCTCCACTCCGCTCCGCACAGCAAAGGACGAAACTCCTCCTCCAGCTCTCCCGTAGCCCGGCAATCCAACAATTCTGCCTCGGGCCTCGCGGCAAGGCAGCGACGCTGGAACCACAGAAACCACGGCACCCCGGCTCTGCTCAGGTCCGCTTCAGCAATCCAGCAATCCAACATCCCTGCTTTGGGGCCTCGCGGCAACCAGTGGCAAACCAGCGATGCTATGCGGCAGCCACGACACGCTTACTCTGCTTGCTCGATTGCTCTGCTTGCTTGCTTGTTCTGCTCCGCTCTGCAGAGAACGTGACTCCTCCCAGCACACTAAGAACAAGTTCTTGCTCTTCGAACAGTGCAAGAAAAGTGCAAAAAAAGGGGTCGAAAGTCAGAGCGCCACAGTACCTGGACGTGATTGAGGAGCTTCTGGCTGCCAGATTACTCAAACGGAGCAGCTCGGACAGACCCCTCCAAACGATGCCGAAAATGCAACTGCACGCAAAGAGCTTCAGGCAGCTTCAGGTGAGTGCAGTGGGCGGCACACAGATTCCGCCTCCAAACGCTGCAGGGCTCCGCTCCTCGATCCGATGCTACAGCGGTTTCTCCTCGCGCACAACCCCTGCTATGCGCCAAGAAAGATCCAAGTTTCCCAAAGTATTGCCTCAGTCACAGGAACATCACACATGGACGCTGCTTCTATAGTCTTAGCGGCTCCTGCCGCAATTAATAAGTCATGTGGTGATTGTCGTGTATGGTAGTTCTTCACGACTCCAATCGTGTTTTACTGTCAAGGCTGCGGTTGCCTTTTAAAATTACCTCGCGGTATCCACAGCGTTTATGATATCGAGCCGCAGCTGTCGTGTGGAATGATGGCTTTGCAGCTCAGCTGCTCTCAACTGTTAGCGGTGTCTGCGCGGCTAAGTTCCTTGCAGTCCAACCCGCGATTCAAGTATACAAGCGGCTTCAGCCGTGTCGGAGACTCCCTGCGGCTCAGGTCGCAATTCAATTTACCGGCCGTGATACCAAGTACAAGCGGCTCCGGCCGCAAAGCAAGAACAAGTGCCCCCGGCCGCGAAGCAAGTACAAGCGGCTCCTGCCGCGTAGCAAAGAACAAGCGGCTTTGGCCACGAAGCAAAGTACAGGCGGGTCCGGCCGCAAAAACAATTAACAAGCGGCTCCTGCCGCGTTGAAGGTTTCCTGCGGCTCCGGCCGCGATAAAACGTACATGCGGCTCCTACCGCGCTTCATGTTTGATGAGTGAATGGATCCTTAACTAATGTCCTGCGAGTCTTCACGTTTGTAACTTCTGAACTGGGGAATCAGCCCAGTTAGGCCCGCTGAATGAGAGCATCTTAAATCCTGGTTGTGGAGCATTGCGAGGTCCCACGCCGAGGATATGTAGGTCCCGCTGACCTGTGAGGCTACAATGCGAGAATCTACGCTGTCATTGAGGCTGCAGTTGACAAGAGATTTGGGATGCTAGGGCTTGCGTCAGGAAAGCTTTGTACAGTCGACGGTTCTGATGCAAGCTGCAAGGTCGATGCAAAGTCTTGGTCTCCCTGATCAGTCAGAGGTCTTCCGACCTGAAGGTTTGATCTATGGATTAAGATTCCACCCTCAGCAATGTGACTTACTCCTGTTTCTGCTCCCTAAAGAATCCAACTGGTTGGTGGATTATAATCAAATACACAAAGTAGAATCCACTTGGAGGGTGGCAGTGGTCCCTAACGTGATGGGGAACACACAGTGTTGTTTAAATGCCCCTCTCACACCAACAGGCCCCTTGGTGTCATGCTTCATCATCGGGGCCTTCGCACCCCTCTACGGAATGCGGCGTGCTACGACAAACGACTACGTAGGAGCACTTGGTAGTGAACTATGTGAGGGTGTGTGTATATTAAAGGGTGTGAGTGAGGTGAGGTGAAAAAAGGTGAGTAAAAAATACCTGGCACACAGGAAACAATTATTTATTCTGTCCTTGGCTGGTATTAATAAAAGGTGCAGAATCTGGTTGAAAAAATACGGACTAGGGTATATCAACCATTAACAGTGTCAACATGTTTCGGAGCACAAGGCTCCTTCTTCAGGACGAGGATATGCACATTATCCTCACCTTACTCACATGAAATGTGAAAGTGTTTGAAAAAGATTTTATAAAAATTAAATGTGTAATATACCTATCAATGTTTAATATGAAAAGGTATGTTCGTTGCGCCCAATTGGCGTTTGAAAAAAACCTGTGAAAGAAAGACATAATAAATATACTAGTCGGACGTCCAGGAACATAGTAAACATGCTAGTCGGATGTCCAGGAACTGAGGAAAAAGTATTTCTTTCCTAATCAAATAAGGGTAAGTTACAGAACACAAATGGGGCTCTGGTACCCTGTGAAAAAAAGACACTTTAAGAGGGACATATAAAACATACATAAACACACATACATGTAATCTCCCTGATATGAATGGAGGGAAAAAGATTTGCAATAGTGAAGGCTTACTTATGTTCAAAAACTCGGATGGCCTCATGAGCCTATGCGTGGTATTGGGGGTATCTCTCTTCGTTGCCCAGTAAACAACCTAAAAGATAGTAAAAGCTGCATTGTAGGTAGTGAAGCAGAGATCAATAAAAAAATGATAAGGCTACTGATGCGTGAGGCGCATTCTCGTTCTCTGGTCTCCCTACTCACGGTAACTGCATGGATCAATCGCCTGCCTTCCCCTCAACGCTGCTCCGGTGAAGTGAGCCGTTGGTGGAGAGGCTCGCTTTTTATACTCTATGGTTTGGTAATTAGTTGAGGCAGATTGGATAATGAATAACGGAAGGATGCCCAAATAAGGCCAAAATACCCCTATCGTTTCCGGTATTCACGTGGTCCCCGAGGGATTGTGCTGGACATGATTGCGCTGGCTCGGGGATTGTGCATCGTGAGATGCGCATGCGTCAAACCAGATCAGTGCGTAGTGCGATGCGCATGCGTCAACCAGAATCGGCCAGCGCATGCGCGAAAGAGTAGTGCTGTGCTAGCGAGCATTTGCCGAGTCTGCTGACCGTTCTTTCTCAGCCGGTAGTTTTATATCACAATGTTCAAATTAGAAAAAACTAAGCAATGGTAGATTGAATCAGAAAAAAATAAAGCAATGGTAGATTGAATCAGAAAAGAATTTTTCAGAAATTTTTTTTGGGGGGGGGGGGGGGGAGTATAACGTATGGAGTGGCCCAACAGAGATTGTAAGGTGGCACAGAAATTTTTCAATTAATGAGGGGAGATATCCATAATGAAAAATTATGACAATAATCATTAAGTGTATTAAATGTACAAAACTACTCATCGGACAAATTGATCATGTGAGTAATCTGGTAGATCGAGACAGGTTTCAGAGATAGCCCCATGCTATGTTGGATGTCCCATAGTCACTCATCATACCATGCATACAGTATGCAAGGTTAGCGTCATTGGCTCCAAGGAATTGAGTCATTAAGCCCTGAGCTGTCGGTGCCCAGACGGAACACCCAACGTTGCTCCTTTTCCAACAACCCTGTCTCTGAGGGCAGTTGTTCGATCACTGTCCATTGTAATTCATTGACACAGTGTTGAAGTTCCAGGAAGTGAGCTGACATTTTTGTAGTTGCCTTCTTGCATCTAATATTGCTTTTATGCTCATTAATCCTGACTTTGACTTGTCTTGTGGTCATTCCCACATACTCCTTTCCGCAGGGACATGTGATAAAGTAGACCACATTTTTACTATTACAGTTTGTAAACGTACGTTGTTCCCAACTGGTGCCATTGGCAAAGGTAAGGGTCTGGCTCTTTTTTGTAAGGTGACAACTGTTACAATTGCCACACGGATGGTGGCCCTTTATCCCCTGTAGTCTTGTTTGTTCCACTTTGTGTGGAGGAGGTCTTGTATGGACAAGAATGTCTTTCAGATTCCTACCACGTCTGTGGGCGAACATTGGTTTTTCAAGGGATAGTGTGCCACTTGTGAGTATGCGCCAATGTCTATTTACCAGTTTTGTCACTTGGTTGGTAACCGGGCTGTAGGTGGTGACACAGACCGTTCTCCTCATCTGGTTATCACTTGTGGGTTTGTCTTCGAGGAGAGCGTCACGGTTGTTATTCCTAGCTCTTTTCATAGCTTTCTGGATAACAGGGTTGGGGTATTTTCTTTGTCTTAACTTAGTGCAAAGATCTTTAGCTTGACTTTTGTATTTCACCAGGTCGCTGCAGTTCCGACGTAGGCGGAGGAACTGTCCGTATGGAAGGTTCTCCCTCAGGTGACGTGGATGGAAGCTGTCAAACCTGAGGAGGCAGTTCCTGGCCGTTGGCTTAAAGTGGGTCTCTGTTTTGAGAAATCCTGCCTCATGATAGATGTTAAGGTCCAAGAAAACCATAGAACTGTTTGACATTTGGTGGGTGAACTTGAGGAAAGTGTTCTGATTGTTAAGCCATTGCATAAACTCTGTGATAGAACTCTCGTCCCCCTCCCAAATCACCAGGACATCGTCAATATAACGTCGCCAGGTGTTTATCCTCCTTCTGTAGGGGTTACTGGGGTGGAGGATTTTGGAGGACTCCAAGTGATGGACATAAAGTCCCGCCAGACTCGGGGCAAAGGTGCTCCCCATGCTGGTCCCATGGCTCTGCCAAAACAGGGTTCCTTCGTATTCAAAAAAGTTCTTTGTGAGAGCTAAGGAGATACACTCCATAACAACATCTCTTGGAGTTTGGTATTTCCAATGTGTGGAGTGGAGTACTTCTTCAATGATCATAAGTGTCTCATCGTGTGGGAGGCTCGTATAAAGACTCTCCACATCCAGGCTCAGAAGCATTTGTGACTCGGGGTCAAAAGGGTAATTCTGCAATAGTTGGAGCACCGCCTTTGTATCTCTTAGATATGTGTCTGTGGCCTGCACAAGGGGCCTCAAAAATGCATCGGCAAATTTTGATAGTGGTTCCAGAATGGCTGAGATGGCAGATACAATCTGGCGTCCTGGCGGGTTCTCAAGGTTCTTATGCACTTTGGGTATAGTGTAGAAGTATGGCGTACAAGGGTTTTTTTGAACCAAAAATTCTGATTCTTTTTTGGAGAGCCAATCATGTGCAAGGGCCTCCTCAATCATTCCTTCTATTTTTACTCGCAGGGACTCAGTAGGATCTACAACCAGGACTTGATAGTTTCTGTTGTCAGATAAGAGTCTTCTACATTCCTTGTCATAGGCGGTGGTGGTTTGAACAACCACAGCTCCCCCCTTGTCAGCTGGTTTTATAGTTAGGTCTTTGTTGAGTCTGAGTTCCCTGATAGCTTCATTTTCCAGTTGCTTAGTGTCCAAATTCTTTAGTTCCTGCATGATAGCTTTTTCGAAAGCCAATACTTCCACTGGAAGTTGGCTGTCCAATGGTGTGAAGTTAGACTTAGGTCTCAACCCTGTATCTGAGATCTCTAAAGATGGTTCTTTATCCTTAAAGAAAGCCCTCAATTTAATAGTTCTTATGAAGTCATGCATTTCTTTGTGCAGCAAAAAGATGTCTGGTTTGTTGGTTGGGACATACCCTAAGCCTTTGTTCAGTACCTTGGGTTGTACCTCAGTGAGGGGCCAAGGGGTTATGTTAATAACTAGGTCCCCCTCTTGCTCATGGATGCTCGGTTCGCTGTCATACTCCTGGTTAGGACCCTGGGGTCTGTTCCGTCTGCGGGTTGCCAGCTCACATTGTTGCCCTTCCTGTTCCTTCCTCTGTTCGATCCCTGGCCCCAGGCTAAAAAAGGCTGAGCATTTTGGGCTACATTGGTTTGTTCCGGGACCCATTGTGGATACATTTGCCCCATTGGTGGAGGGACAAATTGATATGGTGGGAACTGGAAATGGTTCTGATAGGGATTGAACTGGGGTCCCTGAAAACCTCTCCACCCTCGCTGGCGGGGAAATTGAGATCTCTGCTGTTGATAACCACCCCTCTGTTTTCTTTGTTGGAAACCACCTGAATTCGTACTAGTAGTACTCCCATCAGAGCTTGCATTATCTGTATCACTTCCGTTGTCTTTCATCACATAGTCTGCTTTTGTATAGGGATACGCCCATTCAGGGGTAAAGCGATCTTTATATTTTTTCATTTTATTAAATTTGCTCTGTTTCAGAGTGGCCTCAAAATCCATCATTTGTTGGTTGAGTTCATCTAACCCTTTCTTCAAATCAGCCGGTGAAATGAAAGTTTTTAACTGTACTTCCAGTCTGGTGATCTCTGTTTTGAGTTCCAGGGATTTTCTTGTCGCAGTATGCACTATCAGGACCAACCAGTCTCTAGTGCAATGCCACGAAATGAGCGACCATGCTTTTTTGAAAACCAGGTCGTCCTGGAAAATGAAAGGTTCATTTTTAACCAACAAGCCCTGCGGGGCTATTTTGTTTCTTAGATATTCCCTCATCAGTAAACCATGTAGGGCTGCTCTTATTTGGATTTTCCTAGTGTTCATTAACTCATCCCAGTCTGCTACTGCTGGGCTCGGGTCGCTGCTGCTAAGGCCTTCAAAAGGGTTGACATCAGCAAGAATTCTGTCGATGTCGTCCTCACTGAAGGTCAGTCCATGTTCGTCCTCCATGGTGGTATCCGGAGGAAGTTGAGTTCCCGGACAGTACAAATATGTGTAAGGAAAAGTGTTTATGTATGTCCACAGTGTCTACTATTAAATGGGAAAGGGGCTCCCACAGCTGTGCGCTGTCTAGAACGGAAATATAACAAAAGGGGGGAGAGAGAGAAAAGTGGATCCAGTCTCCCTAGGCATCATGAATAAACAAAGTAGAATCCACTTGAAGGGTGGCAGTGGTCCCTAATGTGATGGGGAACACACAGTGTTGTTTAAATGCCCCTCACACACCAACAGGCCCCTTGGTGTCATGCTTCATCATCGGGGCCTTCGCACCCCTCTACGGGATGCGGCGTGCTACGACAAACGACTACGTAGGAGCACTTGGTAGTGAACTATGTGAGGGTGTGTGTATATTAAAGGGTGTGAGTGAGGTGAGGTGAAAAAAGGTGAGTAAAAAATACCTGGCACACAGGAAACAATTATTTATTCTGTCCTTGGCTGGTATTAATAAAAGGTGCAGAATCTGGTTGAAAAAATACGTACTAGGGTATATCAACCATTAACAGTGTCAACATGTTTCGGAGCACAAGGCTCCTTCTTCAGGACGAGGATATGCACTTTATCCTCACCTTACTCACATGAAATGTGAAAGTGTTTGAAAAAGATTTTATAAAAATTAAATGTGTAATATACCTATCAATGTTTAATATGAAAAGGTATGTTCGTTGCGCCCAATTGGCGTTTGAAAAAAACCTGTGAAAGAAAGACATAATAAATATACTAGTCGGACGTCCAGGAACATAGTAAACATGCTAGTCGGATGTCCAGGAACTGAGGAAAAAGTATTTCTTTCCTAATCAAATAAGGGTAAGTTACAGAACACAAATGGGGCTCTGGTACCCTGTGAAAAAAAGACACTTTAAGAGGGACATATAAAACATACATAAACACACATACATGTAATCTCCCTGATATGAATGGAGGGAAAAAGATTTGCAATAGTGAAGGCTTACTTATGTTCAAAAACTCGGATGGCCTCATGAGCCTATGCGTGGTATTGGGGGTATCTCTCTTCGTTGCCCAGTTAACAACCTAAAAGATAGTAAAAGCTGCATTGTAGGTAGTGAAGCAGAGATCAATAAAAAAATGATAAGGCTACTGATGCGTGAGGCGCATTCTCGTTCTCTGGTCTCCCTACTCACGGTAACTGCATGGATCAATCGCCTGCCTTCCCCTCAACGCTGCTCCGGTGAAGTGAGCCATTGGTGGAGAGGCTCGCTTTTTATACTCTATGGTTTGGTAATTAGTTGAGGCAGATTGGATAATGAATAACGGAAGGATGCCCAAATAAGGCCAAAATACCCCTATCGTTTCCGGTATTCACGTGGTCCTCGAGGGATTGTGCTGGACATGATTGCGCTGGCTCGGGGATTGTGCACCGTGAGATGCGCATGCGTCAAACCAGATCAGTGCGTAGTGCGATGCGCATGCGTCAACCAGAATCGGCCAGCGCATGCGCGAAAGAGTAGTGCTGTGCTAGCGAGCATTTGCCGAGTCTGCTGACCGTTCTTTCTCAGCCGGTAGTTTTATATCACAATGTTCAAATTAGGAAAAACTAAGCAATGGTAGATTGAATCAGAAAAAAATAAAGCAATGGTAGATTGAATCAGAAAAGAATTTTTCAGAATTTTTTTTTTGGGGGGGAGTATAACGTATGGAGTGGCCCAACAGAGATTGTAAGGTGGCACAGAAATTTTTCAATTAATGAGGGGAGATATCCATAATGAAAAATTACGACAATAATCATTAAGTGTATTAAATGTACAAAACTACTCATCGGGGGGAGGAGCTTGGCGGGCATCCATGATGGCCGCGTGAGCACAGTGCTCTCCGGACCCCCGCCACTCCCGGCATGATATCCTGAACATATCCTGATTAATTACGAGGACTCTTGTAGGGGAACCTGGGCTGATCTTAATGCCGTTTTTGGATTTCGAATTGAACCAGGGGCACCGAAGATACGTCGACTCGAACTTTCGGGGCCTGCCCCGGTGGTGCGCCCGGGTCTTGGTGAGGCTCTGTTGCCGTGTCTGAGTTGAACAACAGCGGCAGGGGGATTCGACTTGTGGGTCCCCCTCTTAACTTTCGGTTTCGATTTTGCCTCAGACTACGTCTTCCGGCAGAGGTGTCTGGCCGTTGTTGGGTCCAGCGACGCGAGGTTGCTGTTGCACCTTTTGCCTGCTTCGCATCCTTCCAGACCGGTTCACACCTCGATGTGCCCTCGCTGCTGATTTTAGGCTCCGGCGCCCTGTCCTCCTGCGGCCATTTTCACCAGGTCGCGTGGGTCCCTCGGGGACGCGGTCTCCATCATGTCTGGCAGAGGGGACCAAGAGAGGCGGAAGACCAAGACGCCCCTGCGCGGGCGCCCGGTCCAGTCTAACATCATGGACCGGTACACACAATCGAAGGGGTCCCCTGGAGCCGCCTTGCCTGGCCCGAGTGCACTTGGGCACCCTTTGGAGGCTTCGGCGGAGCCGTCCCTGCAGGACATCATGGGCGCCATTTCTGGCATGAGAGAAACCATCGGCCAACAGTATGAAGCTCTGGCCCACAAAATAGATACTGTGGCCATCGATGTGAACTTGATTCGGGCCGACCTATCTAAAACCAATGAGAAGGTGAAGTCATTGGATCTCAAGTCATCTAGCCTCACGGCCGACGTCTCGGAGATACAGACGGAGATTGGAAACCTCAGAAAGGTGAATGATTTCATGACTCGGCGCTTGGAGGATTTTGAAAACAGAGCACGGCGTTGCAACGTGCGTGTGGTTGGCGTTCCGGAAAATCCTGACCCACATTCTGTTGATCTCCTGGTTGAGGACTTGATACAAAACTACCTTTCTCCATCTGGATTGAGCAAATTCTTTGCGGTGGAACGTGCCCATCGTGTTCCGGGTGGCCAGGGCAAGCCGGGCGCCCCGCCGAGGCCCATTGTTGCAAAACTCTTTCATTATAGGGACCGAGACGCTATCCTGCAGGCCTCGCGAGTTAAGGGCCCGGTGGCCTTCGAGAATGCCATGGTGAACTTTTACCCGGACTTCTCACAGCTTGTGCAGAGACAACGTATGGGCTTCCGTGGAGTCAAGAAGCGTCTTCGGGACTTGGGACTGCGATACGCCATGCTTTTTCCTACCAGGCTGCGAGTTGAGTACAATGAACGAACCCTTTTCTTTGATCGGCCTGATTCGGTAAATGACTGGCTGGACTCTCTGCCGGACCGGCCTAACTGGACTGAGCCCACCGAACACCCGGGTGGTGCCGAGGGTGGTGTAGAGAGCTGAACTTATTGTCTATGCCCCTGTCTCCGTGCCATGTGAATTCTCCCAGGGTTCCATACTTGAGTGCCTCTATTTTCTGTGTGTTCTCTTCTCCCTTTAGCTCTGTCGGGGTGGCGGGTGGGACGGGGCCTTTCCTCCTCCGGGGTCTTTTTGTAGAACGGGGGTTTTCGGGCGACAGGCACACTGCATGTTGGGGTGGCTTTTTAGCTTACTGCAGGGGTGCAGGGTGGGGGGTGTTTTCTTGGATGTTGGGGGGTGGGTTGGTGGGGTGTTTGAGGTTCATGTTTTGTTTTTTCAAGGCGACTCTATCTTGCTAATGGAATTTTCAATGTCATGCTCAATGGGGGATGGTTCCTGCATCACTCTGTGGGATGGGGGGTAGCAGGTTGAGGTTTATTTCGTGGAATGTCAATGGTCTGGGGGATCGTATAAAAAGGGGGGTGGTGTTGCGATGCCTGCGACGTTTGTCTCCCGATATTGTTTTTCTACAGGAGACCCATCTAGTGGGTAATACTTGTCGTGCAATGAATAGGTGGGGCTATCGCCTTGTCGCGCATTCAGGGTTTACTACGGGTTCCAGGGGGGTGGGCATCCTTGTCCGGGCTTCCCTTCCCCTTGCGATAGATAGATGATGTGATCCTTGATGATCGGGGGCGTTATGCCGTCCTCGTGGGACGATATGAGGGCCGGACCCTTTCTCTGTTCGCCGTCTACGTGCCCCCCGGTCTGCAGACCTCTACCTTCTCCGATTTGGGCCGAGTGCTGTTGGGCCTCCCTGATGGCGCTCTTTTCATGGCTGGTGACTTTAACTCTGTGTTCTCCGGTCTGAGTGATCGTTACCCCCCTAGGGACACTCCTTTGGCCCAACTGTGGCTGGGTGGTTTTTTGGATACTTTTGGTTTGGTGGACTGTTGGAGACTTATGCACCCCACTCAGCTTCAATATACTTTCCATTCTGGGGCCCATGGGAGTCTGTCTAGACTGGATTACTTCCTAATGCCAGCTGCACAGTCATCGGCTGTCCGGGAGATTAGACACCTTCCCCGGGTATCTCGGACCATTCTCCGCTCTGGCTTTGCTTTGATGTGGGGGTGGAGGCGGCGGGCCGGGTGGCTCCTATCAACCCTTGGTACCTGACCACCCCTGAGACCCGTGGTCTATTGATTAAGTCCCTGGACAATTATTTTCTAGACAACGAGGGGTCTGTCTCCTCTGCGGTGTCCCTATGGGAGGCTTTCAAGACAGTGATTCGTGGGCAGGCCCTGTCTCTCATTGCTGAAACCAAAAAGGCGAGGAATCGGGAGGTGGTGGATCTTGAGATGGAAATACTTGAGATGGAGGCTGACCTGGAATCGACTGTTACTCCTGGCAAACTCCATGCCCTGGGTCTGAAGCAGTTTGCCTATAAGTCTCTGGTCACAGATGCGGCTAAAATGATGTTTCGAGAGCAACAGGGTCGTTTGTATGATGTTGGGGACAAAGCGGGTAAATTGCTTGCCTGGTTGGATAAGAAGGAGAGGGCGAATCGAGTGGTGCCGGTGATTCAGACTTCGAATGGTGTGAGAGTGACGGACCCAGTTGAAATAGTGGAATGTTTTGCGGACTACTTTCGTGCGGTTTATTCCCGTGTCAGAACGGGATGCAGACGACTCCCGCCTCTTGCTGCGTGATATAGCTTTGCCCTGTCTCTCCGATTTGGAGCAGGTCTCTATGGAGGCCCCGTTCTCTACGGACGAAATAGCGACTGCCATTCGCTCTCTCCGTTCGGGCAAGGCTTTGGGCCCGAACGGATTGCCAATCGAGTTGTACAAACTGCGTCCTGATAAGATTGCGCCCTATCTTCGAACAATGTTTTTGGAGTCCCGTGAGCGGGGTGCTCTCCCCTATGACCAGCGCCTGGCTACGATCGTTGTAATTCCTAAAGAGGGTAAGCCCCGGGATCTTTGTTCGTCATATAGACCCATCTCCCTGTTAAATGTTGAGCCCAAGGTTCTTGCCAAGCTCTTGGCTACTCGCCTCCTGACGGTCATTAGTGACTTGATTCATCCGGACCAATCCGGTTTTATCCCGCACCGTAACACAGCTCTTAATCTGCGTCGCCTCCACGGAGCCATTGCGAGGGCGGGGCTTCTGACGGAGCCGGCCATTCTGGCTTCGTTGGACGCCTCGATGGCCTTTGATACGATAGAGTGACCCTATCTTTGGGCAGCTCTTGAGAAGTTTGGTTTTGGCCGGGGTTTATTGGATGGGTGAAGCTGCTATACACCGACCCCCTGGCGCAGGTTGTGGTTAACGGTCGAGTTTCTGTTCCCTTTTCCCTCGGTAGGGGGACCAGACAGGGGTGCCCCTTGTCTCCGCTACTTTTTGCTCTCGCGTTAGAGCCGCTGGCTGCGTGGCTTCGATGGGAGCCTTCTCTCAAGGGGATGCGTTGGTCCCCAGATTTTGAGGACCGCGTTTCGCTTTACGCGGACGACATTCTTCTTTACCTTACTTCTCCGTGTAAATCTTTAAATGTTTTATTCGACGTTCTCACCTCGTTTGGTAAAAATTCTGGTTTGATTATCAACTGGGCTAAGTCCTGTGTATATGTTCTCTCGGGTGTTCTGCCCCCGTTGCCGAATAGATTTCCTATCCAGGTTGTTCAGTCTGGCTTCAAATATCTGGGGATTTTTATTACACTTGATTCGTCGCTCCGGTTTGAACGTAATCTCCTTCCCCCGCTTCTTAGAGAGGCTGGACGTGGCTCGCTGGCGTAAATTGCCTCTGTCTCCGCTGGGCAGAGCTGCCCTTTTCAAGATGATGTCCTTGCCGCGATTCCTTTACGCACTCCAGAATTCCTATGATGACATCCCCGCTACCTATTTTCGAGAGGTCGAGAGTCTACAAAGGCAGCTGATTTGGGACGGGCGTCCGCGTATCGCCCTTGCGAAGCTTACCATCCCTTGGTATGACGGGGGCATAGCACTTCCTGATATCAGGAGATATTATTGGGCTACCCAACTGTCTGCCATTAACCACTCAATGTACTCCCCGGGTCGGGATCCGGCCTTTGAAATGGATAGACTCCAACTGCCGGGAGGGGACTTTAATAGAGCGCTTTACTCCAGGTCGGCTGGGCGCCATCTTACGGGACCGACCAGGATTGCGGTTAGTGTGTGGCGCGCTGCGAATGTAAGCCTGGGATGGGAGGATCGCATGACACTGGCGACTCCGCTTTATGCATCCGAGCGTCTGGGATGTCTTTGGACGACGAAGGGTTTTGACCGCTGGGATATGATTGGAATAAGTAGAGTGGGTGACGTATGTACGAATGGAGTGGTGAAGTCCTTCGAGGCCCTTCGGAATGATTATGACTTGAGTGATAGGGAATTTTTTAGATATTTGCAGGTCCGCCATGCCCTTGCTTCTGTTCTGACTTCTGGTGCCGCCATCCCTGAGTCCTCCCCCCTCGAAGATCGTATCCTGGATGGCCACCTCCCCGATAGCACTATCTCCTTGATCTACAAGAAGCTGATTCACAATCGCGCTGACTTGCTTGTCCGACTTAGGGAGGCTTGGGTCGGCGACGGGCTGGAATTGGATGACGAGGATTGGCAGTCGGCACTATCTTCTCCGAAAGTGGTCGCCATTCCTGCCCGTCTCTGTCTGGTTCAGCTCAAGATCCTCCACCGGGTGTATGTTACTGGTCCTCGTTTGGTTGTGATGGGTTTTTCCCCGGATGGTTTATGCAAGCGTGGATGCGGGATGAGTGCTACATTTCTTCACATTATCTGGGAGTGCCCGAGGGTGGCTGCCTACTGGACTGAGGTACTTGCGGTGATGGCTGATGTGACTGGCATTGCCCTAGTGCCTGAGGCCCGGAGATGCCTGTTGAACGTGTGGGAACCTACCGACTATTCGGTGGCCCAGACCAGATGGGCGACCCTGAGATATATGGTTGCGAAGCGGGACATAGCGCAACTCTGGGGCTCGTACAGGCCCCCCACTGCCTCTGTGTGGGAGGAAAACATGGACTGGTCTATGTTCCGCGAAAAGACGGTCTATACAGCCAGGGGCAGACCTAGGGCATGGACGAAGATCTGGAGTCAGTGGAACGCCTATCGCGGAGATATTTGTGCTCCTCCATTGGTTGAACCCCCGATGTTACCTTATCGCCCTAGGCTGGCGTTCCTGAAATTTCGTATACTGTCCTTTGATTTGCCTGTCCTCCCCGCTGTCCCCCCCACCCTGCTTTGTCCTACTGATTATGATTTCATATTCCTGATTAGTGGGTTTCCCCTCCTCCTTCTGGGCTGACTCCGTTTATTATGCATTCGCCTTTCTTGTTGTTTGTTGTTTTTTTGGTGTGTATAAAAAAGAAAAATGCCTTATCTTGTTTTATACTTTGGGCGACATTTTGTATCCGATTTGTGCCTGACCTCCGGAGTGGCCGCAAGTGTTTTTCCCACATTGTGCCTTGATTTTAGCGGCCAGCCCGCGAGGTTGTAGGCCCGTCTCTGTAACCCTGATTTTGTTGCTCAATAAAAGTTTTTAACCAAAAAAAAAAAAAAAAACTACTCATCGGACAAATTGATCATGTGAGTAATCTGGTAGATCGAGACAGGTTGCAGAGATAGCCCCATGCTATGTTGGATGTCCCATAGTCACTCATCATACCATGCATACAGTATGCAAGGTTAGCGTAATTGGCTCCAAGGAATTGAGTCATTAAGCCCTGAGCTGTCGGTGCCCAGACGGAACACCCAACGTTGCTCCTTTTCCAACAACCCTGTCTCTGAGGGCAGTTGTTCGATCACTGTCCATTGTAATTCATTGACACAGTGTTGAAGTTCCAGGAAGTGAGCTGACATTTTTGTAGTTGCCTTCTTGCATCTAATATTGCTTTTATGCTCATTAATCCTGACTTTGACTTGTCTCGTGGTCATTCCCACATACTCCTTTCCGCAAGGACATGTGATCAAGTAGACCACATTTTTACTATTACAGTTTGTAAACGTACGTTGTTCCCAACTGGTGCCATTGGCAAAGGTAAGGGTCTGGCTCTTTTTTGTAAGGTGACAACTGTTACAATTGCCACACGGATGGTGGCCCTTTATCCCCTGTAGTCTTGTTTGTTCCACTTTGTGTGGAGGAGGTCTTGTATGGACAAGAATGTCTTTCAGATTCCTACCACGTCTGTGGGCGAACATTGGTTTTTCAAGGGATAGTGTGCCACTTGTGAGTATGCGCCAATGTCTATTTACCAGTTTTGTCACTTGGTTGGTAACCGGGCTGTAGGTGGTGACACAGACCGTTCTACTCATCTGGTTATCACTTGTGGGTTTGTCTTCGAGGAGAGCGTCACGGTTGTTATTCCTAGCTCTTTTCATAGCTTTCTGGATAACAGGGTTGGGGTATTTTCTTTGTCTTAACTTAGTGCAAAGATCACAAAGAAGATCAACAAAGAAAACAGAGGGGTGGTTATCAACAGCAGAGATCTCAATTTCCCCGCCAGCGAGGGTGGAGAGGTTTTCAGGGACCCCAGTTCAGTCCCTATCAGAACCATTTCCAGTTCCCACCATATCAATTTGTCCCTCCACCAATGGGGCAAATGTATCCACAATGGGTCCCGGAACAAACCAATGTAGCCCAAAATGCTCAGCCTTTTTTAGCCTGGGGCCAGGGATCGAACAGAGGAAGGAACAGGAAGGGCAACAATGTGAGCTGGCAACCCGCAGACGGAACAGACCCCAGGGTCCTAACCAGGAGTATGACAGCGAACCGAGCATCCATGAGCAAGAGGGGGACCTAGTTATTAACATAACCCCTTGGCCCCTCACTGAGGTACAACACAAGGTACTGAACAAAGGCTTAGGGTATGTCCCAACCAACAAACCAGACATCTTTTTGCTGCACAAAGAAATGCATGACTTCATAAGAAGTATTAAATTGAGGGCTTTCTTTAAGGATAAAGAACCATCTTTAGAGATCTCAGATACAGGGTTGAGACCTAAGTCTAACTTCACACCATTGGACAGCCAACTTCCAGTGGAAGTATTGGCTTTAGAAAAAGCTATCATGCAGGAACTAAAGAATTTGGACACTAAGCAAAGAGTGTTCCAAAATATCAGTAAACTGGAAAATGAAGCTGTCAGGGAACTCAGACTCAACAAATACCTAACTATAAAACCAGCTGACAAGGGGGGAGCTGTGGTTGTTCAAACCACCACCGCCTATGACAAGGAATGTAGAAGACTCTTATCTGACAACAGAAACTATCAAGTCCTGGTTGTAGATCCTACTGAGTCCCTGAGAGTAAAAATAGAAGGAATGATTGAGGAGGCCCTTGCACATGATTGGCTCTCCAAAAAAGAATCCGAATTTTTGGTTCAAAAAAACCCTCGTACGCCATACTTCTACACTATACCCAAAGTGCATAAGAACCTTGAGAACCCGCCAGGACGCCCGATTGTATCTGGCATCTCATCCATTCTGGAACCACTATCAAAATTTGCCGATGCATTTTTGAGGCCCCTTGTGCAGGCCACAGACACATATCTAAGAGATACAAAGGCGGTGCTCCAACTATTGCAGAATTACCCTTTTGACCCCGAGTCACAAATGCTTCTGAGCCTGTGTTAGACCTGGCATCATTGGCATGAGTCTCTCCTCCATTTTTTCTGTTTGCCTCCTCTGTTTACGATGTTTTTGCTGGTATATGCTTTGGGCACTGTGCCACTGCTGATCAGTGTCACAGTGCAAGTGCTCCCTATGTGAAATTGCTGTATTGATTTACTTCCATGTTTGGCTTATTTGGTTTACTATCAGTCCCTAGTCGAGTGCACCAGGAGTGCCAGGGCTTGTAAATACAAATGCTGCTAGTGGGCCTGCAGCACATGTTGTGCCACCCACAAGAGCGGCCTAGTAAAAGTATGTCTGAAGGTCTGCCATTGCCAGACCACGTGCAGTCTGACTGTCACGAGGACTGCGCAAGTACACCTACTTGCCAGTCCCTAAACCTTCCCTTAACTTCATGTTAGTCACCCCTATGGTAGGCCCACGGGCAGGGTGCATTGTAAGCATAAGGTAGGACAAGCCTGACAAGGTTGGCATGTCCTAATAGTGAATTACATCCATAGTCGTTTTTCACTATTGTAAGGTAGCCTGCTCTCCATCAGTTAGAATGGGCTGCCAGGATTATTAATGTTATAATCCTAGCGGGCTCGGGGAGCATGGTGCAATGTCGAGTTTGGTATCCCTGAACTCAGGGTTTAATAACGCATCCGTTTGTGTGGATGGTTTTTGGACTCTGTGTTTGAAAATAGCACTTTTAGAAAGTAGCTATTTTCTTGTCTAACTGTCTACCGGTCTCTGCTGGTTCTGGTGTGTGTGTGACAGGAGCTGGGTGGCTCCAGAGAGTCTGAATGAGTCAGTGTGGGATGAGTGGGGCATTTGCATTGAGAGTAGGGGAAGAGTAGCTCTTGATAGCCTGCCCTGCCTGATACAATGTTGGCTCCGCCCCCCTGCCAGGCGACTGATGACTCTGTGCTTGCCTGGGACTTTCCTGGCCCGCCTCCTGCCGGGCAGCTGATGGCCCTGCCCCTGCCAGTGACAATGCTGGCTCCGCTCCTGCTGAGCGGCTGAGGACTCTGCCCTGCCCAGTGAATAGGCCAGGTGCTCTGGCCTGGCAACACCCACAACAAACCCAGGATGGGGGGAAATTCCCCTGCATGGACAAAGGGATCAAAGCCAAAAAGGGGTATAAGAGAAGGACCCCTGAACCAAGAATTTAGATCACTTCTGACAAGGAAACCTGAACCAAGGACAAGAAGCCTGCTGATCTAAGGACTGCCTACCCCTTCTGCCAGAGTGCTGTTTGTTGGGGGAATCCTGCATTGCTTCTTTATTTTTGCCAAGGAACCAGGAGAGAGGAACTTTTGTGTGTACTCTCACTCTTTGCTGAGAAAATCTCCAAGGGCTGGAAGAGTGCCAGTCTCCTGTTGAAGTCACAGGGCTAAAGGACTTCATCTGTTAAAGTGCTATTTGCTGGAGTTTGTGAATCCAGCACCTCTGAAAGAATCCAGCCATCTCGACGCCGACGGGCGCCGCCGAATCCAGCTCGACATCGTGAGTAACGGCTCCAGTGTCCCGCTTGCTCGACGCCGGCCGCCGGGCCCGATCGACGCCAGCAGCAACGCCAGTGAGTAGTGAGTTCGGCTCCAGCTCCAAGTGACCCCGTGTCTGCACCGCTGCTGATCGCATCGACTTCGAGCCCTCTCGACGCCGTGAGCGCTGCTCACTCTTGCAACATCGACATCGACGACGCCGTATCCTGCTTCATCCCGTGAGCGCTGCTCCCGCCTGACTTCGGTCGACGCCGCTGCAGATCGCCCCGACTCCGAGGCTCGATCGACGCCGAAGACGCGACGCCGGACATCTCGACGCCGCTGATCATCGAGTGCTTCACTTTTCCAAGGTACTGTGTTGTTGGGGTCTGTGCGACTCCGGGCTCGACGTAGCGCTCCTCGCGGTCGACGCCGAACCTTTGGATTAACTTTGCCTCGACGTCGTGTGACTCCCGTGTGGGTTACATTGTTGCCAAGAACTGTGTTTTAGAGAAGAAGAGTTGCTTTTGATACTAAAGACTTTTGTGCTAAGAAGAAACCGTGCTTGAACTATTATTTTTCCTTCCAAGAGTATTTATTGAGACTGTGGTATATTTTTGTCGTTATTTGGTCTTGTGCTAAGCCTTATATAAAAATACTTATTTTTATAATACTACTGTGTCGTGTCCATTTGTAGTGTATTCACTTTATTACTGTATGTGGTCATAAATGCTTAACGCACTGCCTCTGAGATAAGCCTGTCTGCTTTGCCAAGCTACCAAGGGGGTGAGCAGGGGTTATCTAAGTGTGTGATCTCCTTGCCCTGACTAGAAAAGGTGTGTCCCTATTTGTCAGAAGTGTATACCTCTGCCAACTAGAGACAGCCGCTTCTAACAGCCTGGATGTGGAGAGTCTTTATACGAGCCTCCCACACGATGAGACACTTCTGATCATTGAAGAAGTACTCCACTCCACACATTGGAAATACCAAACTCCAAGAGATGTTGTTATGGAGTGTATCTCCTTAGCTCTCACAAAGAACTTTTTTTAATACGAAGGAACCCTGTTTTGGCAGAGCCATGGGACCAGCATGGGGAGCACCTTTGCCCCGAGTCTGGCGGGACTTTATGTCCATCACTTGGAGTCCTCCAAAATCCTCCACCCCAGTAACCCCTACAGAAGGAGGATAAACACCTGGCGACGTTATATTGACGATGTCCTGGTGATTTGGGAGGGGGACGAGAGTTCTATCACAGAGTTTATGCAATGGCTTAACAATCAGAACACTTTCCTCAAGTTCACCCACCAAATGTCAAACAGTTCTATGGTTTTCTTGGACCTTAACATCTATCATGAGGCAGGATTTCTCAAAACAGAGACCCACTTTAAGCCAACGGCCAGGAACTGCCTCCTCAGGTTTGACAGCTTCCATCCACGTCACCTGAGGGAGAACCTTCCATACGGACAGTTCCTCCGCCTACGTCGGAACTGCAGCGACCTGGTGAAATACAAAAGTCAAGCTAAAGATCTTTGCACTAAGTTAAGACAAAGAAAATACCCCAACCCTGTTATCCAGAAAGCTATGAAAAGAGCTAGGAATAACAACCGTGACGCTCTCCTCGAAGACAAACCCACAAGTGATAACCAGATGAGTAGAACGGTCTGTGTCACCACCTACAGCCCGGTTACCAACCAAGTGACAAAACTGGTAAATAGACATTGGCGCATACTCACAAGTGGCACACTATCCCTTGAAAAACCAATGTTCGCCCACAGACGTGGTAGGAATCTGAAAGACATTCTTGTCCATACAAGACCTCCTCCACACAAAGTGGAACAAACAAAACTACAGGGGATAAAGGGCCACCATCCGTGTGGCAATTGTAACAGTTGTCACCTTACAAAAAAGAGCCAGACCCTTACCTTTGCCAATGGCACCAGTTGGGAACAACGTACGTTTACAAACTGTAATAGTAAAAATGTGGTCTACTTGATCACATGTCCTTGCGGAAAGGAGTATGTGGGAATGACCACGAGACAAGTCAAAGTCAGCATTAATGAGCATAAAAGCAATATTAGATGCAAGAAGGCAACTACAAAAATGTCAGCTCACTTCCTGGAACTTCAACACTGTGTCAATGAATTACAATGGACAGTGATCGAACAACTGCCCTCAGAGACAGGGTTGTTGGAAAAGGAGCAACGTTGGGTGTTCCGACTGGGCACCGACAGCTCAGGGCTTAATGACTCAATTCCTTGGAGCCAATTACGCTAACCTTGCATACTGTATGCATGGTATGATGAGTGACTATGGGACATCCAACATAGCATGGGGCTATCTCTGCAACCTGTCTCGATCTACCAGATTACTCACATGATCAATTTGTCCGATGAGTAGTTTTGTACATTTAATACACTTAATGATTATTGTCGTAATTTTTCATTATGGATATCTCCCCCCATTAATTGAAAAATTTCTGTGCCACCTTACAATCTCTGTTGGGCCACTCCATACGTTATACTCCCCCCAAAAAAAAAATTCTGAAAAATTATTTTCTGATTCAATCTACCATTGCTTTATTTTTTTCTGATTCAATCTACCATTGCTTAGTTTTTCCTAATTTGAACATTGTGATATAAAACTACCGGCTGAGAAAGAACGGTCAGCAGACTCGGCAAATGCTCGCTAGCACAGCACTACTCTTTCGCGCATGCGCTGGCCGATTCTGGTTGACGCATGCGCATCGCACTACGCACTGATCTGGTTTGACGCATGCGCATCTCACGATGCACAATCCCCGAGCCAGCGCAATCATGTCCAGCACAATCCCTCGGAGACCACGTGAATACCGGAAACGATAGGGGTATTTTGGCCTTATTTGGGCATCCTTCCGTTATTCATTATCCAATCTGCCTCAACTAATTACCAAACCATAGAGTATAAAAAGCGAGCCTCTCCACCAATGGCTCACTTCACCGGAGCAGCGTTGAGGGGAAGGCAGGCGATTGATCCATGCAGTTACCGTGAGTAGGGAGACCAGAGAACGAGAATGCGCCTCACGCATCAGTAGCCTTATCATTTTTTTATTGATCTCTGCTTCACTACCTACAATGCAGCTTTTACTATCTTTTAGGTTGTTTACTGGGCAACGAAGAGATACCCCCAATACCACTCATAGGCTCATGAGGCCATCCGAGTTTTTGAACATAAGTAAGCCTTCACTATTGCAAATCTTTTTCCCTCCATTCATATCAGGGAGATTACATGTATGTGTGTTTATGTATGTTTTATATGTCCCTCTTAAAGTGTCTTTTTTTCACAGGGTACCAGAGCCCCATTTGTGTTCTGTAACTTACCCTTATTTGATTAGGAAAGAAATACTTTTTCCTCAGTTCCTGGACATCCGACTAGCATGTTTACTATGTTCCTGGACGTCCGACTAGTATATTTATTATGTCTTTCTTTCACAGGTTTTTTTCAAACGCCAATTGGGCGCAACGAACATACCTTTTCCATATTAAACATTGATAGGTATATTACACATTTCATTTTTATAAAATCTTTTTCAAACACTTTCACATTTCATGTGAGTAAGGTGAGGATAAAGTGCATATCCTCGTCCTGAAGGAGCCTTGTGCTCCGAAACATGTTGACACTGTTAATGGTTGATATACCCTAGTACGTATTTTTTCAACCAGATTCTGCACCTTTTATTAATACCAGCCAAGGACAGAATAAATAATTGTTTCCTGTGTGCCAGGTATTTTTTACTCACCTTTTTTCACCTCACCTCACTCACACCCTTTAATATACACACACCCTCACATAGTTCACTACCAAGTGCTCCTACGTAGTCGTTTGTCGTAGCACGCCGCATTCCGTAGAGGGGTGCGAAGGCCCCGATGATGAAGCATGACACCAAGGGGCCTGTTGGTGTGAGAGGGGCATTTAAACAACACTGTGTGTTCCCCATCACGTTAGGGACCACTGCCACCCTCCAAGTGGATTCTACTTTGTTTATTCATGATGCCTAGGGAGACTGGATCCACTTTTCTCTCTCTCCCCCCTTTTGTTATATTTCCTTATAATCAAATACGACTCCAAGTGGTACCCCTTACCACTTCTACTGGCTGTCCTCCCTTGTCCTGAAGAAGACTCACTGTCACTCTGTTGCAATCACGCACTGCCCTGGGACGAAATGTCGAAATATCCCGACAATCCATACCCTACATTTTCCATCCCACACATAATAACAGAATGTATAGTGGGTTCATTGGAGATTCATATGTCTAGGGAGACGGATGTCCATTTGATCTCAACATTTTATATATTGTTTTGTATAGCACTGTACATATTCTCTTCACTCACAACACCTTGTTCTTTTAGATCACTTATTCACTCATAAGTCACCTTTTCGCCTTTTTCAATTACGAGTATTTTCTCTCGACAGCCTACAATTTTGTGACAAAAACCGTAAAAACAAAAAGAAAAAAAGATTACAATATACTAACTTTGATTGACTTCATCCATTTGTGTTTCCTTTATTTCTGTACATTTATTGATGGAACTGTAAAGACATTTTTCACCCGACAGAACCAGTTGTAGTATATTTTCTAGACGCTTAGGTTCTGAGGGGTACTGGGCCACCCCATTATATTTTATGAGTGAACCCTCGCAGCAGAGGCCATGCATCGGTTTTGCTCGGGATTGCGCCATGCAGCAGAGGAGCACAGGTGGGCCGACCAAGCATCTTTAGGCCTACTTCCAAGGGTCTAGGACTGGGGTGGCGCCACTTGGCAGGATAGGACTTACAGATGGCAGAGTCGAGGTGCTGAGTTCAAGGTTGTTGGGGCCTTCTGTCCCTGAGGCTCTAGTCTGGAGGCCAGCCAACTAGCCGTAGAAGTCTCTTTGGGGCCCTGGTTTCAACAGATGGATGTCCAGTCCTTCTAACCAAGGCAAGGGGGCAGCAGGTCAGCACAGAAGGGCAGCAGCCCTTCAAAGCAGCAGTCCAGCAAAGTGGCCGTCCTTTCAGGCAGCACAGAAGTCCTTTTAGGCAGCACAGCAGTTCTTCCTGGCAGAGTATCAACAAGTCCAGAAGTGTACTGAAGGGTTGGTGTCTGAGGTTCAATATTTAATCCTGGGCCTTCCTTTGAAGTGGGAGAAGCTTCTAGAGGTTTCCTCTTGAAGTGCACAGGATTATTGCCTCCCCTGTCCAGCTGCAGATTATCTACAGGGGTATGCAGTCCTTTGGTGGAGGCAGAACACAGCCTTTTCAAGCGTAAGTAGGATTGTGCTCAGCTTCCCCCACCCTGCCAGTTTTGGCCCATCCAGGCACACCTACTCTCTCTATTGTGTGTGCCTGTCTAGGAGAAATACACAAAGCCCAACTGTCAGCTACTCCCAGTCGTGTGACCCAGAGGCAGGCTACAGGTACCAAATGACCGTCAGACCATTGTTCTTCATGTATTTATTGCATGTATTGTTTTCCTTTTATAGTATATGATTTTAATGTGTTTTTAACTTTGTCAATATCAATTGTATAGAACATGATCTTTTGAATAAAATATGTTTGCTTAGAAATTGATTATTCTATGTATGATTTTATATATTTTTGCCTGTAAATTTAGGAACCTGGTAACATTTGTCTTATTATATCTCAGTGTATGGCCTTACTATAACTAAGTTAACCAATCTAATTAAAGGATCATATCCTCATGCTTTCAGAGTAGGAGATGGGAACTTTGTGTTTGTTTCAGCATCTATACCCATCCCTTTTCCAAGTACTAGGGTACCTCCCAAACCTTTTTGAGTTTAAGGTAGGAAAACACCAACTTTCTAAAAGTGCCATTTTCAAAATAGTGGATCTGAAAGAGATACGTTAGTGATAGATTCCTTACCCTAGAATATCCCCAGGCGTCAGACTGGATCTGGAAACTTTTGCGTAGCAGTACCCTTGCGCGTCCGTAGGCGTCGTCTGCGGCTCCGCGTCCGTCGTCTGCGTCGTTGGCGCCGGGATGATGTCGCCGGAGTACTTAGACGCCGCCCTCGCGCGCTGACGTCAGTTCTTCTTTTTTCCGCGCCAGCAAGCGCAGATCCGGAAAAAGTGGTACCCTTAGTAAATTTTTGACTAACCTTTTCAATCCTTTTTTGATCATTTTTCGAAGTCTTTGACTCCGACGGTGCCGGTAGGGATGCCCGGGTTCACACCCTGCGTCGACTGCAACCGACTGATGTCGGTTACCGACCCCCATCGCCGGTGCCTTCACTGTCTGGGCCCCGACCACGACGACAAGTCCTGCTCCGACTGCCGGGCCCTGACGTCCAAAGCTAGACGGGAGCGGTCCCGCAAGCGACTCGAGCTTCGGCCGTCGGCCCGCGCCGCTTGAGGTCCGGTCCGCGAGGAGGTCGAGGGACCGGTCGCGGGGTCGGAGTCGTCACCAGTCTTCGGACTCGAAGTCCTCAGGTAAGAGGTATAAGAAGTCGAAGAGGCGTCATCGCTCCTCTGACTCCCCCCGAAGCTCGCGCGACGTGGCCGGGGGTTCGGGCGACACCGCCCTCGGGGCTCCTCCGGAGCCGCAGGCGTGGCGGCCTGCTCCACACCCGTCGGTCACTGGGCAGGACTCGACGCCGGAGGAGATCGAGGCCTTTCTCATGGACATGAGGTCGCTCACTCCTCCGTCGGGTTCCGCTGCGCCTCCGGGCCCAGCGGTCCCGACTGGGTCCCCACGCGGGCCGGTTGCTTAGGCCCCGGTGCCGTCGGGTGCTTCGGCCCCGGCGCCGTCTGCGACTTCGGTCCCGACGCCGCAGGGTCCCGCCGGGTCCGGTTCCAAACCCAGGTCGACGCCGGTCGACCTTACGACCACGCCGGCGCGGCCCCCAGGTGTCGCCCCCGGCGCCGTCCCAGGATGTCGCCGTCCCTGGTCCAACCCTCGATTGGTGTCCGACGTCGGAGCGGCGCTGCATTCGACGCCGCTTGGAGATTTCTATTTCTACGACCCGGCCCTATGGCACGTGAGTGCCAGTTTTCTCAGGACTGGACAGGTTAGCTTGGGTAGGCAAGTGGTCTGGACACTCCGCCCAAAACTGGTTTTGTCTCCCCTCCTACCGTGGCTACGGAGGAGGGGGCTACCTATAGTGTGGTGCTGACGCGGGCTGCCAAAGCCTTGGGCCTTGAGCTCCCCGTCGCGGCTGTGAGGACTAACCTCCTCACTGAGGTCCTTAAGCCGCAGGCAAGCTCGGCCGAGCCTCTGCTGCCGTTTATTGAGGCCTTGTCAGACGTTCTTCTGGGCACTTGGTCCAAGCCTGCTACAGGTCAGCCTGTAGACAGTATCGTGGCCAGGCGCCACCGCCCGGCTCCGTGCAACCCTTGCTTCCTGTCCACCCACCCCACTCTCGAGAGTCTGGTCATCCAGGCCTCTAACTCCCAGACCGCATTCCCGGAGGCTCCCCCTGATCGGGAATCCAAGAGGTATGAGCAATACGGAAAGAAGGTACTCTCCTCCCTGGGTTTGGGATTGCGGTCAGTCAACACCGCATGCCTCTTGGGCTGTTACACCCACTCTCTGTGGGACACGGTCGTGGACGTGCTGCCACAAAGCCCGGAGGAGGTCCGGACTAAACTCGCCCAAGCCCTTGCGGAGGGTCGAGATGCAGCGCGGTATTCTATCCGGTATGGGCTGGATACCACGGACTCACTGGGCAGAGCGATGGCAACGACGGTGGCGATTCGTCGCCGCGCCTGGTTGAGGTCCGCCAACTTTTCGGCTGATGTCCAAAACACCCTTATGGACATGGCGTTTGATGGTGAGGAGCAATGAGAACCGTTACGATGCTAGCGAGGGTGATATCGATGAACCGTAAATGACGAGATTAATAGGTGTACGCATTTTCGATACGCTACTTAGAAGGGTTCGTCTTATTTACAGGTTTCTTCATTTTTACCCTCGGGTTCCATTTTAGATACGGCATCCATTTTGTTTCTTGCCCTCACGTAGTCAGCGAACAGGCAAATGTCCGCCTCATGACCCTGTGATTCCCAAGACTGGGGGATGACACGGCAGAGACAGATGGCTCCGCAGCTGGGTAATCTTCCCACGTTGGCCTATTGTTTCAGCCTTGCATGCGCTCGGCTCGAATCCTTTGATCCTGGGATTGCGCTTCCGATATTACCTCCACACTCCTTCTTCTTCTGTTGTCTGACTTCCTTGCACCTGTTCCTGTCTCTTACTCTCGTCCTTTTACAACTAGAGTGGAATGTGCATAGCAGCAGGATAATGTGCTTTTACAGTTGGGAACCGACAAATGTTACTGTGATTATGTTCCGGGTTTCCGACACCATGAATGAAGCCCTTTTAAGTTTATTGTGGGAACTGAGTTGTAACCTTTTGTTCGTTACGTTATTGAATGCTGAAAATGTGTATAAAAGGAGTGATCCACATTTACAATTTGAAGCAGGCTCTTGGAACCTACACTCTGTTGTACTTCCCATGACTTTTGCATCCCTGCAGTAATAAACGCTGATCTTTGACGCCGAAGGAAGTGTCCCGTGTCTCTGTCACTTGTGCGCCGAACAGGTATCCTACGAAGGTTCAGATGTTGTTCCCTGGCACCGCTGGTACTTAAAAGTCCAGTCCTTCAATGGCAGTCGCCTCTTTGGCGACAAGGCAGACAATGCGCTTGAGCCCTTTAAGGACTCAAGGGCTACGGCCAAGTCCTTGGGCCTCTCGGCCCGCACCAGCAATCGGCTGCCTTTCGTGGCCAAGAAAGGGGCGCCCCCACGCATCCTGCCAGCCACGGGCCGCAGACTTCCATCCAGCGCGGTGGAGGGCGTGGAAACCGCCGTGGCGGCGGTGGGGGACAACGGCGAGGCCAGTACACACCTGCCCCTGCAGCATTCGCCTCAAAACCTTCCTGGTGCGTGCTTTCAGGCCCATGTGACGCCAGTGGGGGGCAGGGTCCGCCATCACCACCACCACTGGCGCACTGCCACATCGGACCGGTGGGTGCTGCAAATCGTCTGAAGAGGCTACTCCCTCCCCTTCGAGGCGTCCCCTCCAGCCATGCCACCTCAGTACCACCGCGTGTCGAGGGATCACTTGAAACTTCTGCAAGAGGAACTTACGGCCCTCTTGGCCAAGGGGGCCATCGAGCGCGTTCCTGGGCCAGAAGTAGGGTGTGGTTATTACTCCCACTACTTTCTGGTACCCAAGAAGGGCAAAGGAGGCCTATGCCCTATCTTGGACCTACGGAACGTCAACGGCTTCCTCCGGAAGGAGAAGTTCAAGATGCTGACTTTGGCTCAGGTATTAGCTGCCCTAGACCCAGGAGACTGGATGGTAGCGTTGGACTTGCAGGACGCCTATTTCCACATCCCCGTCCTGCCGGCCCACCGGCGTTACCTGCGGTTCACGGTAGGCCACGAGCACTTTCAGTTTACCGTGCTCCCTTTCGGCCTTACCAGCGCCCCACGGGTGTTCACGAAAGTGATGGCGGTGGTCGCAGCTCATCGGCGCAAGTTAGGGGTTTCAGTCTTCTCCTACCTCGACGCCTGGTTGTTGAAGGCGGGCTCGCCCCAGACAGTCGTCAGCCACCTCCAGACTACGGCCGACCTCCTGCACCTGCTGGGGTTCTCCATCAATGTGCCGAAGTCACACCTGTGTCCCTCTCAGAAGCTCCTCTTCATCGGAGCGGTTCTAGACTTGGCGCAGTTTCGGGTTTATCCTCCCGAACAGCGGGTTTGGGATATTCAGGCTCTGATTCCGATCTTTCAGCCTTTATCCCGAGTCTCTGTCAGGTTGACGGTGCGGCTTCTGGGACTGATGGCCTCCTGCAACCTTCTGGTGCATCACGCCCGGTGGCGGATGCGGGCTCTGCAGTGGGACCTGAAGTTTTAGTGGGTCCAGCATCAGGGCAACTAGTCTGACCATGTCTGGATCTCGGAGGTCACTGCAAGACAGTTGCAGTGGTGGCTCACGGACCGCGATTGGGTCAGCGGCAGATCCCTCTCCCTACCCCAACCGGAGCACGTAGTTGTGATGGACGCGTCCCTCTAGGGTTGGGGAGGCCACATGGGAGAGGCGGAGATCAGAGGCCTCTGGTCTCCGGTGGAGTCCCAACTCCATATCAACCTTCTGGAGCTGCGGGCGATCCGGCGTGCACTGAAGGCATTCCTCCCCTCTGTCGGGAGCAGTGTAGTGCAGGTGTTCACGGACAACACCACCGCCATGTGGTACTGCAACAAACAGGGCAGGGTGGGGTCGTGGACCCTATGCAAGGAGGCTCTGCGCCTCTGGCAGTGGCTGGAACATCAGGGCGTGACCCTGGTGGTTCAACACCTGGCAGGTTCCCTGAACGCCAGGGCGGACGAACTCAGCCGTCGGTGCATGATGGATCACGAATGGCGTCTGAACTCTGACGTGGTGCAAGGCCTCTTTCAGCAGTGGGGAGAGCCTTGGTTAGATCTATTTGCCACAGAAGAGAACGCGCAATGTCATCAGTTCTGCGCGTTGGAATTTCCAAGGCGGCACTCGCTCGGAGACGCTTTTCATCGTGAGTGGAGTTGAGGTCTGTTGTACGCCTTTCTGCCTATACCACTTCTGCCCAGAGTGCTGAAGAAGATCAGGCGGGACCGAGCCCAGGTTATCCTTGTGGCTCCGGACTGGGCACGAAGATATTGGTATCCAGAGCTACTCAGCATGTCTGTCGATCCCCCGATTCGTCTGTCTCTTCAGGAGGAGATGGGGACGGTCCTCCACCCGAACCTGTCCAGTCTCCACCTCTATGCTTGGAGATTGAGCGGCGACAGTTGAGGCCATTTGACTTGCCTCCTGAAGTTTGTAATGTGATTCTGGCGGCCAGGCATCCCTCCACAAAGTCGGTATACGCCTGCAGGTGGAACAGATTTGTGGCATGGTGCACAGCAAAGGCTGTGGATCCACTCTCTACCCCCCTTTCTAAGGTTCTCCTCTTCCTGCTTTCTCTTGCCCAGCAGTGCTCTTCTCTGGGCACTATCAAGGGCTACCTTTCTGCCCTTTCCGCCTTCTTGAGGCTACCTGATCAGCCTTCGTTGTTCAAGTCCCCGATTGTTAACAGATTCTTGAAGGACATCACTCATATGTTCCCCCTGTTCCTTTTGTGATGCCCCAGTGGGACTTGAACCTGGTTCTGACTTACCTGATGTACGCTCCTTTTGAGCCGCTTCATAACTGTCCTCTCCGTCTTCTTACACTTAAGACTGCTTTCCTGGTTGCCATCACCTCTGCCAGGAGAGTGAGTGAGCTCCAGGCTCTTTCCTCTAAACCTCCTTTCCTTTCTGTCCGTCCGGACAAGGTTGTGTTGCGGACAAGACCCTCTTTCCTGCCCAAGGTAGTCACAGCCTTCCACATTGGGCAGTCCATCACCTTGCCCACCTTCTTTCCGCCTCCGCATCCCGCAAAAGAGGAAGAGAGGCTTCACCATCTGGACCCAAAACGTGCGCTCTCATACTATCTGGATCGCACACACCAGTTCCGGGTGGATGACCAACTCTTTGTTGGTTACGTGGGCGCTAAAAAGGGACGGGCGGTGCACAAACGGACCATCTCTCGGTGGGTCGTGTTGTGTTGTGCATCAAAACGTGCTACTCTTTGGCTAAGAAGGAACCTCCTGTTGGGCTGAGGGCCCATTCCACTCGGGCCACGGCGGCTACTACTGGCCGGGGAGTCCCCTTGCAGGACATATGTCAGGCGGCTACGGGTACTGCTACGCAAAAGTTTCCGGATCCAGTCTGACGCCTGGGGATATTCTAAGGTAAGGAATCTATCACTAACTAATGTCTCTTACAGATATATTGTTACACAAGTAGTAACTTGTGCTTTAAAACCCGACTTTACCATTATAGTTCCAAAGACACCAAACATGAATTGGTGACCTGTTCCTGTTGGACCTGACCCTTTTTCCAGGGTTTTCCCAGAATGTTTTGCTCCTCCTGTATTTTTTCTGACCTGTTTTTGTTGGCTTTACGACTCTGGGCACTTCACCACTGCTGATCAGTGCTAAAGTGCACGTGCTCTCTCCTGCAAACATGGTAAGATTGCTCTGCACCTGTTTGACCTATTTAATTGACCTTTAAGTGCTTTTTATGGTGGTATTCTGTATACCCAGGGCCTGTAAATTAAATGCTAATAGCGGGCCTGCAGCGCTGATTGCGCCACTCACTGAAGTAGCCTTTCAAACCTTTCTCAGGCATTTGCCACTGCAGAAGCACAAGGGGGGTTGTGGTGTGTCCTGCCTTTCCTGGGTAACTCCTATTGGACTGCATAGTCCTCGGCTGCATTCAGAGTGGTGGTAGGAGTTGTCACCTGCACATGAATAGGGCTGTGCCTGCCTTTCACAAAGCTGTCTCCGCCCCCCTGTTGTGTGTCTGGAGCTAGGACTGGGAATTAAATGTGGGTGTTGTGCACTTCTGAAGGTTGTTTGAAGTGCCCCCAGAACAAAGACTTTAGGGGTATAAGTACAGAAGCTGTGACCCCATGATTTTTGACACTGCGTGGGACTTGTACCAGAAGACTGCTTGACTGCCAGGAGGAACTGCCATGGGACTGGATTACTCTGTAGTACTGATATGCCGCCCTGAGATAGCGACTGCCACTCTGCTCTGAGGACCCTTTGTGCTTGCCTGCATGTCTGCACCTTGCTGGTGTGCCCCAGTGCTCTTCAAGGAGGGCTGCTTATGCCCCTTGTCCTTGCCAGCAGAGTGCAGGACGAGTACAGACAGCACTCTCATTTCGGCAGCATTTGTGCCATGAGCTGCGCGGCTGAAAAATCACCTACTCCTCGTGTCCAGAGGCGCTGCTGCATCGTGAACAGCACACGAGCAATATCTTAGAAACGGCCTACACGCAGGGGCCGGCCTGAGGACCAATCCTTGTGTGAGGAGCTCCTTGGAGCATGGCTTTAAGAGGGGGACTGCCTACTCCCATGCAGCCACCTTCACTGCAGCCGCCGCCTTAAGTCAGACGCGTCCTTGGGCTGGCCTGGCTCTCACACACAGCTATATTGGAGCAGTTACACCACACATTCGTGGGCAGCTGCACTCATTGAAATCCTGTTGTGGAGGACCCAGAGCGGAGGTCCATCAAGCTCTCGGACAAGAAAAAGGAAGCTCACAAAACATTAATTTCCCTTGTTAATTCCCATAACAACTTTTGGGAAGTGATACGGAAAAAGACAGCTGCCAATTTGGCAAAAAGTTAGTTCTCAAAATGTGCTTTTTATTACTTGGTGTATATTTGTTGAGCCAGTTTCCAGAAAGTTGTGTTTAAAGAGGTGCACAGGATGGTCATGAAGGGACTAAAAAGATAGTGATATCTGGTCTCTTGGTGTCCAGATATGCTCTGAATGGCCACTTTAAAGGGGACTAGCCAATACCTATTGACTGGTCACAATCTGAACAATAGTTTTTGCCAATTATTACTGGACTCAGGAACATGAACCCTGCCTCCTAAGAATGAATAAAACAAATGATAATCGCGTAGGGTGAGCATGCCATGACCTAAGGGGCATGTAGGGGTTGTCCCAAAGGGGTCTCCTCTTGATTGTCCAGCCCCAACATGGACAACATTTTCTGGCAGCCATTACAGGAGTCAGGTAACATGGTTTTCATTGAAATTTGTGTAGTGAAGGCCTATTTAAGCGCGTGATAAAAAGGGACACATATAAATGTTGCTAGCAGATTTTAATCACCATATAAATCATTTGTTAGTAGTGTTATAATAATTGTAGGAATTTGTGGTACGTTCAAAGGGGATTTTACTCTTTGAAAAATGCTGGTCCTCTGCTGATTTTTGATGAAGTATGTTTGAGATAAAACTGTTTTGTCTTACGAATTTCTCTCATAAGTTATGGAAGATGCTCCAGAAGCAAAATTCAATGCACATTTTCTGTATGTTCACACCATCTTCCTCAGCGCTGTGAGAAGAAAGTCTTATATTTTGAGTAAAACAAGTACATCCAACAGCGGCAGCCTGTCAGTTGATACCCCAGTGTTCTACTTCAGCTTCACACAGTGTTTTAATGAACTACTAGAGCGCTAACATTCTGTACATATAACAAAACTGTGGCACACCTGAAAACCATCGTAATGGAATTAAAGCTGTAAAACCGAAATCCATTTCCATAGGAAGGTATTTGTTTAGGGGTGGTAGTGCAATGATAGTGTGGTGATGCAGAAAGAAATGTTCTGAGTTGGATGTTCAGTACTGGTGAGTGGTACAGGTTTATAATGTGGTGCTGGAAGCATTCATATGATTGTGTTGTTCGTTATGTTTGTTGTTAATAGCAGTATGTTGACAGCGGTGCATTAATGGATGATTTTATGGTGGAATGACTTGATGTGATGTGGCTGTTGATGGTGGGTGGTGGTTTACTTGTAGGAGGTGATAGCATAGTCGTAAAAAGGTGGTGGAGCAGTGGAGAGGAAGATAGTTCACTTGTAGGGATTGCATGGTGGTCGTGCAGCTAGTTACATGGCACTGGGATGTAAATGCAGGGGCTATTGGCTGGTGCTGCGAGGGGGAAGCAGTGCTCGAATTTTAATAGAGTTCTGCAGGGTGGTGATACAGTGGAGTGGCAGTGCAGTGGTGGGGTGATAGTCAGTTTGGGCAGTGGAGCATACTACTATAGTGGTGATATTAATTCAAATGTGTTTGTTTTTTACTGCGCTTGTAGCAGAGTGCTCAGAGGGTGGTAGTTAAGGTTTGTACCATAGTAGTGTTGGGTTAAGGTGGTAATGTGGGGTAGTAGAGCATGGTGTGGGTGATAGTGCAGTCTAGTACCACGGCAGTACAGTGCAGAGGGAATGGTAATGTGTGGGGATAAGGTATGATTATCAGAAATCGGATTTGCAAAGCAAGCGTTTTAGTGGAGGGATCGTAGTGTTGTGGGAGTAGAGCTGCAGTAATTGCAGTTTGGTTCTGTGAGGTAGTAGTGCAATAATGAGATGTTAGTGTTGCAGCAGAGTGATCACACAAGTGTTTGGCGTAAAGACTTAAATCTCTTGAGACGTCTGGAAATTTCTTTGGGTGCATTCCATTCTTAGCTCGACTGTGCTATTCCCAATAGGGACCAGCTACCTGATATGAAGGTGCTGGCATGCAATGTCTATGTACAGGTTCATAAACATACTTAGCAATTTTCAATACTCCCAACAATGGATAGCACTGCAAGGGTTGGTCTGGGTTTGTAATGGCTTGAATGAGATAAAAGCTGTAAAATAGAACGTGGGCAGGGGAGTTACGAGTAGTTCATGTTGATTCAATCATTTCCATTCAACGTTGTTAATTTCAGCTGACATATTTCCTGTTTTTCATATCCACAGTAGCATTTACAAATGCTACTGTGTACATCTCTGTTCAGGATTTGCTAACAAGGGTAGTTTTTTCCTCTTTAAATAGTGTAACACTTTAGGAGAATACACTTTTGGGCGGGTATTCCAGATACTGAAACACATTCCAAGTTCAAGTCAGGAAGATCTTGTAAATAGTTTGCCCTCTAAATTCGTAGCTGCTACAGAGTAGAATGGTGTTTCCTTCTGTTTGCAGACATCTGTTGAAAAATATAATTGCCACAACGTTCAAAGAACAGAATGTAAGCTCTGGGCACAGAAATACCTGCTGGCTGTGGTATACTGTGTGCCTGCCAAGCTGATCATACTTTCCAGGGCTGGCACAAAACATGGAAATTAACCGGCCCTCCCTTGCCGCTGAAATAACAGTGTGTGACACACAGATACTATAAGTGTTATTAAAAACACCTGATCTTGCTCTGCTCTTAAGGAATATAGACATGTCCAGTTTGTGTGATGTATTTTATGACTGCATTTAGTTCATAAATTGTTGCATCACTCAAAATGCTTAGGTGAGGATCTGTTACTTAATGTTGAAGAGAAGCTGTCCAAAGCAAGCATTAATATTGACTCTTGGGCATACTCTAAGGTTGTTCCATCTTTTTTCATTTAGACAATAAAGCATTTGAGGACGCAGGAGTTCAAGCCATATGTCATATTTATAAAACCTCCTTCGGTGGATCGCTTGAGAGAGACTAGACGCAACGCTAAGGTCATGTCCACCAGGGATGAGAAGAGTTCCGCCAAGCCGTTTACAGTAAGTATGCATGTACAGAGACTGGCACCTTATAAGGCCAAAAATAAGCAGGGACTCCTTTTGCGGGCAGCTGCCCAGTTGACATTAAAGCATTGTCCAAATGTGAACAAACAAGGTGACAGCCACTTTAGCACACTTTTCCATGCGGCCAGCTATTAACATAGGAGTTTTAACTACCCGCTTCGCACCGAGCAGAAGTACTCAATTCAAATAATAAATTCATAGCACAAAGGCTTTAAATAAGTTTCCTTACAGTTAAGCGGGAACATAAAACATGATGTATTTGTAATCCTGTAATCAAGGTCCATTGACTGTTAGAGGGTGGTTTGCATATTTTGTCTCCTGCCATTATCATCGGAGCTATTGTTCCTTGTGGGCGAGTACTGTTCTGGGAAGTTCTTGCTTAAACTAAATTAACTTATTTTAGCTTCTCTGATGTAATTTTTGGGGATTCTGCAGATAAAAACTAGTTGTCATATTGCTGGTATATTTCTTAATGATGCAGATGTTGGTGAAACAAAAAAGTTGGAGTTGTTTGTGAATTAAAAAGAAATAGCCCTTTGTTAAAGCCTTAAAATTAATCCATTCATTACAACATCTCCTCAGCAGGTCCTGTGGCAGCCGTTTTTATTCTTGTTCACATGAGCTGTGCTGAACTTTCCTTAAAAATACTTTTCAAGTGGTGTGTTTGTAATGCTGTAGAGAGAGTAAATGGTTTTTTTCTCAAATAAAAGTATTTAACAATTGGAAAGGTACGGAGCGTCTTCTCCAGTCCCTTCTTTAATTGAATGCTCTGCACTCTCTGAAATATAAAATATTACTTCAGATAATTATGGAGAAAGATCAACACATAAACTTTGATTCTATTGACTTAATTCAATTTCCTAAAGGCACCATTACATACATGCGAAGCAGCGATGATAGTCTGTGGACCATAGGATGTATGGGCTATAGACTATCGCTTGACTGATATCACTCTGTTATAAAGAGAACGTTAGCAATATTTGTATTCTGATAGACTATTAACTATTCAAACACAACACAGCTTACTTTCCCCTAGATTTGCAATGTGCCCCAGTTATAGGTTGTTTTAAAAGAAAGATGTCTTTGTAAGTTTGTATGGAGGAATTCAGTATTTTATTCTTTTGGTTACCAAACATCATTAAAAAAAGTTTAGATCTCTGCACCCAGAAGTTGTTATTTATGATCGGGGATGACAACCGTTTTATTTGGTCTGCTCCTTTTTTGTGCTCTGAAATGTAATTGTTTAAAGTATTTGTTCTCAGTTGATGCTTGGGGCCTTATTATGACTTTGGCAGTCTCTGATCAGGGCGCCCTGCCCCGGGACCGCCAAAGCCATTAAAGATCGACTGCCAGAGTACGACTTAAGTTATATTTTGGTGGGCAGTTCTTTGGTGGTCCCACTACAGTGACTTTGAAAAAGGCATCACAATGGGAGCATCAAAAGCAGTTCCTGCATGGCATGGTCTGTCAAGTCCATACCCTGCAGAAACTGGAGGTGCATGCACACAGTGTGGCACAATATGTGCCCACTACATGCACCCTATGGTGTAGAGGCAACAGGGGGCCATGTAGTGCCCCCTTTGTTTCCTCACCGTCATGAAAAGTGTGGAGGTGAGGAAGGTTCTAATATGTTTGGTGGTGCCGTAGTGGCACTGCCAGCATATTAGGGGCCTCAGACCGCTGTGCCATCGCCAGGGACCATGGATCCCTGATGGCAGCGGTCCAGTGGTGGTCAAGCAACAGTTCTAGTGCAGCAGGGGGACTGCCAGTCTGGCGGTCTGTGGACCTTCACCACGGGTTCGGCGGTCCATTGGACCACCAAACTCGTAATAAGGACCAAAATGTGTTCACCAATCGGGTATAGAGGAAAGAGTCAGCACAGTCAGCCAAAGATCTATAGCATGCAAATGTCTCTTCTTTTTACATTGTTGCAGGTCAGCATTTCATGTGTGATACTTTACTGCACGCCTCCAAAGGGAGAGCTGTGCCATCATGGCACTGTGGTGAAAAGTATGTGAAGCAACACCATCTCCTCTTGTGATTTCTTAATATTCCCCAACCAAGGAATTTTGGTGGCCCTAGAAAGTTTCATAATCTCTTCCAAACTCAGCCCATAGTGTAATAGATCTACTGAGGACCAGATCCTCCTCCAGTAAAACAATGGTCTGAGCTTTACTTTATGGTTAAGTGAGCGAATGCCAAGATCTAAGTGAAGTGGTCCCAGTCGAGTGCTATGGGAAAGGTTAAGGAGAAGCTAAAGGAAGTGATTTTCCATCAACTCCAGATCATTGATATTAGCATGTCCCCAGAGCTCCCCACTATATAGTGACCCTTCCTAAGGCTTGCAAGTTGAACATATGCAATGTAGGTATTATCGGACGAAAGCAGGCTCCCTTCTGGGTTAAGGCCTTCACTATAATGTTCCAGTCTGAGTTTGGGCTTGTGAATCAGGGGTGACCAGCCAAATTGATCATTAAGAGTAAGCCCTAGGTAGTCAAAGTTGCATTTCCCAAACACTGTAGCTGCATGAGTGGATATTGAGCAGCACCAGCATTCAGCATTTTGCTTACCATCTCAAGCTGCAGGCAAACTCACTACAAAATCCATTTATACATATCAATTTGTTCAGTGGTGTAAATCGAAAGGTCTGAAAGTAATTCATTCATGCATTTACAGTCTTCTACCCTTTCTCTTGCCCAGCTGAGCATACCAGTGGCTAGCATAACAGTGGCTAGTCTTCTTCATGTGACTCCATCAACGGCCTTCTTTAAGTCATCGATTTCAGTGCGTTTTCTCAAAGGTTCACTTTTTCTCCCACTCTATTTATTTTTCCTCGGTGGGATTTGAATCTAGTATTGACTTTTCTCATGGCATCTCCATTTGAGGAGTTGCACAGTTGCTCTGTTTTACTTCTGACTATAAAAACTGTCTTTTTGGTGGCAATGAATTTAGCCTCTAGGGTCGGAGAATTTGCTTCAACCACCTTAAACAGTATTCTACCACCGGGTTCTCCAAAGCCGGATCCATGCCAGATTTTTAGCATATCCCAATTTAGATCAAAGTAATTATCTTAAAAATCTGGCATGGATCTGGCACTCCAGGACCGACTTTGGAGATCCCTGTTCTACCAGGATAAACTGGCTCTTACCTGTCCGATTTCTTTTTTTTTTTCTTCAAAAGTGGATTCTGCTTTTTACGTGGGACAATCCATTACTCTTCCATCTTTCTTCCCTCTGCTTTAAATCTTAACAAATTGGGGGAGTGCTACAAAGCCAGCTGTGTAATATCCTACTACATGAGCTGTACTCAACAGGAAAGAGTCGGTGGTAGGTCTTTGTGGGCTTCGCAGGGTCCAAAAAGAGCAAATCAGTGACCAAATGAACTATTTCACATTGGGTTATCTTTAAGACTGATTCACTTTGTTTACTCTCCCTCCACGCTTGCCTCTAGTAGAAGCAGAAAAAGAATTAGGTAGTAACATGGCACCTGCCCTACATTGGCCACCTTATATACTCAGATGTCATCCCTTCCTGGGCAGACGCAGTTGTTGATGAGTCTGTATGGTGTCATATGGCAATGAATCAGAAAATCAGCAAAGCCCCACAGTTTGGGGAACAGGTAAAAGAAAATTGATGTGAGTTGAGAGTGTATGTAGCCCGGAAGGAACTCAGAAGAAGATATCCATTGTGGAAGATCAAGGCATCTCTCATGTCAGGAATCGAAGACTGTAATGTTAAGGCCTTTATAGAAAATGCATTTGCAGCCAAAAGGTTTTCGCTTCCTCCTTACAATTTGCAATAGATGTGGTGGTGTGCTGAGCCGATAGACATGAGTTCAAGTCTTGTCACACTGCCAGAGAACAATTGAGACATAGACCACTCCTTTTGAAGGGCAGAGGCTTAAGCATAAGAGGATCTGAAAGTTTGCAAGCATGTAGCAAAGGGAGGTGAGGATTTGGGAAGATAAAATAAAGAGCAATATTGACCAATTGGAATACTTTTTCTCCTACAACAAATGCTTTTCACATCTATGTTTACTGGCCAGGGAATCAAAGTTTTTGATGTTGCCCATTCTAAAAGCTGTGTTAGCCCTTCATGAAGTGCCATCTTCATGCTCTTAACCTGTTTGAACTGCTGTGGTTATGCATTTCATTGTTTTATTATTGATAGAAAATTATGTGTACGGGTAAATAATTAGGTCTTCCAAGGTAGAAATGGGTAAGACATAAATAAAAGTTAAATCATCTCAAGATTTAGGGGCAACAACCGGATTAATTTGAATTTTGTAATGCCGGTCTATATCTGTTTTCGTTTGTGCAGGAGGAGGATTTTCAAGAGATGGTGAAGTCTGCCCAGCTGATTGAAAGTCAATACAATCATCTCTTCGATCAGGTCATAGTAAATGATGACCTAACAACAGCATACAATGAGCTGAAAATGACCTTGGACAGGCTTGAAACTGACACTTTCTGGGTCCCAGTGAGCTGGCTCCACTCCTAGCATAGGAGGCAGCTCACATCATTCACAATCTGTTCCTAGTAGGGTGCATGATTAGAGTTAACCTAGGTGCCATTTTTTGGTGGAAGTTTGGTTCTTTTCTTGTTTACCTTGGGAGTCAAAGAGCAGTTGGTCTAATGTATCCTTCTTTTGAAACAATCATATTTAGGCCACTATGGATAATAAAGAATTTTTGGATCAAGCTCTGATTAGGTTTCTCAGAACAGACAATGGGCTAAATGGGAACCTTAATAGATCAGTAATACCAACAAGCTCAAACGTTGTGAATGGATGGCTCCATTGGAAGAGGTGGCCTAGCTGACACCTCCTAAGTAGCTAGGATGCTCTGACTGCTACTGAAGTAACTAGCAGCAAGTCAAGACCTACAGGATGCTGTGAAAGTGCTCCACACCTGGAACTGAGAGTGCTTCTGCATAGAGGCTTTGTTGGACTCTGGGGAGAGGATGGCGAATGCAGTGTTTCGATGAGTCCATGAGGAATTCCACATCGTGAATGAAGGTGACTCTTCTGTTCAACATGGCGGCAACACAGACTTGCGACCAGACAACTCAGAAATTTGTAGTCCTCAATCATAATTATTTATTCAGAGAGGTAGCATGCTTTCTTCTGTGTTTAGATAGAACTGAGCTTGTTTTGAAAATGCAAGCCTTGTTTTAAAACATGTTACTAGTAAAATGCTCAAAAGGCAAAGCATTGAAGAAACGCATTTAACATGGTCGAAGATGTGCATGCACTGTTACCATTTTTGAGGTATTTTCCTTGGCCCACGTGGAGATTCTTCAATGTTGTGTTTTATCGAAGTTCCTGGTTCTTATTTTACTTGTATATAGTTCTGCCGTAAATAATCTGTAGCACTTTGATGGACACTCACCTGGCGTGAGAACATGTTGGGAATGACGCAGGGTGTCCACTGTTCCTCTGGGGGTTCATGGTATACCCATAAGGTAGCGGTTGCTTGTGTAGATTTTTTTTTCATACAAAATGTTAGCATTTTGTGAGAGGCCGATTTTGGGATGAATCAGTGAGCCTAGGACAGTCGAAGTTGTTTCAAATTCCATTCTAATTTCGCAACTGTGATTAATGAATGACACGATAGTGATTTTAAAGGCATTTACCACAGGATGTGTTTATAGCTATTATTATTATATAAATGGAACATTCAACGTCCAGTCGGCCTCTGTGAAGTGCAGCGAAAAACATTCTGCTATTTTAAAAAGACCTTCTTGCAAACTAAACCTAGGGACACACTTTCCTTATCCTCAAGACATTAGCTCAAGTTGAACATTACAAGGTCGGGGTAATGGCTGTTAATGGTTTAGCTGTTACTGCAGTGTACTGGTGTCTCAACGACTGCATAATTAACATGTTATGAACATTTACTGGAACTGAACTGGATTATTACTTTCTGCGATATATATATATATATATATATATATATATATATATATATATATATATATAAATTTTTTCTGCCATTAAACTGTGCTTTGTGGTAAGGGTTGTCGAAAAACACTGCAGTACACCTTCCATATAACCTCAAGACGTTCAATGCAATGCACTGATGCAAAAAGGTATTGCCTGCGTTGTATCATTAGCTACTGATGGGCGTGCAGTGCAAGTGTTTTTGAGAAGTTTTGTTCTGAATATGTATAATATTTGTAAAATATATTGGTAAGCTTTGCTTGCAATTTATACACTATGTTGGAATGTTTTGACTGAAGTCCACCACACCTGTGGCCTTCACACAGAAAGCTTAATTGCATGCAGTGGGAATTTAACTTTTGTGATTTTGAAGAGACAAGTGAAGCTTTATTTCTTTGAAAAACGGTTGAAAAGGGACACAGATTTTTTTTGTTTGAATTCTTGTCAATGTGTTCATTTAAAAATACTGGACGGTAAATGTACATTGAAAATATGAATGTTTAAAAGATTCACAACATTCCATGTAAATATAATCTATATACTATAGTTAAATTAAAGTTAAGCCACCAGTGCGTTTTTGTGCATCCGAAATGCATATCCTATCACTGTGTATGCTTTAGATAACCGCAGTAGTAAGAATCAACATTGCATAACCCTTCTTTTAAAGTACATGTACTGTTAAATGACACAATATAATTTACTTACTTAGGAACTTTCGTTGGTCAATCCATGTGCAGGCCACCCACCCGACACTTACTGTAAATGTTCAGCTGCATCATTGAAATAAATTCTTGATCTTTTGGGATCCGTTTATACAGTGCTTTCGAAAACGTATAGGTCGAAAGAGTCAGTTTTTTTCTAAAGATGTCAATACCAAAACAGCAGAAAATCATGGTGACATGATTGGGGTAACGCTAAACCTCTTTTTCTCCGTGAAACTGTTAGGTGATCATGATGTATACTACATCAAGGCCCTTTGTAGCATGCTCGCATGTACCTTGGTGCTCAGTTTAAAGTGCCTGGTGGAAGCTTAACTCTGCCTCCCAGCTACCCAGGCAGCCACCTCATATACATTTTGGGCCATCAGTGTGGATCTGCCAGGTAGATGAATTCCACAGGAGAGGGTTCCTGGTCCTGCACATGGGAGGCATATTGACCCGAAGGGATTCCAACATGGTCATGGATGTGTGTCCTAGTAGGTGAGGGGGTGAAGCAGTTACGCCCCTTGAGTTCTCACAGAGTAGAGGGGAACAAGAAGGGCACTGCTTACTGCCAGCCTCTAGCCTTCTCTTAATAGAGCACCAGTTTCTACTTCCTAATGAAAGAGGTGCTGGAAAAGTACTGGGAAGAAGAGGCGGACACAGCTCTAGGCCTCTGAATTGAGCTTAGCCAGAGGGGGATAATTGACACTTGCAGCCTCCTTTAGCCCAAATCTGAGGGTGGCATGAAGATAATCTTTCACAAACCATATATGCACTATCTTTGCGTCCTTATGTTGGTATATCCAAGCCACTAAAAGCAATCGCCTATGTCCTACTGATCCTTGCCACGGATTGGCATGTATCTCTCTTACTGAGCAGTTAATGGCTTATCCTATTTCATCAGTGAAGAAGCAGCAGCTACGAGCCTTGCTTCTGCAACTGTGGTAAGACAGACCCATTATCCAAGTTAACCAGGAAATAAGGTTTTGTCAATGTGGTAATGAGTGGCCGAGCAGTGAAAAAAGTCACACACACAGGGGAAGAAATTGGTCTCTGTGAGGCTGTCATATGTGGTACAATAAGTCTCCAGAAGCTGCTCGTGCGGCCGGTGTCTCCCCATATTCGCAGCTGTGGTTTAAAAGTGACCAGGGAGTCACTATTAAAAACACATAATTATAAGATCAAATATTTTATTTTTTGTTTGTTCTAATATTTTATGGTGTATGGATAATGTTTGCAAATCTTGTTTTAAGTTTGAAGATTCTTCAAGATGTGTTGTGCTGTTTCTAGATAATTCTATGTGTCTTTCCTTTTTAATGAGGGTATTTTATTGTATTGTAATTTACAGTGCATTATAGTAGGACACATGCTATTACTGTTTTGTACTTCTGTATTCAGCGCCAAACTTGAATTCACCGTCACTTCATTGGTTTATGTCATTTTTGAATACAGGAATTTATCTTGTTACACAGAATAAATTATTGACATTACACATTCCGGACTACAGACGTGACTTTGTTACTATACTGCAGTATACAGAAATATAAAAAATACAGAATTGTTAAGGTCATTGACAGAAGTTCAATGAAGCTAAACATTAAGCACATTGCATCTGGAAACGTTATCAAACGAACAGTATTACTCATGCTTTCTATAATTATTAGACTACACATGCTCAACATTTCCAGACTAGTTTCTAAACTCACCGAGTTTTCAAAGGGTTGGTTTGTAAATACTTCATATTCTGGAACCTTTGCAAGTGTGTGAGAAAAGGAGTTCTGTCCCAAACTCGCTTTAGTGTATACTAGGAAATAAGTATGTGTGGTGAAATGAAAGTGAATTTGTAAGGTTGGGGCCAATCTCTTTTTGGTTAATTTAACATGTTAAGTTATTTTGTCTGAAATATATATTTTAACCTATCCCAGTATGCATCGTATCAATTGAGCTCTTGATATGAGAAAATATAATTAAAATTACATTAGGATAACACTACAAAAAACTGTAGAAAGTTGAGCAATTTTTAGGGTCAGCGACTATTTCTGTGTTTTGAACACAATAATATCATCATAGTGTGAATGCTGTTATGCAAAGAAACACAAGACTTCTCATAGATATATGCCTTAAATAAAGCTCTTTAGCCAGTGGAGGCTCCTTCGCAATGGCGGAGGAGCGTCACCCCACTGACTGGCTAAGAGCCAGCAAATGTAAAATAAAATGTTCTTGCATCGTTTTATTTTACATTTGCCTGCTCTTAGCCACAGTGTTGGGAGGGGTAGGGCAGAGGCATGTGTGTGGGGGGAGGAGGCGTGCCAGTGCACTTCACTCCCTATGTGCCCTTATGTGTTTGGCTGGCTGTCTCAGGCCAACCAAAACACACATGTGCTCTTAGGTTTTTTCCAGCCCAGCAGAATTGAGAAGCCGGGCTTGAGAACCCCCCTCAGACTCCCTGGTCTGAGCAGGGAGTCTTTCCTGCCCACTCAGACCAATCAGCACGGGGATTGGACAGGGAGTCTGTCCCAGGGGCTTCTGGGACCAGGCAGGAAGAGGAGAGGCGGCGTGACTAGACTTGATGCTGGAGGCGGCCAGCGGCAGAAGGTACGGGCTTTTTTTTAAAAACCTATTGTGTTTCTAATCCCCCCATGCAATGCCTTTGTCCACCCTTTATTTATGGCCGCCGCGGCGGTCTGTAGCGGTATGTAGAACAAGACTTTGGAAAGAAACTGTCTACTGCAGTGGCAAATACTGCATGGTACCACCCATATTTTAGGCACAAGAAATTCAACAATTCAACATATCTTCTAGAAATATTCGCTTCTGCCACACTACCTTCCCTAGAAAATGTGCCATCATGACTAACCGTGCTTGAACAATGTAAACATTACATTCTCTCTAAAACAGGAGTACGGAATACATGTTATGTAAATGAGGGTCCAACACAAAAATAAGACTGTATATCATCTAACAAAAAAAAAATCAGTACTGTAAATTGCATAATGATGAAACTAATCTACATATCCTGCTTATCCAAGGTCATCATTGAAAGCATCCTCCCATCTTGGGCGTTCTGTTCTTGGAATCCAAAAGTCCATTCCAAGTTAAGTTGCATGTCTTTTTCTCCATCCCTACCACCTTTTATTTATTTAATTATTTATTTATTTATTTATAAAGTTTTTTATAGCGCGAACTTAATCCCGAAGGATATCGGAGCGCTTTACAATTTGAGGCAAAGGTAACAAATCAGAACATTAGTCTAACATTGGGAATCTAATGGGCATGTGGTGTGTGTTATCAGATGATGTGGAGAGAGCTGCATGATCGCATGACCTGTCTCACGCCAATCAATGATTTTAATGCATGCATACCATGTTACTGCCCATTTATAGAAGTTTACACACATACTATATGCACCATCATTTGTTTGGATACAAGTTATATAGGACATATAAGCGTTCTGTTTACTGTGTTTAGGGCAGTCCATCATAAAACATTTATGGAAGTTGTTTAATGTTCGGAATTCCTCGACATTTTAAATTTATTTGGAAGATGTTTTGTATACAGAACACTATCACAAGCTCTTTACAAAATTTAAACTTGCCCTGATAGTACGTTTCTGTTTTCTGAGCTTAAATCACCCTGGAATCTTTACTTTATAGAACACGTGTTAAGTGTCTTGAAATCTTTTCATGAACGCTCCTGTATTATTACGGCTGGGGCAAAAGTTTCCTATTATCCTGTCATTACACATTCAATTTAAGCTTCTAAAATTCCAGTTTTATTAGTTGTGATGAATGTGTAAATCTTGGATTTCTTTCTTGCCTATGCTTGTCCCCATGCATCCTTCACATTGTGGCCTCTTTAGCAAGCATAGAGAGGAGGGCCAGTGATGTGTTGGGTGTGAGGAAATTGTATGCCAGTGTTTTTTTATTTTTTTTAATCTTTACAGCCATAGACGTTAAAAGCAGTCGTAAAAGGAAAATCTGTGGTGTTAAGGTGTTTTGCTAACCTTGTTAGTCTTGCTATGTATCCGTCATCACATGTTCACCCTGAGTTTCCGATGCAGTGATCTTTTTACCCTATTGCTCTCAATCACTTACAAATGAATACTTGAAGAAGACAGTGATGTTATCACAAGTCAATGTCTTCTTCAGGTATTTGTTTGTGCCACCACAACCCTGAAATTTGCCAGACAACGTAAGGTATAGTCAACATGATGTACTATATACCTTAAGAATTGTGATGTTTCAGAATAATTTAAATAACCTTAAACAATGAATAATCAATTTAAGTTGGTTTCCAGAATGTCAAAATAATGATGCAACAAGTTAAACATTTCCCTCTTCACCCGTTACCTTTAAAGTTCACTAAATAAACATATATTTCTACATTTGCCTAAATGACCAGTTTGCATCATCTCACAATTTGATGTAGCCAACGATTCAGAGTATGTAAGTCCTCTCCAATATAGCAGTTTCCTTGCAGTTACCCATCATGGCTGCCATTGTTGATGGTCGAGTTGCCATGCACTGATTTTGCTGCCTTCAAGGGTTAACAATATTTCTAGATACAGATACACCAGCTATCCAACAGTTTGTTTAAAATTCATCAATCTATTTTTGGTGAGCAGCCTTTCACATAGATATAGCCTCTTATTCCAAGGATGGAGCAAGAAGTCCGCTCCAATAAGGTAACACCTGTATAGCCATCTGATATGGCCGCCATTGTTGATAATATAGTCGCAACACACGAATTTTGGCGCCCTGCATGAGTTTACAAATTCCACAACTCAGCTGCCTTCTCTCTCTTTGCTGGTACGGGAAGTGACAGCTTAATGTTCCTGCAAGATATTTCAGCGGAGGTAAGATGAATTATCTGGTTTATTTCTATATAAATGCAGACAATCCTTTAGGATTGGCCTTACAACTGGTTGTTTTTACTTTCCTAGCTGGCTTTAGTTACCATTCAGCTCCAAGCGTTCCTTTAAATTAAATATGCCCCTACCTTATGTACTCATTCTGGTAAGTGGGCTATTCTAGGTTGATTGAAGGCTCTGATGTATTCAATATTCCAAAATGCATCTTAACCCTAATTTGTTTACATTTATTCATATCTCCAGCTTATTATAAAGTATTAGCATAAACTGATTAGTACCGGCTAAATGTGTGTATACCTTAAGCATTAGCGCTTCAATTTAAATGACCTTATAATAGTGGATCACTATTGAATAATTTCTAGCCTTTTCTTCAAAATCTTTATATGAATACTCGCCGTCTAACACCTTTTTAACATTTCACCATTTGTTTGCAGTGCAACATGCGAGCATCCCACTTAATTACACTGCCATCTATCCCTATATATAGGCATACTTATATCAATAATTGTTTCTTTTTTGTTATAATTGTTATGTTGGTTATTCATTATTGTGGGTCATCATGAAACTCCTGTGGATGGTTTCACGTGTTTGCGACATAAGAGACCGAAACAGCGTTGTGGATAGATGGATATGTACCTGCCAGACTACTGTTGTGCTCTGCCGGGTAACTGCACACGCATAGGCTGGCACAGTGGGGACTCTGCAGGATAGATATTGACCTGGGGTAGGCCATATAATGTTAATGTAGACTAATATGGAAAGTCAGTTGGATTGACTCTTGTCTATAGTGATACTTTATAATACACATAGGGAGAAAACTGCCCTAAACAGCAGTTTTGCTTTCCTTTGCCCTACAGAGACCTGTGACATGTCGAATTAGGTTGTAACCTATGAGGGAAAATCAGTTCTGCAAGTTCCACAATAATATCTGTTAATATGAGTCATCCAGAATTGTCGTAGACTCTCTGTCCTTGTGATTTCTCTGTGCTTCACTGCTGGACCCTGGTACCCCATGGAGAACTGAAAGGAAGTACCCCCTGATGCCCAAAAAGGACTAAGGAGTCTGCCCAGTTGACACCAGGACCAGTGGGTTTCCCCAGAGGCCAGTGAGGCTGGCCCCTTGCAGAAGAACCAGCTCCCTGAGGACTGCACTGCTTTGGTGATAAGGATGTCTTCTGCAATTGCCCTGGTTGGCTAGAGCTCGCCACCAGGAGTAAAATGAGCCCAAGATCATCAAATACGGCCCACCGGGCCAGAATTGTAACATTTTAACATTTGGTGACCTTTGACTTATTCAGTGATGAAGCGTGTGGGGCTCTGCCGCAATTTCTAAATCTACCTCAGGGGTGGACCAGGGCCTGGGGCTATGCGCGGGAACCCATCCCCGAGCTGTTTCTACTAAAAGAGGAGCTGGGATCCCATCCCCGCCCCTCAAATCACAGGGAGGGTGGGGGAGCATTGTCATTACCTCTCCAATGGTAATGGTATTTCCCCCACTCCCTGTGTCTGGGGGGAACGGGGTGGCCACAGCAGGCCACCCCGTTCCCCCCAGACACAACAGTTCCCCCCCAGCGCACAACTGATGGCCATCTCAAAGTATAGAAAACATTGGATATTTTAAAAGCGTCTGACATTAGCAAACCCGAAAAGCTGCTATTAACATAACTTGAGAAAGAGGCAGCAGGGGAGGGAAATCATTATTTAAAAGACATCTGCATTGGTAGGATAAAGAAGTTAGTCAATCATAAAGCATGGTGGGAGCTATGGTCATGGTGTGTAACAAAGCGACAAGCCAGAATACACCATTGCTGGCAGCATGTAGTGGAACAGAACTGAAAATGAATCTGCACAACAAAACGCTTAACAAAAGGACAACGAAAAGCGTCCACCACATTTAAGCATGCCATACAGCTTCCTTTTGTGAGGGGAGGAGACGTCTACGAGGAATTTGGTATAACAGCAGAGGCAGTGGGGATGGAAGCGCAGTCCTGCTGGGCTCCCTCCCACCCCACTTACCTCTTAAAACATGCACAGTGTGTTTGGTGGAAAGTCAAAGTTTTCCTACCTAGACAGACTGTGTTGCCCAGGAAGAAACGAGGTGTGTGCCCATATCCTATAGCCGCACTCTACATAGAGGAGGATGGGCCTGCAAAAAAAAAGCTTCACATTGGTGGATCTATTGTGCGCATTAAAGCGATTAAAGAAAGTTGATGCTCATAACATTGCCCATTAAGATTTATGCGTGGATAGTATAAATGAGAGGTAGGGATCTCACGCCGGATCGCCACACAAGCAATATAGGCGTTCTAGATGTGCTAATAATGAAGCAGCGACTAAATGCCAAATTACATGTCTGTGATAATTATATGCAAGTTACACATAGGAAAATGTCAAAATGCCCCTAGAACTTGGGATGTTACGCCAAAAGGTACTAGCGTCGGGACTTCACACGTAGGAAAAACTGGTAGAAATCAGAAAAAACTATGGAAGATGTAAAAGCAAAATAAGGCAGAGCTTACGGATAAGGCCATTAGCCCGTATTATGAGAAGAGACACTCACTCATTGTAATCAATTTATTGTTAATCCACAGAGAAATATTTTGGTAGTGGCCTTCCTGAAGAAGGTAGGTCTCTGCAAAAACGCGTGTAGAAAGATGAATAATTGCCTCCTCTCTCATTGGTGCATTCCTCGATTGGATACATAAATAGTGTAATCTTGTTATTAAAACTGGAACACTGTATTGTTTCCTGTTCGTAACCATTATATATCAAATGTACAGAATATTTAAAAGAAGCCAATCATGTTTGTGATTTGTATGTATGATATATGAATGACTGCAGTATGTATGTAGAATGAAATGGTGATTTCTCTGTCATAATAATCAAAATATTGTATATTTTCTGAAGAGAGTATTTAATAAAATAGATATTTGTATTTTTCTTATATTGAGTGACTGTCCCTTCTCTTGAATATATTTTCATTATGTATTTTAAAACATGTGTTGAAGTTGCCCCTAGGAACTTTACAGTATGCAAGTGAAGCTGGTGCCATGCTAGTAAGTAAGTAGTCAGCGCCCCTGCACATTAAAGGTATTATGTGGCTGCTAAGTGAAGTGAGCGCTGTGTTATTAGCCCCTTCCACGCTCATGACGAGCTGAGCTCGTCATGAGTTGCGCCGCTCGCATGCTCATGATGAGCTCAGCTCGTCATGTAACGCGGCTTTTTAAAAAAAGCCGCACAGCGCGAAAAAAGCCGCCGCACGCATGCGGTTAAAAAGAAATCCCCAATAAAATACATGAACACCTGCAGTGTAAGGAAACTGTAGTTGGCTGGTGCTCCTCTCCTAAAAAGGGAAGTGATGTATGGAACCAGGAAAAAAAACAACACATGAGTGAACCAATGGCAGGCAAGATTATACTCGGTGTGAGTGATTACAGCTGGTCTTGCATACAGCACATGCGCGCTGATGGTCGACCTAAAAAGAAAAAAAGGACTGTCACTGATCAGGGGCGATAAAGTAGCCACAGTTGCAAGATGAGGACAAGTTGGTAAGAGTTATTGTTGGGGGATTAGACAAGGAACAGGGTATAAATGAAGGGGAGAGTGGGAATTACAGAGAGATTGAGAAGAAGAGAACACCTTAATTTAGTGACTTCTAGTAGGGAGAAGCCAAGAGGGTTTGAAAAAAAATCCATGTGGTAGTTTTAAACAAGCACATTTTTATTCCACTTGCTACAGCATTGGGCAATGAGTCTGCCCACTTCAGCCACTGGATAACTTGAAAAAGAGTGGTGGCATTCTGCCCTTCACAAGGAACACATCCTCACACAACGTTTTTTAGTTTAGTACCAAGAAATGCTAGGACAGTTTACTTTTTGAGTGCAAAACAATATTTTTTGCTTTTACCCAATTTTTTTCGGCGGGACCCCAGCATCTCCCCTGACAAAGTTTTTTTTAAATCCTCAAGAAAATGAAACAAGCACTGACAAAGGCCTATGTGGCCTGCATCAGCTACTAACAACAGCACAGAACACATTACTGGTAGGGACGGAGCATGTTCCTCTTCTTACCCCTTGCACAGCACAAAACACATTACTGGTAGGGACGGAGCATGTTCCTCTTCTTACCCCTTGCACAGCACAGCACACATTACTGGTAGGGACGGAGCATGTTCCTCTTCTTACCCCAAGTCAGGCACAGCACCCATTACTGGTAGGGACGGAGCATGTTCCTCTTACCCAAAGCACAGCACAGCACCCATTACTGGTAGGGACGGAGCATGTTCCTCTTCTTACCCCTTGCACAGCACAGCACACATTACTGGTAGGGACGGAGCATGTTCCTCTGCTTACCCCAAGCACAGCACAGCACCCATTACTGGTAGGGACGGAGCATGTTACTCTTCTTACCCCAAGCACAGCACAGCACACATTACTGGTAGGGACGGAGCATGTTCCTCTTCTTACCCCTTGCACAGCACAGCACACATTACTGGTAGGGACGGAGCATGTTCCTCTTCTTACCCCAAGCACAGCACAGCACCCATTACTGGTAGGGACGGAGCATGTTCCTCTTCTTACCCCTTGCACAGCACAAAACACATTACTGGTAGGGACGGAGCATGTTCCTCTTCTTACCCCTTGCACAGCACAGCACACATTACTGGTAGGGACGGAGCATGTTCCTCTTCTTACCCCAAGTCAGGCACAGCACCCATTACTGGTAGGGACGGAGCATGTTCCTCTTACCCAAAGCACAGCACAGCACCCATTACTGGTAGGGACGGAGCATGTTCCTCTTCTTACCCCTTGCACAGCACAGCACACATTACTGGTAGGGACGGAGCATGTTCCTCTGCTTACCCCAAGCACAGCACAGCACCCATTACTGGTAGGGACGGAGCATGTTACTCTTCTTACCCCAAGCACAGCACAGCACACATTACTGGTAGGGACGGAGCATGTTCCTCTTCTTACCCCTTGCACAGCACAGCACACATTACTGGTAGGGACGGAGCATGTTCCTCTTCTTACCCCAAGCACAGCACAGCACCCATTACTGGTAGGGACGGAGCATGTTACTCTTCTTACCCCAAGCACAGCACAGCACACATTACTGGTAGGGACGGAGCATGTTCCTCTTCTTACCCCAAGCACAGCACAGAACACATTACTGGTAGGGACGGAGCATGTTCCTCTTCTTACCCCAAGCACAGCACAGCACCCATTACTGGTAGGGACGGAGCATGTTCCTCTTCTTACCCCAAGCACAGCACAGAACACATTACTGGTAGGGACTGAGCATGTTCCTCTTCTTACCCCAAGCACAGCACATCACCCATTACTGGTAGGGACGGAGCATGTTCCTCTTCTTACCCCTTCCACAGCACAGCACCCATTACTGGTAGGGACGGAGCATGTTCCTCTTCTTACCCCTTGCACAGCACAGAACACATTACTGGTAGGGACTGAGCATGTTCCTCTTCTTACCCCAAGCACAGCACAGCACCCATTACTGGTAGGGACGGAGCATGTTCCTCTTCTTACCCCAAGCACAGCACAGAACACATTACTGGTAGGGACGGAGCATGTTCCTCTTCTTACCCCAAGCACAGCACAGCACCCATTACTGGTAGGGACGGAGCATGTTCCTCTTCTTACCCCTTGCACAGCACAGCACACATTACTGGTAGGGACGGAGCATGTTCCTCTTCTTACCCCTTGCACAGCACAGCACCCATTACTGGTAGGGACGGAGCATGTTCCTCTTCTTACCCCTTGCACAGCACAGAACACATTACTGGTAGGGACGGAGCATGTTCCTCTTCTTACCCCTTGCACAGCACAGCACCCATTACTGGTAGGGACGGAGCATGTTCCTCTTCTTACCCCTTGCACAGCACAGCACCCATTACTGGTAGGGACGGAGCATGTTACTCTTCTTACCCCAAGCACAGCACAGCACACATTACTGGTAGGGACGGAGCATGTTCCTCTTCTTACCCCTTGCACAGCACAGCACCCATTACTGGTAGGGACGGAGCATGTTCCTCTTCTTACCCCTTGCACAGCACAGAACACATTACTGGTAGGGACTGAGCATGTTCCTCTTCTTACCCCAAGCACAGCACAGCACCCATTACTGGTAGGGACGGAGCATGTTCCTCTTCTTACCCCAAGCACAGCACAGAACACATTACTGGTAGGGACGGAGCATGTTCCTCTTCTTACCCCAAGCACAGCACAGCACACATTACTGGTAGGGACGGAGCATGTTCCTCTTCTTACCCCTTGCACAGCACAGAACCCATTACTGGTAGGGACGGAGCATGTTCCTCTTCTTACCCCTTGCACAGCACAGCACCCATTACTGGTAGGGACGGAGCATGTTCCTCTTCTTACCCCTTGCACAGCACAGAACACATTACTGGTAGGGACGGAGCATGTTCCTCTTCTTACCCCTTGCACAGCACAGCACCCATTACTGGTAGGGATGGAGCATGTTCCTCTTCTTACCCCTTGCACAGCACAGCACCCATTACTGGTAGGGACGGAGCATGTTACTCTTCTTACCCCAAGCACAGCACAGCACACATTACTGGTAGGGACGGAGCATGTTCCTCTTCTTACCCCTTGCACAGCACAGCACCCATTACTGGTAGGGACGGAGCATGTTCCTCTTCTTACCCCTTGCACAGCACAGAACACATTACTGGTAGGGACTGAGCATGTTCCTCTTCTTACCCCAAGCACAGCACAGCACCCATTACTGGTAGGGACGGAGCATGTTCCTCTTCTTACCCCAAGCACAGCACAGAACACATTACTGGTAGGGACGGAGCATGTTCCTCTTCTTACCCCAAGCACAGCACAGCACCCATTACTGGTAGGGACGGAGCATGTTCCTCTTCTTACCCCTTGCACAGCACAGCACACATTACTGGTAGGGACGGAGCATGTTCCTCTTCTTACCCCAAGCACAGCACAGCACCCATTACTGGTAGGGACGGAGCATGTTCCTCTTCTTACCCCAAGCACAGCACAGCACACATTACTGGTAGGGACTGAGCATGTTCCTCTTCTTACCCCTTGCACAGCACAGAACACATTACTGGTAGGGACGGAGCATGTTCCTCTTCTTACCCCAAGCACAGCACAGCACCCATTACTGGTAGGGACGGAGCATGTTCCTCTTCTTACCCCAAGCACAGCACAGCACCCATTACTGGTAGGGACGGAGCATGTTCCTCTTCTTACCCCAAGCACAGCACAGCACACATTACTGGTAGGGACTGAGCATGTTCCTCTTCTTACCCCTTGCACAGCACAGCACACATTACTGGTAGGGACGGAGCATGTTCCTCTTCTTACCCCAAGCACAGCACAGCACACATTACTGGTAGGGACGGAGCATGTTCCTCTTCTTACCCCTTGCACAGCACAGAACACATTACTGGTAGGGACTGAGCATGTTCCTCTTCTTACCCCTTGCACAGCACAGCACACATTACTGGTAGGGACGGAGCATGTTCCTCTTCTTACCCCTTGCACAGCACAGCACACATTACTGGTAGGGACGGAGCATGTTCCTCTTCTTACCCCTTGCACAGCACAGCACACATTACTGGTAGGGACTGAGCATGTTCCTCTTCTTACCCCTTGCACAGCACAGCACCCATTACTGGTAGGGACGGAGCATGTTCCTCTTCTTACCCCTTGCACAGCACAGCACACATTACTGGTAGGGACTGAGCATGTTCCTCTTCTTACTCCTGCCTTTGTTCTATTCTTCCCTCTTTCTGTTCAGAATCATGCAATACACAGAAGCAACAGATACATAACAAATGATTACTCTTCCTTTGGACTGTTTCCTCATTGGGATCAGTGAGGTCAGAAATATCTGATTTTTAATCAAGGAATTAGAAAAGTATCCATCATCTTCTAAGACTAACATGAAAACGTAATGAGGAGCACAGAAAAGGTTTTCTAAGGGGTAAATAAAAATGCTGAAAATTGTTTATTGAAAATATTTGAACAAAATCTTCCCTGCGGATGTTTTCTGTCATGGAACGCTGACAGACAAATAATACAACCTGAGAAATAGAACAGCTCTTCTGTAATCCTAGACATTTTTGCTTTAACAAACAGCAAGTAAATTTCGGAACAAAGAGGTTTGAAGGACTGAGGATGAGGAGATGCATTGCAAATGTCATTTCTTTTGATCACAATGTGCGTTATGTAAATTCTGATAATTGTTTATGTGCTATAATAAATGGGAGCCTGCAATCCATGTATAAATGCCCATCTCTAATTCCTTATTACAGAATATTGACGCACCTAGTAACCTGTAATGATGGAATAACCAGAAGCACATTAGCAGTAAGGTATTACAGTTGAACTCTGACATCACAATGACTGCCTCCAGCAGCCAAGGAAGGTGAAAGGCAGGTCATGCAGCCCTTTTTAAGAAAGTAAAACAGGAATTGGATATTCCTTCTGATATGTTTATTAAACATAAAATGTGATCCATGCTATAGATCATAAATATAAAGATAGAATCACTCTGTTTCTACACAATATAAGCCACAGTAGTTTTCTAACCTCATTTTCTGCTTCCGATGTCCTGTACTTAGGATTATGTGAGAGACGCAGGCTCAGCGTCTCTTTATGCACATCTTTTGCACACTACAGTGCTCCACAATCATCTTTACGCTCTAAATGTCAGCAAATGAAACCTATTGAAATAAATACGTTGGCTACATGTGCTGGAATTTTGCTATTTTGAGTTGAAATATATGGAACGACATATGTTGGCCTCCTGTGTTGGAAAGTTGTTTCATGGCTATGCAAAACTTTAAAAATAAATGTTCTAGAGCACAAGTGTCTACGTCTTTCTTATGCTTTTTTTCTGTAAAGCCTTAGCAAGCAAATGGTTCCAGCATCTCTGTGTTGATGCAGAACGTGTTGCTCTACTAGAAACTTTAAATCTGCCTCCTTAATTGCTGTAATATTTGTAATATATAGAGACAACATTATTTTAAAGACCTTCTGAAAAAATATATATTGCAGTGGAAGGCGCAGACTGCAGTGGAGTATAACCTCTCCCAAAACCGAGTAAGAAATGCTAGTTTTTAATACAGATGGATGAGTGTCACAGCGATTTTTTTATTGGCAGGCGTGAGTCCGAGTGAATGACACGGATGTTTCATTAATGTTTAACACACACTAGTTTGTAAGAGATGACAGGTATGCGACAAATTGCTGCCACTACACAGTTATAACACAGATCTGAGTGTGTCAAAAATGAACACAAGTGCATCACACACACACTCTAAGATTTACTGAATGTTGTGTTTGTCACCTTCGGACCATTCAAATTCGGGGGTAGCAGCACAACTCACAATGTGCAACAATTTGAGCAATATGAACACAAATACAATGGTGGTTTTGTTGTTTCTTTGTCTTTCTACAGATGGAGTGATCAAATATAACGAAAAGTCTAATTATAATTAAGGAGCAGCTATCTGCCCTTATAAATAGTATAGGGAAATTCCCGTACTACATCAATCCCAGGGGGTTACAGTCATCGCCCTGAAGAAAGTCCAGCACCCTTCTTGGGGCACAAGCGGACTGAAACATGTTGGCAATAGGGTCTTAGGACCATAATATCCCATATGACCTGGTTCATTTCTTTTTAATATCCCTGTCAGATCCAAAAATAAAGGGAAACTGGAATCTGGCAGCGGGCATTTAATCGTTATCCCTCCTGGCCAAAACATCTTTCTAAGTGCTCCCTGAAATACGGTCGAGCCCACCCTGACTTCCAGGCGTCAGGGTGTCCCGATGATGAAGCATGACACCACTAGGGTGTGTGAGGGAATATGAAACAAAAGGACGTGCCTCCTTTCCCACCTCCTAGTGGCGTATCATCCTCTGCTTTGCGTAAGGGTTTTCCACCATTGTTATTTCAGGATCCGTCCTCAGCATTTAACCAGATTCAAACGGTTAAGTAATCAGGGGAGTACTTTTTGTGAAACAGTATCTCCTACTGCCTCTCATTTTATCTACATTCTCAATCTCAATGTAAGGATTCCTTGAAATCATTCATTCCGTTTGTCTGGAGAGAGGTGCCACCTACCGGAATTCAGGTTGGACCACTTCCGCCCAATACCAGTCGGGAGGTTAGCACTCTAGCTTACCTCTCTATATTAATACATGCCTGGACAGACACCTGTTCCGCAGCCAGCGCCAGCCACACTGCTGGTCGCACCTCGGATGCCAGAATTCGCTGGTCTAATACGCAAATACTAGATATGAGAGATACGTGATGTAGCTGCAGTGCCCCGTCCCTGTATAATCCATTGAACCTCTGTCTCCATTTCAAGGCACCAACTGTTCAGCCACACTCAAATCGGATCAAGAACCCCCCCACCTCCCGGTCCCGTCTACTTGCACCCTACTTACTCAACTGAAAAAACAAGCCCGCTCTTACCCATAAAAGCCTGCCTACGTAATTCCGAGGACATCTGGCTCTCCCTGGCAACTCATGCCTGGGACATAATGTTTCTGACTGAAACGTGGGTCAGAGACTCCTCCAACCCCGATCTCAATTTAGCTTTACCTCCCGAATTCCGCTTTGTATGTATAAATAGGGCTAACAACAAGCTCGGTGGGATTGCAATGATTGTTCGGGTAGGATGGGAGATCTCTTTGAGAAAAATCCCTAATATTAACCCGTTGGAAGCTATGTATTTCTGCATTTCCTCCACATCTAACCTGGTGCTGGCTGGAATTCTCATCAGTAGAGCCCCACCTCCCCACCGCAACATCTTGCGGATTTTTATGGTATTGTGGCTAATCTTTCACTTAAACACGCACACTTCACAGCTCTTGGTGATTTTAACCTTCATGTTGATGATACCTGTTGTGCTAAAGCCGGCCAACTCTTAGAAACCCTGAAAGGCCTTAATCTAATTCAAAGGGTTAAAGGCCCCACCCACCGGGCTGGCCATACATACTTTAGATTTATTGTTCACAAACAACCCAAATCTTCTCATCACTTCTCCTTGTCCGCTTACCTGGTCGGACCATTTTTTAAAACCATTTAGCATGACCACCTTCCCCCATCCCACTAAGCCATCCCCCTACCCGGGATCGAAGCAGAAAATGGCGCAAAATTACTTGCAATATTTTGGCCTTGGCCCTATCTGGCCCCCAGCCGCAGGCAAGCGGGGATTTGGATCTTGAAGTTTCTAGCTTCAATGACTTGTTCTCCTCTGCCCTCGATAAGGTTGCCCCTAACCAACCCATAGTCTCCGCCAGAAAAAAAACCTGCCCCCTGCTTTACCCCCGCGCTACGTGCGGAAAAAAGTTGGTGCAAAAAACTGGAGCAAAGCTGGAGACTCACATACAATACTGAAGCCAAAGGTATTTATAGAGCCTCAATCAAGAGCTTTCATAGACTAAAGCGCACAGAAATGAAAGAATACTTGGTTAAGCAGGTAAATACTGCTGGCAATTCTTCCAAAACCCTTTTTAAAGTTATCCAAGATTTTACTAAACCTGCTGCTCTGTCCACTATGATTCCCCCTACTCAAGAACTCTGCGATGGCCTGTCACTTTTTTTACGATAAAATTCTCCACATCTTCTCCTTGTTCGGCCCCACCCAGAAACTCCCAGTCCAAAACCCTGTGGTTTCTAATCACGGCTCATTTTCCTCCTTCACCCTTATCCCCACTGAGCTTGCACTACAAAAATATCTTGCTTGTAAATCTGGCTCTCCTAAGGACCTTTGCCCGGCATCTCTTTTTAGTTCTGTGGCCCCCCCTCATCATTTCACCCCCGAACTCCATATGGAACTCCTCATTGCAGTCCGGAGTCTTCCCCTCTGTGGGAACAGGCCATGCTGATACCTATCCTAAAAAAACAGATGGTTTTTAAAAACTTTTGCCCCATCTCGCTACTACCAAAACCTGCCAAGGTTCTTGAAAAAATAGTCCAGGAGCAATTATCAACCTATCTTCAATCAGGCAGCCTCCTACACGACTCTCAATCCGGGTTCAGATCCGGATATAGCACGGAGACTGCACTGCTGGAGGTTTCGGAAATGATCTGTGAATGCGTGAACACAGAAGACGCAGTAATGTTAGTGCTCCTCGACTTGTCCGCAGCATTCGATATGGTCTCTCATGATATTTTGATTGAGAGGCTACTTAGCCTCAGGATCCAGGGCACCCCTCTATCTTGGATCAGATCGTTTTAAAAAAAAACGCACTCAACAGGTCCCCCTTCAGCCTTTTTAGTCCGAGGAGAAACCGCTGAACTTCGCTGTCCCTCAAGGCCCCGCACTTAGCACACTGTTTTTTAATATATATCTCTCCCCCCTTGGCCTCTGTAGTAGAATCCTATGGAGTCAGAGCGATCTCCTACGCTGACGACACCCAATTAGTGTTTTCATTCAGGAACCACTCCTAAGCAACCTTCTACAATTGTAGACGTTGCTTGCTCAACATTTCTTCCTGGATGGCCCTTAACACCCTTAACCTCAATTCGGATAAAACAGAGGTGCTATTTTTCAATCAAACTAGCCCTCCCCACCTCCTCTCTGGTGGCCATCAGAACTGAACCCTTCTCCGGAACCAGTGACGTCAGCTAGGAATCTGGGATTCCAGTTCAATAATGAACTTTCATGTAAAAATCAGATTGATCAAGTTTCTGCGGCCTTTTTCGGAAAACTTCATTTGATCCGGAAATGTTTCCCCATTCTCCCTCTGGACTCCCGAAGGACCATTGTCCATGCACTGATCACTTCACATCTGGACAACACTAAAAGTCTGTACGCTGGAGCCCCTGCGTACCTGATCAGATGCCTACAGACTGTTCAGAATGCGGCAGCTCGGCTGATATATAACATTCGATATCACCACTCGATCTCCTCATACCTGAATAAGCTTCACTGGCTTCCAGTGACTAAACGCATCCAATTCAAATCAATCCTATTGTTTTTTAGATCAATGCAGGGTACGGGCCCGGCCTACTTTAGGGCCTACCTTAGAGCTCGGCTTAAGCATGCACAATCTAGCCGCGCACTCAGATCCAACCTTCTGCCCCTCCTTGTCACCCCCGCTTCCGCCATGCTAAAATGGGCGGTAGAGCCTTTGAGGTGTTCTCCGCCAAAACTTGGAACAGCCTGCCTCTCCCCTTGCGGCTGACCAAATCCGACGTGACCTTAAGACCTGGCTTTTCTCGAGGGCTTAAACCTACTTAGTGTACTCACATCCTTCGCCTGTCCAAGCGCCAGGACACCCCCGTTGGGGGTAGCTGCGCGCTTTATAAGCTTCTAAAATAAATAAATAGATAAACTGCAGTTTGTTGATTTCCGTACACTATTACAAGTAAGGAAATCTCTATTTTTAGAGCACTCAATAGATTGAGAATTAAACGTTTTACTCTTGCAGCCCATCTTGTCTTAAGTTCTTTTCTGGAGGATACTTCCCTTCTCAGCAATGTGAAGAACAGCAATCTCTATGCTGGTTGTTTCGCCATCTATTATACTGTTCTGTAAGTATCTGGATGAGATTGTGAAGGAGAATATTTAGGACTTCGAATTCTGTACTACTGGAACAGATCTGGGGTGGGAGGAGAAACCTTCCCGGAGAGAGATCATCAACTGTACTTCCATGAGTCACAGCAGCAATGGGTAGCTGGGTGGATGGGTGAACACACCACTCACGACACTAAATAGTTACTGATATAGCTAAATGCTATTGAGTGATCTCTTCTGAAGACACTGTTCAGTGACCAAAGGAGGCCACATTAGACAAACTGACACTGCTTGTTGGTGACCCTGCCTTTTACTGTCTTACAGAGAAAACCTATGATGGCGTCTGTTCAAGTTTTTTTGCACATGAGTAGTTTCTTTCATAAATCCGAACTCATTTGTAAAGACATCACAAAGTTTTTCCAGTACCTAAGGAGCCATTTCTAGCACATTAAGCTATCCTGGGAGCAAATAGTCTTACCTGAGTAGATGAGCGGAGCAGGCCTCTAATCCCTTAGGTCTTAATATTTTGCTACTGATACACAACACCAGCACATTTATTACATCATGCATGGATATACAAACAATGATAGGATCAAACTTGTGTCATATGAGAATGTGACATAGATATCTGGGTAGGGAGCCTAATAACAGGAAATGAACTCTAGTACCACCAGGGGCATAGCTTCAGGGGCGTGTTTGGGGTGTTACACCCTCCCAAATAATCTATTCTATAGCAAATAGTTGGGTACAAGTGCTTTCAGCCAGGTATAGTGAGATGTCTGTCTGATTTCAGCTGGGATTTTCACATAAACTCTGAACAAACACACACACTTGCTCTCCTTTTCTATTTTGAAGGTCCTAACAAATATTGGTTAATCTAAAAAATATTATGTTTTAAGTACTCCTATTGCACTGACCCCTAAGCCCCTCCCATGCCCCGCTGTTCTTATAATGTATTTTCGCAAGATACTCTAGCGTGAATTTTGGGAAATTTGAACTTCACCTGCCAAATTTAGTGTAATTACGTTCAGTAGTTTTTATGAAAACACTTCTCACAAAAGTCTATGGAAAATGCATAGGGATTTCGCTTTTTGGGACCCCCTCATTTATTCCTAGCCCCCGCTTGATTAATCACCCCGAACCTTTCCACGCACAAGCTAGGTAAAAAGAGCATGTTTTTGGAATGTTTCTTGAAGATTCATCAAACTGTGTGTTGGACCTGCGATGGGCAAGCCCAGCACAAAGGGGGTAGCTTGGCTCAAGTGACAAGGCAAGTGAAGGCTCTAGTGTTAAGCCGGCTCTGACCCAATAATAACTCCTTGTACATCCACACCAAAAAGAAGGACACCACACCACTGCTGTAGAAAAATACGATTCCTTTATATAAAAGTTCTTTGTTGTGAATAGGGTTGACTGGGAAAGCACATATACATTTCTTTTGGTCATACAGTTCTGGTAATAAATAGTATTAATAAATAGAATAACTTCAGGAATGAGTATCACAATAAATATCAGAATAAATATCAGAATAAATATCAGAATAAATATTGGTTCATTTAAATAAACAACCACATGTTTCTTCTGGTATCGCTGCCACCAATTAAATACTTTAGAATCATTACATCTGCAATACGTTTCAAATGGGAAAGATAACTCTTACAGTTTATGCTGTTTTCAATGACCAGGTATACGGCTTCTCTGAGCACAAAATAAGGTTTGGGACTCTTTAATAATCACTCAAGGCGTATGTGCGTATATCTAGAAGGCAAGGAAACACAGTAAATACATCATTTGCACTCGGCGGTCACCGAGAGGATCTCTGCTTTGCCGGTGAAGTCTATGCGCGCCTACGGGCTTTAGCACCACTTGAGCACAGGCGGCACCAGTTCAAAGTCATTAGACTGACGAACGGGCTGCCGGAGAGGTCACACAACCTTCGCGCACAGTCAGGTAAATGCCGGTTCACAGTTCCTTCACAACGCTGCATTCACTATGAGGAAACGGGCCCACCTCACATCGGCTGCAATCAAGATACGATTCAGTCGGGCACAGCACTCCTCTCGTTAGCGACGGGGCTCTCAGGGGCTCCACGGACCTCCCTCCGACTTCCGCACACAGGGTGGTTCCCGCCCACAGCTACAGCTCCCGGGTCACTGGGGGGTGGCGAAGACGCTAGTCCCACCCAACGAAGGCCGGCCTTTCCCCGCCCCGGCGCACCACCTCACCTTCAATCCGCGCAGGAAGCGCTCTACGCTGGTGGGGCTCGGAGACGTCCGAGCTCCCCTCTAGAGGCACCTGTCGCGAAGGGGGCACAGCTGACGATCGCGGTCGCGGCGAACTTGCTCTCGCCTCGCGACTCGATAATTCGTTCACAGTTCACCACCGGGGAGGCACACAAATCTGGCCACAGTCTTTGGGGGCAATGAGGTACTCGCTGGGCAGGCGCTGTAGGCGCTAGGTCACTTCTCACGTAGCTGACTGGAACGCCAGTCAGACACAACGCCAGCAACCCTTTGCTGCTCTACTGCCTGCGCTACCAGCCACCTCAGGGGTCAACAGGGCAGGTGTCAATCTGGTGTCAAGTCTGGAATCTCTTCTCTATCTAATCTTCATCTAATCTCCATCATCAGTCTAATCATCATCTCAATCTCCTCTAAAATGGCCGCCAGGGACTGGGCCTTATATAGCCAGTGCCCTGGGGTACTGGCACGAGCCAGAAGGTTCTAGAACCTTCTCTGGCTGTGACAATGACATGGCACTCTTGAGGGGTATTTAGGACACTCACAGCCACCGTACTGGGGTTCTAGAGCAGCCATTTTGTGTACCTGAGGAAAATAAAGGAATTCCTGTCAGAAATGCGCGCCAAACAAAGGGCGCCAAAACCTCAAAAGGCCAGGGTTCATGAAGGCTCCAATGGGAGTCACTTCACATGAGGAAAAAGGGTGTCCACCATTTTAAGTTCATTTACACAGGTTGACAACCCCAGCTTGTAATGCCACAGGTTTGGGCCAGGCGCCTTGTAAATAGGTGCCACACACTTTGTGAGCAACTGGGCGTCAAGGAACTTCTAACCCCATGAAACAACACATAAAAAGTCCTGGTAGACAAATAAAAAGCGACAAATTTTGGGAGGTACAGGGGAACAAAAGAAATCATAGTGGTGAGGGGACTCTCAGAAGCAGACGGGTCTAACACGCGTCCCCCCCAGTTGAAAGTGGGGAGAGCTACCCAACCCCTTGGGAGTCCTCAACACTAAGGTGGAAATACCTGGAGAGACCGTCTGCATTGGCGTGGTCAACTCCGGGCCGGTGTTCCACCCGAAAGTCCATTCCCTGTAGGGAGATAGACCACCTCAACAGTTTGGGATTGTCCCCCTTCATTTGCATGAGCCAACGAAGGGGTCGGTGGTCTGTCTGAACAAGGAAGTGTGAACCAAACAAATATGGTTGCAGCTTCTTCAGTGCCCAGACCACCGCAAAGGCTTCCCGCTCGATGGTACTCCACCTCTGTTCCCGGGGAAGCAGTCTTCGTGACAGAAAGACCACGGGCTGATCCAGACCCTCTTCATTGAGTTGCGATAGCACCGCCCCAATGCCAATGTCGGATGCATCTGTCTGGACAATGAACTCTTTTGAAAAATCTGGAGCCTTCAGGACTGGAGCTTTACACAATGCTTGTTTTAGAGTGTCGAAGGCTTGCTGGCAAGCCTCCGTCCAAATGACTCTCCTGGGTTGCTTTTTGGCCGTGAGTTCTGTAAGGGGTGCCACGATAGTGCCATACCCCTTCACGAATCGTCTGTAGTAACCTGTGAGGCCCAGGAAGGCTCGGACCGCCAACGGAACCATGACCTCCGCGGACTCCGGGTCCACCTCCACAGGTGGCCTATCCGTCTCACGGGGCATGGACATCGAGGCAGGCTCCTCCTGTGCTCGAAATGTTCCCTCATCAGCAGCTGGGTGGGCCATTGTTCCAGGCTCCAACCCACGCGACTTATCCAGTATTAGGGTATCTTTCATAGATTCACATGCCTGAAACATTCCCCGTCGTCGAGGCGGGAGTCCCACGGTAAATTATATATATAATAGCAGTGCCTAAAAATTTCTTGTAGTAGGCTGGAAAAGCCCAAAGGCCTAACTAGGCCTCAAAACTTAGCAGCCTATCTACATCATTATGTAAAAAGACCTGAAATAGTAGCCTTAGCCAATCAGCTGTCCTCACCCTCTAGAACCTTCCCAGCTCAGGCAGTTCTCCTCAGATTTTCACCGCACTTCGTGTGTAAGGGAGTCTCCCTGAGTGCCTACTCAGTTTTTTGATCTTTATTCCTTAAAATGTCTGAAAAGAAGGCTCTTTTCAAAGCTTGTGGGACCTGCTTCAAGAAGAGAGTCCATGTGGATGACCAGCACTCGGACTGTATTTATTGCCTGCACCCTTCACATGTTGTGAAGGACTGTCGAATTTGCTGTACCTTCCCTCAGAAAACTATCAGGGATAGGGAGGCAAGGGTTCTTTTGTGGTTGAAGTCTTCTTCCACTGATGATGAGGACAAAGCCTCTACATCCAGCAAGAGAGCTAGATCCAAAGAAAGTGCTTCTCCTGAGAGAAAGAAAAAACTAAAAACCTCTCAGAATGCTTCAGAACCCTCTAAGAGTGCATCGGCTTCTTCAACTGTAAGTACAACCCAGGCTAAGACTATTTCTCTGGTGTCTGTACCTACTACTACTTGGACTTCTACCTCCTCTTCTACTTCTATGGTTACCACTTCAGCTATTACGTCACCTTTGATGTCTGTTCCACCATTGCTGACTAAAACCAAGTTACCGTCGTCGAAATCCTTCTCAACGACGGCTCCGTCGACTAAATCTCCTGCTCCGTCGACGACAACAAGGCCGTCGTCGACGAAGACATTGTCACCAAAGGACTCGTCGTAGACGTCACCATCGACGGCCTCGTCGACTAAAGACTCGTCGACGAAGACATCATCGACGGTCTCGTCGACGAAGAACTCGTCGACGAAGACACCAGCGGCGGACCCGTCGACGAAGGCCTCGTCGACGAAGACACCATCGACGGTCCCGACGACGAAGGACTCGTCGACGAAGACACCATCGACGGTCCCGACGACGAGGGACCCGTCGACGAAGACATCATCGACGGTCCCGACGACGAGGGACTCGTCGACGAAGATACCATCGACGGCCCCGCCGACGAGGGGTTCGCCGACGAAGATACCATTGACGACCTCGTCGACGGCAAGATCTTTTTCATTGACAGGACTATCGACGGAGATTCCGGTTACCGGGGCTTCCGCACTGACATCTGCTCATCGGATGCACGGTTCCCCTCCAGCAAAGATACAATTCACTCATTTTCAGATGAAAACGTATCAAAGGCAGGATTATTCACATATTTCTCCACTCTTGCCATCGCACATTTTGGAGACATACATGCAAGAGGACTCGGATGAAGGGGAAGAGGATGATGGTCCTTTTGGGATTGCCCGTCACCCTTCTCAATTAAATATTAAATATCAGGAGGATGATGAAGAGGAAGTTCAAGAACAATATATACATGACGTTTATTCCACGCCATATCAGTCACCTCATACTAGACCTCCTCGGTCTGAGGACACGACACATTTACCAACTTCCTTAATACAGGATTTGCAGGCTATGTTGGCAGATTATCGCCAGAGATTTCCATCCAATCAAGGTGCGCCCGCTGGGTCACCTGTTTCAGTTCCTGTGCCAATACCTCCGTCGCCAAGAGCTTCATTGTCGCCACAGGAAAATACTGCTCCACTTCCTCAAATTGTAGACAGTTCTTCCAATGATGATGAAGAAAGCAGGGAAGAGGGAGAGTTACCGGATAAAACACCTGTGGATCCTTGGGAGGATTATGTCATCCCTATGCCTTCTCCACCTCCTCCCCGCCCTTCAGATTCTCCACCTGAAGATATTGGTGGTTTCCACAATATTATGCAGAGAGCTGCTAATCGATTTGAGTTAGCTGTCACAGTTGAACAGTCGGACTGCTTTCTACATGACTTTAAAGAGGGATATCGGAGAGTGGTCAGGGCCATACCTATTATTGATTATATATGGAAGGAAGGCCTCAACATAATGAAAACTCCAGCTTCCATTCATGCAGTCTTGCCAAGGATAGACAAAAAGTATCGAGCACCAGCTGATACTCCTGCTTGTTTAATAGGTCATCCTCGACCTGATTCGGTCATATCTCAGGCTGCGCAGCAGAAATCCAAAAATCCTTTAGCTCCCAGTTCAACGCCACCTGACAAGGAGGGAAGAAGGCTTGATGCAATTGGAAAGAAGTTTTCGGCAAATGCAGCAGCTTCCATTAAGGCGGCTAATTCATTAGCTATTCTGGCTCGTTATGATAGACAAATGTGGTCTGAGCTCACGGAATATCTTGAAATGATCCCGGAGGATCAGCAGATGGAGGTGCGCAGAATTGTACAAGAGGGTGAAAGGGCGGCCTCAGAAATTGATTGCGCCCTAGACATTTCTAACACCAACTTTAGACAATTGGCTGGAGCAGCTGTGCTTTGGCGTCAAGGTTGGCTCAAGGCTACCACTTTCAGACCTGAGGTCCAAACCAAAATCTTGGACATGTCATTCGATGGTGAGTCATTGTTTGGGAAGCACATTGATGACGCTTTACTGGCCATTAAAACTGATACCGATACAGCAAAATCTCTTGGAACCCTGCAATACAAGAGGGGGTCCTTTAGAGGAGCAAGAGGCCGTGGTTACTCATCCAGAGGCAATTATTCCAACCAACAAAATCGTCAGTATCAATCTAACTACAACAAGCCCTACTACCAATCTTCTTACAGGCAGCCTGCCTCTGGTTCTTTCTCTCGGCAAGGAGGGAAACGACGCTCATGGCAATCAAGGGCGAGATTCCAACAAGCGCCAATGAGCTTTGCCGGATGTCAGCCACTCACCTTTCCCTTCCCGTGGGCGCCAAGATTTCCGCCTTTTACCACCAATGGCAGAAGATAACTTCAGATCAGTGGGTCCTGGATTTGGTCAGCAAGGGACACACTTTGGAGTTTTTGCAGAAGCCTCCAACAACGCCGCCCAGGGGTCCCCCTCCCCCTCGTCTTCACTTACTCTTCAAAGAAGCCTTAAAGATGCAACACAAGAATGCGATAGAACGAGTCCCTCCTTCTCAAAAAGGGATGGGGTTTTATTCTCGCTTCTTCCTCGTGGAGAAAAATTCGGAAGAGTGGCGTCCAATATTGGATCTGCGCAAACTCAACAAATATCTAAAGAAACAGAGTTTCCGCATGGTAACGTTGAAGGACATTCTGAATTGTCTCCACGAAGGGGACTTTCTGGCTTCTCTGGATCTACAAGACGCCTATTTCCACATCCCTATTCACCCGAACCACCGCAAATTCCTAAGGTTTCAAGTGGCCGGCGTCCATTTCCAGTTCAAAGTGCTTCCATTCGGCCTAAAATCGGCCCCCAGAATCTTTACCAAATGCCTGGCTCCAGTGGCTGCAATGTTGAGGTCCCAGGGAATGCAGGTTTTCCCATACCTCGACGACTGGCTGTTAAAAGGTCCAACCAGAAACTTGACAAGGGTAGCGGTCAGCAGAACGCTTTCTCTTTTCTCGAATCTAGGACTGACCCTCAATTCAAAGAAATCTCAGCTCCAACCTCGTCAACAATTGACTTTTCTGGGTGCAATCTTGGACACATGCCAGTGCAAAGCATACCTGACACAGGAGCGACAAAACAAACTCGTAAAATTAGCAAAACAGATATCCGCAAGAAAGTCACTTTCAGTTTGGATATATGCTTCCCTTCTAGGGATGTGTTCATCTGCGATCAACCTCATTCCTATGGCGAGACTCAGAATGAGACCGTTGCAAGAAGAGTTACTTCGTCAGTGGAAGCAGGTCGAGGGATCATTCGAAGACCGCATCAAAGTCACTGTCAAAATGAAACATGCTCTTCTCTGGTGGTCAAAGGCACACAACTTGTCGCCGGGCCTCACCTTTCTCCAAGAAATTCCGGAGTTCACCCTGACTACGGATGCGTCCATGGAAGGTTGGGGAGGTCACCTTCAGGACCTTCGGATCCAGGGAAGATGGTCTCGTCAGTACCAAGAGATGCACATCAACATCTTGGAACTAAGGGCCATTTTTCTTTCCCTACAAGCCTTTCTGCCAAGGATTGTGAATTCGTCCGTGCTGGTGCGTACGGACAATACCATCAGCATGTTCTACATAAACAAACAGGGAGGAACAAAATCTCTTACCCTGTCACTGCAAGCTCAGGAGATGTGGGAGTGGGCCCTGAGTCACGGCATATCCCTCAGGGCAGAGCATGTACAAGGAGTTCGCAACTCTCTAGCAGACAGTCTCAGCAGAACGTTCGTGGGCTGTCACGAATGGGAACTCGAGCAACGTCAAGTAGAGAAAATCTTTCGGCTCTGGGGGAAGCCGACGCTGGATTTGTTTGCCACGCAGCAAAACAGCAAGTGCCTGTTTTATGCCAGCAGATTCCCAGGACGGGGGTCAAGAGGAAATGCCCTCCTGATGAGATGGACCGGAATGTTTGCGTACGCATATCCTCCGATTCCGCTCATTCCGAGGGTGCTGCAAAAGATGAAGAGTGAACACTGCACTCTCATCCTCATTGCTTCACGTTGGCCAAGGCAATTTTGGTTTCAGGAGCTCCTTCTACTATCTCAACAACCTCCGTTTCGTCTCAGACCGACAGTGTCGATGCTGACAAGGGAGGGAGGTCAAATCCATCATCCAGATCCTCAATCGCTGCACTTGCACGCTTGGCTCCTGACTTCCTAGAGTTCAAGGACCTAAACATCTCCTCGGACTGCAGGGAGATATTGTCGCAAGCACGTGCGCAGAGTACCATCAAAACATATCGTTTCAAGTGGAAGAGGTTCTGTTCATGGTGTGGAGATAATGAGGTTCATCGACTTCAGGCTCCTCCTGATGCCATCCTTCCATTCCTACTGTCATTGGCTAAGGCAGGTCTAGCCTTTTCTTCTATTAAAGTGCATCTGGCAGCAATATCCAGATTCAGGAAGAGTTCCAACAAACCATCCTTATGTTCATCCTCTTTGATCAAACAATTCCTTAAAGGGCTATTCCGGGTTTTTCCTCCAGTTCGTCCTCCTCCTCCGGAGTGGGATCTTAATGTTGTTCTTTCCCAACTTCTAAAAAGGCCTTTTGAACCGATCCATAAAGCGGAACTAAAGTTTCTGACTTGGAAAGTAGCAATCTTGTTGGCTCTTACTTCTGCTCGCAGAGTTAGTGAAATACAGGCCTTCACTATTACTCACCCCTTTCTGCAATTCTCTAAGGACTTTGTTACGCTTAGAACCAATCCAAAATTCATTCCTAAAGTGCCAACTCAATTCCACATTAATCAACCGGTCAAACTCAGAACCTTTTTCCCGGATCCAAAACTCCTGCAGAGAGGGTTTTACATTCTCTGGATGTGAAAAGGTGTCTGAAGTTTTATCTTCAGAAGACAAAGGACATCCGTAAATCTACACAACTTTTTGTTGCCTATGGGAGAACCACCTTCGGTCAAGCTGTCACAAAAGCAACTATTGCCAGGTGGTTGTCTTCTACAATTACCTTCTGTCATGACAAGGCCAACAGACCTTTATCAAGGAAGGTCAAAGCTCATTCCACAAGAACGGTGTCGGCATCTACGGCCCTTTTCACTGGAGTGACGCTGGAGAACATTTGCCGAGCTGCTACTTGGAAAAGTGTCCACACTTTTACCGAACATTACTGTCTGCAGTCGGCGGTTCAGGATGACACAGCTGTTGGTGATGCAGTGCTGCAGCATCTTCTTCACTAAGGTTAGATAACTTATAGTCTTTTTATTCTTCTTTAAAGTTTAAATATTTATAATGCTGTCCTATTAGTCATGTTTTTGAAGGTTTTGATGCATATGTTCTGTTAACAAGTTTTGTACTCTATTACCTTCCTGGTTGAGTGGGGATAGATATATGTTTTTCTTTGTCTCCCACCTTCCTCTATCGACAGACATGATGTTACTGCTTGCTATTCTGATTCAGGCATGTGAATCTATGAAAGATACCCTAATACTGGATAAGAAAACGAGTTACTTACCTGTAACTACGGTTATCCAGTATTGGTATCTTTCATAGATTCACATGCACCCACCCTCCTCCCCGGTAGGGCAGTTCTTTCTATGGATACTCATTCTCACTTGTGCTGGGAAAATCTGAGGAGAACTGCCTGAGCTGGGAAGGTTCTAGAGGGTGAGGACAGCTGATTGGCTAAGGCTACTATTTCAGGTCTTTTTACATAATGATGTAGATAGGCTGCTAAGTTTTGAGGCCTAGTTAGGCCTTTGGGCTTTTCCAGCCTACTACAAGAAATTTTTAGGCACTGCTATTATATATATAATTTACCGTGGGACTCCCGCCTCGACGACGGGGAATGATTCAGGCATGTGAATCTATGAAAGATACCAATACTGGATAACCGTAGTTACAGGTAAGTAACTCGTTTTCTTCTCCTCCCGAGCAGCCGCAGACCTGGTACTCACACAGGCCCAATCAGGTGTACCCAGCATCTCAGTATGAGTCCGGTATTCCACCTCCTTCCAAGCATTGTGCTCCATATCATTGCCCAGCAGACAATCGACTGGCACGGCGGGGCTTACGGCAACTCGAAGTGAACCTGCAACCCCTCCCCACTCAAAGGGAACCTCGGCCACAGGATAGTGGCCCATTCTGCCGTCAGCCATCGCGGCTGGAGGAAGTACGCCTGGAATCGCCTGCTCTGAGGACACCAGATGACTCCTTACCATAGTCATACTGGCTCCTGTATCTCTCAGAGCTTCCCCTCTATGGCCATTGATGGTGACCCATTGCCCATACTTGGTAGTATTTGAGGGCACTTGAATCTTTGGAACCATCTCCCGGTCACCCAGGGACACTAAGGTGACACCCGGCCACTCCCCCCCCTTAACTAAGGGCCTCTCCTCCCCGAGCGCTACACTAGCGACTCCCGGGGCCTTTCCTCCAGTGGGAGGGGGTGGACTCTTTGGGCATTTCACGTCTCCCTTATAATGTCCAATACCACCGCACTCATAGCAATGGATAACCCTTGGCTGCTGACTCTGGCCAGGATTAGGGTTCTTCTGCGGGTTAGCCTTAGAAGTGGAGAAGAAACTTTTCCCCTTAAAGGTATTTTGGGGGCCTTTGGAGACCTCCTGCTTCTTGTTATCTCCCCCCTCTTTCTTCTGGGGAGCGCCCTGTCCGGACTTCTGAGAATCTCCTCCCGTCCCCTTCGTGGACACTCGGGTACTTGCCCAAATGTCCGCCTCCTCAGCAAGCTTACGGGGGCAAGTAAGTTTGCTGTCTACCAGGTGTTGCCTCAGCTCGGGAAGACATTTCTCGAGTAGATGTTCCTTGAGTATCATGTCGTACAACCCTCGATAGTCCTCCACCTCATTACCTTGGACCCACCCATCCAGGGCTTTCTTGGCAAAATCCAGGAAGTCAACCCAATTCTGTGAGCTCAGCTTGTGGCTGCCCCTAAACCTTTGCCGGTATTTCTCGGGGGTCAACCCAAACTTTCTGATGAGCGCCACCTTCATGGCGGGGTAATTAACCTGTTCCTCCCGGTCTAGGGCCAATAGGGCATCCCTACCTGTCGGAGGCATGTACCGGTATAATCCACCACCCCAATGCTTCTCATGGATCCCATGGGCTCTCAAGGAGACCTCATAGGCTGCCAGCCACTTGGCTATGTCGTCTCCAGCAGTATAACTGGCGACTACGTCCTTGGGTAAATGGGGCCTGGGCTCCCTGGCAAATTCCTTTGACTCGACACCCTTCGGAGTGATGTTAGGGGCCTGGAATTCGAGTTCTCGTAGCTTGAACTCGTGTTCCATCCTTTTCCTTTCCATCTCCAGCTTGGACTCATGTTCCAACCTCCTCCCCTCCCTCCTTTCTTCCAACTCCATTTTTGCTATTTCCCACCTTAACAGTCTTTCCTCTCTCCTGTCAGCTAACTCGGTTTCTGACAACCCTCTCGATGACACACTGCTGCCCTCCCGTGAGGTTGCCTTGGGGCTGATTGACATCTCACCCACCCCCGGGGGACATTCCGCAGTCCTATCAATGACAGTACCTCTGTCCGATTCATCCTCCTCCACCGTCCCCTCCGCGTGTGCTTCCACCCATGCTCGCAGACTAGTACGGAGCTCCTCTCTTTTGGCCCCTCGCCTGACAAACACTCCCCTCTCCTGACAGAAATCCTTGAGCTGTGCCACAGTATAGGTCTCCAGCTCTGACATTTCGAATTCCATCTTGTCAGTGAAAAGTGTGGACCACCACCCCAAAGTAGGTGACCAGGATAAGAACTTTGAGGGTCACTTCCACCCACCTCCAGGAAAGAATTTGGAAAAAGCAAAACGTTGAATTTGAGGGCCGCTAGGAGAAAACTCCGGGTGTGTACCTGTGGTGCACACTGAATTATTATGGGGTTCAAAACAAGCACGGCTCGCAATCCCACCCGCTGAGCACCAATTTTATGTTGGACCTGCGATGGGCAAGCCCAGCACAGAGGGGGTAGCTTGGCTCAAGTGACAAGGCAAGTGAAGGCTGTAGTGTTAAGCCGGCTCTGACCCAATAATAACTCCTTGTACATCCACACCAAAAAGGACACCACACCACTGCTGTAGAAAAATACGATTCCTTTATATAAAAGTTCTTTGTTGTGAATAGGGTTGACTGGGAAAGCACATATACATTTCTTTTGGTCATACAGTCTGGTAATAAATAGTATTAATAAATAGAATAACTTCAGGAATGAGTATCACAATAAATATCAGAATAAATATCAGAATAAATATCAGAATAAATATTGGTTCATTTAAATAAACAACCACATGTTTCTTCTGGTATCGCTGCCACCAATTAAATACTTTAGAATCATTACATCTGCAATACGTTTCAAATGGGAAAGATAACTCTTACAGTTTATGCTGTTTTCAATGACCAGGTATACGGCTTCTCTGAGCACAAAATAAGGTTTGGGACTCTTTAATAATCACTCAAGGCGTATGCGCGTATATCTAGAAGGCAAGGAAACACAGTAAATACATCATTTGCACTCGGCGGTCACCGGGATAGGATCTCTGCTTTGCCGGTGAAGTCTATGCGCGCCTACGGGCTTTAGCACCACTTGAGCACAGGCGGCACCAGTTCAAAGTCATTAGACTGACGAACGGGCTGCCGGAGAGGTCACACAACCTTCGCGCACAGTCAGGTAAATGCCGGTTCACAGTTCCTTCACAACGCTGCATTCACTATGAGGAAACGGGCCCACCTCACATCGGCTGCAATCAAGATACGATTCAGTCGGGCACAGCACTCCTCTCGTTAGCGACGGGGCTCTCAGGGGCTCCACGGACCTCCCTCCGACTTCCGCACACTGGGTGGTTCCCGCCCACAGCTACAGCTCCCGGGTCACTGGGGGGTGGCGAAGACGCTAGTCCCGCCCAACGAAGGCCGGCCTTTCCCCACCCCGGCGCACCACCTCACCTTCAATCCGCGCAGGAAGCGCTCTACGCTGGTGGGGCTCGGAGACATCTGAGCTCCCCTCTAGAGGCACCTGTCGCGAAGGGGGCACAGCTGACGATCGTGGTCGCGGCGAACTTGCTCTCGCCTCGCGACTCGATAATTCGTTCACAGTTCACCACCGGGGAAGCACACAAATCTGGCCACAGTCTTTGGGGGCAATGAGATACTCGCTGGGCAGGCAGTGTAGGCGCTAGGTCACTTCTCACGTAGCTGACTGGAACGCCAGTCAGACACAACGCCAGCAACCCTTTGCTGCTCTACTGCCTGCGCTACCAGCCACCTCAGGGGTCAACAGGGCAGGTGTCAATCTGGTGTCAAGTCTGGAATCTCTTCTCTATCTAATCTCCATCATCAGTCTAATCATCATCTCAATCTCCTCTAAAATGGCCGCCAGGGACTGGGCCTAATATAGCCAGTGGCCTGGGGTACTGGCACGAGCCAGAAGGTTCTAGAACCTTCTCTGGCTGTGACAATGACATGGCACTCTTGAGGGGTATTTAGGACACTCACAGCCACCGTACTGGGGTTCTAGAGCAGCCATTTTGTGTACCTGAGGAAAATAAAGGAATTCCTGTCAGAAATGCGCGCCAAACAAAGGGCGCCAAAACCTCAACAGGCCAGGGTTCATGAAGGCTCCAATGGGAGTCACTTCATATGAGGAAAAAGGGTGTCCACCATTTTAAGTTAATTTACACAGGTTGACAACCCCAGCTTGTAATGCCACAGGTTTGGGCCAGGCGCCTTGTAAATAGGTGCCACAAACCTTGTGAGCAACTGGGCGTCAAGGAACATCTAACCCCATGAAACGACACATAAAAAGTCCTGGTAGACAAATAAAAAGCGACAAATTTTGGGAGGTACAGGGGAACAAAAGAAATCATAGTGGTGAGGGGACTCTCAGAAGCAGACGGGTCTAACACTGTGCTAAAGTTATCAGCAAAGCAAAAAAGGCATTTCCTCAAATTGTGTTTAAGGGACTCTCATGAGAGTCAGTCCGACCCAGCTGTCCATATATACCATTATATTTTAACCATAATTTCTTAAAAACTACTGAACAGATTTACACCAAAACACACAAAGCACAATCTATAGACCGAGATTCCTACCAAATTTCGCGAAGATTCGTCCAACTGTGCCAAAGGTATATGCAAAATAAGGCATTTACTATGGAAACACTGACCTTACTATAACTAGCCAGTGGTGGCTGCCACTGGGTAACATATATATATATATATATATATATATATATATATATATATATATCACACAGGTTTCTCTATTCAGAGAAGAATTTGAGTCGCTCCTTTCCATGAGTTTGAAAGCTTTTATTAGCTGGCTGCAGAGAGGCATTTCCTAATGCATTTCGGTCTTCACTGAGACCTTTCTCAAAGGGTCCTCGGCAATTGGCGGGTGTGGCAGCTTGCACAGTGGGAGGGTTTTTATCGAGAGTTCAGGCTCTCTAGTGAATACCTCACGGGGCTTGCTGTCTCTCAAGTCCTGCTGGTCCTTGTAGTTCGCTGTTGCTGACTCCGGATATTTCCTATGTAATGGGTAGTGCCGTGAATTTTAAAACTACAGTGATTTTTCTCGGAATCCCTGCTTCCACTTTTAGGTAACAAGGACACATCCGGGGTCCAGTCCTCGGAGGCTGCTCGCTGCCCTTTAGCTCACGCAGACACACTGACTGATCCAAAGTTCGGGCGCGGCGCTCTTTCTGGAGGTGCGTTACTCGAGGCGGGATCAAACCTTTGTACATCACACAGGTTTCTCTATTCAGAGAAGAATTTGAGTCGCTCCTTTCCATGAGTTTGAAAGCTTTTATTAGCTGGCTGCAGAGAGGCATTTCCTAATGCATTTCGGTCTTCACTGAGACCTTTCTCAAAGGGTCCTCGGCAATTGGCAGGTGTGGCAGCTTGCACAGTGGGAGGGTTTTTATCGAGAGTTCAGGCTCTCTAGTGAATACCTCACGGGGCTTGCTGTCTATATATATAATATATCATTGAGAATAAATGTGGCCAAATAGCACATGAATTACAGAAATTGTACGAATAAATTCCAAGTCCACATATTTATTAACTCAATGCAAAGGGCAAATTCGTTCATTACTACAGTAAAGTAAAAGTCTTATTGGAACCTACATGCAAACAACTCTCCTATTATGGCAATTTTACATTATTGCACAAATGTAACTGCTTGCATCCTTGTTTTCGTTAAATATGTTTTCATGAGTTATGGCTCCTCCCCACATTTAACAAAAGTAATAAGTAGCATATTACCCTCTGCATTACTTTGTGCAATACTATATGTAACAAAACATGTTTAGCTGTTATTGTACAATCACAGAGATTTGCTACGTTGAGAAGCTGTTGTGGGCAATGTTGAGTAAACTGATATTCGGTGGAATGGTGGTGTGCTAAGAAGCTGTTTTGTGTCAAGATGTGGTAAATCGAGGCACTTCAGTCGAGAGTTCTAATGAGGAACTATGATATGTTGAGGAGCTGGCGGTCCTGGGACTATACATGCAAATGTATCTCTCCTGTCTTACTGTGTGCTGCTGACAGGCACATCATCTGTGTGTCTTTTGCTTTACTGCCCTATGCCCAGACGTAGGACCATTGCACACTTTACCACTGGATTCAAGCTAGCCTGGCTGATGAGGGGTGATGTCCCAAAACCGGTCCCACGATGCTTGTTTCCAGTCCATGGAGGACCTGGCTTGGCAGTAGTCTAGATTGTTCACATGAGCCACAGGGTCAAGACTGATTTGCATATGGCTTGGTCTAAACTGGGTTGGCATGGTGAGCAAAAGAACAATGGATTTAACCCAGATCAATTAACAGGGGTGAATGTTTGATTTGCTCTTCATTCAGTCCATTATCTGTGTGTCTTTTGCTGACCGGCAAGAGCACTGCCTGATGAGGGCAAGTAATCAATGCCTTCTTTAGCCTCTTCTCACACTGAATGCAGTTGAAAGCTGCAAGGACAGGATTTTTATTTCAGGCAACTTATTTCCCCTTTTTACATTCAACAATGCCAAAAAAGATAAATACATTCTTAGACAGATTCAACAGAATACAAAAAAGAAAGGATGGCCATCTATATGTGGACTCATCCCACTTCTGCACTCGGTGCATTTACAGAACTCTATAGGTTATGAATGACATTTACGATCAACTACTGGTCGATACATTTAAGGAATGATAGAGCGACCAAGGGTTAAAGGGCTTGAGGCCAATGCCACTCAATGGAAAGATTGCATGTGCAGTGACACAAGTAAAGCTCAATATGCTTTCACTCACTCCTCCTTTGCGCTCATCCATCCATGCACTTACTCTTCCATCAAGGCACTCAGGTACTCACCCATGTATCCAGTGATCCATCTAGCTAATAATTGACTCACTCTCATTCAGACTCAGATATTCGCACCCACATCCCAAATTATCAATCAATGGAGCAGCATTTTCAATTAAAGCCAGACCTATTGGCTTTATTTGTGTCAATGTTGTCTCTTTTCCATTCAAAATGAAATCCAGTCTAGCAACACCTACGTGCACATTGAATTCGTAACCTATAAGCAGCCATATGTAGCGCAATGGAATAAGATTTTTTTCAGGTAACCTCGGCAAGAACAGATGCACATTTTACTGACCGCATGCAAATTAGAGCTCTCAGGAGAGCTACAAATAGTCTGGATGCCATCATTTTATTCTACTATTTTTACTTCTGAGAGCATTTGTTGGAGAAGTTGACGGACTATTTTCTGCCACAAATCATCTGTAATGTCATCCTGAGGGGAGGATTGAACTGAAAAATTAGCTGAATGTGTACATCTTCTAAAGAGCGGCCCCTTAAATGAAGCTAATGCGTCCAGGTATTGAAAGTAAAACATTTGCTCGCTCGTTTGGCAATACAAGATTTTTCCTACAAGTGGGGAGTTTGAGGCAGCATTTGAAAAATGGTATCGTCTGACATACAGCACATATGTCCTTCATTACGAGAATATTAGTATATAAGCTCTTTCCAAATTAACCAAAGTCCCCATTTATATTTTTTGAAATGTTGTTTCTTCCAGCTCCAGGAGGTAGCCCCGATATTTTTTGAGTCCATTAATTGCGAGGTGATTCTTCAAGGGGCATTTAATATGCCTCTTATCAGCCTCTCCTAGGGAAATAATTGTAATGCTTTCCAATGAATATTGTGTTTTTGACAAGCGTGCAGACAGCTCATTTTGCAAACAATGTCCGTTCACCGTATGTGTATACTTATTCTACCCTCGCCGAACCTTATGTCAAATGTCAGCATGTCTTAATCTATAAAACTTACTGGCACTCATACGCTTTGTCATATCAAAAAAGTGCACCATGTCTCCAAAATATAATTTGGCCCTCATTAAACATAGAGCCTCCTTATTAAGTTGAGCCTACTAGACAGCACAATGTATCTGGTTGCAAAATATCTATTGTGAGCTGACCAAGAACTTACAAAGGCTTACAGGTCATTCATTGCTTACCTTTGGTTGGTTTTGTTGTTGATGGCTTTCCTTGTCCCTGCTTGTCCATCTTGTATTTTTCCCAATCCTGCAGCATAGACTCTTTACCATTGCTGTGAACATTTACTCAACTACTTTTATTCTTTTTGCTTGAGTACTCTTTGAGAGTGCATGTGTTTCTGTCTCCTTCATATTGCAAGCTCTCTTGTGCTTCTCCCTCTGGGCCGTGTGTTGCTGGCCTTCATGTGCTTGTTTTCCCCCCTCCCACTACCCATTGTTCCTGTGACAATATGGTACAGCTGTGTGGCCTTACCATGTAATACACTAGCAAAAGTGGTCTTGTGTCCAGTTAGGCTTGTTTGTTAATTTTTAATCTCAACCCTGGGTAGCTCTGGCTGCAAGCAGCAAGGCTTAAACAAAGGAACAAGTGTAAAGTTTTTAACCGTACCAAACTGTGAAATAAGAACGCCACATAACGCAAAAGAAACCAAAGGCCAATTAATAAAAATAGATCATTTAGAGTCCAAGATTAGCAAAATCTACCGGAGGAGTCCCAAGATTCAAATTTTTAAAGAAAACTTAAATCCCAGATTAACTGCAAACAAGCAGTGGTAACAGTAAAGTTTTGAAAAATTTGAAAGAGTTGATTTAGACTATTCCGGCCCATCTTGGGTGACCAAAATCGACAGGAAGAAGGTGTGCGGGAGGAGTATTTGTGCAGTTACCTGGCCACAAAAGTGTTTTCCAGTCCAGTTCCAAACTTTATAGCACAACTGCCTTTGACTTCAATGGAGTGGTTCTGATGCGGCAGGAGTTGGAAGTAGCTAAAGGATGCTTTGAGTGCTGTGCCATCAACAGGGGTGCCTTTGTGGTTATTTTTTAGTCCAAGGGTCAGTTGGGACGACTTTGGTCACAAAGGTCGGAGTCCACAAAGTCCTTTTTAAGACAGTAGAAGTCCATCTGCTTCTGGGCTACTGTCACCGTACACAGCAGTACCAGCCATATCCTTTGGTGGACGCTGGTGTCCCTTTTGGGTGACCAATGTGGAATCAGATGACACTCCCCGACCCGGCTTACTCGGATGCAACTTTTGTCCAGCGAGGATTGTTCTCTTGGGGAATCCTACAGCAGTCAGTGATGATTCTCCAGAAGTGGCTACTGACTTGACCGAGATGGGCTACTTCAGATTTGGTGTTTCCTTGGACTGGTTGCAAAGGGTCAGATGACTGTCTCTTGGAGTCACTTCTCTGGTCTGGGGCTTGGGAATGGCTTTCCCCCAGCCTGGAGCAACAGGCTCTTCACTAGCCCAAAGTGCAGTCTTTTGTTTCTCAAGTCTATGGGTCAGTAGGGCAGTCCTTCGGTCCTTGTTCCACGTCAGATGTAATCTGGGGTTCAGGGTGCCAGGGCTGCCATAAAATAGAAAGTGCCCTGGGCAGATGATAAAGTCACTAGCCAATAGGCTACCAGGTCCCCACCCTCTTGGTGATGACTTTCCAACTATTTGTGGCATCTAGCAATAGCAAAGTGTATTATTTTGCCCACTCTAAAGATGTCTGAAACCTTCTTTGGATGTTAGAGTTACAGGTGTGCCTACCTCTGGGCTACACTCCCACAGGGAAACCGGCATGGGCACTGGTCTCCCCTCAACGCCAACCTGTCTACTTGAACTAAGGGCAGCCCCTCAAGAGTGTGATCACCATTCGCCCACCAAAGGCAGCTTCGCCTTTTAAGCTCGCCTTTTGGGCTAACACCTTGAGTGACTTCCTGCAAAACAGGCATAATACCTCACCCTGTAGCAGGCTGCAATTGCTCCTAGGCCTGGAAGTCATTCACATGACTCCCCAAGTGTGCAGAAAGCTGTCTGGTGGCTAGTGACCGTGTGAGGTCACTGGAAAAATTGGGTCACAAAGAGGCAAATATCTAAAAGTTAATTTTCTTTAATAGTGACATTACATCTGATACCTTGCAGTACTGATCTCAGTAGTACCATTCAGAAGTTAGCCAGGCTGAGTGGTCAGCCAGTAAATCTGTAACACAATTTGATAGTTACTTCTCTTGCTATGGATAGGAAAGCGCAGAGATCCTCTCATTGACTCTTAATTCCGTAACAAACAGTAGCGGCCGCTAGTAATGTGAAGTGGTGGGTGGGGGAACAAAAACATTACAATAAAAAAAAATAGAGCAGTTACCTGATCTGACGGTGCGCCTTCCTCCCAATTCTCACCTCTTTCCAGGAACTGCTGCAAACACACACTTTGCAGGCTCCCAGCTCCCAATCCCAGCGCAGCTCTCATGCTGGGAATGCTATTCTGGGATTGTTCTGAGTGCCTCGGTTTGGCGCTCAGACATTGACTGGAGGCCTGTGTTGCTTTCTCTGTCAAGCTGTACAACACAGCTAGGTGGAGAAAGTATAAGTGCGCATGATGGTGTGGTCGGCCCTGCGGGACCGGCCAAACCATCATGCGCACTTAGCAGTGCCCACCACGCCCCACCTCCTCGCTGGTGCTGCTGCGTCACCGTGGCTGACCCCAACCCTCCCTCGGATCGGCTGGCAGGCAGCCTGCAGGACGCAAAATAAAATAATAATGAAAACGTTTTATTATCATTCTATTTAGTCCTTGCCTCTGCTGGCTTTCAGCAGGGGGGCGACGCTCCCTCACAGTGACAGAGGAGCCGCCACTGTTAAAAAAAGAATGGTTACTCAAATAAACTTATAAATCCACCAGTAATCACAGAAATATTGGCATGTTTTTGATATTTCCATTTTACAGCTGAACCATCTCAATTAAGCCTCTGGAAGTTCGTATTATGCTAATATAACAGCAAAGTGAATTCCATACATCCTATGCTGCTGGTTTGCCTTACTGCATGAGTGTACAATGCTTCAAAGGAAGCTTTTCATTGCTATTGAAATTCAGACCTGCAATGAAGCAGTTATTTTATTTTAACAACAGCGACATTACTATCTTGAGCGCTGCAGGATTTTTTTTTTTTTTAATGAATAGTTACATTCAAATTGCTTAGTGTGGATAGTAAGAAGAAAGTCCTAATGGATGGTTCTACCTCATGTTTTTAAATGCACTCTTATGCAATGCATTGATGCTGACACTGTTGTAAGCGAGGTGTTTTATCATCATTGTTTTTATTGTGAAGGATGTTTTTAGCTCTAGTAATTTTTTGTTAGTTTGGGTTAAACTTGGCAGGCTTAAGGTGTTCTTCCCCAAATGCTTTGCCTGCTTGCTTCATATTTTTGATGATTCTTTTTGTTGGCCTTAGTACTCTGAGCACTTTACCCCGGCGGGCCAGTGCCAACGTGAATGCGCGTCTCCCCTAAATATGGTTTGATTGATGTACCCACAAGTGGCACATTTGATTTATATGTAAGACCCTAGAACAGTGCACTACATGTGCCCTGAGCATTGATTATATGCTACTAGTGGGCTGTAGCCCTGATGTGCCACCCACATGAGTAGCACTTTAAACATGTCTCAGCCTGCCACTGCAGAGCTTATGCGTGTGGTTTACACTGCTATGGCAACTGGGCATTTAAAACCACTTTCGAAACTTTAAACTACCCTTTCATTAGATATGTCACCCCTACGGTAGGTCCTAGGTAGCCCATAGGGTAGGGTGCTGTGTAATCAAAATGTAGGACATGTACTTATTAGGTTGTGCATGTTGTAGTAAAGAAAAACTTACAAACTCATGAATGCTGAGAGGCCTTTCCCTATCATAGGTTAGCATTGAGGATTTCCTTATTACATTTAATACACTAATTCCTAATTGAGAGATGGTAGAATTGTCATGTTTAGTACCTCTAGAATGTTAATAACACATTCTCTTTGATGGTAAAGTTGGATTTGTAGTTACCATTTCAAAAGGTTTGACATTTTCCTGCTCTTAGCCATTTGGTGTCTGCTGCCTTCTCTGATCACTGATTGGGCTGGGTGATAGTTCACCTTGTGTATTCCCTCTAGACAGTCCCATATAAAGGAAGACTTGGTTTGACTTCACACATCTTCCTGGGAGGAAACGAGGGAGGAGCTGGGCACAGCCGCACACTTACACCTGAATAGATTGGACCCTGTCCACAAAGGGCTGAATTTCAACCATGTAGTGAGTCTGGAGCCAGGGCAGTAGGAAAGGAATTCTGTGCACTTCAAAGACCCTTCTTTGAAGTCATGACCACTTCACAGGCACAACTGGGTAGAAGTGTTGGACTCTGACCCTACCAACTCAGTACACTTCTGGACTTGTAAAGAAACTCTGCGAGGTAGAAGGACTGCTGTGCTGCTACGAGGGCTGGCACTCTGCGGGACTGCTGTATTGGAAGAACTGATTTTCTGCTGTGCTGCCCTGTTGCTTGCTACCCCTTCCCCTGCTGAGGAAGAACAGGACTCTTGTTTGAATCCAGAGTGGTCTTCACAAGTATGCTGTCTTGCCACCTGTTTTGAAACTGAGGGATATCAACGTTTCACCTCCTGCCCTGTTGCTGGTTCATTGGAAGTGGATTCAGGTGCTTCCTCCAATGGAACCAATGCATCCTCTGCTTTGTGAAGCAGAGTTAACGAATCGCTGTTGTGGGAACAGAACCGATGCAGCACACTTGGAACCAGCGCATCGCCGCCAGAACTGCCACTTTGCTGCTGCTGCAGTGAGAGACTATTGATGCATCCCCTCAACTACATGGAGAAGCTCAGCACATCTCATCTTTGCTTCAGTGCTTCACCTTCAAAACTGGGCAATCGACATCGATGCATGGAAAAAATGTGCACATCATCTCAACTGCAGGATCAACAGAGACTCATCGCTTGGCTACACCCCGCATCGTACTGTTGCGACCAGGATCAAGGTGCTTTGTTCAACAGACCTTGCGTGGCTCAGGTATCCAGTCCACGCCCTTTCGCAGTCAGTCTGAACTCTTGACTTTGCCCCAGTCCAGCGCAGCCAGATAACTCCCGTAGCTGCTTATTGCTTCTAAGAGTTGTTGACACTTTTAATTTTTACAAATTCATATCTCGACTTCTTATTGATGGATTTTTGTTGTTTTGGCCTTCCTTTATTTATAAAATCCTAATAATCTTTTTTAAACTGGTCAGTATTTATATAGTGTTTTCACTGTGTTATTGTTTGAAGCGTTGCACAAATACTTTACACATTGCCTCTTAAATTAAACAATTAAGCCTGCCTGCTCTGTGCAAAGCTACCAGAGGGCGAGCACAGGTTAATTTGTGGTGTGTATCTAACTTACTCTAACAAGGATTGTGGTTCATACTTAGACACGGTGCACACCTCTTCCAACCAGAAACCCAGTTTCTCTCCGTATTAAATAACATTCCTTTCATTATGAAATGCATTTATTTGTGTTGAGCATCACATAACTAATTCTATTTTTTTTTTAACATTTTTATTTTCATTTTGGTGTAACTCCACGATACAATCATGTCATCTTCAGTGCACATTTCCCATTCTCCCATCCACCACCCTCCTCCCCACAATTCTCTAACTGGTTCCATGTCCTTGCAATCCGGCGTCCAGTGTGCCAAAATACCGTAGTCCCTGCTGGTCAGCCTGTGGCATTTCCTTAGTTGATTTAGACACCTTTCTGTTTCCCCTCTAAGTATAAGGCCTTCAGAGTCCCGCATCCAACCCATGATAAGTTCCCCATTTACCCCAGACTTTTCGGAACTTCTTCGTGCAACCCCTCGCCTTGTAAGTGACCCTTTCCGCAGCCATGTACATGTCCATCCCTCTCCTCCATTCCTCTAAGTCTGGTGATTCAACCGCACCCCAGTGTTTAGCTATATCTCGTTTGGCCACTACCAATGCTACGGTCAAAAAGATCAGTAGGGGACGCGCTAGATCTGTCATTTGTCATCCCTAAAAGGGCTAATTTGGGCTCTGGGGCAATAGGGGTCTCCAGCACCTCACTCAGTTCCGTAAGTATAGTAACCCAATATGCCTGAATAGTGGTACATGTCCATATGGTGTGGTAGAAGTCGCCTCCCGTTGCCCTGCACCTAAGGCATCTAGTGTTTTCCGTTCGTCCCATTTTATGAAGCCTCACTCTGTCATAATATGTTCTGTGTAGCACATTAAACTGGATGAGTCGCAGCCTAGACTTAATGGCCACTTCCCTGGGGTGCATTAATACCATATCCCAATCAATGTCCTCCATAGCTCCCACCTCGCTCTCCCATGTTCTCCTTAGTTTCTCCATGTCTCCTAGCATATTATTTGTCAGTGTTCTATATGTGAGGGACACCATTTTTTCCTGCACTTGTTCCTGTAACAGTCTACCCTCTAGAGGTGCGTACTCCGGGAGTCCGTCTAGTGATATTTTTTCTGCTCGCCAGGCGTGTCGCAACTGGGCGTATTTGAAGAACTGCGTGTGATGCAGTCCGAACTCGGACCGCAGTGCTTCGAACGACTTCAAGTCCCCTCCTGCCACTATGTCGCCCAAGGTGGAAATCCCAATATCGTCCCATTTCCGAAAGCCTTTTAGCTTATTCAATTCCGTGAGCCACACACAGTGCCAGATCGGCGTCTGGCGGGTAGGTTTCTTCCCCCATCCCGTGCGGCTCATCGCCTTTTTCCACAGCTGTGGGGTGGTACACGTAGCGGGGAGAAGCTGTCTTCATCGAGATCCCCCATACAGGTAATACAACAAGGGACAGGCTGAGAGCTTATGTCTCTCAAGGGCATAGGTGGGGTGATCTGCTGGCGCATGCATCCACTCGTTGATCGGGGCAATATGTTCTGCCCAATAATATGCTTCCGAATTTGGGAGCGATATCCCTCTGCTATACTGATGACGTTGAAGCGTGCGGAGTGCCACTCTGGATTATTTACCTAACCACAGGAAGGACCTAAGTTCCGCATGTATCCTCCCGAAGACTTTGGGCGGCATAGGGTAGTATTCATTCTGTAAAGCATATAAGAATTTGGGGAGTGTGACCATCTTAAACATGGCCGCCCGGCCCAGTATGGTGAGAGGGAGCTGCCTCCATCTGGACGCGTCTTGTACAAAATTCGATATTATTCGTTCTATGTTCCGTTGGTAGGACTGAATGCGATCCAGGGTGACATATACTCTGAGGTATTTAAACCCCTCTTCAGTCGTCAACAACCTTCCAGGGAGGTCCGGCCAGTTTCCCTGACCCTTAGGATCGTAGAGGGCCGACTTGTGGCAGTTTACCTGGTACCCCGCATGTCTACCATACCGCTCCAGTTCCAGAAATATTTCCGGAATTGTGGATTCCGGTCGAGTAACGTATAAGAGGATATCATCCGCTTAGAGCGATATTTTTTCATCTGCCGAATCTAGCTCACTCCGCCTGAATCCCCTGATGGTCTCATTCTGGCGCACCCTAGAAGCCAGCACCTCTATCGTGAGCGCGAACAGGAGGGGGGACAACAGGCAGCCCTGTCTGGTCCCCCTTTGGACCGGGAATTCCCTTGAAGTAGCTCCGTTCACTCTCACTTTAGCTCTAGGTTCTGTATAGAGCAATTGAATCCACTTCCGGAATATGGGGCCAAAGCCGAACTTTTGTAGGACTCCCTCCAGGAATGGCCAATTAACCGCGTCAAAAGCTTTCTCCGCGTCAAGGGAGAGGAACCAGTGTGGATCTTCCCTTTCCCTTACTTCCTGCAGCCAATTGTGGGTACGTCGGAGGTTTAGCCTAGTAGCCCTGTTCGGGAGGAACCCTGTTTGATCAAGATGTACTAGGTCCGATACCACCCGGCGAAGGCACATAGCCAGGATAGTTTCGCCTCTATATTCAAGAGGGAAATAGGGTGGTACGATGTGCAATCCTCATGAGGCTTCCCTTCCTTATGGATCGGGACTATTATTGCCAGCCTCAGATCTGGGGGGAGCCTGCCCTCCTCCATCGCCCCTTCGAAAAGGCCCTTTAGATGACGTGTCAAGAGGTCCGCCATACGTTTAAAGAACTCGGCTGGGAATCCGTTAGGGCCCGGGGATTTCCCCGGCCTTAGCCTGGCCTAGGCCTCGGTGATGTCCTCGAGAGTTATGTCAGCCTCTAGGCTTTGCTGGGCCTCAGCTGATAGTGTCGGTAATTCAACTGATTCCATGTACTGTAGTGCCTCATCACAATTCCCCAAGTCCCTAGCTTGGTAGAATCTTTCATAATGGTCTGCAAACGTCTCTGCTATAATAGAATCCGACTGTATCGGTATACCCTTATTGTCTCTGATTTGCTCCACCCAGCTCGCCGCGCGCTCTTTTTTACTGAGCCACGCCAGCAATTTGCCCGACTTATCCCCTACATCATATAGGCGATGTAACGTGGCGAGCGCCTGGGTTTTGGCCTCGCCCGTGACCAACTCTCGGTACTGTCTCTGCGTGTCCGTCAGTCGCCTGAGAATCCCCGTCTCTTTCGAGACCAGGTATTTGCTCTCCAGATCCAGAATGCTCGTCTCTAGTGCCACTGTGTCAGCCTGGAGCTTCCTCCGCTCCGCCGCTAATCTATTCTGTGCCCTGTCTCGCATGACCGTCTTAAGAGCCTCCCAGAATATAACTTTGGATTGGACCGACCCTTCATTGTCCGCCACATAAACCTTCACGTCTGCCCTCATGCCTTTCAGTATGCTCACATTTTGTAGGTCATATGCCGTCAGGCGCCACGAGCCTCCACTCCTATCTCTCGCCAATCCCACTCTAGCTAGGAGTGGGGAGTGATCTGAGATCCCCATTGCCTTATATTCCACCGTGTCGTCTATTGCCAGGTGTTGCCTAGACATAAATATGTAATCCAGCCTCGAGAGCACTTTATGCGATCCCGAGAAGAATGAGTATGCCCTCTGGTCCGAGTGTAACCATCTCCATACGTCAGTGAGTCCCATGTTTGTTATCAGTCGGGTTAGGGGGGTTCGGGTCTGGTCTCTGGTCGTCAGTCCCGTCCGATCCATCCCCGGGTCCATCACATCGTTAAAGTCCCCACCAAGGATTTGTATAGTGACAGCCATGTCTAGGAGTATGTCTACTACCTTCTTAAACGTGTTAGCCTGCAGTTTCGGGGGGGCGTATACTGAGATTATTGTGTACTCACGTCTATTCCAAGTAACCTTAACGTCCCCTGTGTATCTATCCATGTTTGGGCTATGTGGTACGGTGTAGTCTTCTTCATAAGTATGGCCACTCCTCTTGAACCCGTGGTGTAACCTGCATGTGCTATAACCTTATAGTGTCCCCTAGCTAGGAATGCACAGTTCGTCCCTTTGAGGTGTGTTTCCTGCAATAGTGTTATGTCAGGGCCTATCCGTTTAATGTAGGAGTTCACCAGCCCTCTCTTCACTTTACTGCCTAGCCCGTTCACGTTCCATGTTAGAACACTGAATCCCCTTTGGTCTATGGGGTTTCTCCCGTTGTCACCTGGGAATTTGGCGTGTGTGCGGCGTAATGCAGACAGCTTCTTGTGAGGAGGCGTCGTCCGGAAGACTTGAGTGTGCTAGTAGAACTAATTCTATTTTTAGTTTCTTTTGTGTGTGCCCTTTTCCAGAGCCTGCACTACATTGGTTCTGTTTTAATTTTAACTGGATAAAAGGACAGGCAGGTTTCATGCATGGCATGGTGCAAATTGGCAACTGTACACACATCCCTATACTGCTGTCCACGTGAAGCTCAAATTGCAGCTGTGGCTGTGAAGGAAACTTGCACAATTTCAGCCAGGACCATGCTTGTCTGTCTTGTGTCTGCAAAATGTGTACTGTTGCTTCCAATGATACGCCTCTGATTCGTGAAAGAAGCATCCTGTAAAAGAGAAGCAATTCAATTACCTTGGCAGAACATCTGGCAGCGGAACTCAGGCAGGCTGGCTCCTGAAAAACCAGAAAGAGGTTAGACCGAGACAAAGGACTAGAACATAAATGGAGGGACTACCTTTATTAGGAGGGAGGGGGTGGGCTAGACAGAACATAGACTGGAAGTAGCAAATGTGTAAACAAGCATTGGCAAAGCCAATAGGTTTCGCTAATGCAATATCTGTTGGCTTTCTCAATGTTTTTTTTTTAGATATGTTGCACAGCAGCATGGGCTGAAGTGCAACATGTCCTAAAGTAAAGACAAAAGGTGCCAAGACACTGCCAGCACTGGGCACTTCATAGCATTTCATTCATTTACTTTCAGGGAAGTTGCACAGCAGAGCATGTATAAAAAACGTTGACGAAATCAATAGAGTTCGAATAGACGAAACCTATTGGCTCTGCCAATGTTTGCTTTTTATTTACAAGAGATTTCACAAGCACTGTGCGGGTGAAGCCAAAAATGTTCACACAGGGAGGGGGAGGCGTTTGGGATGGGGTGGACAAAGAAAAAGAGAGTGAGCAGAGGACGAAGAGGTGGGATGTTACATTGTAAAAGTGACGCACTTTGTGGTACAAGGGAGAGCAAAGCAAAAGGGGAGTGAGGGAGGAATGAGTGGGAAGGAGGGTGAGAGGCTAGTGGCATATGTGAGAGGAAGCAGAGTACATAACGAGGGTGGGAGAACGTTGAATTGCGGCGAGAGCAGAGTGAGAAGTACGATTCTAACAGGGTAGGAAATGGCAAACGTCAAGACAGAACTGAGAATCTGAGGGAAGTTCAGACTTGGAAAATACATGAAGCGTAACACAGCCCCTTTCTGAGGCTTATGAGGTTAGTCAAAACACAAGAATGAGAAAAAGCAGCGGAGCTAGAGAAAGGACAGACGCCGGATGAAGTGGCCTCCCAGGGGGACCCTCTGGACTCTAACTCATGAACTTAGGACCATAAAGCTGACCAAGAACTGATGCAACCTGCCTGGAGCACGCAAGTGGGAACCCCCCCCCCCTCTATTACTTGTTCGTTCTTTTTCCTCTCTTATTATTGTTGGATGTGATATCTTGTTGGGGCTTGACCCTGTTGTTTAAGGGATACCCAGAGGAGTTGGAACCTGTGGGGTAACTTACTTGAGGGAGGGCGACAGACCTCCACCTGCCCTAGAAGTCTACCTCCATGTGTTCTTTGCTAGGAGGGAGTTATCGAGGAGGAGGTGGTGGTGGGGTGGGTTGGGAGAGGGAGGGAGCCACAAGGGGTTGTGGATTGTGTGATAGTTGTTTTATGTTTTGTTCTCAGTTTGACTGGCATTTGGTACACAGCTCCATGCTGCTAGGCGCACACACAGTCATACCCGCCCACAATATCACCATACTTCTCCATACGATATGACCGCTGCGGATGCCCACGGCGTCTCAGGAAGTAGAGAGGGGATCGGACGCTTTAGCTTGCTCACCTGGAATGTAAATGGCCTGGGGGACAAAATAAAACGAGGGCTGGTTACGGCGTACTTTAAAAGGTTGCACCCGACATAGTTTGCCTCCAGGAGACCCATCTTAAGGCACAAAGGGGCATATTATCAAGGGGGTTTATCTCCGCTTTTTTGGCTTTAAAAGCCAAGAAAGCAGAGATAAAATTATCTCCCTATTACCAAGCTGTCGCTAACACCAGTTAGCGACAGCTAATAGGAGATAGCGACCATCTTGGGCCCCGCTTTGCATGTCAGTGATATTTATCACTAATGACATGCAAAGTGGGCGTGCCAAGATGTTAGCGACTGGAAACAGTCGCTAACATCGCTATCTCCTATTACCAACTTTTGGAGATATTTGCGCTAAGCGCGAATATCTCCAAAAGCTAACACCTGCCCAGGAGCAGTTCTTAGCCATGTTATCCAATGGGAGGTGGATAACATGGCTAAGAGCATTTGCTCGATAATGCATGAATATCGCTGACTTTTCAGCGATATTCATGCATTGCGGCCGTTTTTTATCGCATTTGCGATAAACCTTGCTAATAGCAAGGTTTATCTGCGATAAAAATCGCCGATTTGCGGCGATAATTTTTGTCTCTAAACAAGTTAGAGACAAAAATTATCGCTAGTTGTTGGTAATATGCCCCCCAATGTGGGTTCCTAGCGTGAGGAGCCTATAAGGTCCTAGCCCACGCGGGATATACATCTGGGTCCCGGGGAGTAGCCATTTTGATTAAAAAGTCCCCGCCTTTTACCATGACTCGTACTCGGACAGATCCACAGGGGACCTATGTAGGGGTAACAGGGACACGGATGAGGCAGCGGATCACTGTGGTCTCAGTCTATGCTCCCCCGAAACTGCAGGCCAGGAAACTGACTGGGATGGCAGAAATAGTGCTAGACACGCCAGATTCACTACATATTATAGCAGGTGACTTTAATGATGTCATGTCCTCCCCCCTGGACCGGTCAGGCACCCGACTAGATGATTCCCACGCAACACCTCTGGCCATAACTGTGGGCACACTGGGATTGTTAGACGCTTGGAGATGGCTACATCCTGACGCCAAAACCTACTCTTACTACTCAGGGGCGCACGATGTGTATTCCCAACTGGACTACGTCTATCTTCCCCGACACGCCACAGGGCCTGACGATGTAGCAGACTATTTGGCACGAGGTATCTCGGACCACTCGCCGCTAATGGCTCGACTGGGGAGCAGGCCGAGATCGCACACGGGGAGCTGGAGGTTGACATCATGGGACCTGCAAAACTCTGCGATACTTCAGGGTCTCCGGGCTGAAACCAAGGTCTACTTTGCTGAGAATTTGGGCTCGGTGCAGTTGGGGGTCACCTTGTGGGAAGCCTACAAGACGGTACTTCGAGATAGGGCGCAGAACAGGGTATCGTGGGAGAAACGGAAAGCCCGCGAGGAGCTGTGCACAATGGAAACCAAAGTTTTAGACCTGGAGCGACAACACTTGACAGATGGAGATACACAAGTGCTTCGGTACCTGCTTGATGCTCAGCAACAGTACAGGGATCTGGCCACCAACGAAGCGAAATCACAGGCACTCGCCACCCTGCCCAGACTGTACGACGTGGGGGACAAGTCCAGGAAACTCCTGGCCTGGTTGAGTCATAGAGAAAGGGACTCATGGTGGGTGGAGGGTGTGATTGATAAGCAAGGACAAGTGCATAGAGGAGACACCCAGATAGCCCACACGTTCGCCTCCTACTTCAGGGACTTTTATGCGGCCCAAGATTTGGGTGACGCAGACGATATTGTGACCTATTTAGATGAGATACATACCCCAGCTCTAACTGAGGAAGAAACTGACGCCCTGGATGCCGATATTTCGGCTTTGGAACTGAAGGAGGCGATAACTAGGCTTTGGCCGGGGAAGGCCCGGGTCCCAATGGCCTCCCTGCAGAGTTCTTTAAGAAGGGTGCGGATCTCCTAATTCCCCACCTTCTGGCACTTTATAGAGATGCAACCCAAGAGGGTGAGCTTCCGCCGGACCTTAGAATGGCCACGATCGTCCCGATCCATAAACAGGGCAGACCGTCAGACGCCTGCGAGTCGTATAGACCGATCTCTCTCCTCAATATAGAGGCCAAGTTATTGGCCACGGTTCTGGCCCTTCAATTGCGCCGGTTGATTTCTGGGTTGGCTCACCAGGACCAAACAGGATTTCTGCCGGATAGGGCGACAAGGCAAAATCTTCGGCTGACCCATAATTGGCTCATGGAGGTGAAACAGAGGGAGGACCCACATATGTTCCTCTCCTTAGATGCAGAGAAGGCTTTCGATGCAGTCCACTGGCCCTTTCTGGAGGAGACGCTGATTAAGTTCGGGGTCGGCCCCAACTTTCGGAGATGGGTGGGTCTACTATATACAGACCCGAGGGCCCGGGTGCTAGTAAACGTTGTGTTGTCACAGGACTTCCCAGTTCGGAGGGGGACCCGACAGGGTTGCCCCCCTGTCCCCGCTGCTGTTTGCCCTCACGGTTGGGATAGTGGCATGTCATATCCGTCAGGTAGATGGGGTACATGGCTTTCGCATAGCACGGGAGGACCTGCAGGAGGAGAAGATCTCGCTATATGCGGATGATATTCTTCTATATGTTACGCAACTGGAAATTAGGATCCCGGCACTGTTTGCACTCCTGGATAGGTATGGCTCCTTTTCGGGCTACAAGATAAATTGGCAGAAATCGATCTTATACAGCCCACGCCCGGATGAAGATTGGGCCCCGCTTCCGGGAGCCCTACAGACTACAAAATCCAGAACTTTGCAGAAGACGCCCTCCACTGGAAATCATTGCCTCTAACAATACTAGGACGAGCGGCGATGTTCAAAATGATCACGCTGCCATGTTTTTTGTATGCCCTGCAGAACGAATACTTCCCCCTGCCCCGACAGACATTTTTCACAATTAATACCGAACTGCAAACTCTTCTCTGGCTAGGGAAACAACCGAGAATAGCCTTAGCTACCCTTGAACAAAATCAGTATAACGGGGGGATCTCCCTGCCAGATGTGGAGGCCTATTATTGGGCAGAGCATCTTGCACCAATAAATGACTGGCTGCACGTGCCGGCGGACCACCCGACCTACAAACTAGAGAGAGCCACCATGCACACCACACTAGCCTGCACTATCTATACGGGGGAATAGGGAGGCGACGGCTGCTGCCCGCCACGCTGCTCACTATAGATGCATGGGACAGGGCGACAAAGATGATGGGGTGGACACATAAGCCGACTAAACATATACCGATTTGGACCTGTACATGGTTAACTGAACTACATAAGCTCGCCGGCTTCTGTGAATGGGACACCATAGGGATTTCAACATTGGGTGACTTAGTGAGAGGAGGGAAGCTTAGAACATATGAGTCCCTGAGGGCGGAATTTGGACTAACCCCAGCGTAGTTCTTTAAATACGCACAACTCCGTCATGCCTGGAAGGCCGAGACGGCGCTAGCATTACAACTACCAGAATACGCCCCCCTGGAGGGTCGCCTGTTACAGGAACAGGTCCCCAATAAATTGGTATCCCTGACGTATAAAACTTTGATTAATAATGCACCGGACCGATTAGGGAAATTAAGGGCGGCCAGGGAGCAGAATGTGGGCGACATGGACACCATAGACTGGGAGACGGCCTTGATGCACCACAGGGAGTTTGCGGTTAATTCCCGATTACGCCTCATTCAATATAGAATACTACACAGGGTCTATTAAGACAGTGTCAGAATGCACCACATGGGGAGAGCTAGTGATCCATATTGCTTGAGGTGCAGACACCCTCAGGGAACCTTTTTTCATACCCTATGGGAGTGCCCCGCCATAGTCTCCTACTGGACTCATATACTGGACGAACTAAGTAAGGTCCTGGTGGTGACGCTACCGATAGACCCTAAATTTCTGCTACTGGGAATCACAACCGACATAGATTTGACCCGCCCACACTTGATCTTTGCCCTGTTAGCACTGGTGGTGGCAAAGAGAGACGTGGCATGGGAATGGGGAGCACCGCTCCCCCCAAAGGTGGGAGAATGGCAGAGAGGTATGGACATTTATATGGCGGCAGAGAGAGTGACATATAAAGCTAGGGGCTGCACCCGTAAGTTTCGCAGGGTATGGGGGAAGTGGAGAAAATACCATGGGTTCGATGCAGGGTTGGGGAATGACTGAGAGGCCGCAGAGGACACCGGCTAGGATGTCGCCCTGGGCCCACGGCCTATGGCCCAAGACATTAGATATACAGTTACCCGCTTTGGCAGTGGGCACAGTCGGGATCATGGTGCCCGGTGGGCTGGGAAAGGATTATACTAAACTAATGCCTGTAATTTTAACGCAGTGGGTGGGGGGTGGGGGGACGGGGGAGTGCTGGGTGTGCTGGAAAATTAATTGTGCTATGTCAATAATTTGTGCTTTGATTCCAAATGCCAATAAAAACAGTTTAAAAAAAAGAATGAGAAAAAGCTTAAAAGGCATGGTAGTTGTGAGCCCTAATATCATTACATACAGTATGAAAAAAGAATCACACAGTGTGAGGTAGAGTGTATCTGACAACACTGGCTGCAATCACTGCCAGTCCTGGAAGTATCCAAACGGTAGGGTGGTGTAGGGTGACCACCTGGAATGGAGGCAAAAATCTGGACAGTGAGTGGAAAAAATTCAGGACAAAACTTTGGGCCAAAAGGTCAATTTTAAGGAAACGGCTGAAAAAGCCAATCAATTTTTTCTAAGTAAACAGACAGCAACACAAGTACAAGTCAAAATAGGTTTATGTTCTTTGGCCTGTACAATACATAACACCATTGATCATGCATGTATATGTAACTGGAGGTATTTAACGGTTAAAAATTAGCAACCATGTCCACTAAGCAAATTTTTACTGCCAATATAAGTGATAGTTAACACAGGATTTTGCCCCCTTAGCATGACTGTTTGTATCAGAAACAGAACTGTTTTGCTGAACAATGACCACCTGGCAGTAGTGCTATTTGTTTTAATCATTAAAATGTTACTAGACCAGTAGGTCTAGTGACTTGAATAAACTACTCAACCTAACTGTAATGCACTTGACCCATAAACTGGTTTCAGATTGTGTTATCCAGGCATGTATTTAATTTTTCAGAGTTGCCTTTTTCTTCATTATCCCATTTACCACCTTCAAATTTGGGATTTCACAATGTCTACTATGCAAAAAAACTTTTGTGTGATTTAACGGAGTAAACTTTTTGCTTAAAGAATCTAGCCCATAGATAGGGTACACATGAACCCTGACTTGCCTCTTCGTTCCCTAATAGCATTTGTCATCAGGGCCGGGGCAGGAATGTTTTTCAGTTCAATCAATCAATCAATCATGCCATTTGTATAGCGCACTACTCACCCAGGAGGGTCTCAAGGCGCTTGGGGGGAGGGGTATGCTACTGCTCGAACAGCCAGGTCTTGAGTTGTTTCCTGAAGGCGAGATGGTCCTGGGTCAGCCGAAGGTGGATGGGGAGGGAGTTCCAAGTCTTGGCAGCCAGGTAAGAGAAGGATCTTCCTCTGGCGGTGGCTCTTCGGATGCGTGGTACGGCTGCGAGGGCGAGGCTGGTGGACCGTAGCTGGCGGGTGGGCGTGTAGAAGGTCAGGCGGTCGTTGAGGTACTTGGGGCCCAGGTCGTGGAGAGACTTGTGTGAGTGGGTGAGGAGCCGGAACGTGATCCTCTTGTCGACGGGGAGCCAGTGCAGGTTCCTCAGGTGGCTGGAGATGTGGCTGCGTCGGGGGACATCCAGGATGAGTCGGGCGGAGGCGTTCTGGATGCGCTGGAGTCTTTTCAGTAGCTTGGCTGTGGTTCCGGCGTAGAGGGCGTTTCCGTAGTCCAGTCGGCTGGTGACGAGTGCCTGGGTGACAGTCTTCCTGGTCTCGGTCGGGATCCAGCGGAAGATCTTGCGAAGCATACGCAGGGTGTTGAAGCACGATGAGGAGACGGCGCTGACTTGTCTGGTCATCGAGAGGGAGGGGTCCAGGATGAAGCCCAGGTTGCGTGCGTGGTCGGTTGGCTTGGGTGTGGTGCCCAGGGCTGGGGGCCACCAGGAGTCGTCCCAGGCGGAGGGCGAAGATCCCAGGATGAGGACTTCCGTCTTGTCCGAGTTCAGTTTCAGGTGGCTGTCCTTCATCCACTCGGCGACGTCTTTCATCCCTTTGTGTAGGCAGGTTCTGGCGGTGTCGGGGTCTCTGGTGAGGGAGAGGATCAGCTGGGTGTCGGCGTAAGAGATGATGTTGAGGTTGTGCTGGCGTGCGATGGCTGCGAGAGGTTTCATGTAGATGTTGAAGAGGGTGGGGCTGAGTGAAGATCCTTGCGGGACGCCGCAGATGACTTCGGTGGCCTCGGAGCGAAACGGGGGGAGGCGGACTCTTTGTGTTCTTCCGGCGAGGAACGAGATGATCCACTCCAGTGCCTTCTCTTGGATACCGATGTTGCTGAGGCGCTGGACTAGGGTGTGGTGGCAGACCGTGTCGAACGCAGCGGAGAGGTCCAGGAGGATGAGGGCCACTGTTTCCCCCTTGTCGAGCAGGGTCCGGATGTCGTCGGTGGCTGCGATGAGGGCGGTCTCGGTGCTGTGGTTGGCTCTGAAGCCGGACTGCGAGGGGTCGAGGGATCCGTTCGTCTCGAGGAAGGCGGTCAGCTGTCTGTTGACGATCTTCTCGATGACTTTAGCAGGAAAAGGGAGGAGCGAGATGGGGCGGAAGTTTTTGAGATCGGTGGGGTCCGCTGTAGGTTTCTTCAGGAGGGCGCTGATCTCGGCGTGCTTCCAGCTCTCCGGGAAGGTGGCGGTGTTGAAGGAGGCGTTGATGATGTTTCGGAGTTGGGGTGCGATGGTGGAGTCGGCCTTGTTGAAGACGTGGTGTGGGCAGGGGTCGGTCGGTGATCCGGAGTGGATGGTGTTCATCGTGCGGGCTGTGTCTTCGGTGGTCACCATGGTCCAGGTGCGAAGGGTGGCGGTGGGGGGCGTTGGTTCGACGGTTGGGTGAGTGGGTGGGGTGCCGAAGCTGTTGTGGATGTCGGCGATCTTGCGGTGGAAGAACAAGGCGAGGGAGTCGCAGAGGTCTTGTGACGGAGTGATGTCGTTGGTGCCGGTGCTGGGGTTGGAGAACTCCTTGACGATAGTGAAGAGCTCTTTGCTGTCGTGGGCGTTGTTGTCCAGTCGTTCCTTCAGGGATTTTTCATGTTAAAAAAAACTCTCACTTTTAATAAACACATTACTAAAGCATGATGTGGTACTGCACTGTAATTTACAGACCGCACATTTTCCATTGAAAATGTCACAACCTTCCAAATGACATGACGTTTTACTGATAAAACTAAATATGCGTGAAAAAAGATTTCGTAGTTAATGCATGCATGGTAAAGACATATGACTGGTATAGAACGCATTGTAAAGGCATGCGTGGTAATGGCATGCATAGTTCCATCATACCTCACTTAAAAATAGCTTCCCCTGATAAAAACTGCCTCACCTAGTGAGTGGGCAAGTAAATGTCTCAAGGCATGTGTGAAAATGTTCCATATTAATCTGGAGAGGTGGGACAGTCCGAGGAAGAGTAAAATTGAGGGTTCATGTCCTTAGTGACAATGGCTTAAAACCTATATTCACTGAAGCGAGGTTGACTGTTTCATAGGAAAGCATTGGGATATTTTATTAAAGTTACTAAAGTTATGTCCGCCTAGGAACCAGATAAAAAGTACATTCTTGTACTTTCAGAAAATGTTTATTTCAAATCAAATTAATTGGTAAAGTTGAATCTGCAACAAATATTTTTACAAACGGTACTTTGAAGAAGTTACCCTAAGCCTGCCTAAAGTCTCTAGAAGTATTTTGCCTACTCTTCAACTGTCAACCAGGAGATGAACAGCTCCCTGATATGTGTGAATTTGCTTTCAGAGCTGAGACAATGGGATTAGATGTGGAAAGGTGTTTTGTTCCTCTGACAAGATGCTTATCAGTGTAGTACCTGGGGAATTAATTACCTTCATAGGGCGCTGTCCCACCATAGACAGATGTAGTTCATACTTGGCTCTGCCACCTCTATTGTCCACATAGCCAGCCAGGTACCAGTCCCAGTAGGAGAGAAGCTGCCCCATGAACGTGTTTTGAGGGACACCATTCAAGGGTTTGCTCATTTGGCTGGCCCCACCTCAAGGGTGGGCACAGGGGCTCTGTACAAGATAGGATAGTTTCTGCCATCTTTGATTTAGGTAGAGGGGGGCTCTATGTGATTGTTTGCAGTTGTTTGGAGCGGCTGTCCTGCGACTCGAACTCGCCGACGTGGGAGGGTAGGTGCTACCGGCAGTTGCCTCGAGCTTCCCAGGTATTTACCTCACCGCTCAGGCCCCACGAGGACAGTCCGTGGGGACCACTCACCCTGACCAAGGGGGCGTGAACCCCCGCAGGACACAGACACCCCACTGCACTGGTACTTTTACCACGCAGGTTGTATTTGAAAACTTCTTTCATAAGTCGATGAGCACTCTTAGGTCCTGATGAATTGCCGTTGAGGCATGAAACATGTTGACCACATCACAAGTGAGGGTTCAACGGAGCCGAACCACCTAACTTTGTCGGCATCGGTACCCCTCGCTTCATTATTTTAATAAGGCAGTATGCCACATGAATAAAGCGATTGAAGTGGACTTTCCTGACCTTTTTTAACCCTTTTTTCACGCTCACTTCTTTATCTCCCAGGTCCCTCACACACATGCACCCGTTGGCCAGGAACAAAAGAACTCCACCAAAAGAGTAGCATATTTGTGCTACCCGTCAGGCATTGCACCGCCAGCCTGTCGTTGGAGCAGGAGGCCAATGATGATACAAGACAACCATCAGGTAGGATGACAACGGTCGTCCAGCTTTTTAGTTGTGTGAGGCATCCTAAGTTCCGATAAGGGATTACGTTTCTCCCTGTCATGGTTCTACACCATTTACACCATTCCCAGTGAGAGAGTTATTATTATTATTATTACTATTCTTCCAACCCTTCCCTGCCCTTGGGGAACTTTGTACAATCTTGTTGTTTACATGTTTGCAGTAGGCCACACAGGAACTGCTTCAAAAGTGGGTAGGGTTACTCCTTGGGAACGTGTTCTCTTGGTCAGAGAAGGGCCAGGATTCACCCACAAGCTAGTGAAAGGTATACATGGGAACCCTCTTTGAAACGCTACTGAGTCTGTGGGGCACAGAAGAACGACACACCTCCTGTTGTGACATGTGAGGAGAACCCTAAGTGTTGGACCTGCTCCCACTTAACCAGGACAAAGAAGTTGAGTCCAATGGTCAGTTGGCTGACTTCATAAGCTACAGGGATACAAAAAGTGCATTAAGCCCACCTTCCTGAAGAAGCCCAGATGACCAGTTTCAATTTGACTTACCCTGGACACTTCTCTTGGCTTATCTTGGAATGAGTCTTGAACCCCAAATGCTGTTCCTGACGCCCTATAACCCTAGGCTGGTGTCACAGTGTGCTCCTTCTGCATATTCCTTTGCCACTGGGCCAAACATTCAGGTACCTGTCATTTGGAGCTTTTCTGTAGCAGCAGATCTGTTTCAGAGGGACATTATGGAGAAGGTATATGGCCTCGTGGAGCCCTGTTCAGCTTCAAGTGGTAGCCTTGCCTTGCTGCAGGAATTCGAACTCCAAAAAAGTGACTAAGTCCAAAGGTTGAAATCTTCACCAGAAGGCATCTAAAATATCTGGCCAGTGAGGGACCTTCCTTGGGTGTGAAATTAAAATTTCTCCTGCTCTTAGCTTTCCCATCAAATGTCAACAGCCTCAAAGGGACTTGGTCAAATGGCTATCCGACCTCATGGAACTCATCTCGACCACAGACTGCCTGCTGCCTTGCCCCGTTCAGGATTTTTGACTTCTATTCCAGAGACTAAGTCAGAAGATATCTGGTTTTTACACACAATGAGCGATCATCCATGCTTGTAGCTGGGTACCGGAAACTGGTAGTATTATAAAAACACAAGCAGCTCTCAACATATTCATTGTCATATTTTTGTGGCAGTTCGGGTGTGACCTCTGCTTATTCTTTACATGACATTATGAACTTATTTCTTAGAGTACATTTGTATATTTCTACTTATTCCAACATGGCGCTTATGTTTAGAATGATGAGAAGATTATGACCATCAGACATGGGCACTAACCTACGCCTGTCTCCGTTTGATTTCTTTTTTATCTTCCCACACACGCCGTATATATGTAGATGGAGAATAACCATCAGACTGTGGCGTTCCAGTTGACTGGAATCATACTGACAGCATGCAACTCTAATATTTATCATACATGTATGTCGGGGTCATGACATGGAATCTATTTGTGAAGGATGTTGTCTGCACGAGGGGGATCACTGACTGTATTTGTCTCTTGTGGACCTTTATTCTTGGGCAGTTATATCCATGTTTTTGTACCAGTTATCAGACGCTACCCACATTTTCTTCTTACTTTAGCTAGCGCATCTTTGTCTGTCGCACAAAGGAACGATGTAAGAGAATTGCCAATAGATAAGTGCTTATCGAGACAGGAGCTCGTTCAAACTAGTATAGTTTCGACCACAGAAACTGTGTCTTGTTGACATTTTAAACAAGTAAATAGTGGGCGCTCGTCTGAGAGTTTGATTACACATGATTTTCATGGTTTCTTTATTTTCTCGGTTTCATGTTGATAGAAACTTTGACTACTTAATGACTACATTGTACACTCTTGTCAGGATTAATATGGGGCCTGGCTAGTCCCCCTACTTAGTTCCTTTAAGATACATTGGACTTTGATATGGTATGCGTCATATGTTCATATTTGTTATGCTCTTCTATGGTTAGGTTCACTATGGAAGCTATATTTTTATTTTTGAATTGTTGGTTTATGTTTGAAATTTTCCAATAGAAGACGTCATTCTACTTATTGAGCACTATAGAGCTTTGGACTCTTGCTATTATTTGTGCACAAGGTGCTTTATATGTGGGGTTCACATCTATGTACATTACACTGACTTTACATGTATATTTTGCAATATTACAGAGCCCCCTAGTGATTTGTTTGGTTTTCTATATAGGATCCCGATCTGAGAACTGCTTGATTTCATTTCCCCCCACCCACTGTGTTGTTGTTTTAGGCTATACTTGGCCCTGAGAAAGGTGTGACCATTTTTTGGGTCGTCACCAAAACGTGTCGGCACATACATAGGATGGAAATATAAGGATCGGAACACCTTAGTCTATTGACATATGGAGGACATTAATTGGTGATGAAACATTAAATATGAAAATGTGACAGATTTATAAGGATTACTAATATATTAATAAGGGAATAGGAATATGGATTCTGTGACCTTCTATTGTTGTTTCTGTGCTGCTTTTTATTGGAGTTTGGCTATATGAAGGTGTATCTGTGGTATGATAGATGTGTGTTTATTTGTTAGCAAGCATGGGGGTATTTTTTGTTAAGGGGGAACATACCAGTCTCTGTTGAAAAAGTGTATTTATACTTCATGTATTTGTATTTTTGTGTGGTTTATAAAATCTTATGTATGTTGTTAATATATGTATTTGATTGTTTATCAAACGTGGATTATGAAATACTGCATCATATGCCAAAAAAATAAAGCATATCGTGTTTTTGTAAACATATTTATTGGATTACTGGGCTCTATTGTTGATGCGTTACCACTCCATATATAGGCAAGATATTCCTCCCTATAATTTAACTAGGCAGAGGTTTTTGTTTGTTTAGTTTGGTTCTTATTATCCCTGCTTCCCCAGACTATATGTTTAGTCTCCAGGGGCCCTCTTTTGGTTTGATAAGTCAGAAGATATAACTTCTGACTGGGATGGCTCTGTCTTTGTATCCAATTGCTGTTGGCCTTATACCTTGCCCTTGTTCTGGTCTTGCACGACCATATTTTCGTGGTTGGTGCTTTGCACTTTTTGGCTCTATTTCTATGTAAACCTCCTAAAATCTGTATGTCTGGTTTCCCTTGGTGGATTTTTGTCGTTTTGGCATCCTATTTTTAATTTTGTATTTTTTTTAATTGGGTGGAATGTTTATTGAGTTTTGTTTATGACTTTTTAAAGGTACACATTTTCTTAAGTTAAGCCTGTCTGCTCTGTGCTATAGCTACCAGTGGTTGAGCTCAGGTTTAAATTACTGAAACTTTTACTGAACCTTACATGAATAGTGACATTATTACTTGTGGTGGACTACCATCCATCTCAAATAATAATCCACTTTTTCACAGTTGAAAATGCAACCACCATGAAATTTAGCAATTGCTGTGTGTGTACATTTTGTACAACTTCTGTCTCACAGAGGAGGTCATACTTACAACTTCCTCTAACTTATTATTTATCATGAAATGTTTTTGTTAATGTTTTCCGTGGCAAAAAATTCATCGTGACTTTCCTTATGGAATATATAGCTTTCTTGGCAGAGCTTACTGAAGCTGAAGATCTTGAGTCTAGTTCTATCTTTAATCACAGACTGATTATGCACCTTAATTCTAACTGTGATCAGACTAATCACATGCTTGTGTGTAAATTGAGTGACGTGGAGTGTGAATTTATCACAGAACATTATGACAGAATGGTAAGAATGAATGGAAATTGCTAATAAGTTCGAGACCGGCTGAAGAAATATTCTGATATTCAAGATCGCATCCTAGACTGAGAGTGGAGCATGAAAAGAAAGGAGTAATGTGTATGTTTTTTTAGAAATCTCGAAGCGATGAGCCAATAGAAAAAGTTGGAAAGAGTGAGCGTAATGTGAGCTTATGTGGTTGATGATATGTTTTCGACTAGTGACAAAACAGTATTGAAAGGAATTTATTATGTCTGTGTTAGAACTGCTTATTTTAACCTCGCATGTAATTAGTTGGGAAGCTGCTATCTTGCTTTGGTCTTTCCTCATGTTTATGATATGACTAACAGAAATGAAAGGAGTGATATTGGGCTTAAAAGAATGTGGCATGGTTTTGGTCAAGTATGTTAGATGTGTTTGGTGTTTTGATTCTTCCTGTTGGTATTACTTTGAATGACCTGAAGATTAGAAGTCTATCTACGATGGTGGATCGCTTAGCTGCTGACACTGAAAGAGAATTAAATCGTATTCATTAGGAGCTAATTGCTATGCCTGCAATGGTGATGTATAATCGCCTTGGATTGGGTATTCTTCTGGCGAAAGAGGTGGTCTATCCTTTGATAAGGGTTTAACAGTGTTGGATTTTCATACCAGGTAATAACAAGTTTATGAATGATTACATTGGTTATCTTTTTTTTTGTGTGGAGCAAAGATTCTTGAAAAACATGATTTCTGGGCATCAGTTGATAAGTGGTCCAGTGAAATTGGAAAGGGCTTTGCAAACAATTCTGAATGGTCTTGATGGGGGTGTCTTTCGGAAAATCCTAACTGGACTAATAATTATTCTAGTTTGTATAATTGGTCTCCTTCTTTTACTTAAAGTTCTTGAAGCAGTTTGTTTCGAAAGTGTGGGTGTGAAACTGAGCGAGAAGTTAACAAAGAAAAGAAGTGAAGACGTCAAACTGGAGGAAATTAAGGCTCATGCATACGATGATATGAATCAATCAATCATTTATAAAGCACACTACTCACCCGTGAGGGTCTTAAGGCGCTGGGGGAAGGGTGCTGCTACTGCTCGAACAGCCACGTCTTGAGTAGCCTCCTGAAGGTAAGTAGGTCCTGGGTCTGCCGCAGGTGGATGGGGAAGGTGTTCCAGGTCTTTGTGGTGAGGTAGGAGAATGATCTGCCAGCGGCGGGCATTCTTCAGATGCGGGGACGGTAGCGAGTGCGAGGTCGGCTGAGCGGAGTTGGACGTTCGGGTTGTAGAAGGTGAGTCGTCTGTTGAGGTATGCCGGTCTGGTGTTGTGGAGTGCCTTGTGTGTGTGGGTGAGGAGCTTGAAGGTGATCCTTTTGTTGACAAGGAGCCAGTGCAGGTTTCCTAGAGGAGGTGTGATGTGGCTGTGGTGAGGGATGTCTAGGATAAGGCATGCAGAGGTCTTCTGTACGTGTTGTAGTCGTTTCAGGAGTTTGGCTGAGGTTCCTGCGTAGAGGGTGTTTCCGTAGTCCGGTCTGCTGCTGACGAGGGTTTGGGTAACCGTTCTTCTTGATTTGGTGGGGATCTATCTGTAGATCTTGAAGAGCATGCGGAGGGTGTTGAAACAGGAGAATGAGACGGCGTTGACTTGCTGGGTCATGGAGAGAGTGGAGTCAAGGGTGAACCCCAGGTTGAGTGCGTGGTCGGTGGGTGTTGGTGCTGTTCTCAGAGAGGTCAGCCACCAGGAGTCGTCCCAGGCTGAGGGGGTGGAGCTGAGGATGAGGACCTCCGTCTTGTCAGAGTTCAGCTTCAGACGGCTGCTCTTCATCCATTTGGCGACCTCCTTCATTCCTTCGTGGAGGTTGGTTTTGGCGGTGACAGGGTCCTTGAGGGAGAGGATCAGCTGGGTGTCATCGGCATAGGAGATAATGTTGAAGTTGTGCAGTCGGTCTACATGGGCCAGAGGTGCCATGTAGACGTTGAACAGTGTTGGGCTGAGGGAGGATCCTTGGGGTACGCTGCCGATGATCTCGGAGGCTTTGGATCGGAATGGCGGGAGGCGGACACTCTGGAAGATTTTGGAAGAATCAATGTGCAAGAAATTGAAGATGATAGAGATTGTATTGTAATAATTGGGAATTTGTGATGATTTATTAATCATCTGATGGGTTTTGATAAAGATATGTTCCTGTTTTCCAATTAGAAGTGAAATGTTTGTATAGTGTTGTGAGCATTTTGCATTTAAACTATTTCACTACACTTCACAAAGCTGTATTTTCCTGTGCTTGGCCAAACTATGTCTGACTCCATTGTGAATGTAACATGGCCTTATGGTGTGCTTTCATTTCTCCTCTCACAGAACATAACAAAATGTGCATTAATGAAACACTCTGTGTTGATATGCTATTCTCAAAGAACTCCATAGGAAGCTTTTCCTACCAAATGTAACTCTTCATGGCCTTTTGCTACTTTTGCTGTGTATTCTAATACTTTTCAGTCTGTCATTTGCATAGGACTAAGAATATTTTCTCTGAGATTTGAGTTTGTCCTACCATGTGCTGCATCTGATTGAACCCATTGTAATTCCCTATGTATTATTTACTATGCATAATGATTAATCATTGTTTTATGCCTTCTGTAATGCAGGTTACATTTCAATAAACCTTCCTGGTTTCTAAATTGCACCTATCTCATGAAGGCTTATTATATTGATTATGCTGCTTGATTATTTGTGGAATGTGACCTTGTTAGGTGCTCATTACCTCATGCGGTCTTGAGGCTAACACCGCCCTCGATCATGCGAAGATGCTTTATTTTACACCTTATCAGATTACCAAGGATAGTGTCAACAGATGTACTAACACCATCACTAATTCATACAGGACATTCCAGAAATGTGGGGACTGTAAAAGCTCCAGGTGATCTTGATCTAGTTCGGTCAGAGTTCTGAGAGGTGAACTAATGTTTAACCAGATACTAAAAGAGTGTTTCACTGTCTGTGGTGGAAATGGTAATACAAGGTAAAGGAGAAAATAAAAGGTGAAAGTGGAGAAGCAAAAATAAACTGTAACATATTGACTCTCCGATTGCTGCAGGACTAGGGCTTTCACACAAAACAGATCATAGTTCTGCATCCCTGATAATGCCTTCACTTGTAGCCCTTGATCTCCTTTGTGGTGTTCGGCTTACGCTCTCCTTGGAAATGTTGTTTTACATAACTAAGCAAACTTGTCAAAACCTATCATTTTGTAGTCGTGGTTTCTTCGCTACTGGATAATATGCCCCATTGATGATACTCTTTTATGTGAAGGTCTATTTTTACACAGATGTGCACAGGAGTGGACTCACCTCATGATCAGTGTGCAAACTGCTTGCTGTATGTAAATGATATCATAAATAAACAGCTATATTCCATCCATCCATGCACTTCAGCATGAATATTCTTGTTGCAATACAGTGCTTAATTTGAGCCTGTGGTTTCCGGTGCTTGGTACCAGCACTTAATTATCAACACTGGCACTTCTGACAGTCTGCCACATGGTAGCACTGTTTGTCTAATATAAAGATGAGCAAAACAACAGTTGTTTATTAACTCAATACGCATTAAAATGGCTAATACCTACCTTCAAAGCCATTCTTATAACTTTGGGAACCTTGAGTAGTCTGAATTGTTACACCTGGAGGATTGTGTTGCTTAGTTGTTGTGTTTGTACTGTCATTGGCAGTGCTGGCAAAGGCAATGGGCTGGTGCAAGCTGCAGTGGCCTCCTGATGAGGGCCCACCACTTACTTTTCCACAAATTAAGCACTGTAAACAAATCTCAAATATACCAGGCTAAAAACCTTACTCTGGAAACTGTTTTCACAAAGTCTCATTACCAGCAGGACAAATATAAATATGAACAACCCCAGACCTCCTGAAAGCTACATACATAATTTCACTCAGATGACAATGGTTCTATACAAACTGTTCAATAAATATTATGTTGTCTCCTGTTTTTTTAATTCTTTGTCCACTAAGACTATATTTATGAATTTGCCGAGCTGAGCATTCTATGTCTTGTATATGCAGTTTTACCCTTTGTGAAATAAGCTGTCTCTTATTAAGAATTCTTAGATGCGATTCTTTTCCAACGTCCATTTTACAGCCCCGTCACCTTTTGCCTCCGACATAAAGCACTGGTTCACATGCGTATCCAGTAGCGGCTGCTACCGGGGAGTAGTGTTGGGCTGTGGGGTGTTAATAAAAAAAAAAGAAAAGGGGGGGAAAAAATAAAGAGAAAAACACTTACCTTGCCGGCGGCCGCCTCTCCTGTGTTCTCTTTATCCAGGTCCATGTCATGACGCACGTAGGAACACGAAGTACTGGGACTCCCTCCTTTAAGCCAATCACAATGCTGCAAAGCAGCGTTATGATTGGTCTGAGCGCGGTGTTTCGGTGCTCAGGCTGGGAATGGGAGCCTGGGCATGTTCCTCACTAGGCTGGTGAGGAACATGCAAAGTGTGCATGGCTGTTTGGCCGGTGCAAACAGTCATGCACACTTTAGAGTGTGCTCTTCACTTCTCCACGTGCTCTGCGGCGGCACAGCCCTCCCACACCTTTAAAGAGCGTGACAACAGTGAAAAATTAAATGATAATAACATTGTTATTGTCATTTTATTTTTCTTGTGGGGCAACGCTCCTCTGCCTGGGCTGAGGAGCAGCCACTGTGCGTATCAGTGAGGTAACTATCATTCCGTTCTTCTTTAATGGACATGGGTGCCTTCTCGCTCCCTGACACCCAAAAAATGGTGTCCTACACCTGCTCCAGGCTTATAGCATAGCACAGGTGAGGCAACAGCTGCAACACGGGAGCAGGTGAGAGCTCAGGTCCTCTAAGTGCCTCCTGATGCCAGCTACCTTTAGGGCAAAGCATGAAGTCCCTGTTTGGAAATGTGGCAGTGGCTGTGAAACCATGCCCATTAGCAGACCTTCCCCCTCCTTTGGTGAACTAAGATTACACCTGGAGCCTTGAACTCACCCGAGGGCGTTTAGCCCCTAGAGGTGACTCGCTGTTGCATAGCCATCTTACCCCTCTATCCAGTGATTAGTGGGTCTGACAATTCTTCTTAAGTCTTTCTGCACCTTGTGAAGATCTGCGACTGACTTGGGGAGCCTTCAGATTCTGCCCACCAGCTGCACAGTGAGGCCTAGTGCTTGGCCATCCAGATGAGGGATTCCCTCAGACCAGATCCTTCTTCTGAGGTGGATCATCTGTGGCAACCACATGGAATGGTTAATCCCCCCTGTGGCTTGTGCTGTACTTGTCAAGGTGGGCCCCCACAAGGCTGCTGTGTGGAAAATTCCCATGAGCACCAGTAGGCCTTTCTCATCAGGAACCAACTATTAGAAGACTGGTCTGGAAAATTCTACTCATACTATGCACTCTAGTAAATGCATGTGCAGCTTATCAGACAACAGCAGCTTCCCATTAACCATCCTTGAATCCGTTACAATACTATATTGTGTGTTATCTTGCTTTCTGGGGGAGATACACCACAAGCTTCCACCAAAGCTTTATTGTCCACTGGACACTGCACCTGCTGCAGTCACTCAGCCCCCTGCAGGCACACTCACAGATCACCATAGGGAAGATAACCCTACATTTCAAGCTTCCATATCTTGAAAGGATGACATGGTGTACCAGAAGAGCGCTCCAGCAGACTTTACTTCATTAATACCTACAAATCACAATTCATGCAGTGAATATGATCTTGAGCAATGCCTCACCAGTCACACCGAGGAAGGGCACAGGATATTCATACCCAGCACTGTAACCTTGTCTGATGCCCGGATTCTGTTTGATCATTTCATCTCGGCTCATTTAAAACACAGGCAGACTCTTGTTGGGGAGAGAAGGGCTTCTTAAATCTCTTCTTGGTTTTCATACTAATACTGTCTGACAGAATAAATCAAGTTTGTCCCATTACAATTCAATGGATAGAGCAACAAGGAAATGGTCATTGGATGAATAAAGTATGGGGAGCAGCGTTTAGCCATACCCAATGAAGGAACTCATGGCAAGCTGGCTCGTCTAAACATGCGTCGGACGAATAAATGAATAATGATTTCAAGAATGCGAACTGTTTGCATTTTTGGAAATAAAGACTGTTATTAATTTAATAAAGAGTGTAAGTCCATCCTGAAAGCTGTGTGATTTCTATGAAGGCAGCCTGTTCCTATGGAGAGCCATCTTCTTTTTGTCAAAATATACAGAACATTCAGAGGGTTCAACAGCACTACAGGAGTGCGGGTGTGTTAACCTTTCACTTTGACAGTGATCACATCAGCTTCTTTATGGCTGCTCCTCATGTCTTCCTTCCAGCATGGTACCGCTTTATGTTATGCAGATTTGTAGAATGCACTGTCACCCAGGTGAGTCTAGACACATGTAGAACCTAGTGGGAGGATTCATCAAGCCAGATCTTCAGCTTCTTGCGGAATTCAGAGAGTGAGGAGGAGAGCTCTTGTGTGTAGAGGCAGGCACTCTATGCTTAACAAGCGATGTAGGAGACGGCTTGACTGCCAGATCTGGTTTTCTGTATGTGCGGGATTCATGCAAGTAGAAGTCCAGGTCAATGATGGTGTCTGGAAGGTTTGTTAAAGCAGATGTGATTTTTGTGGTATCTTTAGGAGTTCATATGATTTCCAGCAGGCTTGAATTAAGACCATGCATCTACATACGAGGATGTATCTTCCACATGTTCAGGTGGGTCCCGTCCTGCAGGTTTTCCTGACAATGATAGACTGCTGCAGCAGCTGTGCTCCTGAATCCTATGAACTGTGCTCTTGTAGTGCAAGTGGATTGCAGCTCCCACACGGTTACCATACTGTTTACCACAGCCTTGTTTTCTCATCTTCCTTGTCCCACAGTGTCTTTTCGTACTGGCTGTCACCTTGGGGGTTGGCATACTGTTCAATCTAGCAAGGCTGTCCATGACCACTTTGGGAGGTATCGTGCAACTACTTTTCCCCTTCAAAAACATTTAAATAGGTAATAGCCATACTAAGCCTTTGTACCTACATTAAGAAAACAATTTTCTCTGCAGTTCAACAGAGTTCTAGCCACTGCGGTTTGGGAGGCATGACGTTGACTGTATCCTTGTGACTCTCCAAGACACAGTACATATTTGCTCTTCAGGTTGTTACGTAAAGTAATGGTATTTGACACAATTGATGATGGGGATGGATAGATTTCGTCTGCCTTTGCAATGCTATACAGGAGGGTTTCTAATTACTATCAGGTGAAAGGCAGAGTGGGCTCACAAATGTCACTTTGTTTTACAAATCACTGTTTATTATTTTAGAAATTACTTTCCTGTGGATACCATACACAATAGTTTTCAATGTTATCATACTTTTTGCTTACATTTGCACCAGCTGTTGCAGTCTCCATAACATACAAACAACACAGCTTCCTATAACTTTGGTTTCTAAGTCTGGTGGTCAGGGACATGCCCTGGACGTCAGTTTGTGGGGAGAGGTGAGTTTCAGATAGTACAGTGCTCTGCTTCTGTTGGAGGCGTGGGTGGAGAGAGATACACTTGCTTCCTGGAGGCACTTGCAGGACAATAGTAATGCCTGTGCTTAGAGTTTTCGTTTTGTTTGTGTACGTCTTCATGGTTGTCTATCTCCAACTGTCACTTAAAAGTTTGGGCAACAGTAATTTATTCCCAGTGTGTTCTGATTTTGGTCCTCTTTGAAGTCAATGAAAATGTTAAATATGCATAAGCTCCTAACTTTATGAGGGAAAGCAGTCCTTTAGGTACACAAAATCCAGGATCCCACCAAATTCTGATCTGGCTGCACATGTGTAGGGATCCTATATCTTCTGAAATATGTGAAAATTATTTGAGTGTGTGACCAGGGCCTTGGCAAGTCTATGCCATAAGGGTGAGGTACTCCTACAGGGAGCCATGAGGTGCTGTAGACAGTGTGCATTGGCTGAGGCTGGTGAGCGACAGAGTATGTCTGCTCCGGATTGGCTTAGCACCTCCATGAAGCCACGAGGGACAATGTGTGAATGAATTCTTTCATTTGAGAACTAGAGACATGCTGGGAGGTCTGCTGGTAAGGCAGCCCCAGGCCACACTGACAAACTGTTGGTAGAGATGCAAATGTTTGTGATGCTGGGTCCCATGCCTGGCATGGGTCCAAATGGGAATTAACTTTTAAATGATACTGCGTTTGCCAGGTCAGCACTAGTTTATGCTGGGCCACCAGCAGGAAGCCACATTTCCAGTACTCACTACTTTTGTGACCGTGACACTATGCCTTACTGTATGTGCGACAAATCATATGGAAAAATAGAAACTTACTTTACCCAGGTGCTCGTTCCTTGTGAATTGTTCCAATGAATTGATTTGCAGAAGCGTAGGCCACACAGTGGGCTTGATGCTTTTTCTCTGGCTCTATCATGTGCCCTGAGAGCGATATGTGGGTGATATATTCAACATTAAGCTAGATTTTTTGTTAGTAGTTTTTTTTCCTTATTTATCGGGTGTGAAGTGCTCCCCAATTTTCAGGTCTGAGTCATAAAACAAATTCTGTGAATAGGTGTATTTTACTATTGTTTTAGGTGTGACTGAGGGCGTTATTACAAGCTGCACGTAGCTTGGTGCGGTACACCAGGGGCCGGAATCTCTGATTCTGGTTGGTATCGCTGCACCAAATAATGGGCATCTCAAGTTATGCTACTTGATATAAAAGACCATCCGGTCCTTTCCACATGAAATGACCACTTCTGGGCTGAATAATGAGCACATTTCTGCTGCCGTTTACCACCTGCTTTGTACAAGAGGTAAATGGAAATGGGGAATTACTGTAGGTCCGGGGCAGGACAATGCTGGTGAAGTAGTGTCTGCTCCCCCTGTTGTGCTCCGTAGTGTTTGGTGGGGGACAGTCTGTGCATCTGCGAATCACTGAAGGCAGACTGGTTGTTTGAAGACACTAGCCCTCCTTACACTGTGGCTGGTGTTTGAAAAGAGGCAGAGATCCACCTGCAGGAGGGTACAGTGAGTGACTAAAACCATGTGCAAGGGGTTGTCTGGGGGATCAATGGGAAACCCTTCACTGATGCCCTGTAGGCCACCTCAATGCACTCAACTGACTGTTCTTCTTGGCCTTTTTTCCAACCTCTGTAATACCACACAGGCGCAGAGGCAAGGTGTTTCCTCATTTGTATGGGGCTATGCTTTGCCAAAGGAGGGAATGCCCCCTTGCAATCATGCCAACAGGATCCGTATTACAGAAAGGGCTGCACAAGCATCTGCAGCAGTGGCGGCTGCTATTTACCGGGGGTGGCGGGGCACAAGTAGAAGTGGGCTTGTAAATTAAAGTAATTTAAAAAAAACACTTATATGCCGGCTGGCCGCCACTCAGTCCACTTGCCGCCGCCACTCGCTCCTCAGGAACCAGGAAGCACCCAGGCTCCTGACTCTCCTAGCCACTCAGAACACTGCTTTGGTCTGAGCGCTGTTGTTTCGCTTTCAGACGGGGAATGGGGGCCTGGGCATGTTCTGCACCCAGGCTGTAATGCAGCCGGGGTGCAGAACATGCAAAGTGCGCATGACTGTTATGGTCAGCCTGTGACGGCCGGCCAAACTGTTATGCACACTTTAGAGTGGAGCAACCACTCCTCCTGGATCCTGCTCTGGCAGTCCAGCTTGCCCGCACTAGTAAATGGTTAACTAAAATTATAATATCGCTGGTTATTATTTTATATTTCATTTTTTAACACTGCATAAAGCCTAAGCGGAGGAGCCGCCACTGATCTGCAGCCTCTTCAAAGTGGTATGGCGGGGGGTGCAAGAAGCAGACACAAGCGCCTGCTGAGTTTCCAGGGCCCTAAATGTAATACAGCCCCTGATGTTCCTTCCAGGTGGAAAGAACACTATGGGGATAGTCCCCTGAGTGAGCTTTCCATGGGGAGGTCTGTTCGTGGGTAAGTGACCTCTTCATTCATTATAATCAGAGTGTGTTTATAAAGATGGCAAATCTTTAATCTAAAAATCATAATGGTTTCGCAAAATAAAGACGCCCCTGGGCTTCTTTTGATGCCTCATTTGATAAAATGAATAACGTTCCTGAAATTAATTTAAAACTACCCGGGTCATATTGCTCGTTTTCCATTGAAAGAATAATGCACACTTTCAATATTTGGCAGCAGCAATTCACAATGAAATGGAGATCCAGCGCGAGCTGGTTGACCTTAATAAGAACTTCGACATTCATAAAAAGGATTGCATGCTTTTCCAGACACTGCATCATCCGGAATGGTTATTAAATAGTACGTGTGTGGGTCACTTGTCTTGAACAACCCTCGTTTTGTGTAGGATATTAAACAAATATATTCCGCACATCCGCTGAACTGGCTGGACTGTGCAAATGACTTAACTTGGTGTGACTGCAATTCTACTTACCTAGAGTTCATGCGAACAACAAAGAAAAACTCCACATTTGTAGTTTTTTAATTTAGAAATTAAGTTGATGCTCCAGAGTAAATGTATTTATTTGAACTTCTGTATTAAGTACTGTTTAATATACAAAGGGCCAGGGTTACCACTTACGCAGAGCAGCAGCCACAAATGCTGCGCTGCGTGAGAAGGAGAGCCCCATATTTACAGAAATACGGCACTCTCCTCCCCTTTCCCTAGCGCCAGTGCTGAAATCAGCTTCCGGGCGCCATGGAGACACCTTTGTGCCATAGTTCAAGGGTGTCTCCGTGAGTCTACCATAGGTTTTGTACTGGAAGGGTACGCTTCCAACACAAAATACTATACCTAGTCTGACTTTAACCCTTTTGCCTCTTTTTATGTGTGCTGTAAAGTGCAGCACATGTACAAAGTCGGAAAAGGAAGGAGAAATTAAAGTATTTCTCCTTTGTTGCACTTACTTCAAAAGGGTGGTTGCATGGGAATGCCCATCCTCCAACCATAGAACACCCCCTTGGTCCAAAGTAAGGCAAATCAGCCCTATGCGCTGCATTGCAATTCTTTCACGTTATTTCCAGCGCTAAACCAGTTTAGCGCTTTAAAGTAAAAAGGAAAAAAAGATTTTGCTCCGATTTGCATTACTTTTGTGATGCAAACATGTTGTAAAATCTTAGTAAATCTTCTCCAAAGACCTTTTCCCAACCACTTAGCATTAACAAATATATGCTCCAAATTGGTATGTGGAGAAGCAGTGGTAAAAACAAAATTTGAGGATATGATCTTTGCAGGTCAAACAATACCACAGATGCGAAACAAAATTTGGTCCTATAGTGATCGAGACAATACTATTATATTTTGGAACACAGACATACTGGATCTGTTCTTGGTGACTATTATGTCTTCTGAATGGAGAGGCAGATGATAACAGACAATAGTAAATTAACAAAATGTGAGACAGAAAAATGGAAAACAATTTGCGTTCAACATAGAGGCTTCTGTGCTTGGAAGGAGCAGCTTTTAAGTCTGCCTGGATATGCTGTCCACATAAATGACGTCATATGAATATCCGAAAATGACCCTGCATGGTGCAATGCTTGTTTTTTTAAATGCGCTTCAATTTAGTTGAGTAAAAAGTAAGTGAAGATTTCACTGACCATTCTGTGAAATGGAGAGTGGCTTGGGGTGACTCCATGAAAGTAGCATGCTCAGCTCCTTTGCTGTCCTGGGCAAAGGCTGACTGGGAACCTGATACATATCCCGAAGTCATGGGTAAGTTGGCCTCCTTCGCTGACATGGATGAGAGAATCCTCTGGTTTGCTCTGATAAAGTAGTACCATGATCCAGTAGTTAATGTGGCCTCAGAGGAGCATGCTTTTCAAAAGATATCTTTGCTCAGAAAGCACAGAGAGTCCTAGAGCTATGTTTCTCTACTGGGCATTGTAGACTGCCTACAGAGAATGGCAGTATTGCTGCTATCCATGAGATCCAGAAGAAATACTTCCTGGTTGGCTGATATTCCTTTTCAAGTCTACATTGCATCTGCAAATGGGATTCTTTTTTGGGGGAAAACACTGATTATGAGTTTGGTAGTGCGGAAGTGCGACGGCCCACCATCGCCCTGCTCCTGCACCACCAAACTCTTTTGCTGGATGCCCACCAGATTACGAGTCTTCTTGTTGTCTGGCAGGTGGTCCTTTGGCAGCGCCTTTCAAAAAGACTGTGCAATGGATACACCACAGCCCGTTCCAGCACTGCATGGACTGTTAAGTCCATGCCCTGGAGCAAAGGGGGTGCATGCACATAGGGGGGCAAACCATGTGCCCCCGTGCATGCGCCCAAGGGGCCAGAGGTAACGGATTTTCCTCAACGGTAGTGTTCACGCTATGAAATTCTGGTGGTGAGTAACACTTGTAATATGCTTGGCGGTGCCGCAGTGGCGCACAAGCATATTGTGCACCCCTGACCACCGTGCCACCACCAGGGTCCTCTGCAGGTCCGACCGGCGGTCAGACCAGTGGTGCGGCTGTCTTTGACCTCCCACCGCACCTCCACCACTGATTCGGACTCCGATGGACCGCCAAACTTGTAATTTATTTATATTTATATTTATACAGGATTTGTAATGCGCATGACTGCCTCAGCAACGAGGCATCCCAGCGCAACCAGAGACCGGCGGAGAGAGACAGGGAGACTTACAAACGCCAAGTAATCAGGCCCTTAATTCGATATTTTGTCTAAAGGAGTGTGTGTTTGTTTTAAGGCTACTAGAACAACGTAAAAAATTATTATTTCTTGGAACTGTGTTCTAGTCATGAACTGTATACAGTAGACTGGAAGATTGTTGGTTTTGTGTGTTGCTAACACTGCTGGGAACTTGAAAACCTATGTCTTGTTTTTGTTAAATTACTTCCTCTATTCTTTGCTTCTTTAGTGCTGGTATGTAACAACACTTATTTGTAATTCTAAATTAAAGTATAGCTATGCATTATTGTAATTTCTGACAAGTCTATTCAACCACCTTACAACCTTTAGAAAATGATGACTGGCTGCCTGTTTTTAGAGTAATCATTAGATTTGAAGGTTGTGGGAATTTAATGTGTTTGGATTTATTACGGAGGTTTACAAGGAGGTAAGTGATTCTTATTGCTAATTCGCTAAATGCATTCTACCTGTTATTAATTATAATCATAGGTATATCAACATGGCCAGAAATTAGTAGAAGGCATAGGTGAAAAGCAAAGATCCTAGTATTATGTTTTATTCCTTTTAGTGACTCTTCTGAATCAATAAGTGAAAAAAATCAAGGCAGACATACCGAGGGGCCAACAACCATCAGTATTACTCTTTTTAATCCCATTCCCCTACATTCACAGAGTAATAAAAGTGGTGCAGCTTTTGCAGAAGGGGGCATTGAATGCGTCTTCTCTTCTTGTCACTCTTGCAAGATCCTTCATATCTTGATTGAGTGTTTTTCTGTAATCTGTCTTGACCTGACAACAAGTTAATCAGCTCTTTCAAATACCTTCACTTCACTCCAAACACATCGTTACTTCAAGGCAATAAGTGTATTCCTCATCTCTCGATAAAATCAACTTAATGCAGCACCGCAAAGCATTGGAGACAGTGTGGCTGGGGGGTTGCCCTTTTGGAAAGTGGCATAGCAAGGGGAGTTGTTCCACCTCGGGCAGCACGTGCTTTGGGGTGGCGGCCCCCCATCTTTTCTGCGGCTGTTGCAGGGGAATTTCCAGCAGCCCGCTCTTAAATTCGGCTGCCACGGGCGGCAAACACAGGGGCCGCCACGGATTGCTAAAGGCCTAGCTACGCCACTGGTTTTGGAAAGTAGTTGGGAAAAAGACATATTAAGAGCTCTTGGCTGAAGCAGCCTTTAATGTTGCAGCTCCATCTCCCCATCCTACTGTTCATCAATGGCAGACTTTATTTATCCTAGGATAAAGTGGCGTCTGCTACTTTTCATAGAAAAATTGGTTTGAGAAAGTGGAAACAATTAGCAGAGGGCAGTTGCCATATACAAGTAAATTGTCATGTATTTGTGGAATTGTTGTCAGATACACATAGAAGACAATGAACAACATTGAGACATGTTAAAGGTGACTCTGCCTGATCTGAAGACCAGTGAGGTGCCTACAATTGTGGCCTGACAACTTGGCAAGGTTTTTCTCCTGGCTCGAGCCTTGTGTATTCTCAATTGTGGTGATTGCTTTCTGTTTTTTTTAATGTCCTTTAGATTTTCCCGATGTCACGATCACTGTGCAGGCACGTGAGTGCAGGGCTTATAGATCGGTACCCCTTTATGTCTCTGTGAATGCGTGAGCAAGACTGAGTGTGTGGCGATTAAGGAACCACTAGGGGGTGAATGGCGCATGAGACACTACAAGTCCCAGAAGCCTCTTGGACGCCAAACAGGAAGCCGACTCCGTTGTAGCTGCCAGATTCACTACTATAAAGCCCCTCCCTTTCCTTGGGTAGGGGCTTGACAAATTTTCCAGTTTCTCCTGCTGTTTCCCGCAAGCAGATGGCATTCCCTGCTGGAGTTCCAGTGTTCCCGATTGGCTGGATAGGGTTATGGCCTGATCTTCCACCCTCGTGCGTTCGAGGGTTTCCAGAAGCATTTTTCTGTGTACTGCTCAGTTTAGTGTTAGTCCTTTGTTTGGAACCCAGACCAGAGTTCCCTTTCCACACCAGGATTTCCTCAGGTATTTAGGTGTGCGGTAAGGGAGAGTTGCGCAGGAGCGCTCCTCCCGAACCCACGTCTTACTTTACTAACCTTTCACATTTGGTTATCCTTTTGTGTTGGATTGCTCTGTTGCTGTGACATAACAGCAACTAGGGAAATCCTCCATTTTGGTTTTTCACGCGTCCGTTGCCATTATTGAGAGATACTTTTTGGTGGCCCACACTGCGAAAAGACACCAAGGAGTACCTAAAGAATTGTGCCATCTGCACCCAGAGAAAATCCAGCCATTCTAAACCTGTGGGATTATTGCGGCCTATACCCATTCCTCCGCTTCGCTGGCACACCGTGTACATGGATTTCATAGTTGATGACCCCCTGTGAAGGATACACCACCATCCTGGTGGTAGTCGAATATTTGACTAAAATGGAACATTTTATCCCTCTAAAAAGGCTTCCTACTGCTGCTGAAGTAGCAGTTATTTTTCTCCAGCACGTGGTCAGAGCACACGGACTACCCAGAGTGCTTATCACAGATCGTGGCACGCAATTCACCTCTCGGTTATGGAGAGCCCTCTGCGATACTATGAGAGTGGAGGCCCGTTTGTCTACCAGTTACCATCCTCAGACGGACGGTAAAATGGAAAGGCTAAATCAGACGTTGGAGCAATACCTAAGATGTTTTACCGTCCAGAACACACCGGACTGGTATCCACTGATCTGGATGGCAAAATTCGCCTACAACAATGCGGAACATTCCACGTTGGAACGTTTGCGCTTCTTTTGTCTCTATGGACTCCACCCGAACATGCTTCCTTTTTGAATGGCCTGTTGTCTCCAAACATCCCACCATATAGGAACACCACACCCATGTAAGAGCAGTACTTATCGATGCCAAGCGACAGTTAGCAATAGCACAAACAGTGCTGAAACACTTCGCAGACAAAAAGAGGGCTCCAGAACCCAAGTATCATGTAGGGGATAGGGTATGGTTGTCCACAAAATATCTGCACTTGAAAGGGGTGGGAAAACTGTCTCCCAAATACATAGGACCTTATGACATCGAGGTGGTAATCAACCCTGTTGTAGTGAGACTGTCCCTGCCCCAGTCATGGCATGTACACCCTGTATTTTACGTATCCCTACTCCAACCTTGTCCCATGAATGAGATTACCGTCTAGACCCGTTCCCATCGAAGTAGATGGGCAAGACAAATACGAAATAAGTGAATTACTTGACTCCCGATTGGTAAGGGGTCAAGTGCAGTATCTGGTGGACTGGAAGGGGTATGGGATAGAGGACAGAACCTGGGAACCGTCTAACAACCTACACTGCCCTCTCCTATTAGAACGGTTTCACGCCAAGTATCCGGGCAAACCAGGGCAACCACCGAGATGGCGGTCCTCGAGAGGGGGTTGTGTCGCGATTACTGTCCAGGCACGAGGGTGGGGGGCTTATACATTGATTACCCCTTTATGTCTCTGTGAATGCGTGAGCAAGACTGAGTGTGTGGCGAGTAAGAAATCACTAGGGGGCGAATGGCGCATGAGACACTACAAGTCCCAGAAGCCTCTTGGACACCAAACAGGAAGCCGACTCCGTCATTGCTGCCCATCCGCTACTATAAAGCCCCTCCTTTCCTAGGGTGGGGGCTTGACAAACTTTCCAGTTTCTCCCGCTGTTTCCCGCAAGCAGATGGCATTCCCCGCTGGAGTTCCAATGTTCCCGATTCCTTTCTCGTTTTCTGACGGCTGGATTGGGTTCTGGCCTGATCTTACACCCTTGTGCATTCAAGGGTTTCCAGACGCCTTTTTCTGTGTACTGCTCAGTTGGGTGTTCGTCCTTTGTTTGGAACCTGGACCCGAGTTCCCTTGCCACACCAGGATATCCTCAGGTATTTAGGTGTGCGGTAAGGGAGAGTTGCGCAGGAGCGCTCCTCACAAACCCACGTCTTACTTTACTAACCTTTCGGATTTGGTTATCCTTTTGTGTTGGATTGCTCTGTTGCTGTGACGTAACAGCAACTAGGGAAATCCTCCATTTTGGTCTTTCACGCGTCCGTGATAAGCGCTGTGTTTCCTGCAATCCTTGGGCTTCATTGTCACGAGGCTGCTGGAAGCGTGCTTTCATGGGCTAAAAGAACCAAGGTCTTCAAACCCGTATCTACTGCTATGCTGATGTGTGAGTAGTGAAACTAGTCTGAAACCTATGTTGGTAGGTTTCAGACCTTTCCTTAGTTAACTGTGTAACACATAGTTTCTTGTTTTTGTCTTTTATACGTAGTTCATTCACATGAGACTCCTTCTGCATCTGTGCTGAATCCTGAAAAAACAGACGTAGATCTAGGAAGTTCCATCTTGCCTGCAGTCTTTATTATTTTATCCGCTTCCCTTTTCCACAGAGTGCTTTTCTGCATAGTGGTGTTTTACTCACTCTGTGCGGGGTTGTGCCCAGGGGAGTTGGGGGACTTCTCTTCTCACCATCGTCCCTGCTGGCAGTCTTCCGAGGTTTGTGGCCATTCAATTACCTAGTGCTACTGGCATCGCAACACCTGACTTGGATACGATTATGCCAAAATTAAGTTTGCTTCACCCAGCTTGAGCTGTAGTGATGTAATTTGCAGAATAGTTTTAGAAGCATGAGGGAGTTGCTGGCGATCACTATCTCCATTTTGTCTTATCATCCCAGGACCACGACCAAGCAGACCCTCCCTCTCAGACTCAAGGGTGCTGGTCAAAACTTGATGCTGGAGAATGGGATGGCTCCCTCGCTGACTCTGCCCCTACAATGGATGAGGATGCCACGGAAAGGTAAACAAATTTGAGAGTTGGCTAAGCTGTTCCCTGAAAACCCTCTTCTCCACAGAAACTTCAAAGGACCAACTGGCCTGGTGGATAAGCCAAGGGTTCACACCTGAACTTGCAGGACTAAAAAAGGAAGCTGAAAAGATTGAGGACATGGGAAAAAAATACAATGAATCAGGTAAAATAATCTATAGAAAGCTACAATAAAATATCAATACACCATAAGACAGGCATGACTCTTGTATTTTAGTACTAAGATAGAAAACATCCCTGCCTCGTCCAAGTAATTATTTAACCTAGTGAATAGCCTCATGAAGCTGCCCATGAATTTATCTGCCCTTCCACTATCTGAAGCACGTTACAACATCTTTGTCAATTTCTTCCTCGATAAAGTAAATAAAATCCTCTGTTCCTTACCAAAAATTCGGAATCATAGTCCGTGCCTGGCAAACTGCTCGGCCGGCCCCCCTGGTGGGTAGGGGGTGTTCATCCGAGCTGTTTGCAAGGGCCGGTTTTGGACGATTTTGTTACAGGGGGCCGTTGTTGCCGGCCCCCGTAACAAAAATGGCCCCCCAGGGGACCAAAACTGGCCCCAAGCCTGGTGCCCCCCGGAGAAACGCCCAGTGCCCGCTACGGCCAGTCCGCCCCTGATCATAGTATGGCCCCACACACTGGATCTCTGGCCAATGTCAAATTAAATGTGTTTCCTGCCTTAAATGCCATACAATCAGGCTCACCTCTTGACCCTGCACCCCCAGACATTGTCCATCCTGGGTGGAAACACACAAAAATGAAACCCTTGCTGAAAAAGCCATCGGCAGACCCATTTCGTGGTGAAAATTATAAACAATTCTCCTTACTTCTGGTACCGAACAAAGCTTTAGAGAATTATGTGAACAAACACCTCTCCTTCTATCTGGAGACACAAGCCATTCTCCATCCTACCCAAACAGGCTTCAGACCGGGCAGCAGTACTGAAACTGCCCTGCTAGTAGCCACAGAAGAACTTAGGTCAATCCTTGATCAATGCGGCTCAGCAGCTATGATAATGCTAGACCTGATGGTGTTCCTCGACACCGTCTCCCAATCCTGTCCTAATACAGAGGATGGAGGCAGCAGGAACATCCGGAGCTGCATTAAAATGGCTAGTAGCCTTCTTTGTAAATAGGAGCTTCCAGGTTTGTGAAGAGTCCCTGTTTTCTGCTAGTCATTCTTTAAAATGTGTGTACCACAAGTCTTCTCTCTAAACCCTGCATTATTTAATCTATATGTACTTCCCTTAGCAGAGATTGTGTGAGCACACCGCCTTGCACTAGTATCCTATGCAGGTGACACACAAGAGTCATATCTCTCTGGAAATAGGGAAAACCTCCAACTAATTAAACACCTGTTTAAAACAGGTAATGGACTGCTGCCCGCAAGTAGCCTAAAACTGAATGGCTGAAGTTTTAGTAATCAGAAAGAGTCCTTCCCAGTGGACAGAACTTTCTTGGCTGGACTACCTTGGGGAGCATCCCCTCCTATTCCAGCAGTTAAGAGCCTTTGCATCTGAATTGACAATAAACTCTCCATGGAAACTCATGCCAGGAAGCTTGCTGCTATCGGCTTTGGAATTTTAAGAACTTTGAGAAAACTGCTACTCTAGCTAATGTTCTCCTCAAAGAGAGTGGTAGTGCAAGGACTGGTAAATTCCCACCTAGATTATAGAAATTCCTTTTACTTGGGAAGTCTGTGATAAAAAGACTGCAAGTTGTCTAGAACGCTGCAGGCCGCACCCTTCTAAAAATCCCTAAGCACCAATGAGCCGCTCAGGCTTTAGCAGCCCTGCACCTGCTGCCGGTGCAGAAAATAATCCACATAAATGCATTTTGCTTTGCCCGTCCGAGCTATGCACAGCAGGTGCCAAAGCATATACAGCAACCACTCAACTCTTACATTCTCAGGAGGTTTCTCTACTCCAGGAATCTAAGATTGCTAATAGTCCCCAGGATAAACAAGGCAAGGAGCGGGGATCGCTCCTTTGCTTATCTAGCTCCCAAACTCTGGAACAACCTCCCTGCTGAGGTAGAAAACACCTAAAAACTCATCTATTTTGGTCACCTTTCACCTTCCTTTAAACTATCTAGCAGATGTTATGTCTTCAGTATCGGGATGCACGTTTGGGTAGCTATGCACTATACAAATTTGCCAGAAATTCGCCATAATTACATCTGTAGGGAGAGATGCATGTGAAGATGCCTTTGACTTAGTTGTCCAAGATAGCTGCTTGTGCATTTAGAATGGCTGTTCTAACCTGAATTCTGACTCAAGATTATCATGGATATGGAGACTCAGAAGTATGAGTACTCCGGAGGAGTAGGAGTATAAAGGACTGTAGCATGCAAGACTCTTCAGGTGGAAGACCTTTATGTTCATAAGCAAGCATATCCTGAAAAAGCTTCATTTTCTGCATTGTCATTTCAAGAAATGTTGGTCCTATGGAAAATAGTATGGGGAATTAATCACTTTCACTGCTCATTAAAGTGTACGTCTTAGTTTCTTAGTAATCGCTTCTGTATGGTAGTCACCATATCTCACCCTCCAATATACTAGGCAATGTTAGCAGCTCCACAATGTTAAACTCCAAAGATTGCAAAGTTCATCCGCAAATGCTAGATAACTTGAAAATGTGCTGCCTTTGGCCAAGAAAGTGATGCTTCATGTGCCCCACCTTTCAAATATGACCATATTTTCAGCTTTTGTTGGGCATAGTTGAAACTGAAAATAGGGGGTTTTGCAGTGAAATTATTTCACTACTTGTCCAATGCATTTGGGTTGAATCTCAGCTTGAGGCTTTGTGGTGTGTTTAGTCTATCAGATTGAATATATCTTCTCTACTACACACACACACCATAAATAGGCTTGTTCAATATTTTGGACAAGCCATAAGTTTTAGGTTTAAATCTTTTTTATTGATAAAGACAAAATGCAATAAAACAATACAGTGCCCTCTGCGGAGAGCCAGGAAGGTGTGCAAGATAATAAGGCATAAGACAAAAAGAAAAGAAAATCCCAACTCTCTCCTCCACCCCTCTCCTTCCATCCCCCAACCCCTTTCCGCGTACCCCCTCCCCCACACCCAACGCGGGGATATCACGGGGAGTCTCACGTTGGAGGGGGTCGAGCTGGATCCTGCATCAGCGAGGGGAGACCCAATAAATGCAAATATCTGGGACAGGTGGGTTCCTGAAAGTGTGAGCTCAGCAGTGTTATGGTAGGGTGTCACAATTCCGCAAAGGAAGCCCTGTCCCTCTGAAGCAAAAGGGAAATGCGTTCCATGCCCAACACATGCCACAACCTGTGTAACCAACTCGGAGCGTGGGAATCCTATATGTGCCCCAATGGGACAGTATGTTCTGCAAGGCTGCACCCAAGGCAATTCCGATCTGCCCACCTCTGCGCGATTTAAGGGGAACTGTAAGCATATTGGACAGGACCAGGAGAACATACACCGGGATACGTGGTATTTGTGTATTAAAATGTTTATCAACCTCATTTAGGAGCTGTTCCCAGTATGACGCAAGCGCTGGGCATTCCCACAGCAGGTGTGTCAGTGTGCCCTCTGACCCTCAACCGCTGAAGCAACCCTAGGAGCGGCCGGGATTACCCTTATGTTAACTGGGGGGTGTGAGATACCAATATGTCACTATCTTGGTAGCAGTTTCTATGCTGGAGATGTTGCGCGCCGAATGTCTAGCCTGGTAAAAAATGTCCCCTCATTCCTTCTGTGATGGTGTACGGCCCAATTCTGCCTTCCATCGCCTCTGTCCTGCGGATTTAGCCAACTGCTTCGGAGGCTGCAGGAGATGGTAAAGCTCCGTGATGAGACGCTTGCTTGACTGTTTGATAGGCAACAACTTCTCATATGGGGTGAGCAGTCTCTCTGCCCCCAGCGCGTTGAGGGCTGCATAACCCAGTGGCGTATCTGCTGATAATGGTATCGCTCGGTTTTAGGCAATGCAAAGTCCGAGCGGAAATCCTCGAAGGTCAAGGGACCCTCCACATCAAAGAAGTGGCCAATCGATCTGTGCCCCTCTATGTCCCAGTGTTTGAAGGCCACTAGGTCGAGGCCAGGAGTGAAATCAGGATGGCATGAGTGGCGACGGGACGGTGGTAAGGCTGCAGCGTACAGTGGTCGCATCCCTGGCCCTTAGGGTTGCCCGCGTGACCGGTGACCTGTAGAGCCCTGATGTGCGGCAGGTTTTATGGATAAAAGGTATCTTCCACAGGGACTGACCCGCCAAGGCATGCTCCATAAAGAACCATTGCTTTTTGGACCCACCTTGAGACCATTCCAACAGAACCCGCAGTTGAGTGGCCCGATAGTAGCGATCTATATTGGGAATCACAAAGCCACACTCCCCAGGGGGTCTGTAGCTCAAGTCCCTATTCATCCTGGGTTTTCTTATCTGCCCAGACGAAGGAGAGAAGCTCTTTTTGAAGTGATTTCAAAATGCCAGGGGGGGGCTCCACAGGCAATGTTTGGAAGAGGTACAGTATTTTCGAAAGCAGGCTCATTTTGAGTGCCGCCACTCGACCCAGCCAAGAAAGGCCAAATGGTTGCCAGCGATGAAGGTCCTGCCGAGATAAGAGATGGGTGTAATTTAGAGTGACTGTATCCTGAATCGAGGTTGCCAGCTTTATACCCAAGTAAGGTATGGACTCTATGTCCCACTGAATTTGACATATCTGCTTAAGAGTGTCCTTAGTAGAAGGCTGTAAAGAGAACCCTAGAGCTTGTGACTTGGACAAGTTGATCCAAAAGCCCGAGGCTTTGGCAAACGTCTTTAGTTCTGTGAGAAAGGCTGGTATTGATGTTGTGGGGGCCTCTAGTGTAGAAATGGTGTTGTCAGCGTATTAAGTTTTGGTATGGCGCTCTCCCCCAAACCGAACCCTGATGATCTGAGGATTCTCCCGCACCCTCTGAGTCAAGGGCTCCACATACAGGGCAAATAACGGGGAGAGCGGGCCACCCTGTCTCGTTCCCCGTGCTATGGGAAAGGGCTCTGAGATATATCCGTTTACCTCGAATGTGCCAGAGGGGCGACTACAGCTACTGAACACCCATTTTTCAGCATCGACAGACAGCATTAACAGTTTCTCTGATTGGTGGTGGGCCTTGTCTAAGAGGTGAAGTAGTCTCTGTGTGTTGTTGCCACATTGTCTAGTCACCACAAACCCCGCTTGATCTGGGTCCACCAGGCCCAGCATCAACGGTCCCAACCTAGCAGCCAAAATTCCTGTAAAGAGCTTTAGATCAATGTTCAACAGGGATATTTGCCAGTAAGAAGCGCAGTGCCGGCTATCCTTACCTGGTTTAGGGAGGACAACAACTGAAGCAAGAGCATCATGGGCGGGATATCTGAGGTGTCCCCAATTGCATTAAATAGTTGGGTTACTATCGGGGCTAGTATGGTGCAGAAGATTTTGTAAAAAATAGCAGTAAACCCATTGGGACCTGGAGATTTAAGATGTTTGAGTCGAGCTATGGCTGAGATCACCTCCCTAATGCGGATAGGGCTGTCTAAAGTGGAGGCCTGGTCAGGCGTCAGCCGGGAATGGGTTATTTCCTGGAAATAGTTTAGGGTATCCCACTCCTACAGTTGCTGTGCAGTGTACAATACAGCATAAAAATCCTGAAACATGTGAGAAATGTCTGCGTCTCGGGTATGATCAGAGCCATTCGCGTCACAAACCTTTTGGACCATAGCCGCCTGGCGCTGAGCGTGCAGTTTGTGGGCCAGCAGGCGCCTGCATCTGTCCCCTCCCATGTAGAACAAGTGCCTCAGTCATAGAACAGCATATTCTGCCCTACCAAGGTCAAAACTGTCTAGCTGAGAACGCACTGTCTCCAGCTGCCACCACAACCAAGGCACCCTAGTCCGCTTGTGTATTCCTTCTAATTCTAGCATTTCTTTGCAGAGCTCTTCTCTTTTTTCTCTGCGGATCTTATTGTCCACCATGGACGTGGTGATGAAGTTGCCTCTTGTCACTAGCTTAAGCGTTTCCCATAGGGTCACTATTGAGATATCCGGAGTGTCATTGAAAGATAAGAAATCCTCCAATGTCTTGGTCAAGCGGTGTACCACCTCGGGCGGTGGAGAAGTGTCCTGCAACCGCCAGGAGTATGGTGATCTGACTGTGGGGTGAGCTGCCAAAGTCAGGGTCAGTGCTGCATGGTCCGAGAGCGCGTGAGGCTCGTGTCTGAGTCACTTGCCAGCGGGAGCAGGGATTGGGAGCCTATAAAAACATCAATCCCTGGTATAGGTCTTGTGGGCATGGGAGTAGAATGCGTAATCCGTTGTGTGGGTATGAAGGGCGCGCCAGATGTCAACTAACTCTAGATCCTGCAGTCATTCTTTCTCCCTTTCGGACAGAGCCCCTGTTTGTCCCTGCCTTTGGGCTGAGTGGTCAAGCTGATTGTCAAACACTGTATTTAAGTTACCCCCTATAAGTAGCTACCTGTCTGGGGAGGCTGCCAGGTCAGTAACCGCTCTGCGGAGAAACGCCTCCTGGCCCTTGTTGGGTGCATAAATAGTGGTGAGTGTGATCGTGTGTGCGTCTATATATATATAGAGAAGGCCAAGAGCGGCCCCTTGATTTCAGATACTCTTCCTCCCACCACCCCCCTCCCACCACCCCCTTTAAATTATGGGAGATGAGGATGGCTACTCCGGCCTTTTTGGTAGGGAGAGAGGAAAAGTATTGCTGTGGAAAAGCCTTTGAACTGAGTCTGTGAGGGTCACTGGATAGGAGATGCGTCTCCTGAAGTAAGCAAATGTGCGCCTGCATTCTCGAGATATGACAAGATTGCCCTTCTCTTAATTGGATTGTTAAGCCCTTTTACGTTCAGGTCTAGAATTGTATTGCTTGCTAACATGGGGGCCAAGATCGGAATATACAGCTTAAATAAGGCATCGGTATGTGCCAGGAATGCCTTGTAGATAATCTCATGCTATTGAAGATTGGGGCTGACATAGAGGGAGGCACATTTGTGCGGAGCCGGGTGCGCAAAGGGATGAGGGAGGAGATCCACCAAATGAAAAAGAAAACCCCCAACCCAACAACTATACGAATATAAGAAAATGTAATTTAACAAACAAGTGTCCAGAGCTTACAACTCCTGGAGAGTGAGTTGCAGGGTACCAGTGGCCAGTATCTCTCCCCCCCCCCCCCCCCACACAGCCCCATGCTTATGTTTGAAGTGTCTCTGAAGACGGGCATGGATGTTTGCTGGTTCTTTTCCCTGACTGTCTAGGGCTACTCCAAAGAAGCTCCTGTCAAGGGCACCAGAACAATTTGCAGTTCCTTGACCATGGTGTCTAAGGTGGGTCGTGATGATGGGCTCAGTGGCTTGATGGTGGTCCATCCGTGTCCACTTCGGCATCTGCTGCTTGAATTGCTCTTTTGCGACATCTCAGCTGTAGGTTCCTCAAAGTGCAGTAGCTTGTAGGCCACCAAGAGAGAGCGTATTTGCCTGAGTTCCCCTTTGAAGGTGAAAATCAGCCAAAAGGGGTGCCCCCAGGAGTATGTGATGCCAGCCGCCCGAAGGTGTGCGGTTATAGGTCGGAATGCCTTGCACTTGACTAGGGTAGACGCCACCAGGTCATGGTACAATGTGGGTTTCTATCCTTTGTATTGGAAAGCGGAGTCGACCCTGGCTGCTCGAAGTATGCGCTCCGTGAGCTGGTAATCGTGCACATATATCAAAATAACTGCAGGGGGAGCTGGGGCAGCCCTCCGAGGACCACTCTGTGAGTGCGGTCTAGCTTCATCAGAAAGTCCTGAGTTTAACCCAAGAGTGAGTGGAAAAGGTCCACCACTAGAGCTTCGATGTTAGTGTCCTCCACTCCGTATGCCATGCCTCGGATGCAAATGTTGTACTACTCTGATGTCCCGCAGATTGTCTTCCCACTCTACTTTGATCCGCCGACCCTCTGATGCCAGCCAGGCCCCGCTCAGCGCTCCAGTCTGATCAGGCCTCCTGCTGGCAGGGTCGCTTTCTGCCCCTAGAAGGCATCCAGCGGCGAGCAGTTGACCCTAGGTACGAGCCCCAGTCTGTGCGCCCCAAGCCCGCTCTGCTGCTCTAGTATGTTGAGGCAACCCCCGGCTTTAAGAGGTTCCAGTTGGAGGTATGCACCCCTCCTGCCGGGTGGAAATGTCATTTAGGGGTCACCTTGCTCCCAGCCTCTGACGTGTCACTGGTCCCCTGAAGGATGAATCTCCCGTTGTATTGGCGCAGGGTGAGTAGTTAATCTTTCCCAGTCCGCTTTCAACTCCCTGCCTTGCTTAGAAGTAGCCTAAAATTAGGACTAAAGTCCGGGCAGCCAAGCACGTGGGGAGGGGCTGCGGCCTGCGCAACCCCGCTGCTCCTCCCTCGACCTGGCGCTCGTGTAGGCTGTCCAGGACACCCCCGCAACCACCAGTTGGGCGATGAGCCACATCATGGTTTCTAATTTCCTGATTGCTGTTGGCTTCGCCACTTACTCTGCTCTTATCAGTGCCGGTACCGGCCTCCCCCCCATGACAGCCTCCTCTCGATGTGATGGTGGCCAGCGGGAGGCACAGGCTTGTCAGGCCTACCTGATCACCGAAGGACTAGACCTGCTCCCTCAGCACGGCCTCTCTAATCTGCGCTGTGTATGCAGATGGGTCTAGGGAGCAGTATCAGTCAACAGGCCAGGTGAGGGGGAATGAAGTCCTCGCACCCCGGTCACTCCTCCACAGCCCTCATGTGGGCTGCTGGGGGTGCCCCACACTCATCGGTGTAGCAGCATGGAGCACCGCAGCGGCCGATACTCCTGTCTCCACGGCTTGGCCTCTCTTGCCGCCCTCCTCGAACATGGCCCCAGATCTCCCTAGGGTAGCGTCTTCTCAGCAAAGTGCCGGGCAGTGAAGTCTGTGTAGTAGTGGGGTCTATATCTCTTCCTGCAGCCAGGGCCTCGCGTAGTTCCTCTGAGCCGGCTCCTCCCACTTTGGAGCCCGGCCAGCGAAGCTTCGCTTCGAGATGCCATTGTCCTGCATTCGGTCACCTCTGGCGAACCCTCACCCCAGACTCGGGGAGGGGGTCCAGCCACAGAGCCTCCGTCTGCTCTGCGACAGCTCTCTTAGGATATCTGCAGACCGGCTGTTCTCTGCCGCAGGGCCGCTCCGGGCGGCTGCTTCGCCACGGCACTGGGCCCAAAACTCATGCTCCCAGGGCACCTCCGTCAGCAGTGTGTTCCCCGGAGGGGGGAGGGGGGTGTCGCTAACCTCAGGAGCCCCCGTCTGTCGCTAAAAGATCAGGGCTCTGCTAGGCGGGAGCGGAGAGACCTGAGGACACGTCCTACCAGGTCACCATCTTGGCCACGCTCCAAACCATACATTTTTAAGGTTGTATGCTTTGTGGAAAGGAACCTTAAAATTGCTCTGATAAATCCCATCCCATTAATATATTTAAAAAAGTCACACAAACTCATCAGGCCCTGACTCCTCTATAGAGTGGTGAGTCACAAGAAATAAGATTAACCCCTTCCGTTTTCTATTTAAAAACAAAATCACTTAAACATTTACCTGTTCTTGAAACCCCTATAAATGAACAAACCATGACACTCCGCTTCCTATCCATCAATTTTGACCATTCAGACAGAAGAAAGATTTATCAAGATTATCTGACATCTCTCCATCCTTGACTGTGAACCTACTTTGACCAGTATTGTGGAGATCAGCATATCAACCACACATTTTCATGTATTGTGCATATTTCTTCATTGTAATTTGAAAGACGTATTACTGCAATTACACTTGCAAATTGCACTGACTTCTTCTTGAATTGAGCCCACCCTGTATAAAACCTCAAAGGTCTCCTTCCCAAAGTTTCTTTAGGAGTTGTGCCTTATTTATTTCATATTCAGGACTGATTTATAAAAAATTAGCTTTGAGTATTTTCCACGAGTAAGAAATGCTCACTTACGGAAGAATGCATCTTATACCTGGAGTAAGACTCTCTTACTTAAACCAAAAGTATTCTGGGGAATCAAAAAGAAAGGAACACTTCGTGTTACCAACTGGATTGATGTGTTCTAATGTTGTCCCAAATGGTTCAACTTTTCGTTTAAGTAGGTAAGAGGATATGTGTTGTTGCTGCTACTCTCCCCTGTTTGTGCTCTAGTAAGACACACACCTAGTCACAAAAAATGTTTCGTGAATATGACCTGGATATTCAGGTGTCACTCAAAGCTAATCATGGAGTGAGATACACCTACTCATGAGACGTGCTTTGTAAATTGAACCCAAAATACATCATAATTTAATATGGGGGTGATTTGGATCTAGGGAACAAGATATTCTGCCATAAACAAGATGGAGAACCATGTCTGCCAAACTGACAGTCTACCCACCTGATCTAGGGCCAGGATGACCACCAGCTTTCCATCGACAGTGCCACCTCAGATGGCCCAATAGAGTAGGGGCCATTTGAGCAAACACTCTCTACTTAGAGCATATAATCTGATAGTTTTATTTTTTTTACCCTTCACCACCAGGGAAAACTTGGCAATGAGGGGCAGAAAAAAAACTAATGACCCCCACCCAAGACTCCCAGACTGTTGGGAGTCATTATTTTTTTGTGTTTCAGTAACACCCACTATGGGAGTTTATTTTCGTAAAACATAAATTGTTAAAGGTTGGGTGGATGTCTAAACCAACAGCAGCCATCCACCAAACAATTTGTACCTTGAAGGGTAATGTCATAAGGGCAGTTCTTTTCAATGTACAGAGTTGGCTGCTGGGCTGGCGGTCATCTTGTGAGAGGACAGACTACTGTCTGTCAGAGTTGCTGTACGTAAGTCCTCTGCCAATTTGACAGCCATTCCTCCGTTCATCAGGGTCTAAATCTGGCCCAAATCCCTATCTCCCAGAACATGGCATTTGCCATACGGTACATTTTGTTTGCATACTTACCTCATACATGTCAACTTGAAGAACAATGAGGAGGGGGCGGGGGCATGAAGGGACAAGGCCTCATACCGAGAAGTACCTAGGAGGCACTTTTTGAACCACACCACACCCCACCCCACCTCAAACCCCCCTCACCTCGACCCCCCCCTCCTCCCCCCAAAAAAAGCTTGCCGAGGGTGGTGCTGATGTCCTGGGGTGCCCTTAGTGGATGTCGTCACGCAGTACAAAGCCTCTCAAAAACGTACTGGAAAACCAGTATTCACAGTGGTTTTCAGCTCATTTTCTCTGCAGCAGAGTGATATCGGCTTCTCACCGGGAGACTGTGTCAAGGGAGCCGATACAGTGTGTCACACGGTGGCACCGTGTGAGTTGGCAGGTAGGCACTTTGACATTCTCTAGCACGGAATACCTGCTAATGTGGATGCATTAAAATATATGTACCGTGGTTGGAAGGATTAAAATGGGACTTCCTGAAGTGCGACACAGGCCCCCTTTGAGCAGATGTGTTATTTAGTAGCAATAAAATCAACTGATTTGAAGAACATACTCAGTTTTAACTTTTTGGGCATTCATTTCAGAGTTCCAGTGTTTTTTTTCAATAAGAATAATAATTTCCTACATACATAAACATTTTTGTTTGATCCTACGCATTCTCCCTGAAGGGCAATCTGCTGTGAAATAATCCTCCGCTAGTAGTAAATTGATATACCACACTGTATCTGTGAAGTTTACAATATTAATGTCTGCAGTTTAGCTAACAGTACTTTCTCTCTATTGTCACAGGAGTGATTGAATACAGGCTCCCAACGCGTCTCCTGCGAACCAAGGTTAACCTGAAATCTAGCAGGGATTAATGGACTTGATCTCAACTAAAAAGCCTCTTTTGTACTTAAAAATCATATGTTTTACTTGCCAGATGTACAAATAAAGAGGCTGAGTTGCCAAGAAACGTGAGAGGTTTACTTAACGTATAATTTAACTGTGAACGTGTGTTTTCCATTTTATGCTTCACATTGCACATCTGGGCCGGAAGCCGCCTCCTAAAGAGGTGTCATGAGTCTTGTATTTGAGGATTGTTGAAAATTGAGGGTCAGTGTTTAGATATCTATGGCCTTTGAGTAAACAAAAATAACCAAAGTGTTATTTGAAAATTAGAGTCTGCAAACATAAATCATCAATATTATTCAGCTGTTTTCAGTTATACATAAAAATAACATAACATCTCCATTTCAGAACCTTAAAAACATAACATACAATAGAGAGCCTATTCAGTAATCATTGTGAGTATAGGAAGTAATAGTTTGGTAGTACTACTTTAGGTACAAATGCTATTTATAAATCTCCAACAGATCTCCACGTAGTCTTACTATGCGGAGCTTCACTACGAGCGCTGCGATCTCTCCACACCGAGATATAGGGTTTTGTGGTAAATATGGGAGGGACGAGGGGAAATTGTAGGAAAACGTGAAATATCTACTATTAAATGGATGGGGTTAATGGGGATGAATGAAGGGTTTAAAGAGGAATGTGCAAGAGTAATACAATAGCGTTTCACTGTGGGGCCTAATTATGAGCCTGTGCATCACTTTTGCGCCGCCGGTGCGTCACTTTTTGTGACGCACCAGTAGGGTAAAGCATGCTCCATGTTGTGTCATATTTATAAAGTGGCGCATCTAGGTAGATGCATCACTTTGTAAACCTATGCGCCACATTATACCTGCGCCAGGTATAATGTATGCAGGGTGGGTGTTCTGATGCAAGTAAGCCTCATAGAAGGGATGCAGTGAAATCTATGAGATTTCACTGAGTCACTTCTAGGACACAAATGCATCAATATCTTATGCCTGCCACACAGCAGGCATAAGACAGCTGCAGGCACATTTGAAATGGGACTTGCCCATTTGAAATGATCCATTGATGGAGTTGCGTCACTTTTGTGACACACTCCAGCAATGCGTCATTTTTGCGCTTACAGATACGTCAGAAATACTGACACAGAACAACAGTAACGCACACATAATGTTGATCACTTCATAATCTACATAAACAGTTTGTTTTAAATTGCACTTATATTTTATCACTGGGAGCATGATTTGATTTCCAGTCTGTCTTTACAATTGCACACTTTTTCGGTGATGGTTTTATATTCTTATTGACATTGTTTGACCAAATAAGAGTGTGCTAAATATTGAATATATTTCCCCTGTCTTTCAACTTTGTTTCTAGTTGCTCCTGAAGAAGGAATCATCAGATTCCGAAATGCACTGGTCGGGTAACATAAAGAAAATAGTTTTGGATTGTAAAATGATTTTGAAAATGCAAAATGGTGGCAGGATTTATGCCAAATTGTATGGTGTTTAAAAATAAGTTTCTAAGAAATTGTTGAAGTTGGCAATACAATATACACATTGATTATCCTGATTAAGATTGTAAATTAATGTTTTGATAAATTCAATAATAGTGCATGCTGTTCCACACAATCATCGTCTGGCTCTATGTAAAAAATTGCATTGAGCCATATTCAGTATGGGACATGAGCCACTTATATCAGCAGCTGAGCTTGGGCTAAGAACGGTGCTTAATTTGTTAAATAAGAAGTTCCGAAGAAGAAGGGCCCTCCCCAAGATGCCACTACAGCTTGCACCACACATTTCTCTGGCCAATGCTGCCCATGACCGTACCAAAACAACAAATAACCTTTGCACTCTTAAAAGTGTTACTATTCAGACTACTCCTGGTCATCAACACAATAAGCATAGTTTGAGAGCTCATTTTTTAATGAATCTTGAATTAATAAACATCTTGTTGTGCTCATCTTTACATTTTCTAGTCAATGCCACCATGGTGCAGACTGTCATAAGTACCGGTGTTGACAATTAAGTGCTGGTGCTGAGCACTGGAAACGATTGACTCAAATTAAGCACTGGCTAAGAAGACTATTTTAGCTTGATGTTAAGCATTGTGCAGCAGTGCAAAAGCCAACCAATGTTGCCTTATGTAAGATGTGTTCTTGAGGTACACCCTCAAATAAAGTTTTTTATATGAGGACTACTGTCAAGTGATTAGACACGAAAATTGTGGCATTTTGCATCTCACACGTTACATTTGGCAATATCATGCAATATTCCTATGTTTGAATTTGTTTTTATTTGGAATTCATGCAAAGAGGTCATACTAATTTAGTTGATCTTAGTTTGGTGTTTCCACTGTTCACACGCTGTTGTGTTTCTTTAACATAAATAGATAGTAAGGGGTTGGCTGTCTGCAGGGTAAAGACCTGTGCTCACATCTACTTTTGGCAGAACATAGTTTTATGACCAAACCTGATTGGCACAGCCTTTTACCCCACCTTGTCTTGTGCAGATGCTGCAGGTAAACATAGAGTAAATCTGGGGCTAGAGCCCTTTTCTGTTGCAGCGCATGATGACCCATCCTCTGAGTAACCCGTCATTTCCAACCTAAAATATAAAATGTATATAATCCAAAAACATCCACTAGCCCTTCTGCACTACTTGCTTTTTTGCTGTCGCACTCTGCTAATGAACTGAGCTAAGATCTTACCCATAGCCACGTTTATGGGAACCCCCACCCCACTTAATGCCATGGTTTGTGCAGGGATTGGATTTTTCCTTTGGTATAGTACGGCAGGTCAAGCTTGCAGAAATTTACTGAGGGGAAAATGTAAAGTAAATTAAGCTAAATGTTAAATTTGCATGGGAATCATCAATTCCATACGTAATTCCTCATTTTAAAAAACAAATCTGGTTCCTTATTGCACCAGGTAAGTTTTAGTTTGTTTACAACTCCAAACAGTAGTAATTGAGCCAGGTTCCACTGACTCTTTTACATTTGTTGTATCCAATATTTGATGTAATCTGTGATTCCACGATTTGCCTTTTTTGAAATAAGGTTGTGAAAAAGCATGCAGAGGTTGATTAAGGTGACATGACAGTGAAGCAGGCTATTCCAGCAATAGTGACCCTACATGAGCACTTTTCCTGGCTCGGAAAACCCTATGGAAAGATATTATATGTGAGACTATAACTTTGGCTTTACAACAAATACCATATAAATTGTCTTGTACAGTTGAGTGGAAAATTCATTTTGTTTCAGTCACTGCTGCCACTTTAACTTGTTGATAGCTTTACTCTGAGTTCTGCCCTGCTGCAAACTTAAGCTAGTCACTAAAACAATAAGACTCTGAAAAGAGCAGTATGGTATGATTAGTGCTTGCATGCTTCAATGTACTAGAATTGGGAAGATGTATAGATTCATATGTTGCCACTGCAGCCATTAGCAACATCTCAATATGTGCACTGTTGTGATTCGAACAAGGCTATATTTCATGGTCAGAGCTGGTCCTAGGATGTTTGACAGAGTAGGTGAAGTGGCATTTTGCCATACTGCCTGTAAATCTGTCCACGCACTGTTCTCCCCCCCCCCACTCTTCCCCTCCATAGCTGAAAGGAACGTATATGAGTCTTTTAAACGGATTCCCTTGCATTAACACAGGTCCTGTCCTGGAGAGGAAGAATTTTCAAAATAAATTGAGAGATCCTTTTACTTACACAAATCATCCTAGACTCTGGGCAAGTCACGTTACATCTCATCCTGTCAGGCCAGGCTTCTATGTTTCACAAAACATCCGTCAGGCTCTGTTCTGAATCGTACGGAAAGTGAGGTAAGGTGTAACTATTCCTTGAACATGTTTACATTGTGGTTGTTTGCAAAAATGTTAATTGTAAGGAAGTCTAAGGCAGGATTTATTTATTTAATTTATTTTTGTGGTTTTGGATGGCATTTAGAAGATCTGGAGGGGAGAGGAGAGCACTTTTCAAAGACATGTAGGGGAGCGCTGGCAACATAGATAAACTATATATTTGCGACAGGACTAACTTAAAAACAATGAAGACAAAATAAGTTCAATTAGGATACACAGTAGCAACATCAATGATAATATACATTTGCACATCATCAGGGTAAACGGCATCATCAAACATGGAATCAGAGTCGTTAAGAGTGTTAAAGGTGGCTGTGCCTTTGAAATTGAAGACCTTTTATTTTCTATTGGAAAGCTTCATAGGTGACATTGGTTGTTGTTGCATGGTTTGGAGGGGGTGAAGTTCCATAAGTTCGGTGAATTCACTGAGAAGGAGTGTTTGAGTATTCTTTTTTTGTTGAAGATTGGGGTTTGAAGAACATTGTCAGGGCTCCAAAGGGAATGGGATCCTCGTTCAATGGTGAATTTATAGACCAGATATTTTGGCTTCCTTGAGTGTAATGCTTTATGGACTGTACAGGCCAGCTTGAAAAGGCTCATAGCTTCAATGGGAAGCCATTTGACGGACACCAGTTCTGGTGTTACATGGTCAATTGTTTGGGTTGCCGAGACTAACCTTACAGTCAAAGGAAGGGCAGGGTTGTAAAAAAGCCAGATGAAGTGTGGGAGTACCTGCCAATAGGGTTCAATGTCTGAGTCAATCCTAGCTCACGCTAGTGACTGAACTACTTATTTCAAATCATCCCTGGTGATGATGAGTCAACCGATCTGCCTTTGAAATTAATTATGCATCTTTGACTAGGGAATTTAATTCAGGTTGGAGGTTCACTCTTTTGTCAATATAAATCCGAGAGACTTGGCACCGTTTGTCCCTAATGACAGTGGGTTTACCATTCAATGAGTTTGCATTGGAATCGGTAATTGAGGAAGGAAAATGAGGAGGGCCCATGTTTTTCCAGTTTTCAATATTGGATGCTGGAGAAACATCCAAGACATGCTGTACCACCCAAAAGTCGATGGAGATTGAAAGAAATACCCTGCACAGTGCAAAAGTTAAGAGCTAGAGAATGTATTGTCCAGACAAAGCAATATGCAAAGAAAATAAAAATGTGTTAACTTAAGGAATGAAAGTATTACCAAGTATACAAATTCTTACCCATGCACATGGTTTAATAGTGGGGGCCCATTAGGATTCCAGACAGAGGTTGGTTCTACTTCCTGGCTGAGCTCCTGTTTGCCTCAAAGGAATGCAGCAAAAAGATCAGGATGACTGCAGTACTGTAATAAATTAGCAAATTGCGAGACTTTGTGAATACGTTTCATCACTTCCCCATAACATCTGATCGTAACATTAAGAAATGTTGCAATTCGGTACAATGCTGCATAATGCTTCACCAGCAGTGGGATTGAAGAAAGTGAAAACAGCGTAGGCAACTGTCCTAGTATCTACATAATTGAACTGTTCTTGTTACCAGATTCAGTCATCTATTTAGGTCTCGCACCTGGCGACGCAGCACGAAGCATTGTCGCCAGCGAGATCTATTGTTGTCGACTTGCCTCGGAAGGGGGACAGGAGATGGGCACTGCAGGGCGAATGAAGGTCGTGAACACACCCATGAACACGCACTTAGCGTTATGTGCCCATGTTATGTCCCCCTTCCATCTTCGCAAGCCTCAAGCAACGTTACTTTCACTTTCCCTTCCCCCTCCCCCCTCGGCTCCACGGCCCGTTAACGCGCACCGAAGTGCTCCTTTCCGGCTATCACAGCACACCTTGACATCATTTACAAGTACCCACAACACCCCTGATCAGCAGCCACACCTCTGGGGGTTCTTACTTCCGAGTAATACAGGCGGCCCCCTCCCTGGGCTGCCTGAGCTGCGCAGCACCCATGAGTACGGCGAAGTCTGCATGCGACGCCACTGGGCACGAGCCACAGGCCACCCCGATGTGCACGCACACATGGCGCTCCCCCACTTTCCATTGTTTACTCTTTGTCCCGGCTGTCGGAGAAGACTGTGCTGGTTACAGCTGGAGGGTAGGGAAGAAAATAACGTCTCGCAGCCTCCTTCCCCATCTGTTACCAAAACCTACGGGCCTTGCTCGCTATGTCAGGCCAGCTCTGCTTCGACACCGGCTTTTCCAGTGAGGAGGTACTGAGCAGCCGATTCCTGCTCCACCGCGCCTGCAGGGACAGTGACCTCCGTGAGTTGTGATCCCTATTGCAGCTGCCGCGCGTCCACGAGGGCGCCGCCGACCTAGTTTTAAAAAGTGACAGGCTAAGGAATTTAAAGCCATAGTGCTAAGACTTGGCGAACCACCACCATCTAAAAACTCAAAATTAATAATATCTGAGTCCTATGAAACCAGCTCGCCGGTTTACACTAGGTCGGTCTGCCAATTAATTGAATGTGTTAGAAAGTTAAAAAAAAAGTACATTCTCCTAAAAGACTTATACTGGCAGCAGCAGCGCTAGGACTCAACCATGAGAGGCAGACCTCCAAACGCATGTCGCGTTTTGCCAGACTTTCCTATCTACAGCACTGTAAGGTTTTAGCTCATGGTTGACACTTTTCTTGGAGAAAAATATGCCATGACTCGGGAAAGCCCGACAGCTGGTACTTGAAGGAGCTGCGGCAAAAGATTCTATTAGCCTCTTTAATGCATTGGTGCTTAGGCCTCTGTTCATTTAAAAGTGCGCGTGAGGGCTTTATCAGCCGTCCCGTAATTTTCCGGTTTGCGACGAGGATGCCATATGCGTAAAACATCGAGAAGGGTTCTGTGTCAGTCGAGCGGGGCTTCCCGCCGGCCCCAGGACCCGTCCGTGCTCGGCGGTACCCCGGATATTAATGGCGCAGGTTTTAATTACACTGACGGGGCCTGACCATCGAAAGCCAACAGGGACCAAAGATTAATGGCTGCAGGAGGGCCAGCAAATGCGAGACCTATTGCATTGCAAATGCTTGTTTAAGTTTGCAGCCTCTAACGAGGATGTGACATACGGACTCTAACCTGTAATGATAGTCTGTGGCAAACTGAACAGTCTCTTAATTTCTGTAAAAGGGAGAAACAAAAAACAGAAACTAAATATGGTATGTTAATTAAAATTATTAGGGAACGAGTCTATTCTATTCTTGAGCCAAGCCAACTTGATAGAGTAAGGTGAAAGAAGGTATGTGTTTTGTCTTTATCTTAATTGATAATTGACTAGGATGTAAGATGAGTGTAGTATGGGTGTTGTATTGAAAGGTTTGTATCTTTAATAGTAGAGGTTACTTATGTCATTACATTGTCATTATGGTGGGGATTCTAGAATGTGGGGCTCACTGGGCACTTCTTGTCCAGCTCTTGTCTCAAGCCGTTGTGGGTCCTATACTTGGAAATAAACCTCCCTTTAAGAATTACCTCTACTTGTCTGCGTTCACATCTATAGCCGCATACCACATTTATTGGTGACGATTCTTCGACTGTAGTGGACGTGGACCCACCGACCACACGGATTGATCATATACCGTTTCTCCTTCGCTTGGGAAACGCTTCTGTATTTTTTTTTTTTAAATCAAGGATTTGACTTCGCTTGTCTCCATGTTCGGGTCAATTTTGCTGCTTTTAACTGTGGTGATTTCCGCAATATGGCGCAACTGTGAGTACTTATTTACCTGTTGCCTTTGCCTACGGCCACCTCTCTATGACCGTTAGAATTTGCCTTCACCTTGTTGCTGTTTGAACGGGGCTGGGAGTTCCTCTGCGCCCGCAGCCCATTCCAGTTCAAGTGGTAGTGAACGAGCGCCGCATCTGGCGAGTACCGCCTAAACCTCCCAGTTCTTCTGCGCTCACCAACTGTAGTTCCTGATGTCAGCGCTTGTGTTCCACGCTGCAGTGTGTGCACTACTTCCTCTCGAAAAGCATGCAGAGCACGTTTTCAGCTGCCATTTTACCAGCTAGGGCTGGTTCACTTACATCCCTGCAAACGTACAACATGTTCAGCTCCTGCATTTTGCTTGTTTCCGTGACAAGCACACGCTGTATGTTTACTGGGCTACCTCAGTCTACACATACAACCAGAACTTACACACTTCCTCTTGCTGCAATTACCAATGGATTTCTTGGTGACTTTTACTGATTTTTGATGTTTTTGTTTTCTTTGTATTAACTTCTTTTATTTACAGGGTAAAGGATCTTGCAACTGACTGGGAGTTATTGCTAATAAGAATAACGTCTTACAACCGCCACTTTTTTTCCAGAATCCTGGCAAACCCCTCAAGGCGTGGAACAAGTGGTATAGGGATTTTGAGAATTAGCTTAAGGCCATTAATGCTTCGAAATATTACCCCGTCTCGAAAGAAGGCCTTATTATTCAATCATTTAGGAACGGCTGGCCAACAAATCTTTGATAGTAGTCGGTAGTTCGATAGTTTGATAGTAGTCTGTAGTTCCTGCCCCGGCTGGTGATGAAACTTGGAAAGTGTTTTCAGAGGCTTTAGTACAAATGGGAAAGCAATATGTAGATTAACCGTCTGTAATGGTGGAGAGACATATTTTCTTCAAATGTAAACAAATGCAAGCAGAATCGATTGAAGATTATTTAGCAATTCTTAGGGTTTTAGCATCTGAGTGTGAATTTGGCACTAATTTGAACACATCCTTACGTGATCAATTAGTTTTAAATTGTTTTAATAAGAAAATTTAGGAGTGTATTGACATGTAAAAATCCATAGCAGAGGTTATGGATATAGCAGGAAGCATTGAACGTTTCGTTATTTCATCTAAGATTTTAACTGAGGGTGGTGCGTCCAGGCCTATGGAGGGCACCAGTGTAATGCATGTGGCCGCAGTTAACAATGTAATCCAGTCAGATGTGAATGCGGTTACAAATAAGATAAAATCAAGAAAAACTTTTGAAAGAAAATCTAACGCAGCTTGTTATAGATGTGGTTCAAAATATCATATGGGAAATAGCCACAGCTGTCCTGCACAAGGGAAATGGTGCAACAATTGCAAAATGATAGGGCATTTTTATATGGTGTGCAGATCCACAATGAATAAATGTAAAGTCAGTCAACTTAGTGTTGAGGATGAGTCCATTTCTGAAGCATTAAACAATGTGTAGTGAGGTTTGTTCTTTATTTATTTACTTTAGTCTTTCTTTTGTCTTCATTGGTCATGTTTGCATTCTTATTAGCTCATGAAACATTCTTAGCTCCTCGTGCACTGTTGTTGTGTAGAGTGTACCTTCAAACATGATTATGTTTGAAGGTGCATTCTCTCGTGGTGCTGTTCTCCCGTTAATCCAGACTGCTGTTGTAAACCATTCAAAGGGCTGGATTGGCTGGAGAACAGCAGCACTCCCGTGATATGCTGTACTGATGAAATAAATCTTCTTTATTGGATGCAACTTGACACTTGCTTCATTCCTTGCTTGGATCTGTTTATTGTGAAGCTGTACTCTACACAATGTATTGTTAACTGTTGAGGTTAGCAAAGGACCTAATTGTGAGGTACATATAGTTCAATTGAAATTGGTGTCATGGCTGATTCTGGCTAGCCCATTACAATATTGGCTGAGAATACGTTTGATAAATTTTGGTCCAGCACTTTGTTAAAACCCTACAGTTGTCAATCCTAAGGCATTTGCCGAGTATGACATTATAATAAAGGGTTACTTTTCTGATGTCATCAAATTCAAAGGAAGATAAATTTTCACTAAGGTATATGTTGCTCTCCATGTATGTGACAATTTAGGTTGGCAAGCTCAAGGACATCCTGAACCAGTGGTTTTGGGTGATTTGCCTGTTTAATTGATTGAGCAACATTTTGAACATGATTAAAAGCTGCACGATCTGTTCACCAAATTTGCTGGTGTCTTCAGCAATGAAGTTGGGGTAGTTAAAGGTTTCCAGAACACTATAAAGCTCAAAAGTGGTGCCATTCCAGTTGCACAAAAAGTCAGACCAGTACCCCTGTCTGTTAGGCAAGATCGTAAAAAGTTATTACATCAGAAGTGTTCTCAAGGGATAATAACACCTTTGGAGTTTTCTGAATGGGTTTCCGCTGCTGTTGTCACATACAAATGTTCACGGGACAGACTCCTATGTGCGGATTTAAGAGTTTTGAATCCTAGCATTGTGGTGGATTGTCACCCTCTTCCCAGAATTCATGAGATGTTGGCTAAGTTAGGGGGGGGAGTACGTTTTTCCTCACTGTAGATCTGAGGTCAGCATACCACCATATTCCCCAGTAAGCTGATTTGTAGCATTTAACATGCTACACAGTTTTTTGTGTACATGTACAAAACATTTCCCTTTGGGTTGGCATAGTCTGCCAGCGTTTTCCAAAGACTTATGGATCAAATGTTTGGTTGTGAAGTTGGTATCCAACCTTTTTCGGATTATGTACTCATTCACTCAGACTCTTTAGACCAACATTATCTTCTCCTCGAGAAAGTGTTAAATAAATTTGAAATGCATGGTATGACAGTCAATGTGGGTAAATGTAGATTTGTCACACAAAGGTTGGATTATCTTGCTCACAATATCCTAGGTGAAAGTATTAAGTCAAAATCTTCTTTATTTGATGCTATTAATGATGCACCTGTCCCATCTGACAAGGACTCTTTAAGGGCATTTCTTGGCCTAAGTGAGTATTATGCCAGATTTGTACAGGGCTATGCTGTAATTGTACAGCCACTTAGGAATTTGTTAAAAAAAGAATGTCAAATATGTGTGGTCTGAAGAAACTCAAAATGCTTTTGTGTCTATTAAAATGTGATAATGAAAGCACCTGCCATCATACCTTTCACCTACGGTGAAGGAAGCATTATCACTGTTGATGCCAGTGCTAAAGGGCTGGTGGCAGTGTTGAGTCAAAGTGTGACGGGGCAAGACTGGAATATAGTGTTTGCCCTAAGAACGCTTACTGAAGCTGAGAAGAACTACAGTACTATGGAAAGGGAGGCATTACCGTGTTCTTGGGCCATAGACGAATTTAAAATGTATATTTGGAGCACAAGGTTCCAGCTATACACCGACCACAAACCGCTGATTTACATGTTGGAGGATAATTGTTCCAACAAAGCTTTTTCGAGACTTACCAGATTACCGGCAAGGTTACAGAAATTATATTTTGACATCAAGTGTTTACCAGCTGGAAAGAATGTGCGGGCTGACTTCCTGTCACGTTTACCTGTGGAGTGTTGAGATTACTTCGATGTGGGGAGAAATGATGATGAGTGTGTGTTTACGGTGAGGATGTCATGCAAGACTCTAAAATTACTCAGGAAGAATGGTTTGAGAATTGTGATAAGGATGAGTGTTTGAAGAATGTGAAGAAGTGTTTAGTTAAAGGTTGGCCTTGTGATAGGAGCATGTTAGGGAAGGAAAGATTTTTTTCCCAAGTGGCACCCAAATTGTCTATTGCTAATGATGTCTTGGTGAGGCAAGACAGGTTTGTACCTCCCATTGAGTTGAGAGGAAAAATAATATCCTTAGCTCATGAAGGACACTTGGGTAGAACTGCCACTGTTAGGAAGACCAAATAAATATATTGGTGGCCTGGGATGGATGGTCAGGTTAAGCTTTTTGTAGAGAGGTGTGTTAGAGTGCCTATGTTCTGACAGTCATTGGAAGAATTCCACTGCACCCCTGTGTCCTGTTGAATGGCCTAATGGTGCATGGGAAGATTTAGGTTTGGAATTTGCTGGACCATTTAATGCTTTTGGAGGAGACAAGAGATTTCTCATTGTGGCCATTGATTATTTTTCAAAATGGTTGTATTTTGCCTTTGCTAAAAACACAGATTCCAGTTTTTTTTTTTAAAATTTTTTTTTTAAAGATCTTTATTGTCAAGATGGCATATTATACAATCATATAAACATACATAGATCTCGTTCATGTAGCATTGGCATTTTCAATCAAGAGAATTGGAGAAACAAAAACATGTCGTGATCCAACAACTTACGGTTGCTACCTTGATTTGTGCATGGAGCATTCTTAAGATTCCGCGAAATACAGGTTTCAAGTCATACCTTCATAACAGTTCCTCACGGCAATCCTTACGTTTCTTACTCGTGGTAGGTTTACCCGCTCCTAACAGGTCAATTTTAAGCATAACAAAAACAATTAACCCAACTAAGGTCATCATATGGCAAGAGGTAATTCCGGATACGGTCAGTAGTCGGCCACTCCACACATGCATTACTAGTCCCAAGATAGCTTTGCCACCCCGCACCCTCTCAGCCCTCCCCAGTTCTCAGTGTGTGGACTCAGTCCATCTAGTCGTCATCCTCCTCAGACTCTGAATCCTGGCCCTCCGGCAATGGTGTACACGGTTCCCCCCTATATTTGTTCCACGGCGACCATACCTTATTCCACTTACGGGGGCAAGCTCTCATCAGATATACTGCCCTTTCTGTTACCATTAAAAGGTCCATGTTCCTGATCCACCCAGCCACTGTAGGCAGGTCCGGGGCACCCCATTTTTGCGCTATATCTCGTTTGGCCACCGTTACAGCCAACGTCACCCACAATTGCCCATACCGGTCCAGGTCAGTAGGTTCCCAAACGTTTAACAGGCACAGACGGGGTTCTGGCAGGACTGACACTTCCATGGCCTGGGAGACAGTACGCAAAATCTGCCTCCATACTTCCTGGATTCGTGGGCAATCCCACAGGGTGTGGAGCAGAGTACCCTCCTCCCCGCAGCCCCTGAGGCAGTATGGGTGTGGCGCCCGCTGTATTTTATGTAGGAGTGGTCTAGTGTAATAAGTGCGGTGTAGAATCTTGAGTTGTACTAAGCGGAACCTGGCCGATATGCCTACCTCCCGGGGTGATGCAAGCGCTTCGTTCCATTCCGTCTCGTCCATTTCGCCCAGCTCCCCAACCCATTTCTCTTTGAGCTTCTGTGTGGGGTCCGGTAAGTTGTTAACTAGTTTTTTATATGTGAGAGAGGTAGCCTTTTGTTCCATAAATTCTGTCAGTAGCCTGTCCTCCAGCGGTGATGAGTCTGGGAGTGTGGTGTCAGGTGGAATTGCCCGTAGAAGGGCGTGTCTGATCTGATCATACCTGAATGTCTCCGTGGGGCCCAGTCCATATTGCTGTTGGAGTTGGGAAAACGCAAGCACTGTGCCCCCCTCCCAAAGGTCTCCTACCACTGAGATCCCTATGTTGTCCCACTGTGTGAATCCCTTACATGACCTCAAGTTTCCCAGCGCCTTAGTGTCCCACAACGGTGTTGACCTGGTAATTCTTCCCTTCCACCCCAGACGTGATTGTGCTGTGTGTCATAGTGTTGCTGTGTGAAACGTCGGGCCTAGTAGGGTCTTAACTTGCGAGTAGTTGTATAACACCGCGAGCATGCCTTCTGTTCCCAGCTGAGACCAGTCTGCCTTATATGCGGGATCGTCCCGCGGAGTGTGGATCCAGTGGTTAATTATTTTAAGCTGGGATGCCCAATAATATAATTGAAGATTGGGTAACGCAATCCCCCCCTCATACCAGCTCTTCACCAGTTTATCCTGTGCTATCCGCGCTGGGCCATTACTCCACAACAAGCCAGATACCAGTGCAGCGATTTGCCTAAAGTAGCGTGGGTCCACGATATAGGGGGAATTCTCAAGCACATACAGAAACCTCGGGAGAGCCATCATTTTATACAGTGCTGCCCGTCCAAGGAGGGTCAGTGGCAGTGTAGCCCAGAATTTAACGTCCGCACGTAAGCGAACTAGAGGCGGTAGCAAGTTCTCTGTATAAAATCCCTTAGCATCAGTAGTAACGAAGATTCCCAGGTACTTAAAAGAGGTGGACGTTATTTTTAGGGGACAGTCGTCTTGCAACAACGGGGCTGGGCCCTGGAGCACGTATATGATGGATTTGGACCAATTCAGGGTGTAGCCCGACGCCCTGCCATGCTCATCGCACATTGCCAATAGTGCAGGGACTCCTTCGGCGGGATTGACCATGTAAATTAGCATGTCGTCTGCATACAAGGAGACTTTATCCTCCCATCCTCCTTCCCAGGAGATGCCCCGGAACAGTGGCGTCGCTCTGAGCAGGATTGCCAAGGGTTCCAGCACTAGTGCAAAGAGAAGGGGCGATAGCGGGCACCCTTGTCTAGTTCCCCGCCCCAGTGGGAATGGCGGTGAGATGTGACCATTCGCAACCACCTGCGCGACTGGTGACGTGTACAGTAGCCGTACCCATGCAAGATATTTTGGGCCGAAGCCCATTCGGGTCAGTACAGCGAACAAGTATTCCCATTCAACCAGGTCGAACGCCATCCTAGCATCCAGGGATATTATCACTGCCTGGTCCGTAAGAAGATGTGCCCGCGCCATCACCCCATGCAGTCTTCGTAGGTTCAACGCCGTGCTACGGTGCGGCATGAAACCCGACTGGTCTGGGTGTATCAAGGTGTGTAGGTGTTGAGTCAGGCGACTGGCTAGGAGTTTCGCTAATATCTTCGCTTCAATGTTGAGTAGGGAAATGGGTCGGTATGAGCTACAATCAGTTGGTGGCTTGGCTGGTTTGGGAATGGCCACGATCGTGGCTGTGCGCTGGTCGAGTGGGAGCATTGCCTTCTCTACGCTTTCAGTGTACATATCCAACAGGGGTCTTGCCAGCACTGAGGCCGTCGCTTTATACCACTCTACAGGTATGCCGTTGGGTCCCAGCGCTTTGCCTGATTGTAATGCCTGTATTGCCAAGTGGATCTCGTCCTCAGTCAGGTCTGCGTCTAGTTCTTGCTGCGTTTCGTTGGACACAGATTCCAGTTTTGTCATTTCCTTTTTGGAGCGCCTATTTTAAATTGAAGGAACCACTAATTTAATTGCATCACAAGGTCTGGAGTTATGATATTACTCCTCATAGCACTACCAATGTTTCCCCCTATGTACTTTTAAGAGGGAGGAACCCCAGCTCCAGGTTGAATCTGGAGTGGTTATTGGGCAGAGTCCGGCAATCCCATGACCTTGATTTAGATAAAGTGCGGGAGCATGTGAAAATGAAACAAGCTAATTACAAACATGATTATGACAAGCATAAGCATGTGGAAGAGAAAGAATTGGTTCCTGGTGACTGGGTCCTAATTATAATAACAATTTAAGTTAGTAAAGGTCAATCCAAATTTTCAGTTCCGGTTAAGGTGATGAGAGTTTCTAGGATGGCAATTATATTGCTAGACAGAGGGTGGTGGAACAGGAATGCTCTGGTCAAATTAAGTAAAGAACAGGCTGCCATAATCGGTGAAAGAGTGAAGAGTCATGCTGACACATGAAAGAGTGGGTTTGCAAGTGATGATTGGTATATGATGTAGGGGAGTCAACTCCTGTTGCTCCAACCAATGCAGAAAATACGCCAATGGGAACTCTTGGGTGTGCAGATGCTAATATATGAGATTGCATATTTGGGTTGTCCAACTCGGGTGTGCAAAGTGGGAGGTGTGGTGTCTGAAGAGGGGATGGAAATGGGCCCTTCTTGTCTAGCTCTTGTCTCATGAGCTGGACAAGAAGTGCCCTTCGAGCCCCACATTCTAGAATCCCCACCACAATGATATAGTAATGACCTAGGTAAACTCTTCTATTAAAGATACATACCTCTTAATACAACACCCATACTACAAGAGGCAGCAACTAATTCCTAGAATTTTCAAGGCATACAGACCTACATTCATTAATGAATCCAACATAGACATGCCTTAGGTCAGTGGTTCTGAGCCTGTGGACTGGGGCCTCCTGGGGAACTGCGAAACCTCTTCAGGGGTTCTGCAACTGCTTATGAAGTTGCATATTATTAACATACTAATAGTTTATGTAATTAAAGAAGCAAAATGTAATGCTTGCTTCTGCAATTTTGTGTATTGTGCTGAGGTTCAAATCAATGAAATTGCTCAAGCTGGACACCCCAGCTTCCAGTAATGACTAAATGGGTTACACAGATTCCAATAATGATTCATTGGCGCTCCTTGTGGGTGTCCACAGAAGTCAAAAGGAAAAGAACCACTGCCTTAGATAATCGCCCCACACTTGTGTTAACAGGTTATCTCCTGGCAATATCATTTCTTTAGGAAGAAATTGTATCATTCCAAGATGTTCAGCCTGGATCCTACAAGCCCTTTTCTAATCAATTGGACATCAAGCACCAGGACCTAACTCATTAGACTAAACTCAAATTTGGTCTTATTGGCATGTGGTAGGAAAACACTTTTTTGCTCTGTGAAGCCCAACCATCCTGCCACTGTCAGAATAAGCATCCTGCCCATGCAACAAAAACGTGTTTTTATTTTCTTTGTTTATTACGTTGCGTAAGAATAAATTGAATAATAGAAACCCCTTTAATTTGCAGTGCTTGGAAACAACTGAAATAAAACACAAAAATTATTATTATTAATATCATTATTATTATTATTAGTAATAGTATTGAAAGGTTCAACATTAGGAAATACAATAGCACAATGAAATGTCTACACAAACGATGATCCTAAATCACGAACTAGGTTAAACATACAAAGCAAGATATGCATGTATTTTTATGCCCAACCCTGATATATTCCATGATGTGGGTTGAATCGTTTGATAAATTTAGGCCGGCAGAGATCATTGGAAAAGTTCACTGGTCCAGCCAACTCCATGTCACAAAAATTCCAGCAAGAACAATTGCTTTGACTATTCCCTCCCCTGCCCGTGTCATAATCCATGCCCCCAGCAGTGCAAGTGAAAGCAATCAGTCTCTGGCCCATTAACAATACCCATCTGCCAAAATCTTTAGTCTTCATTTAACTGAACCTTGGGGTAAGTATCAAATATGATATTTATCTGGTTCTGCTTATGAGACTAATAGACAATTAGGGTTTTTTCAAAATATTGTCTTGCATGTTTCCAAAGGTCTGATGCGTACCATACAGCAAAAGGTTGCCTAATGCTGGATTCTATTGAGTTGGAGTCAATATTTATCTTTACGTTGCTAAAGCATCCAGTTCTAGGCCTCATTTTCCACAGTTGAGGTAACAGCTTGAAGTGCAAGTGTCATTACCCTACAATTAAAAACTGCTGCAGAGATTGTTTTGTAAAAGCTGTCATTTTCATTGTGCACATGTATAGTATTTTTAGTCTGTAATAATGTAGAATGCTGCCCTCTTATAAAAGAAGCCAGCACGTTCTACACTTGGCTGTGCTTCCACGAGAATTTGTCTTATTGTTTCCAGCACACTCCATAATCATGGGAATATCTTTGCATGTATCCACTGGTGTATTGCTTCATAAAGGGCACCACACTTTGTCTTCTAGAAGATGACACTGATCTTCCATGCATGAATGTTACCAAGCACATTTGGCATTTTAACAAAACATGGCTCAATTATGAGCCCTGAAGTAACTTCAGCCAGGGGCAGCTCTAGGCTCATGGCGGCCCTGGGCAGGGAGCGTAGGTAGGGGGTCCCGGAAGAGGAGGTCCGGGCGGGGCGAACCCGTCCGGAGCTCAGAAAGGTGTTTTAATAGGGGCGTGGCGGCCTCTGGGGTTTGGCGGCCCTGTGCAGGTGCACAGCTTGCACATGCCTAAGGCCGCCCCTGCTTCAGCCTAACCTTTGATGTATAAAATGGTTGTATTTCAGATTCTCTAGCTACCATCAATTTTGTCCTATTAGCAGATATATCCATTAATGCCAATTTGTTCATGATATTTGCTACCATTTTGCTAAATATGATCTGTCGTAGGCTAGCATTTAATCAAATTCAACAATATATTAGTTTAGAAGTCTTGTGTGAGAGTTGAGTTGGGGGATGTGCTGCAAGAAACACCTATATCTGTCCAGTCTCTGGCAGGGCCGATCATCCAGCCCACATGAGCCCTTAATTAGGTACAATATGAGTAAGGTTATGTGTGACCCTTGTTCTTTTTTTCAGCATCACAGGTAGGCATACATTCACCGCCTGAGGCCTGGAGGAATCTACCATGTCCTACAGAAATCTTTGCCATGCAACAGGATGGGACCTCCAAGACTTGCAAAAGCCACACCTGTTTCTGCATATTCAACATCCCCTAATTTGCCACAACCCTTCCAGTTCTGTTAAGTCCTCTAAAGATTGAGTACTTTCTGATCCAACAGGCTAATGTTCAATGGACAGTGTACATAGGAATAAGGAGACAGGACAGTCCTTTATTGTCCCTCTTCCAAGTACAAAGTTATAGGGTTATATCTCACTGACCATGACTGAGCTGTAGGGATCATATGTAACAATTTGACCAAAACACCAAATTCCGGTCCATTTTTTTAAGTGTTGCCAAGAAAAACTCCATTTAATGAAATTAAAAATATTGTGTGGCCTAAGGCAGACTCACAAATGGCTCCTCAGTCCCTCTTGCTACAGTGCCTTTTGTCACCATCCTTTTAATTAGGCCTTGGCAGTGTCAGTCCTCATAGTGTTTCTCAATTGGAACAGGAGTTTAGCCCCAGTACAATGCTCAAGTGAAAATCAATCTGGTGAACAAGTTGTGCTGTGGCAGACAATCTCGATGCCAACAGTGTCCTGTAACATGGGCAGCATATATTTCCCAAATATAGACCAGGGGGCCTTTTGAGCTACACTATCTGGGGTTCATGGACGCCATGGAGACTACAATTGGGTACCTGACTTGCAGCTGGACTGGTCCCGCCCACCCCACAAATGCCCAGATGAAGTGTTTTGCGGAGTGGGTCTGCAAGTTGACATGTGGAGGTCCCTGCACCCCCACTCATTCTACTCTGCAGTACATGCCCTTTAAATAGTCTGCCACGCTTCCCAGGATGCTACTGCATGGCTGATCTTTGGAATTGGCCTGACCACGCTATGACCCCGGCAGGCAACCTCTTGGCAGATGGTCCCCTCCTCTCCTTTGACCACCTTATTATTGATCACGCTCCCTCCAGAAGACAATACCTGTCATACGAACAGGTGCGATACACGTGCTGAACCCTTTGGTTCACACAGGATGATGAACACCAACCCCACTTCGTAATACAGGTACTATTGTATGAGGGGATGGGTCGACACCTGATAACATGGATACACATAGCCGTAAGGGAACATACAGGGATCCCACTGGCGGCACTGAGGGGCAATGGGAAGACGAGTTTGGATAGGGGCTTCACGCTGCTGAGTGCGATCATGCATTCAAATTCCCTCAAAAGGTGTGTTGAAACACCTGCTTTAAGAGCATACTGTTCACAATTTTACAGAGGGCCTACATGACACCAGAGCAGCTCAATCACTATTTCTCTAAGATCTCCGAAGCCTATGTCAACTCTATTTTGTCAGGTTACTTGGAGGACAATAACATACTGGATTATTCCCAGTGCGGGTTTTACCCGGGTCTGAGCACAGAGTCTGCCCTCCTAGCTGCGACCGAAAAACTAAGAGCAGCACTGGAGGAGGGACGCACTTCGGCACTAATCCTATTAGATCTTAGTGCCGCATTTGATACGGTCTCCCACCAGATTTTGATATAGAGGCTGGCATAATGGCTTGCGCCCTGGATTGGTTTATTTCCCTTCTTTCGGAGAGATCCTTTCTGGTGTCGGCCCCTCCCTTCGCCTCCAGACCCCATTCTATCAAACAAGAGTGCCACAGGGCTCGGCGTTGAGTCCAACCCTTTTCAACCTGTATGTTCAGCCCCTAGCTGAGGTAGCCAAGAGGAGAGGGTTGACTATACTGTCATATGCCAATGACACACAACTAGTTGTCGTCCTCTCTGATGACTGTCTGAACAATGCTGAAAAATTCCCGAGTGGTCTAGCGTACATCGCTGGTTGGATGACGGCCAACTGTCTCCAGCTCAATGCCAGCAAGTCTGAGGTCCTGCTGGTTGGGATAGATCGGGAGCTGTAGAGTGAACAGTGGTGGCCCACCACCCTGGGCCACGCACCCACCCCTAAAGAGGTGGTAAAGAACCTTGGGGTCCGGGTGGATTCGACCTTGAGTTTTCAAACCCAGACTAAGAAGGTAGCGGCGACATGCTTTGGCATTCTGCGCGGGCTTAAACCCCTGCTGGGTTTCTTCGACCCTTCCATCCGACAGATGATTGTCCAGGCATGCGTGCTGTTGTGACTGGACTATGCCAGCTCGCTATAATTGGGGGCCAACAAGACGGAGATTGTGAGACTGCAGAGAGTCCAAAATGTGGCTGCCAGAACTCTTCTAGACCTGCCTCGTTGCTGCTCCACCTCCACTGCAATTCGTCAGCTTCACTGGCTGCCAGTGGTAAAACGGGTGAAGTTTAAGTCTCTCTGTTTTGTGTCTTGAATTCCCCAGCTCCTGGCATTCTGGCTGACCTGCTCTCCGCCTACGCCCCCTCCCATCACCTTTGTTCAGCAGGTCAATACCTTGCAGCTGTTCCCCGGGTTAGGAGGGCCAGCGCCGATGGACGCTCTTTTTGCATCCTAGCAGCAAAGCTGTGGAATGCTCTGCCTGTCTACATCCGGAGTATGGACAACTACCTGACCTTCCGGAAGGCCCTGAAAACTCATCTTTTCCCAGCCCTCTAGGTGTGATAGTTTCTCTGGCCTTTCTTTCTGCTTGTTTTGATGGACTCTTTGCTGTTAGTTGCTTTCTTTGCTCTTAGCACCGGGACGCCCCTTTGCTAGGGCAGCTGCTGCGCTTTATAAATCAGCTTAACCTAACCTACTGCACACCTTGGCTCCCCCCACAGCAGAGTGCCATCCGCAGATCTTCCGCATACACTATGGTCGTGCCCGACCCTCACCGCATATTGGGAATCAATACATAACACACCCCAGGAGGTCACAGACCTCACCATGATTTACACATTGGAAGCCTGCGCACTAGGCATTTTCAAGCGTAGGGACTGTACTGAGGTGAGAGCATGCTTTGCTGACCTTGCTCTCCTACTTGCCAAATGAACTCTCACCCTACAGTGGAGAGCAATTCAAGCCTTAATGGTGACTGCCTGTCATGGATCTCTGCAGAGCTGTGGGTAGGACAGAGGGGGCAGCCTTTCACTACAAGGACGCCCGACATCTCTGCAAGCGGCCAGTTCTTTAGCATGGGACACTCTTCTAGACCACTTTATGGAATTCACCCGGAATGTTGACCTACCACTGTAACCCCTGACCTGCAAGCCCCCACTAGCAATCTTCCATATTGGACTGTATCCTATAGGCTTTCACCAGCAGTGTAGGCCTAGCTCATTGCCACCAGGGGCAGCGGAGATCCCACTGTCTCCCGTGTTCACCCTTTGGTACCATTCCGTGTTCACCCTTTGGTACCAGCTATTGCGTAGTTGCTTGCCTACACCAACTTACCCCAATGTCCCTCGCATACATTACTTCTGTTTCCACCTCTGTGTCCGGAGTGCCATCTCCCTTTCCCTGTTTGAGTACAACCCTCCAGTTAACCAGCCTGAGTCAATATCTTGTGCTCGCTCTCTGCAGTCTACCCTTGACACTCTCAAGGGGGGCAAGCCGTGCTCAATAAATACAGCTTATCTGGTTGATTGGTATTGATCTACTTAATGACTGTATTATTTTACCTATTGTCATACATCTCCAACATTAATATATGGCTGTAAATAGTATTGCTCAGCTCAGCACATTTGCATATGATACTGTAGTTTTTAACTAAAAACTTTCAATAAAAACTTTTTAAAAAACAGTGTCCTGTAACATGGGTGCAAACATGGTTAATTTAGTTCAAGAGTGAACATGTAGGCACAATCCATTAGATTCTGAAGACAGGCTGATGCAACTGACTATAAATCAGCCTCAAGTGTTAACAGTGGGGTTAACGGGAAAACCTTTAGAGGTTAATTGCACAGTTTAGACTGGATGTGCACCTATTCCATCCCTATAAGGATTGCTTCCATGGGAAGAAAAAAACTGAGGAGGTATCAGTGATAAAGACACTGTGAGACAATCTGAGTGTGAACTATTTTTGCAGGAGAGACATAATATCAGTTAGGATCTTCCCAGGCAATCACTTCTGTAACAGGTACCGTGTACAATAGAGTTTTACTACTGCAGCATTTTAGGATAGGATTTGCATTATTAAAACAGTCACAGAATCAAGGATTGATATTTCAGTGAGGACAACTTGCATTTCCCCAATGCTTCAGTCCTCCAGAAAAATATAAGCAAGGTTTGGAAATGTCTGCAGCCATGACACAGGCCCTCATCACCAGCCAAATGGACTACAGCAAGGCCTTCTATGTAGGAATCGCCACACACCACCTACTGAGACTTCAGACCTTACAGAATGCCTTCCAAGATGAACTTACTTCAGCTTCTACCTCATGCAACTCCACTGGCTCCTCTTACAGAAGAAATACCAATTCAAGCTGCTAACCCACGCACACAAGGCACTACACAACCTAGGACCCGACTATATTAACCATCACCTGAACTTCCACCAACGGTCAAGAAGACTACACAACGCCTTCCTTTCATTTGTCCATACTCTCTGCATCTACCGAAGAAGTGGAGGACGCTCCTTCTCACACATCGCAGCAAAGACCTGGCACAGCCTTCCGGCCCTCACAACTCCAGACCATCACCTCACTTTCGGAATTCCGAATGGCCTTCAAGACCTGGCTGTTCGAATAAGCCCACAGGACCTGCAAAAGTCTTGATACCTATTGGGTAAATTAGTCACACTTTATAAATCCTGATTGATTGATCCTGATTGATTCTGCGTGAAGCCTCGGAGAGCTCCAAAAGCTCTAGCATGGCTGTTCTTGTTATTGTGTTCCTAGCTACTAATCTGCTGGAGACCCAACAATTATGGGGTGGAAAGGAAGAGGGGATTGTAGGGTCAGGATTTGCCTGACTTCCTACCCATAAATGACCTATGTCATCTGCTACAAGGTTGATGTGGCAGTACGATTAGCTGGACATAAAGTCATCCAGACGTTGATGAGAGAGTGTGGGCTTATAACATTTGTCCAGGTTAATCTTTGCTGAACACTCATCTGATATCCAGAAAATCAGAGGGGTGTATGTGTAACAAATGATATGGTCAAGCAGATTACGTTAATTATTGTGACCTTCTATATGCTTGTTATGCGTTACCAGGTCTGTGGTGCCTTCCGTCAAGATTAGGCTTTCCTCAAGAGTAGTGCCATCCCAATGGTTCATGTGGCAACACAGACATTCTTTGTTTATTTTCCATTATGTTGAATCCCCCAGTTGAGACCCTCTGCTTAGTGAATAACCTTTCCCCAGTTTCATGTGGTGAACTCCTCAAGGATTCTGGTGACTTTCCCTCCCTTGGGGTTGCCTGAAGACTTGGCAAGAATTTGTCTTAACGCCCCTGCCAGTATGCATTTGATCTTGCTGGCCTATTTTCAAAGTCCTGCGCAAGTTCAACAAGACAAGAGAATCCTGTAAGATCAGGTGATCATTTTGGGTATGAGTATATATAAACCACACTCAAAGAATTTACCAAATGCTTAGCTTTCCTAGGTTTCTTTGAGAAACCTCTGCACTAGCTCACACTAAGGACTTCGCTTTCTTACCTGTTTCTGGTTCTCAATCCACTTCGACTACAGCAGATGGTGTCCAGTGATGGCTTATTGTTCTGTACTCCTCGATCCTCTCCTGATCCAGTGGTGAGTGTTCCACAAAAATACTTAAGTGGACAGAAAACACCTTCAGGCTTTATAGAGGCTAATTCATTTATATATACCCAGATTTGTTCGGCTGTTCACATAAGTCTTTATAAAAAATAAAACAAATTATCTTTCCCAAGGATGTTTTCAGTCCTCTGATCCCCTTCCCTTTGGCCGTACCTTGTGTAAACTTGATGTTTTCCTGGGCATCAAGAATGAGCTTGCCTCTCTGGAGAGCAGATAAGTGGTTAAAATGAATTCGTTTTTTTTCCCTCATGTCTCTCTTGCCTTTCTTTTTTTTTGTTTTTTCTTACTTTTAATCCTTTCTAAACTAAATCAGGTTCCATATTCTTCTCCCTATGTCTCTCTATATTGCTGTCCTTTAATCATGATTTTAGTTTGTATAGGGCTTCTCCCCATGACATTCATTCCTAATTTTAAGGCTTTGGTTAGAAAACTTTAAAAAACTTCACTCCTTTTATCCAGTTCTTTTCAATTAATTGCCTTGTTCATTCCATCCTCAGACCACAAATAGTGCTTTCCTGACTCCTAAAGGAACCCAGATAACCACTAGTCATAGTTATCAGTTGTGTTCCTGCTGTCTCCTGGTCTTCTGTTTCTGCTGATATCCAAGTATGGTTCCTTCCACCTATATCCCTTCATTAGGTTGATCTCCTTCCAGAGGCTCCTCATCGGCCTCCTCTTCCTTTGGCTTGATCTTCTTTGCTGCTTTTCTTTTGAATTGCACATTGTTATCCTCTGATGTCTCCTTTTACATTTTCTTTATTCTTTTCCTTTTCTGGTTGGTCCTCCACCTTCTTCAGGGTTTTTGTTTCTCTTTGAGATCAGCGTCAATGGTAGGGACAGTATCTCTGGTTCATGGTACATATTCCACGGACATACCCCCTTTGCTTTTACTTCTTAGGTGAAATATTTAATGGGCACTTGCATAGGAAGTCTGTATTGTTCTGTACAGTTACAGCTCAATGGAGAGTTTTAAAATAGTAGAGATGGATTGAGAGGAACCATCTCACTATTCATGAATTGTGACTTTTATTCTGGGGTAACCACAGCAGTAAGGAATGATAATTTTTATAAAATGCATGGCCTCAAAGAGTTGCTACTTCTCATTAACATGCTAGCCACTCTTTGATGACTAGCCATTTATTCTTTATAGCATAACACCTCGGGGCACATTTAACGCAACACCGCGCAGCAGGGAAACTTGCTCAGCTGTGAGCTCTCTAGCGCCAATGCAGGCACCATCCCTCCATAGTGTAAGGGTATGGTGGTTTAGTGGACTAATGCATCCACTGCAGGACTTGTGTTCAACCTCATGGTCTCTGGGTTAGTGTTTTTTACTGAGGTAAGTGCTGGTGATCAGGACAGTGTCTCTTGCGTAAGGTAAGTATTCCCCTGATGAACACCTTGCTCTGCAAAAGAAAAAGAACGTATAAGACCAAGGTCAGTGCACAACTTGCATAGCATGTTAACCATGCAAGAGAAAAGAGGCAAGAACACCATTTATTCTGCTTCAGTGGAGCATTGCATAGTTGAATAGAATTCTGCCCAACAGTATTGATTGCACTCCAAAGGTAGAACATCGTGCTTAACAATGTTGTGAAATTGACCACGGCTGCTCCAGACAGGGCAGAATGGTTGGTCAGCGTTAAAAGGCATATTTAAATATTGAAACACTATGGAAGGAACCTGGTTTGAACAAGAGGGAGGTAACTTCAGCACTTTCACTAGTGATTTCCATTTTTTGGGAGGTAAGTATGTTCAGGCCTAGAAGCCATGTGACGTAGAAATTAGTGTGTAGTCAGCATGTCATTTTCAAATCAAAGTACAGTCAGTTTCACAGAGCTATTGCTTAGATAAATACTTTAACTGTTACAGCTGAGCATAGAGACCCGAATGACAAGTTGCTCAACATAGCTCTTCTCTTGTGGTTATCCAGTGCATTCTGTATATGTCCTTGACTAGCAGAGGTCAGCTTTTGGAGTCCTATGCCTTTTCCTTTCTCCCATACCTCTTTTACATGCTTGTACTGCTGGCTCATATATCTATGCATGTGGGGTCACTGATCAAGGTAGCTGGAGATAGAGTGGAGCACCGCTCCAATGCATGGGGTTGGTGCATCCTACATAATTTAACGTGCAATTATAAAGTGCATATTCACTCTGAAGGTATCTTTGTGATGGATAACAAATATATATTGTTACTTTCAATGGTATTCATTGTATTCATCACAGAAGGATCAAAGACTGAATGCACTCGGGAATCAACACTGTGACCATGATGGCAAACACAGATCCCTGCAGTGAGTGCATTAGTGCACTGAGCCACTAGGCCTGAATGGATTTTGGCACCTGTTCCCTTGGCTCTATTGGAATAGTTCTTGGCTGACATCACTAAAGTTGCCATCTGCATGGATCAGTGAAATCTCCAGTTCCTATGACTGGTACCACCCCATATGATTCATCTAAAGCTGCATTTCTCCTTTCATACTCGGTGTGCAAGGCGGCCACATGGTTACTATCCAAGAGGGAAAAGAGCGACCCAGTCTTTTACAATTCGGTGGCCGACAAATAGGCTATGGAAAAACTGTTTGATAACACATACTTAAATGAAAACAATTGTTGAAGAGCTGCTCAGTCTAATGCAGGGAAATAAGGATATCTTGTCATCCCTGTCAACGTTTAAAAGAATTGGTGGCTGATTTTAATTTGCATCATGGTACAAGATCATCACTGGTTTTTTGGGGGCTCCAAGATTAGCTAAAATATGTTTTAGCTCAGATTGCTGATCTTCTTGATTTGAGTTCAGGCGTAATCAGTTTAGTCATCAAACATGACTGTAGACTGGGTGATCGGAAAGGGGAGAAGAAAAAGGGTTGCACTAAGCTGGATGTAGTATGTCCTGAGAAATAGGAATATGAATCCTGGAATTCTGATGGCTCAGAATCAATGGAGATTGGATTGGCGGATATGTGATCCTCTTTCCAAGAAGGAAAAGAGATGTTTGAATCTTTGTCTGTATTGTGAGAAAGGAGGTAATTTCCTGAAGGATTGTCAGGCTAAGCCAAAAACTTGTCGAGCGTGGGCTCCAAGGCACAGGAATCAGTAATGGAGTCACAGGAAAATGAGATGCCCATCACTAACTGTGACTGAGCTTATGGATAAAGGTCTCATTCTGACTTACATACATTATCAAAGACCTTGGCTGTGCTACATTAACATCTGAATTTTTACAGTATCCATTTTATTCACCCCACAGTGCGAGCAAATTGTACAGAGCTCATTAGACTCCGGCAATACCAGAAATTTCTGTAATATGGTCTTTGAAATGACACTGACTATGCCAGTTGTCAAGGAAAAAACCTGAATTCATATGGGCTGTACATAGCACTGAACTTTTTTACGGCCCAACACAATACAAACTGAATTAATTTCTTGGTTGTATGACAATGGACATACAGAAAAAGTCAGTTTTGATGCAATTGATGCCCGTGTATTTGGAGCAATTCTTGGTGTCCCCAAGCTTTACCTTCATAACGCTAAAAAAGATCGAAAATTCCACAGAGTAACTCTAGCCGCCATACAATAATATTGTAACTGTTATACTGAGTCTCCAAGATCGATAATCGCGTTTTCCTTTGCCATCGTGGAAGACACTTCACATGTTCAACTACCCATTATTGTAGCAATCTTGACTTTCTTGCATCCTCATTGGAGTTTCACCCGTCATGCTGATCTCTAGCGCGGAGCAGTCCTACTATGCCATTAAATGTAATGGGGTGGCCCAATGACCCTCAGAACCTGGGTTCCAAGATTGTATAAAGACAATGGTTCTGTCGGGAAGCAATTTCTTTTATGTACCTTCTATATAGGTAAATTTACAGTGTTATTAGATAGATTCTTTTTCTAATAATACCAATACATTGAAAACAAGGGGGAAACCAGTTAAGAACACCCTATAGTAGAAACACACACACCTCTATTCGAGGATTGTATCAAATTCTATCTTATTTTTGAATTTTTAAACCTCGAAATTTCATATGTACACATATATACAACAATGGCTGTCCTAAACAAAATTGACATAACAATACATCCGTGAAATTTGTGCTAAAGTGCAAAAGTGACAAGGTTTTTAGCTAGTGAATTAATACATATATACAAAACAATAACAGTGTGGCAGTCCCAAGCTCAAAACAATAGTTTCAACAGATACGAATTTCCTTTTTATATTGAAACTTAGATAGGGACTGATCCATATTTTAACGTCGACGTTTCGACCCTAGGAAATGGTGCTGCTTTTATCGCAACCTGGGCGGGTCTTCATCAGGACTATGATACAGTTGGACAACCTGTTACTTTGGACGGAGGCCTGCGTATATCTCTTATTGACAGCAGGGCGGAAACAGTAGGTCAGCCGGCACTACCTGATACTGAATGATCAGTCGTGGTATCTTACTCGTTCTCAGTTTAACCACCAGCCGGTGGGAAAGTCTCGATATCGATCATTCAGAAGCCAGAGGAATACGGCTTCGCTTGAAAGAAAATAGAAAGTGATCGCACTGGCGGCACGACTTTAAAGAGATATCGAGACTTTCCCACCGGCTGGTGGTTAAACTGAGAACGAGTAAGATACCACGACTGATCATTCAGTATCAGGTAGTGCCGGCTGACCTACTGTTTCCACCCTACTGTCAATAAGAGATATACTCAGGCCTCCGTCCAAAGTAACAGGTTGTCCAACTGTATCATAGTCCTGATGAAGACCCGCCCAGGTTGCGATAAAAGCAGCACCATTTCCTAGGGTCGAAACGTCGACGTTAAAATATGGATCAGTCCCTATCTAAGTTTCAATACAAAAAGGAAATTCGTATCTGTTGAAACTATTGTTTTGAGCTTGGGACTGCCACACTGTTATTGTTTTGTATATATGTATTAATTCATTAGCTAAAAACCTTGTCACTTTTGCACTTTAGCACAAATTTCACGAATGTATTGTTATGTCAATTTTGTTTAGGACAGCCATTGTTGTATATATGTGTACATATGAAATTTCGAGGTTTAAAAATTCAAAAATAAGATAAAATTTGATACAATCCTCGAATAGAGGTGTGTGTGTTTTTACTATAGGGTGTTCTTAACTGGTTTCCCCCTTGTTTTCAATGTATTGGTATTATTAGAAAAATAATCTATCTAATAACACTGTAAATTTACCTATATAGAAGGTACATAAAAGAAATTGCTTCCCGACAGAACCATTGTCTTTATACAGTCCTACTATGCAGCCGTACTTACAGGAAAAGCAACATTTGAAGACCTAAATTTATGAGCTTCTGACTATAAATGACCTTCAGACTCACTCATTGTTTTGCCTTTATTATTTAGCTTAATATGGTGGACTCCAGGCTTACATTGATCACAGGATCTTGAAGTAAGGTTGCTATTAAGAATCTCTGCTCAGTATTTTTGTATCAAGTCCCTAAAGCTACCATTTACACAAATCTAGATCTGGGAAGGGTGCATCATCTGATCTGGCAAGGGTGCATCATCTTGTCAGGGTATGAAAATGAGATGAGTGTACAGCTGCGTTTCGAACGAAATATGGCCTCTTTGAGACCTGTATTATGCCTCTTGGACTCTGTAACTCTCGGGCTGTGTTCCAGGTTTTTCAATGAAAGAGGTCTTTTTGGTCTTTTTGACAAATGTGTGGTCATCCACTTAGATGACACCTTGATTAATTCCCATTCAGAACAGCACTTGGGAGGGAACACCTGTTGTATATGCAATTCATACTACTATGTTAGGGTTCCTGGGGTTCATTATCACTTGCAATGGAAACCAAATGGATAAGAAAAAAGTGGACCCTGTTTTGATCTGTCCTACGTGTGTGACAGATGTACAAAGGTTTCTTGGCTTTGTCCAATTTTTATGTATTTCATGCACCACTTTTCTTAGACAGTGGCCTTCCACCACTCACATGCTCCACAAGGGAGTGTCTTCAACTGGCTCCAGAAGCAGATGAATCCTTCAGTCACCTGATGCAATGCTTCTTCAGCACCCATACTGAGGCAGCGGTATGGGTCTAACTTATTGTCAGGCCAGGTGCATCTTAGTTTGCAGCTGGTGGTATGTTAAAACAAAGGACCTTCCAGTCTTCTGGCCTTCCTATACGGGAGATTGATCCCGAATAAAGCATTAAAACTACACTTTAGTTAAACTAGAATTAATATCTATTAGAGCTGCATTTCAGGAACTGAGAGATATTTTAGGATCTGAAACACTGTACCAGACTATTCAGAACAGAAACACATCCGGTTCTTACACTATGCCCGAGCGTTGACCCCCAGGCAACTCCGACAGATGTTTTTTCTTGTGTCAAAATTGACTTTATAATTACTTACCATCCTGGAATGAAGAATGCCAGAGCACATGCATTATCCGACTTGAAAGTTTTGAAATAAAAGAGGAAGTATCCCCAGCAAGTAGCCTACAGGAGAACTGTAGAAGCCACACAGACATTTCTGGATGCTGTACAACTTTATACCGCTTCTCTTGATGAGTTGGTGTGCTAAAAGACGTAATTCAGAGTATTAGCAATGTTCTCATTTGACCAGGGAAGGCTTGGTTGTACCAGCCGAAGAGTCACAACAACAAGTTATTTCTTGCTCTCATGCCGCAACTTTGGCAAAGCATCCTGCACAATTAGTGTTGGTAGGCCCCACTGGAAAGAATTGGCTCGATTTAAGCTATGACTGAGCCTGCTCTCCTTAATAGCACTTTAAGATTTAACTTGGATATATTGTCAAGGCCACATGTGACATTCCTTGCTGCTGTGGAGATGACATGGATGCCACCAGTCCCCCGAACTGTCACCAGAGCTGGGAATTGATGGAGTACTCTCACCAACCCTGATGGTAAGATGAGGGAAAGGTGAAGGGATTGGAAAAGAATAAGTTGTATGGACTTGTTGGTCTGGTCCCTGTGACCCCTAAATTCACTCAGTGCAGAAGTCGTCTCTTAGTGCTTTCTAAGTGAATTGAAAAGCAGATGGCTAAACAAAATGAGTGAGGATAGAGTAACAAACACACAAACATTAGCCAAATTCACCAACATGTTTGCCATACACTACTTTCTATATCACAGTATTTGTAGACCTCTGATTATTACCTTCCGGCAACTGGAAAACCTTTTTGAAAGTGTTGAAATTATACTACTTTTTTTCAAACCAGGTTTCTCTATCTAAATAACATGTCTTTTAACACTTGCCAAATGCGCTATTTTCTCTTAAGTATCCATTATTCCTTAATAACTTTTTCTTGTATTATTTTCTTCCATTCTAGGCCAATCAGCATCGCTGCATGGAATCCTCCAAAGCTCCATTTAAGAAGAATTATAGTTTTTTTGTCTCTTATCGTATGTTGTTGGTATGCTGCAGAAAGTGTGCAATAGCATTGGTGATGTTCTCTTTTATTTTTGCAGCTTTTGGAACACTCTTCTCCCAAGCAGGATGGGATTGAGGGTTTTGGAGCAAAGAGAAGCAGCTGAACACCTGTAGTGTCTTGTGAGTTAGAGACGATGGGACCCTTTTGGTTCCTGACAGACTCCTTAGAACAGTACTGTAGATGCATCGGTGATAAAAATCATGATGTGGAACTTTCAGTTAACGGTTACACACTGAAGAATAAAGCCTTGTAATACTAAGCTTCATGTGTGTCATGATCATTTGCATGAATCCTGGTTGGGGAGTATACTACCAATGGCGATAAAATAGGGGATTATGTAAACCCCACAATCCGAAGAACCGAGAGTGCTCTCCTGGAGAGTTTGCTGTGGTTCAATAAACTGTTCATGCATGCCACGTGTGCCTGAGTCAAAGTGAAAATCCATAGTTGGCGTATGTGGAGTCAAAGCGTACACTCCAGCCAGTGCAATGCCTGTGAAGAAAATGAAGGTCTTACAAAAAGTTTGTCATTGGCTAGAAATTTGCTGGTAAATTCGAGTCGAGATGTACTGCCCCACAATGTGACAAAGAGCTGTCATTCATGCAGTATGACAATACTAACAGCAGTGAAAACCAGGTGCAGAGAAGCGCTAAATGCAGTGATAGTCGAGTGCAAGAAAGTGCTAAAAGTGGAAACATTTCTAACGCAAAGAAATGCTAAACGCAGTAGAATCCAGGCACAATGCAAAGAGGTGAAACAAAGCCGCTGGTCACCGCCAAAGAAGAAGTGCCTCACAACCGGAGAGCGGGTTCGATGACCCACATATCGGCACACAGCTAATGCTTGACGAAGGTGCTGGTCCAAGCAGGCTGCAGACTCTGCCAGAGCGTGCTCTGCTCCAGGTAGCAGAGAGTTCCACAGGTTATGAGGCTGCTGCATTCCTAAAGCCACTGCTTCCATTCGATACCACCAAAAAATAATATATTGGCGACAGATGGACTGCTTGGATTGAAACCTTGGATGATTTCATTGATGTGCTGGAAGAAGCAAATGACAAAAAAGGTAATTAAATATTTAAAAAAAAAAAGTGGGTGGAGTTAAAGAAGTGATAAAGAAAAAAACACATGGTTATGAAGTGATGTACCATCAAATCAATGAAGCATTGAACACCAAGGTTAATCCAATGACAAATGTCGACTATGAAAGGTAGATTTTATGTCAGGAAAGTAAGAGAGCTGGAGAAACAATGGATGTGTTTAGAGAAAGACTTGATTCACTCATAACGCATTGCAAGTTCAATAAGTTCAATGATGAAGAGGCCATGCATCTCCAAGTAATAGATGGTTGTCACTCCGATTTCTTCAGACGCCTAATGCTGAAAGAGACACTCAGCTTGGAGAGTGTACTCCTGGCTGCCACAATGGAAGAAAGAGCTAACAACCAAGCAGTTAACATCTAAGTCGGAATAACCCAAAATGATTCAGCGCTGAGTGTGAAAAGTAAGTCGAAATTCAAGGTAGAAGGGCATAAAGTAATGTCTCTAAAGAAAAAGAAGTTGTGTTTTCGATGTGGGTTTTCCTTTCCACATGAAGGTAAATGTCCCACCATTAGACCGATATGCAAAGGATGCAGGAAAGAGAACCATTTTGTAATGGTTTGCAAATTGAGGAAAAGATCAAGTGCATCACATCAAGGAAATAAAAGGATGCTAGAACGTTCCAGATGCAACGGTCTGTGTACACCCACAAGGCCAAGCGACCTCAGCAGTTGAGGCAAGTAAAAATTGAATGACATCGATTTGTAATCAAATTCCTCTTCTAAAAGTTTGTCTTCATCATTGTCAATTGACATTGAGGAAGATGAGTGTGTAATGTCAATGTTGACTGCTGGATGCCTTGCACACGTAGGATTAGCTTCGTCCAAGGAAGAATGCCAGTTGCAGCTAGGCCGGCAAGTGAAAGTGCAAAATTAAATTGGACACTGTCTCAAGATCACACTGAAAGTGAATGGATGCTCCATACCTTCTATCATAGACAGTGACGCGTCAATAAATACTATGCCAGCGGAAAAGTACAATGAGCTATCTGCAGTTCCCTGTTTAACCCAGTTGAAAACTAAAGTGTGTATGTGAGCAGCTTTGACGCCACTGCAAAGTCAAGGTTTAGTGATAGCGAATGTGAAGCATAAAAAGATTAAAGTAAAATCACCTGTTCATGTCTCACCAGGTACTTCATTAAGTGCATGTTCACTCAGTTTCAGTACTGCTGCTGACATTGGCTTATTTCCGTTAACTATATTATTAATGCCTATCATGAGATGGTGAATCTGTTTCCATCTTTGTTTCATGGGCTAGGAAGACTTAAGAGCATGAAAGTGCAACTTCACATTAGTAAGGGCATTCATCCTGCTGTTCAACGGCCTCATCATATTGCATTTTATTTACAAGAGATTGTTGAGAAAGATATTGAGACACTATTAAAGCACAGTATTATTGATCAGTCCACAGGTCCGATGCCATGGGTATCACCCATAGTGGTAGTACCAAAGAAGGATATAGAAGGAGCCATGCGCATCCGTGTCGATTTGCACCAAGCGAAGAAAGCAATTGAAAGAGAACAACATCCAGGTGCACACATTGCTGACATGATTACGCAGCTGAATGGAGATAAAGTCTTGTCCTGCCTTGATCTGAATAAAGGGTATCACCAGCTCGAAGAAGAATAGAATTGCAGGTACATTACTACCTGTTTGACTCATGTTGATTTATTTAGATATAAAAGGCTACTTTTGGAGTGTCATCAGCTGCAGAACCTTTTCAGGATGTCATTTGTCACATAAATACGGCCAGTCATAAATGCTTTCAATTACAATAATAACATACTAGGTTTTGGGGCCACACGAAAGGAACATGATAAAGCTCTTACACAGGTGAATCATATACTTGCCGATGCAGATCTCACTTTAAATGCGCAAAGTGTGAGTCTCATCAAACCAAACTCAAGTTCTTTAGTCATATCTTTTCTGATGAGGGAATGGCTCCACATTCAAATAAAATACAGGCCTTGTCATCCACTTCTCCCCACAAGAAAAGACTATCCTGCAATCCTTCCTTGGTATGGTGAGTTACTATTCAAGGAATAGTGACTTTTCCACTGTATGTGCCCCATTGAGAGACTTAACAAAATGTCCCATTTCAATAGTCAAGTGATTGTGAACAAAACTTCAAGAAAATCAAGTATCCAATTAGGAACACCACTGAAATGGCATTGTTTGATGCAAAATTGCAGACAGAGGTTGTTAATGCAAGCTTAGGAGGGTTGGGTGCTATCCTTGCTCAGCACACCGGACATCCCAATGCCCCAAAACACATTATGGATTATGCTAGCTGAAGTCTGTCATCAACCAAACGTTCCTATTCACAACCTGAAAAAGAAAGCCTCCCTAGGGTGTGGGCTTATGAGAATGTTCATGTGTTCCAATATGGAAAGCATTGCACAGTTTTCTCCAACCACCAAGCATTGCTCACAATTTTCAACAACCCTAAAGCTAAGATGCCCCTTTGCATTGAGAGGTAAGGGTCGAGCTGCAGGAGTATGATTACATAATTGTTCATTATCGAGGAAAATATCAAACCCTGCTGACTACTTCCCACATGCGCCAATACAGTGTCATGGCACTACATCTAAAGCATCTGATGCTAATGTTAACTTCATTGTGAAATCCAGTACCCCTGCTGCCATATCGGTAGTACAGATCATTGCTGCCATGAGTAAATAACAGGGATTTGTTAATACTCAAAGACATTATTATACACCAATCATGGTAAAAATACAATTAACCTCTTCATGATGACCTTGAATACCAGAAATTGTTAAATGTGAGGTAGAACTTTCAATTACACCAGAATGCATCATCTTATGAGGGTCAAGAATTTCATACCAAAGAGTCTGAGATAACAAGTTATTGAACTAGCTCATATTGGACGCGGTGGAGTTGCTGCTTAGAAACAAGCTCAATGGGACTGAGTGTGATTCCCTCGTCATGATAAGAGAGTTGAAAGAGAGTTAAAGGGCAGTCATTTGTGCAACTGTTTGTCATCCAAGACAACCCTACATCCGTTTAACATGTCTGATCTTCCAAAGCATGCATGGGAGACAATAGCAATTCATTTCTTTGGACCTCTTGACTATGGACATCATCTACTAGTAATTGTTGATGAATATTCCTGTTTTCCCCTTGTGGAGGATCTGTCATCAACTACTTATGACAGAGTCATTGAGGGACTAGAACGTATTGTGATGTATTCCTATAGGTTCTGTATCGATCACCCTATTCCTGACCCTATTCTGGTTAACAAGTTAACTAGCAGCCATCCCATGAGGCAGAAAACCCCCATGATGCAGGAACCGTTATCTGATTAAGCCACACTACGGCACAGGAACGTGTTATCTGATTAGGTCATAACGCTTGCCATCTAATTAGACAAGCGATATTCCTCCAGCCCCTGATAAGGCATACGGAGTTCTCAAAACAAATCAAACCTATGACAGACCTGGGAAAAACCCTGCGGCCATTGTTTTGATTTCACCGAGAACTTCAGCAAAAGAATGTGCTAACGACCAGGTCGTATGACATCCTTATTGACGTATCTATGTCCATCCTTACGTCAATCTTGGCACCTTAAATGTATAAATATTACCGATATTGCCCTATGCAAACACACGCGGTGGTGACGAGATCGGAGCAGCCAGACTTGCCGAAGCCCAGAGCAGAGCAGACCCCGCTGGCGCAGCCCCGCCTTCCTGACGCGCTGAGAACGAGAAGCTGCCTTTTCTCCTGCCGAGAAATCCAGCTCCGGCGCTTCCGGGTAGCCCTCGCAGGCAGCCTGGAATATCGAGACCAGAGACGAGAGATACCATCCCTCATTCATCCTAGATTCCAGGTACAGAACTGAATAACCCCTTGCAGAGAATTCTTTAGTCAGTCACTTGGCAAAACAAACTTAACTTAAACTGTAACTTTCTATTCCCACCCACGTATTAGGCTTAGGTCAGGTACACGGGGTAGGCGTAGTTAGAAACACCAGTTGAGTACGATTAGTCAAATGTATATGTGTATGTATTCATTTTAAACCATCATATGGCTTAGAAACCATATCAATGTTTTTACAGTATTATTTTATACTTCTGCTTTTAATGTATGCACTTTACTTAACCCTTAAGTATTGCAATAATATCGATCCATTTCTCTTGTATGAGAAAAGAGACTGATCAATAAATAACATCTTTTATTGAACACGCCCGTCTCTTCCTTTTCTCTACAATCTGGTGAGACTAAGAATGCACGTACTGACTGAGTAAAATAAGTCGTCTTTTGTTTTCACACGACTCTAGAGATACACTCTTGATTAGGGGAGAGCAAAGTTGTCATGTTCTATGGTTGTCAGAAACTAAATCCTTTCTTGTCTATCCAGGGAGGTTCAACCCCTCCTTGCCTATTCGAGAAAGTTTCTAGTGAACTCTGAGCTAGCTGGCAAACCCAAAACTTTAAGTCTAATATCGACAGTAGTAGACCTAGTTAACGTCTGGTCTAGGCCTATACTATTGAAGGTATTATTCCAATGCGCAGAGCCTATTGGGATAATAGGAACTACACTACATGGCGCCCAACGCGTTTGGAAGGGCGATAAAACTAACGTAAGACATTTAGAGTAACTCAGTCGTGCTTTTTCACTCAGACCCCTTTTTTCCCATAATACTCCAAAGACGTCTGGAGTGGGTGAAAGGTAATATCCGCCAAACATCGCAGGAGGAAACTCCTATGTATGGTTCTTGGTTTAGTCAACGTTGAAGGATACACTGTTCCAAAATATTGTGCATCTAATCTTTGTTTCCATAAGAAACCTGATCTGCAAACAAAAGAAATAACCTTCCTGTCGGTAAAATGGTAGACAGTGATGAAGAAAGAGAGACAGGTAGGATAGCAACTGAACTCGCAGCAGCTGATAATGCACTGCAAGACACAGACCCGGATATAATACTCATCCCGGTCATCAAAAGGAAATCTATAACTTTAAAACTTATAGAAAATGGACTGACACCTAGAGTTGGCACAGTCATATTCGTAATAGAGGCACACGAATATCGGCAGACAGAGGTTTTCTATTCATGGATACACTTTCCAGCAGCAAATGCTGTAACAAAGGTCTTCCACTATTACAAAACAGAGGAACCTCCTAATGAGTACACTCCTTTCGAGGAGGTGGAAGTACCACTTAAATTTCAAGAGCATCTGCTCTTATTTAATGGCGCCCTAAAACATAATAATCACATCACCAGGCTCGGTCCATTAGGTAGACCAGGAGCAACGTGGCCGGTTCTAGCCGGATACACACCACATCCAGACATCGATGGGATGTCTGCAGCAAACCTTTTAATACAATTAAAACAATTAATAAAAATACATAGACAATTAGTCCAATATGTGATGCGGACTTCAACAATCCAACCAGCAATTAAAATTCCACAGCTGACCCCTCATCAGGGGAACACAAATAAAATTACACCACAGAACATACAATCCTGCCTAGGTAAAGTACCAGCTAAACGGGAACAAATACCATTCTGGTTAGCACAAAAAATCACCCAAATCGAGGCGGTGTTTCCAGACACCACCCCGTTAGAAAAACACAGGATTCTGACTATCTGTCTTCCAATGGGAATCGCACCACACGTGGAGGACTGTGACACTTGGGGTACAGTCTTTGCTTCCATCTACACAAAAACGCACGGTGTTCCATCCATTTCGGTAATACCAGATGTGCTAAAACAAATTCAAGACGAATACGGTCCAGAACCCGCTTTAACTCTTGGTATGAAATTACTAAAAGACTTCAAGCAGGTCTCGGCTATATTATTAGCCAACATAAAGGGAGAAGCAGCAAACGTGGCGATCCGCCAGAGGTTAAAGGAGACAGACCAACCAGCTGAAATTGCCAGAATTATAGAAAAATCCTATGAGGAACTAGGTAGAGATAGTTTAGGTGGAATACCAGTAAAACCACAACTGATTGAAAGTCCTGAAAAAATATTTTTTAATAATAATTCAACATCACAAAAAAAGAGCTGGGATGGAAACAAACAATCCAATCCTAAAGAAAAGAAATTCCAGTCCAGAGGAAGGTCTCCTCGGCGAAGAGAAAAATCTCCGAACCAAAGACACAGGTCACCCCAAAGTGACCCCTCTGGGAAAAGATATAACCTTAGAAATAGGGATAATATAAAGAAGCCTGATAGATATCAAGACATTGATACACGTCCCTCTCAATCTTTTCAGACTTCCTCGCAGAAATCGGAAAGAAGAGGACAATCAGAACAAAGAGAAGAGCACGCCAAGTCCAAAGACAAGGAATCTGCTCATCTAAAAAAGAAACTACAATTTCCAAAAAAGAAGGTAGCCAGTATCAAGGTAGTAAACAATGCTGAGAATACTGAGGACACAACTGAAAAACGGAGAATGGGCTCAGACAATGCTAGACAGCGCAGCAGAAGTGAGCATAGCTCGCAAAGTCCTTATGAATCATCTGGAGACAGTGGACACGAATGAATATCTTCAAGTGGAAACTGCAGACACCAGAGTTAGCAAACCTCACAAAATATATGAAATAACTTTACGTATAGAAGGGGATAAGACTAGAAAAATAAGGGGACTATTTTGGGATAATCTCTCCAAGGGCTATGACATCCTTCTAGCTGAAAAAGACTGGCCACCAGAGTTTGTCAGGGAGTGCCCTCATGGCGAAGAAATAATTATGCCTGCCTTCTCAAATCATATCCCAAGTCATAAAAAATACACACTTGCCAGAAAGTGGGCAGTAGCTCTAGCTCCTGCTTTATATAAAAATCATGTAGGATGGGATGAGGACTCTCCTCCTCACAAAATCCAGTTAAAATCACAACCTACTGCACAAAGACAGTACCCAATTAAGCAAGAAGCTAAAAAACAGGTAAAAGAAATCCTAGATCAATTAGAATACCAGGGGGTGATTGAAACTTGCACCTCACAAATGAACAACCCTTTGTTTCCGGTCTCCAAACCAGACAATTCATATCGTCTAGTTTTGGATTACTGACACCTTAACTCATGTTGCAAAACTTTTGCAGTGCAAAACTCGCATAGTGCTGCACTAATGAATAACATAGTGCGCAAAAAATACAAAACAACATTAGACATCTCTAATGGATTCTTTTGTCAAAACATAGCACCAGAGAGCAGATATTTGTCTGCGTTCTCAATAAATGGCACTCAAAAACAATTCTGTCGGTTAGCCCAGGGGTACAAGAATAGCCCAGGGGTATTCTCAGCGAGAGTAACAGAATTACTACAAACATATGATGACGAAGCATTATATTATGTCGACGACATATACCTAACAGATGATGACTTGGATACTCACTTGAAGAGAGTGAACACCATAATACTTGGGTTCGCAGCAGAGGGTTACAAATTCAACTTTAAAAAATCCAGAATTGCCCATCTAACAGTCCTGTTCTTAGGATATGAATTATCAAGTGAAGGCAAAAGCCTGGCTGACAATTTCCTAGAGAAATGTGCCGTACTCCAAGCACCTAGAACACTAAAAAACGTACAGTCAATTCTAGGCTTCCTAAATTTCAGAAGAACATACATTGCAAATTACGCAGAAAGGTTCAAACCCCTTTATGATCTAATAAACCCAGATTTTAAAAGAACCAATTGGACTCAAATACACGGGGGCGTGGCTAGCAGCCGACGATGGCGGCCGCAGCGTAGAGAGGCTCCCGAGTAACGGCGGCTTCCCACGACTATCCGTCACATTAATCCTGAATTTTATAGTGCTGGCGGGAGAGGATCGGACCCGGAGTCCGTGCGGCACCCAACGCTGCAAAATTGGAATCGGTGGCAGCCTGGACGAGCTTCAGCACACGGAGCGGAGACCGGAGGTGCAGAGGGCCTACTGCCAGCCTGGAAGCAGCGGGGTTGCGGAGAGAGGGTGGCCGGCCGGAAGTTACCCTGAAGCGGCGGGGGAGCGGCAGGAAGTGTCGGTTACCGGACGCGTAGTCCGAGAGACCCGCAATCGTGCCTCCAACAGTCCCGAAGTAAGTGCAGCCCCCCGCGACGCCTGGAACAGCCATACAACTCCATTTGCTCTGATCGGGGGCGCATTCTGGACTTCTGGCAACGGCAGTGCCGCCGCCATTCATTCGCGCCTTGCACAAGCGGCACCCCGGCGCCTGACAGAGGCTCTCCCCACAGGACTATACCTGCCTCAGTTCTCCGGAGTACTACGTGGGGGGCCGGCGGATCCCTGAAGGTCCCTTTCATTACCGTGTTCGGCCCTCTGCGCGCGATCCGCGGGGGAGGCACCGGAAGGAGTAGTGGAACTCCCGGCGGCTAGCGCACAGAGTGGGGTGCTTTGCTCGGGCGCCAGTTATACCCACGGCACGCCACCAGACTTTTTGGAAGCCTCAACAAGGATTTGGGGATCGAGCGACCGCCTTGCTCCTAGTGCCACAGAGGGTAGCACTGCACAGATTGGCATAGCCCTTGCCGACACTCTGCAAAACTTAACCGAGGTGCCCCCTAACTGCTATACGCCTGAGGGGAGGACTCTTCACCCCCTCACTGTGACCTTAACGCTGCGCCCACGATAGGAGTGTTTTGCTGGTGCGGCCGTGGACGGCGCGAACGCTGACATATAGTGGATCTCGGCGCCGCCAACGCCACACATCGCCATGTCAAACAGGGGCCCCAAAAATACCTCCACCCAAGCCAAACTGGATAAATTCGCGTATGAGAGGCAAACGCCGCCCCAAGAACAACGCAAGAACGCAGGGAAAGCGGCGGACACGGATGGGGCTAAGAAGGCCACGCTTGAAGATGTCCTGGCGGCATTGGCCCAGGTGCAGACGACGGTCGGGGCAACCGCCACTGAAGTCACCCTGATACGGGCGGACCTCCAAAAAATGAACGAGAGGGTCAAGCAAGTAGAGGTCGTCACCAAATCTTTGGTAGAGGACGTGTCTGAACTGCAAACGGCGATGGAGCGACTTCAAGCCGACAACAAAATACTAAGGGACAAACTGGATGACCAGGAAGGTCGCTCCAGACGCAACAACGTCCGAATTTTAGGCGTGCCGGAATCCGAAGATACGGGGGCGATGGACCTCTACGTGGAGGGCTTGATAAAAACCCGACTTCAACCTAAGGGACTCTCAAACTTCTTTTCGGTGGAAAGGGCCCACCGCATTCCGGGGGGAAAACCGAAGACAGGAGGCCCACCGCGGCCGATACTAGCACGACTATTTAACTTCAGGGACCGAGATGCCATTCTACAGGCCGCAAGGGTGGCACCTGCCATTCAAATCCAAAACTCGAGACTTGCATTTTTCCCTGACTACACGGCTGAGGTATCTAGGAAAAGAAAAACGTTCCTGGAAGTTAAAAGAACGTTGAGGGAGAAAGAATTACCATACTCGATGATCTTCCCAGCACGTTTAAGAGTTGTTGCGGACAAAAAGGTGTGGTTTTTTGACTCCCCCGAGGCTGCCCGGGATTGGCTGGAAGGTTGGCACACGGTGGGCCGGCAACGCAAGAACCACAGACCGGATCACGAACGCAGAGACGACAGCAGACATGGTTCGCAAACATCTGGTCGAGGTGGGGGGGCAGAGGACTCTCCCTCCCGCGGAGCAAGAGGGGCAGACGGAGAGGGGTGACCCTCCCCCCGGGATCTACGCTGACCACAACTGCTGACCATCGACTTCACGTTTCAGTTGCTGCACGAAGACACTGGCATGACCTCCCCTGAGGCACGCAGGGATGCCGCCTGCTCGGGGAGACACTCTCCCCCCTACACGCAAGTACTCTGGTTGTGGGATGGGTTAAGCACTCTGCTCAGTTGGGGAGGCGGGCAGTTGAAAGTCCGTTAGGCAGGGATGCAGGGAGGGGGGGAAGGGAGACGGGTTGTTTTTTTACGGTTACGAAATTGTTTGTTAGGAACACATATGTACGGCCGAGTACTAAACCATACCACTCAAGGGACGTATCGGACCGCTTGACCCAGTTAGGCACGAGAATGGGGGGGAGGAATTGCTTTGTACTATTCCTGCTGGGCCTGTACTCATATAGGCATGAACGATGTTTCCACTGTTATGGGACTCAATACACACAGACAGGGGCCCCCGTGACATCTTCAGGCTCTTCACTGTGCGGTGGCGCAACTACCGGACCACTGGTACCTCCTGTGTGCTCCATCTCATACCTCATAATCCCCAATGGCTAACAACATAGCACCATTAGGGGGAACGGAATCCACCGATACACAATGCCCAACTCTGTCCTTGATGTCATGGAATGTACGGGGTTTGGGGGACAAGGTTAAACGGGGGTTGGTATTGGCTGCTATTAAGCGACTACGACCTACCGTGGCCCTGCTGCAGGAAACTCACCTGGTAGGGAGGGCTAGTAAAGCTCTGGATAGACGGGGTTACAAAATGTGGGCTCATTCGGACTTCACGTCCGGTTCCAGAGGGTCCGGCATTCTAATAAAAAAGAACTCACGATTCATGCCTCTATCGTCTCAAACAGATGACCAAGGCTGCTTCGCGGCCGTACATGGGCAATGGGAGGGGTCACTTTTCAATCTTGTGTCGGTATATATTCCGCCGGCGTTGCATTCGGTACACCTCCCGAGACTAGGGGACTTCCTTCTGACTCTCCCGGAGGGTGAGATTATCCTGGGGGGAGACTTCAACGCAGTCATGGACACGCAACTAGATAAGCACCCCACACCGGCCCTGGCAGGGGGGGACACGTACCTGCGGCGGTTTGCAACGGCCATGGGAATGACTGACGTCTGGAGACACTTGCACCCGGGCGCAAAACAATACACCTTTCTCTCCGCAGTGCATGGAAGCCTATCCCGCATCGACTACTTTTTGTCGATGGGTGGTGGCCTTCACCACGTAGACAATCTAGTGATACACCCTCGGGGTGTTTCAGACCATTCACCCCTCACACTGAACCTCACCATGCAAACGAGAACATGCAAACGCATCTACCCCATTCATGCATCCTACTTTAAAGTTCCGCAGGTCCGCAAGGCCCTTAAACGTGCCACGAAACATTACTTTCTTGAAAATGCACACTCAGTACGCTCCTCAGCGACTCTCTGGGAAGCCTATAAGGCGGTCCTGAGAGGGCAAGCAATTAACACTATAACCGGGTACAAGAGGCAGCAATCCGAGGCATTGGCCGCTTTGGAGGTGGCATTGAGGGAACGGACCACGGCTCATGAGCTACACCCCTCTCCCTCCACCCTACATGCACTCACTCTCCAACAGCAGTTGTATAACGATCACCTACGCGTGGTTGTTAAAGGATACATAACAGATACTCAAAATAGAATTTATGATGTGGGGGACAAAGCAGGGAAAATGCTAGCATGGCTGGATAAGCGTGAGACCAATTCCAGGGGGATACAGCGGCTCAAAGACATGCATGGGGTGCCACATTCAGATCCTAGGCGCATCACAGAGATACTGGCGGCCCATTTCCAACAAGTGTACGCCCCGGAACAGATAGTCACATCTGAAACCGCAAGAGCTCTCCTAGCTCCGATTGAGGTCCAAACACTGTCACCAGAGGCATCGAGTGACTTAGAGGCAGATATCACTGTGGAGGAAATCCAACTGGCCATTCGGGCACTGAACCCAGGCAAGGCGATGGGGCCGAATGGAATACCCATAGAATGGTACCAGGCGATGCCGGAGACCCTCAGTGTACATTTGTTGGGGATGTTCAGAGACAGTCTCGAGAAGGGCTCCCTTCCGCTGGACCAGCGAGTGGCGACTATTGTAACAATCCCCAAGCCGGGTAAGCCGCCGGAGGAATATTCCTCCTATCGACCCATTTCCCTACTAAACGCGGAAGTGAAAATCCTGGCTAAACTCCTAGCACAAAGGATTCTGCCCCATCTGTCATCGATCATACATCCGGATCAGTCCGGATTTATGCCACACAGAAACACGGCGTTGAACCTGCGGCGACTACATGGGGTACTGGCTAGAACGGACACCATTAAATCGCCAGCAGTGATTCTAACGCTTGACGCCAAAATGGCCTTTGACCTGGTGGAGTGGGAATACTTGTTCGAGACGCTGACACATATGGGATTTGGCCCTCGCTTTCTTGCATGGGTCAAGCTGCTATACACGGACCCAATGGCTCACGTGGTAGCTAATGGCCATATTTCGCATGCATTCCCGTTGGGAAGGGGCACGCGGCAGGGGTGCCCTCTGTCGCCCTTGTTGTTTGCCATCTCTCTGGAACCCCTTGCAACCCTCATACGAGCTTCACCCCTCGTTAAAGGCATAACATGGCCTGGGGGTTGGGAAGATCGGCTGTCCTTATACGCCGATGATATGTTAGTATACCTAACCGACCCCGATGAAGGCATACCAGCGTTGTTGCGCATCTGCGACACACACGGCAGTGTCTCAGGCTATACACTAAACTGGGCCAAGTCTGAAGTGTACGTTCTGCAAGGTCCAGCCCCGAATCTCGACAATGCGTGCCCACTGAAGTTGGCGGGAACGTCCTTTAAATACCTAGGAATACATGTCACTAGGGACCCGGCAGAATTCATGGATAAGAACCTGAATTCACACCTGGGCCGGCTTAAACGAGATGTAGAATTTTGGTCGGGCCTGCCGTTAACGCTCTTGGGCAGGGCGGCACTTTACAAGATGATGGCATTACCGCGGTTTTTATATGTCCTTGAGAACTCGCCATATCCTGTGCCACCTAAGTTCTTCCAGAAAGTGGCGGCTCTGGTCTCCAACCTTCTATGGGGTAACCTCCCGGCACGAGTGGCACAGTCCAAGCTACACAGAGACTGGTATAGCGGGGGTCTCGCACTACCAAATCTGAAATTGTACTACTGGGCTGCACACCTCAAGCCAATTAATCAGTGGATCCACGCGCCGCATACTGACCCGGCATTCCATTCGGACAGGACACAACTGGGCATAAATAGTTTGTTAGGTCCATTGTACGATCGCCGCAAGATGCGGGCACTACTAGGCCCCATGAAACTAACAGTTCAAATATGGCACACGGCAACGGAGGCCCTGGGTTGGAAGGGGAAGATAACCAAGATGACTCCACTGTGGGACTCTCGGGCATTGGGCAATCTCAGAAACACCAAGGGGTTCGCACAATGGGACACGATTGGCATCACCACAGTAGGGGATCTGTGGGAGAGGGAGGAGGTAATTCCCTTTACCCGACTAAAAGAGCTATATGATTTCGGTGACAGGGAACTTTACAGATACATTCAAATCCGCCATGCACTGCTCACAGTCCTGCCACCCGGCACACCACTACCGGAGTCTTCTCCTCTGGAAGACCGCCTCCTCACTGAGTACATGCTAGAGAAAGCGACGTCCCTCACATATCGTAAATTGCTTAATAATACCCCAGATCCGACACTCCACCTGAAGGAGAAATGGGAGGGGGACATTCACGATACGGATGAACAAGACTGGAATGCGGCACTTGGATCACCTAGGGAAGTGGGCATCTCTGCACGCATGAGACTAATACAATTTAAGATCCTCCACAGGGTTTACTACACAAGGACGGTGCTGCACCGCATACAGCGTGCGCCCCATCCTTACTGTTTGCGCGGATGCGGAGAGGAGGGCACATTCTTCCACACCATATGGGACTGTCCCAAAATCCAGGAGTACTGGAGACAAATACTCCGCACACTCTCACAAACACTAGACCAATCCCTACTGCCTGACCCGAGGAGGTGCTTACTGAATATATGGGAACCTACTGACCTGTCCAGGTATGAACAACTTTGGGTCACAGCGGGGGTCATGGTGGCGAAACGAGACATAGCACAGCGATGGGGGGCAGCAGACCTGCCGACTAGGTCCCGGTGGTGCCAGACCATGGACAGAGTAATGTTGACCGAGAGAGCAATATATTCCAGCCGGGCCTGCCCGGGGAAATGGAACAAGATTTGGTTAAAGTGGAATGTATTTAGAGGGGATATTTGTGAGCCTTTGCCCGAGGATGACCAGGAAGATTCCGACGATGGAAGTGATGAGGGTTGAGAATAGTGGGGGTGGAGGGCTAGAGACACGTGAAGGTTTCCTGCAGGGTATACCATGATGGGTCAGGCAATGAGGGAGAATGTATTGAATACTGGACACATTTAGGCACTGGGAAATGTGGTTCGACTTACTGTCCTCCAAAGCGACGCTTCTAGCTTGAACTGTATTGTTTTGTGGAAGAACGTACTGTCATTCCTAACAGGTTAATGTTACTAGTTTGTTGTTTTACAAACAGAAAAAGCGAAAAATACCATCAAAACCGCATTTTCCGAATGTTTTATTTGCTAGTACTGCACTTTTCTTACACAGCATGTTTCGGTAACCACTATTATGATTTTTGCTTAAATGCTCGTTCTGCTGTTGTATGCTGTGAGTAACGATCTTACAATGGCGGCCGGCCCGCAGGGTTGTAGGCATTCCGCTGTGTAATATGCAAAGTGCAATAAAGGTTTTGGGAAAAAAAAAAAAAAAAAAATACACACAGAAATGTTGAGATCCTTACAAACGGACATGTTAATTAAAACAAAATTAGAAACACGTGATAACACACGCAATCTTGTGATTCGAGTCATCCCAGGAAGATGCGGATTCACATACCTGACCTCTAATGAGGGAGAAAAGGTACCAATTGCATTCAAATCACACTTGTACACTAAGGCTGAAATGAAATTTAGCCCAACGGAAAAAATTCTTACTGCAACACAGACAGCTATAGCAAAAGAACGAGCCCTGGCACAAGGTAAACGAATAATAATCGTGACACCAATACCAGCCCTAGAGGCTGTAACAAAAGCAAGCATTCCAAATGCTAAAGCGCTCCATCCGAGATGGATACAATGGGCTAATTCTCTTGCTGCAACAGACGTGGCATACGAATTTGATCCTAACTTAAAAACACAAGAATTTCTCCAATATGAATTTGAATGTCCTCCGCCGACCGAAATTCTGCCTTTAGAACATTACGGCTGTATAATATATACAGACGGATCAGCACAACCCGCAGTAGGGGGTAAACAAGCTTACAGTGCTGCGTGCGCGATTGTTAAAGGTCGCTGGCACGAAGGAAAATTCAAACCAGCTATCACTAAGACACAATCTCTAGGAGATTGTACAGCTCAGCGAGCTGAACTACTGGCGTTTAAGATGGCGCTTGAAAATACCGATCGAGAATTCCCCACACTCATAGTGTGCGATTCGTATTACTGCGTTCAGTCTTACAATGAATACTTGCAGATCTGGCTTCAGAATGGCTTTAAGGATGCAAAAGGAGGCACAATCAAGCATAAGATGCTCTGGGAACAAGTAGTTATATTACAAAAAGAACTACCAAAGACTCACGTGATACATACGCTGAGTCATCAACGTGATGGCGTTCACGTTGCAGGGAATTCATTGGCTGATGAGGCCGCGAAGGCAGCTGTGCAAACGGCTTCCGTAGCTGCCATCACACGGTCAAAAACAAAAATAGACAGCGAAATATTATAGGCTGTCAGCGCTACAGAAAAGGATTCGATAGAAACACTCCCGAAAGGCTTTCCAGTAAAATACTCATACATAACTGATGCAAACAACGTTCCTTTTGCTCGAATCCCTGGAGTGGGGGATAGGGCAATTCCAAACATGGAACATAGGTTAGGACTGATAATAGCGGCACACGAAGGGCTTGCTTCTATACATGCTGGCGTCTCAGCCACAGTATCATTATTAAAACAGAGATACTGGTGGCCACAAATGAGAAGACAAACAAGGAACTATGTTTTAGAATGTGAAATATGTCAAAGAATGAAAGTATCAACGGTGAGACGTCCAGCGCAGACGCCCCTTCTAATCTCGGATAAACCATTAGCCTGTGTTTACCTAGACCACTGTGGTCCCTTACAAAGGGATGGTAACTATAAATATATCTTGGTTGCAGTGGACTCATGCACGAGATTCATATGGATGTGGCCCCAGCGAACGGCTGACGCCAGAACTGTTATAAAAGATTTGCGAGTCTTTATCTGCACATACGCAATTGGCATGCTGCATTCGGACCATGGTCCTGCTTTTAGCTCTAGAGCTTATAAGGAGGCCATGGTCAGCATGGGCGTTACATTGCGGTACTCTTGTCCATTTCACCCTGAGGGGAACGGAATTGTTGAAAGAAAAAACCGTGACATAAAGCAATCTATAACGGCAAAGGTATTAGGTTCGGGAGCTGGGTGGGTCAAACATCTAATAAGTGTCCAACGTAGTCTAAATAACCTGCCAAGAAATTCTCTGAGGGGATTCAGTCCGTACGAATTATTGTTTGGAACTAGGATGTTAGTCTTAGACCTCGACAGTCAGACTTCAGTGGTGAAGGAAAAAAGCTTTGATATCAAAGATCGTTTGGCTATTTTGCAGGACTTAAACGAAACAAGAAAAGACCTGAGCAACATAAAGTTGAAACAGCAGCCAACAACCACTGAAGAACCACCACCTGTCCCAGCAAGACCTGCCTGGATTCCAAAAGTCGGGAATCTAGTCAGAGAAAAGATCGCGGTAAAGAAGGATTTAGGGCCTTCTTACAGAAAAGCAGTTCCTGTCTTGTCCATCAACGGGACAAGATCAGTTGTACTACCGCCGCTTGCTGGTAAAAAGGAGAACCGAGTTGTATCCATCGACCTGGTAAAACCACAATCATGTGGCCGATAACAAATAGTAGGCCAAGTGGACTCCCGATAAGTAGTAGAACACCAAGATTTGCTACAAACACAGAGGTTCAATCAAAGAGGCTAATCACATTTGAAACGCCTACAGAACTACAACAAGGACTATGCAACAATGCAATAGAACTTAGACCTCTGAAAACCCAAATAAAAACATTTAGCAGAGACACACCAATCTATAATGAAGTAACAAACGAATATGCAAGAAACAGTAATCCTGAAGCAATTGGAACAATTGACAGAACTGCATCCGGCTACTTCATAAACTTCGATGATTCCTCTGAAGACCTAAGTGAATCAAAAACACAGCCATCAACAAAAACCTTTAAAGATAAAGTTAAAGTACTTTTGAAACAACTGAAAGAAACATATCTGATTTCTCCATGGATTGAATTTTGGGTGGGCTTTGGTGCATTTATCCTCATACTTTGGCTCATCATGGTACTAACTTTGGGACGCTTCATTGAGGGAAAATATGCTAAAATGGACACAGCAAGTCAGAAAATCAACTTGATCCTCAAACCACACACATCTTCGCACGTCGAGAAAAGAGAACTTTCTTCAGTCAACTTCACAGCCAATCCTATACCGGGTGGGGTAGCATGGGACAACACTGACTACGAAATTTATGGTCCGGTTGAAATTCTGAAATATCCACACCAAATTAAGATCTCGTTGAGTGACTTTGTAAAAGCAAGCTCATTTGCTGATGATTGGGACTTTGAAAGTATAAATAACATGATGTCTGACTTAGTAATGTCTGCTAAATTTACCAAACATGATTATTTGCAGGGTTCGACAAATTATGATAGTATGTACTGTTATAACCACTATGGTAACCATTTTCTACATAGATCTGCACAACCTAGAAATGTTTTAAATTATAATCAATGGGAACATTGTGCAACCCCTCCAAAAGGAAGCTCAAGAACCGTTTATGACAAATATTCATACTTCTCAGGTTTTAACATAAGTAATGCTGAAACATTTTATTTCAAATTATCAAATAAGACAGGGACAAAGACCATGATAACAAACACGAAATTGATATATTCAGACTCATTCTTTGAACAAATGAATACTTTTGGTTTTGATTATTGGGACAAAAACGTTGAAGTAAAGAGTGTTTGGGGTACAAAAGAATGGCAAGTACAGGGTATAGAATCTTTGTTCAGAGCCTGCATGATCCCAGAACAAATTATATTTTTAAATGACACTGTTCAACAAACTACCTGTCTTGGCTTAGCCAAAATCAAAGACTTAAATAAACCGTCTATTCCAAAACCAACAATGAACAGCAATAGCTCTACAGATGAAGAGATAGACGTAAATTATGTATTAAACCAAAACAGAACACATCCTGATTGGAAAAAGTGGTTGATCTGGCCCACAGATACTAATAACTGTCAAGACAGATTCCTGAACAAAACACAGGGGTTCAAAATGACCAGGCCAGACCCTAGATATTCCCAAAGACAACACCCAGGGATAATAACCACCTACAGTGTGGGCAAATTATGCCTTCAGTGGCTACAAACTTCCACACTGGCAGAAATTAAGCAACACCTAACTTTACTTACTGATGGTGCTGACTTGCGTGATTTCATTATGGGACCGCGCAAACAGCGTCAGAAACGTTTCATAGCAGCCTCTGTATATGCAGCATACAACGAGGCCTGGAAGGTGACTCAAATTGAGACAGCAGAAAGAATACGAGAAATTGACCGTATTAATTTGGAAAAATCACTTTCTGTAGTGGACAATGGGTTAATGACTCTGTCCTCCAGAATTTTTTCTCTGGACAGCATTGTGTCTTCAGCAATCGACATAATATCGCAAGACTTACTGTTGTTACAACACGGTCAGTCTCAATTGCGTTCTATTGTACAGCTTGGCTGGACGTTACAAAATCTGCGTTCAGGCTATGTGCCTTGGCGTTTAATCAACACAACGTCACTATTCAATATCTTTAACCTTACTGATAAACAAATCAGTATGGCACAAAAGGGTGCTGATTATACAATCCTGAGCATTGAGAAACTCGAGAGATTACCAGTGACAATGTCAGAACGACCTGTCAGTGAATGGATAATACATGGGATAATTAATATTCCAATATCAACCTTCAGGTTTCAATACTGCCAAAAATATATACAGGCTGGCATGTACGAAAAATTGGGAAAGGGGTACATTAAAACAACATGGAACCTGCCCTATTCACATGCATGTGTCAGTAATAAAGGACAGAAAGTGTTTCTTAGTGGCAATAATTGTGCAATGTCACTAAGCGGTACACTTCTGTGTAACGGAATTAGTTTGCATGGAGCCTGTGAAGGGAACTCCAATAACCGTTCATGTCACCAGCTAGGCACACCTGCAACAGAGATAGAACCATTCTTTCAAAGACTCTATAATGGGAGTTACATCCTAATTGTGGACCGCAGATGTTGTAGTCTTATGCCCGGGACTCCTTATCTCGTAACTACGACTGCGAAGGTCAAGTGCTGTGGACGCTTATTGTTCCCCAGCTCCCTTCCAGACAGGGAGGCAAGGGCATGGCCCAACTTGAAAATTACTTCTATTCGAATAGATACTTTAAGCAGAATGAAAACAGTGCTTCTTCAGACGCTGACCAGGCTCACGTCATCAAAAGAAACGTATGATCTCCTAGTCGCAAGGACGACTGCAGAGATTCACTCCTTATTATCAACTAATTCCCCCATACATTTCGCAGAAATCCTGAATGAAATCTTAAATATTTCTGATACCAGTGGAGTCTCAAAAGTATTTAAGACCGTATTTTCGATGGCATTAACACCATTCAAAGCCATACTGGGTATTTTTCCAGATTTCGTCCATTCGATTTTTGGCGGACTCCCCCTCATTTTGGGACTAATTGCAGGAATCCTATTCTTAGTCCTTATATTTCGTTATGGCAAACCATGTCACAGACAAAACACCTGCGACAAGGGAAGAAACAATCCTAGCCATTGGATACCGGGACCGGATATCAAAAATCCTGGGACTATCCCGGCTTAGAGACCTGAACATGACTTGGTTTCTTTCATTTCGACCAATGTGGCATCGATGTGTTTTACCTGTATTAAGGTGCTTGCTATGCGGAGAAGAATGCGTGTTAGACACCTGTCTGACGCTACAATCAGATGCGCCAATGGATGCAGAAACATTGTTGAGTCCGATAAAGGCTCATGCTTTGTGCTGCCCTCAACGGCTACCAATCCTGATGACGGCATTCGTGGAAACTTCACCACTACGATTAAGGGGTAGTGAAGTTCAAGATGAAAGCAGCATTGATCAGGTACGACCTTCTGTCAGCAATACTAATCAAAATGTCAATGGAGACAATCATGCGCACGAATGCATGGTTACACCTTTTTCCGAGTTAATGGAACTCTCCCAGGAAGCTGTTGACAACTTTTTCGAGAGTCTAAATGATATGATGTTCTCACCAGAGCAGAAATAGAGACTTTTGAGCAAGCTCGTACACGGCGTTCCCTGAATTTGGCCTTCAACTAGAAAAGCAAAATACCATGAACACTTTTTCCTCCAGTTCACGGACAGCAATTTTTTCAGCAGCCCCAAAATATTTTTGCATATTTTTCGGGACACTATCTTCTGCTTAAAGTAAGAACTATTCTTAGAGAACTAAAATTTCTAATTTTAGATAGTTTACAGACATTAGCTGCCCGCTGGTATGTTCATAATTATTTTATTCTGTGATGGAATGGTCTCGAACCTTTTTTCTGTATTAAGAGCCATTTCATGTGTAAATTCTCATATACAAATTAGTGATAATGTATAGATATGCGTGATTACTTTAGCATTATTCTACAGCTTGAGTGCATATATTACATGTGACTGTTTTTTCCGTATATTTGATAGTTTCAAAATGCATTTATGTATTTTGGGGTGGTAAGGTATACACGATACTCTACAGTATGTTTTACTATGCATAGATTTGTAAATATGTCCATAGTTAGCGTGGAGTGGGTGTGATGTATTCCTATAGGTTCTGTATCGATCCCCCTATTCCTGACCCTATTCTGGTTAACAAGTTAACTAGCAGCCATCCCATGAGGCAGAAAACCCCCATGATGCAGGAACCGTTATCTGATTAAGCCACACTACGGCACAGGAACGTGTTATCTGATTAGGTCATAACGCTTGCCATCTAATTAGACAAGCGATATTCCTCCAGCCCCTGATAAGGCATACGGAGTTCTCAAAACAAATCAAACCTATGACAGACCTGGGAAAAACCCTGCGGCCATTGTTTTGATTTCACCGAGAACTTCAGCAAAAGAATGTGCTAACGACCAGGTCGTATGACATCCTTATTGATGTATCTATGTCCATCCTTACGTCAATCTCGGCACCTTAAAGGTATAAATATTACCGATATTGCCCTATGCAAACACACGCGGTGGTGACGAGATTTGAGCAGCCAGACTTGCCGAAGCCCAGAGCAGAGCAGACCCCGCTGGCGCAGCCCCGCCTTCCTGACGTGCTGAGAACGAGAAGCTGCCTTTTCTCCTGCCGAGAAATCCAGCTCCGGCGCTTCCGGGTAGCCCTCGCAGGCAGCCTGGAATATCGAGACCAGAGACGAGAGATACCATCCCTCATTCATCCTAGATTCCAGGTACAGAACTGAATAACCCCTTGCAGAGAATTCTTTAGTCAGTCACTTGGCAAAACAAACTTAACTTAAACTGTAACTTTCTATTCCCGCCCACGTATTAGGCTTAGGTCAGGTACACGGGGTAGGCGTAGTTAGAAACACCAGTTGAGTACGATTAGTCAAATGTATATGTGTATGTATTCATTTTATTAATTTTAAACCATCATATGGCTTAGAAACCATATCAATGTTTTTACAGTATTATTTTATACTTCTGCTTTTAATGTATGCACTTTACTTAACCATAAGTATTGCAATAATATCGATCCATTTCTCTTGTATGAGAAAAGAGACTGATCAATAAATAACATCTTTTATTGAACACGCCCGTCTCTTCCTTTTCTCTACAATCTGGTGAGACTAAGAATGCACGTACTGACTGAGTAAAATAAGTCGTCTTTTGTTTTCACACGACTCTAAAGATACACTCTTGATTAGGGGAGAGCAAAGTTGTCATGTTCTATGGTTGTCAGAAACTAAATCCCTTCTTGTCTATCCAGGGAGGTTCAACTCCTCCTTGCCTATTCGAGAAAGTTTCTAGTGAACTCTGAGCTAGCTGGCAAACCCAAAACTTTAAGTCTAATATCGACAGTAGTAGACCTAGTTAACGTCTGGTCTAGGCCTATACTATTGAAGGTATTATTCCAATGCGCAGAGCCTATTGGGATAATAGGAACTACACTACAGTATCTTAGTAACCTGGGGTGAAATCTGACAATGGTCCACCTTTCAATAGTTGAGATTTTAAAGGTTTTCTCACTCATTTAAATGTCAAGCATCAGAAATGAACAACTCTCTGGCAACAGGCAAATGATGTGTTTGAGAGATTTAGGAGTACCCAAAGAAGACCATTCAATGCGCTGCACTAGAAAAGCTTGAACTCAAATCAGTTCTTCAGTCTACGCTTCGTGCATACAGGTCAACTGACCATTCTACCATGTGACAGTCCTGCCACCTTAATGTTTGGGAGAGTCATAGGAACCAAATTGCCACAATAAACTTCTCACCACTGATTCGTTTCACAAAAGAAAAATGATGACCTATGTGGACAGACGCCACTGTGCTCGGAGCACTGTTTTCAAAAGAGGTGGCCAAGTTATTGTCAGGCAGAACCACAAGTCTGATGCTTCTTTCGATGCTGACCTACTAAGGATTGTGACTAATAGGACACATGGTGACTGCTCACTGTCCTGAAAAGTCCATTACATGAGGTTCTTCCCATTTTAGGTTACACGCTTTGGTATAAAGACGTGTAATATGAAACTCTGTGTGTGGTGTCATCATTTGCACTTACCCAGGCTGGAGAGGACGCTACAGACACCCATCTTTGAAGTGAAAAGAGAACAACAAACCAGAAATAGGGAATGAGTGCAGAGGGAATTGAGTATAAATTGCACCGCACACAAAATGATTACCTACTATCACGGGATCTCGTAATCCTGTTAAACCTCACTGAAGTTAAAAACAAGATCTGCAAGATTAGGAACCGAATACAGACTAGCAAGGGTGTGCAGTCAAAATTCTGCAAGGTCCACTGTGTACAAAGAAGATCACGAGACTCGTTCACTCCATACCCTTTCTGTTCAACTAGATAATACAATTATCCCGTTAATATTTTGTCAATCAAGAATGGCTTTCACCACAAACTAAATGTGTTCACCTACTAGAGCTTGGGGTGGCCGTAACGCCTGCCTGAATTTTTCATTATAAGACCTTTGCAATAAAACAAGGAAGGCTGCATGTATGAGTATAGTTTGAGGTAACAATAACCTGGCTGCCTCTAGGTTAATCATTCTATGTTTTTATAAGCACTCATGAGCAGCCTCTTGAATTCAAGTCACAGCGGCATGACTCAGGGGTGGGGGAGTGTCACGCGGGGGGAATTAAAAAATAGAAACGTACCTTCCCTGGCCCCACACCGCCTCCGCTCCTGGCCGGGTCGTGCGTTTTCCTGCTGCTTTCCTGCCTCCTGCAGGAACAGGAAAAAGGCAGCCTCCCTCCCCTCCCCATAGCAAATCACAAGTCTGCAATGCAGCTTTGTTATTGGTGAGGACTGTACCTAGCCGGGCGCCTACGGGGAGGCCATTGTCTCTATATAGGCTGGATTCAGCCTACATAGAGAAAATCCAGAGTGCGCATTACTGTTTTGGGTGGCCTCAGAGGTCCGACCAAACAGTCAGGGCCCACAGCATTGGGCAAGCCACTCCTCCGCGACCCTCCCACCCTCCTCCCCAACCAGGTATACCCTTCTGCTTTCTTGCAGAGCGAGAAGCAGAAAATAAAATGGTATTTAAAATACCATTTTATGTTTCTGTTTCTTGCACTGGGATAAAGCAGTTGGGCGACGCTCCTCCGCCCTAATGGAGGAGCTGCCCCTGTTGAATTCTTGAGCAATAAATGAAAGCAGCAGATATAATAAATAGCATCATACATCTAAAGGTGAAACACGTAAATGCAGTTTTTACCTATCATAAGTTGCATGCTCTCTAATTAAAAAAATTATTAAGCTTAAAACTCATATTTTAAAGTAAGCAGGCATCATGGTAATAAATCAATCACGCTGTGATGAAATAGTTTCATTTGATGAAGCAATTTGCTATTCCTTATCTTTTACCACCTCAGGTAAATGTCTACGCTATTGGGCTGACACTGGTGGGGAAGATGGTACAATTGGTGACTGCACAGCTCGAACAGAAGAGGTATTTTTGGCTACTTAAATGCAGCCATTTAAAATGGCAAGTTTTTACAGGAATCAACTGTTTTGGATTGACTGTGAAGTAAATCACATTACACCTTAAGTGTTGGAAAATCAGTTGATTAAAAGTGCCTTTACTTGGCACCATTTAGGACAACATACTGTAGAGGGGAGCACCATTAGAGGATTAAGCGAGATAGGCCTGTGCGGCCAACATCTATGTCCCAATACATTTCTGTCATCATTGAATATATACTACATATGTCAGTGCTTAATTATTAACACTGATGCTTGTGACAGTCTGCCACAAGGTGACGCTGTCTGAGATGACTACAACAACAGTCAATTATTAATTCAATATATATTAAAGATGACTATCACCTGTCGCCCTAGTCATTCTTATAGATTTGGGGGCCTCGAGTAGTCCGAATTGTCACACTAATAGGAGTCTGATGGTTAGTAGTTGTGTTGTTACTTTTATTGGCAGCATGGCAGGGGCAGTGTGTGGTGCAAGCTGCAGAGGCCTGCTGACAAGAGCCCTGGCACTTATTTTGTTTTAAATTAAGCACTGAATATTTACACCATAGCTCAGTTGGTGGAGATTTAAGTGCTAATCTGCACGGAATGTCTCTTGTAACATATCTTCATGGAGCCAGTTACTATGCTTACAAGCACGCCACTGCCCCCTTTAAATAAAACATGTGCGTTCAAGCTACTAACAAACGCACTGGGGCTGGCATGCGATTCAAAGCCAACCGTGCATAATGGCTATAACCTAGCTACAAGAAGACACCAAGCAGCTTGGTTCCATAGTGCCTGAACCCAGAGGGAGAAGGAATTAAAGAGGCATGTCAGAGAGAGAAGGCTATCAGCCACTATACACTAAAAAGATTTAAATCTGGAGCAAGGTCCACCCAACAAATGTTATTTCCATAAGTAGACTTTTCAATATTTCCAATTCGTTTTGATTACTTTTTGTACTCGTGACCTCTTCTACAGTTCTTACACAAAATATCCTTGCCTTATTGCAGTTAACCAACACAGATGTTTTCCTGCTCCTGGAGACATATTTTTCTACAAAAATTCTACTTCAATGTAGCCATTATTTATTTAGTGGTTACTTTAATCTAAACATTGTATGCTGTTCCACACTCATTCGTACCCCTTTCGTTAGCACAAATAAAAACACTGTCATTCTCTAGATGTGTATTCAGTTAAACATTGCAACATTTTAACGAAATATTTATCTCCATGCGCTTCAAATACTCAAGCACCTCAGACCAATATACAGTTTTTATTTCCTGCAGTATTCCTTGGCATTACACAGTACTTTCCAGGCATTCTGTTACAATTTTATTTCTGTAATTTTAGTGGACTGTATATCTTTGAACATCTGTGTAGTTCAGTGTAGTTGCTTCTAAAAGGGAAATGTAGCTTCTTATCTGAGTGACACACCGCTTGAGTGTATGAATGTTGTATTTTGCATACATTTCCTAGCTGCATGCCAGCACGTATCTTCATTCTCAATGTAAAGTGACAACTTAAAAGGTGCTTCATTTTACTGCACAGTTCTAAACGGTAGATTGCCCCATTGTATGTGCTTGCACTATAATTGTATTGATCCTTTTACCAGTGGTGGCTGGCATGGATCGGGGGTAGGGGACGGGGGTAGTAAAATAAATATAAGTAAACCTACCTCTTTGCCGCCGCATCTCTTCTAGTTGTCCCTCCTCAGCAACACTCTGCTCCGCCAGGAAGCAGGAAGCATCTAGGCTACCCTGAGCCAATCACAACGCTGCAGTGTAGTGTTGTGATTGGTCAGAGTGCAGTGGTTCAGCGCTCAGCCAGGGACTGGGAGCCTGAGCCTGTTCTCCACCAAGGCTGTAATGCAGCCTGTGTGTACAACATGGAAAGTGCGCATGACGGTTTGACCGGCCTGAGATGGCCGGCCAAATTGTCATGCACACTGATAACAATGCATACCACTCCCTGTGGGTGCCTGTTATCCCCCTGTCCCCGCCCCCAAGACTCCGGGACACAAAATAAAATGACAATAAACCACAGTTTATTATCTTTTTCTTTTCTTTACGCTGTTGGAAGGGGTGCTAACGCTCCTCTGCCGTAGCGGAGGAACCACTGCTGCCTTTTACCAAAATATTCTTGCTCTGCATTGACTCAAATGCTTGGCTCCAACATGAGTTTCAGGACACCACAACTTTTTGTGCAAGTAAAAGGAGAAACGTATCGATTTAGCAAAACTATTGCACATTTTCTACAAATAAGTCAGGGCCAGCCTGTGGTATCTCCCACCTTTGTTTCCCCCCCGGCGGCTCCGCATGTAATGGAGCTGCTCGCGGTGACATCACTTAGAATGTCACCGCGACCAGCATTCCAGAGCGAGCGCCGGGGGACTTTGTTGAGCGGATCTTGGCGAGAGGCTGTGGCTGAGGTCGACAGGTTACCACGGATCTAAATAAACAAGTTGGTAATCTCAACGAACCGTCTTGTGTGTGTGATTAAGCACTTTCACACTGGCGACGAGGACTGGTTCTTTCCTGCGACCTCAACATGCTGGGAAAAAGGAAGAAAGAAGTAACGTTTATCTTTGAAGCTGATGGAGGCGCGATGTATATAACGTAATTTCGGCGGAACAATCGTGGAGGAAGTGTTGAACCAAGGCATCTCAAGCGTGAGTTTAAGCGGCTGCTGGTTGGAGAAAGTAGCGTTCCTGTCGGCGCAATTACCAGAAGTAAGGTATGCCTGCCAGCTGACCTTGGTGCGCTGTTTCATTGCCTGCGTTCCGTTAATGAGGAGAGCAGTACCCGCGGCTGGAGTCAGCGTGTGTGTGAGGTAATTGCCTCTGTCGGCGTCTGCGAGCAGTGAATGAAGCGGCAGCCGGATAGTGTGTACACCGGCATTTGACAACCAACAGAAGAAGTAAGGCGTGCGACTGCCGGCGTCTGTGAGCAGTAATTAAAGTGGCAGCTACATCGTAGGCATCTGGCATCTGTCAGCCAGCTGATAAAGTAAGGCGCGCGGCTCCCACTTCCATGAGGCAATCCTGAGGGGAGCAGAAGCGCAGGGAGTGGGCTGCTCTAACCCTGGCCCCATTCGATTGATACATAGCGCCAAGAGGGGAGAAGGAGGTGCGCTGCATGACCCGTGACGTCAGTGGTGAGCTTAAGTACGAGGGCGTAGCAGCAAGGCAAATCTCTGACAGGCCAACCTTGCGCCCCATATGTGTAATTACATTACCACAAGCAAGGAGTCCTCAGCGCGCCAGCCTTTCTTTTCAATTGACGATCTTTGCATTTTGATGCAGTTGGTGAAGTGACGGATGGCATTAGCAGGACACCACCTTTTGTTCTCTCACACTTTCATTAGTTGAAACTTCTGAAACTTCCCCACGCTGCGTTTGACATTGGTGCCATCTTGTCATGAACTGTGTGACCCTGGAAATTGCGTGGAACTCGCCTCATCAGCCTGCGGCATTCCTAACTGTGGTGTGTTGTAGCAGTGTAAGACGCCTTGGTGGAATTAGTTAAAGTAACTAGGGTCTTTCGCTGTGTGCTCTGTATTCCCCTGTGCTATCCCAGGGAAGACTCCTCTCATTTTGTGTTTTGTATCCCCATGGACTGGCATGCTCGCCACTGTCCCCAAATAACTGATTTATAACCTTCCCCACAAAAGCCATAAAGGGAAAAATGTGGGGTAGTATTAACTGTACCTTACTTTTCTAGAACGCTGAGAACCGCACCGAGCACCTCTCTGTACATTAGTGGTTTACTTGTTACCTTGTGTTTGCATTATAGTTTACTCAGCACTTTGTGACATTGTACCCTACACTGTCCCTTACCTGTCCCTGCAGCCTAACTATACTCCTGTGGTTTGGGGTTTTTAGTTGATTTAGCGCTCCCTACGCTAACCATGCAGAGTGTGACTCCTCCGCCTTTCTTCCTGACTAACCCAGGGGAACCAAGTATTCAGTGGAAAAAGTGGAAGAAAGTATTTTTGAATTATGCCACTGTTTGCGGGCCTAACCTGGGACTTGAGAGGAAGGTAGCGTTATTGGCATACTACTTGGGGGCAGAGGGGGAAGAAGTCCTAGATCATCTCCCAGACTTAGGGACGCAGGAAGCGAGGGGCCTCAATGAGCTAGAAGTGAGTCTTAAAAAATTGGATTTACATTACCTTCCCAAGACTAGCACCATAATGGAGAGGTACCATTTTGGAAAGAGGGCACAGAAGGAGGGAGAATCTATTGGAGATTTTGTATCAGAGTTGAGGAAACTAGCTGCAACTTGTAAATTTGGTGGTGCAAGTGAGGAAAGGATAAGGGATCAGTTTGTAGTAGGTTGCAGAATGGAGCGTGTACGTGAGGAGCTATGGCTTAAGGATGATCCGCCCTTGAGGGAGGTTTTGATCATAGCTAAACAGGTGGAGCACATGTTGCAGTGCGTCAAGGAAATAAAGCAGGACACAGGAGAAAAAGGGAAAGATGATAAGCCCGTGGTGAGTGAAGTGGTGACCGAATGTGAGGCCGTTTCTGTGATCAAAGGACAGAAAGTAACGGGTAGAGAGCAGAAAGAAAACAGAGTGAGTGGATCATTCAAGGGCATCTGTTACAGATGTGGCAAGCAAGGGCATCTTGCCAATGACAAAGAGTGTCCCGCCTTGAGGTTCACATGCAACAAGTGTGGGAACAAAGGTCATTTTAAGCAATATTGCAAGACTGGACAAGGGTTCAACAGACAGAGTAGGGACAGGACGAACGTAGTCTGTGATGAAATTGTGGTGCAGGTCAAAGAAAGTCAGGTCAAATGCCAAAATGACACCGTGTGTGAGGAAATTGTAGTACAGGTTGAGGGGGGCCAGGTCAGCAGCCCTAAAGACACCATAAAAGTAGGGAACACTGAGTTAGAGGCGTTGTTCGATTCCTGCTCTAGAGTAACAATTATTAATGCTAGGGAGTTCACCTGCATGTCCAAGGGGAAGATAATGCTGAGGAGAATGGATGTGATACCAGGAGGATATGCTGGGCGCCCCATCTCCATGAAAGGGTACTTATGGGGCAAAATAGAATACAAGAACAGGTCAACAGTGTCCAAGGTGTATGTGTCCACTGTCGGGGACAACATTTTGGGGTGGCAAGCACAAAAGGAGCTGGGGGTATATCTCAATACCAATAGCAACCCCCAGATTTTGATACAGGAGATAATGCAACATAAGGATGACGTAGTGTCTGAGTTCGAAGAAGTATTCAGAGAAGAACTAGGATGTTTAAAGAACTACTGCCACAAAATTAAGTTGAAGGAAAACGCCAAGCCAGTCGTGGCCAAAGTCAGGAAACTTCCCATTGCCATCCAAGAAGAGGTGAAATCTGAACTGGAGAAATTATGCAAGGCAGGGGTCATCGAACCAGTGGAAGCGACGGAATGGTTGGCACCTATCGTGGCCGCTAAGAAAAAGGATGGGTCGGTCTGGCTCTGCATCCATCTGAGAGCGCTCAGCAAAGAGGTCGTGGTTGATCGATTCCCCCTTCCGAACATCACCCAGATGATGAGCATCCTAGAAGGGGCCAAGGTGTTCTCCACCCTCGACCTCACCTCTGCATACTTTCAGATCAAACTGCATGAAGAGTCGCAAGAACTCACGGCATTTGTGACACCCATGGGCGCTTACAAGTTCAAAAGGATGCCTTTTGGGTTGGTCTCGGTGGCCGCCGTGTTCCAGAGGCTCATGGGGAACATTTTGAAAGGCATCCCTGGCGTCGTGTGTTATCAGGACGTCGTACTGATATTCGCTAAGGACCACAAAGAACATGATGAGACTTTGAGACATGTGCTAGGAAGGTTCAGGTCGCAAGGCCTAACACTAAAAAAAAAAGAAAAGTGCGTCTTTGGCTGCGCAGAATTGGACTTTTTCGGTCACAAGGTGACAGCCGAAGGAATATGGCCTAAAGCCGAGCTCCAGAACACCATTGTAAGTTTGATGCCCCCCACAAGCAAGGATGAAATCAAGTCATTCATGGGTATGTTGGAGTTCTATGGGAAATTTATACGGAACCTTGCAGGAAGGACGTACGCCATCAGGTTGCTATTGAAGAAAGAGTCGGAGTTCAACTGGAGTAAAGAGTGTCAGAGGGAGTTTGAGGATGTAAGAAGAGCACTGGCAGAAGCCCCCAGCTTGAAGTCCTACATACCTAACAGGGCGACAGTGGTCACCACCGATGCAAGTGCCAAAGGGCTGGGAGCGGTCCTCACACAAATAGGCAGAGGCGGTGAAGAAACCATTGCGTTCGCCTCTAGATCACTCCAGAAGTCTGAAAACAACTACTCAGTCATTGAAAAAGAAGCTCTGGCAGTTTCCTGGGCACTGGGTAAATTCAGAGACTTCCTGTGGGGCACACAATTCACACTGCGCACTGACCACAAGCCGCTAGTCGAAGTCTTCAGCAAGAAGGGCCTAGATGCCATCTCCAGCAGGATCAGGCGGTGGGTGGTCAGTCTTCAAGAATATACCTTCTGCGTCGAGTATGTCCCCGGTACGCGCAATTTTGCAGCGGACTGTTTGTCAAGACTCGTGAATGAAGAGGAAGTGAAGGAGGCGGATGTTGAAGCGGATGAACACCAGATGGAGAATGTCTGCGCTATCCAGAGGGCAATAGGAGAAGAAACATGGAAAAACGCTATGAAGGAAGATGAAATCTTGGAGAAGGTCTACAACAGAATAAAGAGCAGGTGGAAGCAAGAAGACAAAAAGGAGGAGAATCTGCGGCCGTACTGGATGGTCAAAGATGAGCTTTCCATGGTCGATGAATGCCTGTTCAGGGGAACAAGACTGGTACCACCTGCGTCGGTGAGAGAAAGCCTAGTCAAAATAGCCCATGAAGGCCACATGGGTATCACCAAGACGAAGCAAAGGCTGAGAGAGAACTATTGGTGGCCAAGTATGGACCTTCCAATTGAAAGGAAAAATAGGGACTGCATTCCGTGCTGCAGCAGTGACAAAGTCTTGAAGCAAATGACACCGCCAATGGTATGTAGGCCACCACCGTCAGGACCCTGGGAGGAATTGGCACTGGACATTGTGGGTCCATTGACAGGAGAAGTACGCACCCCGTACATTCTGGTGCTCATGGACATGTATTCTAGGTGGCCGGAAGTGAGACTGGTGAGCGAGGTCACGACGAAGGTTGTCATTGAATTCATGCAAGAGTTATTTGTCAGAGAAGGGCTACCCAGCAGCCTACTCGCAGACAATGGGGTGCAATTGTGTTCCAAAGAGATGGAAGACTTCCTGGAGGGGAGAGGTATCGCTCATAAACGGTGTGCCCGGTATCACCCTGAGACCAACGGCATGATCGAACGTTTCAATAAAACCCTCAAAGAAAGCATCCAACTCGCGAAAGCCAGTGGTTTGAGCTGGAAGGAAGAGATGTGGAGACGCGTGGAAGCATACAGGTTCACCCCGCACCAAACGACGGGAGTCACCCCTTTCGAGTTGCTCAGGGCAAGGATACCTAACACCAAGCTATCCCCAGGATGGATGGGGTGGCACAAGGGATGGTCGGATCACTCAAAAGAAACTAAAAGCCTGGAGAAACAAGAAGGAGCCATGAGGGAAAGGAAAGAAAGGTACGACCGACTCAAATCTACGTGGGAGGCTGAGTTCAAAGTAGGAGATAACATCAAGATCAGGACACCTACTGGTAGAGCAAGTTGGTCAGGATACAATGGTCCAACCAAGATCACAAAGCTGTTTAAGAATGCTGTGAAGACTCAGAAAGGGAAAATATGGAACCTGGGAAGAGTAGTGAGGTTTCACCCACCCGGGAATGACTCCGATAGTGAAGGGGAGGAGAGAAGTGATGTGGGAGGAAGCAATCGTCCTAATGCTAGGAAGCCGTTGCCGGTCTCACACCCAGTTGGTAGGTCTAGTAGGAGAGTGACCAGACCCCCCAGACATTTGGATCAATATGTTGTGATTTCCTGTATACTAGATTTAGGCCAATATGTCATGATGTTATTTTCTGTACACTGTTGTTCTTCTGTGTATTCCCACTTTTCATTCCGCAGGGGAGGGGGATGTGTGGTATCTCCCACCTTTGTTTCCCCCCCGGCGGCTCCGCATGTAATGGAGCTGCTCGCGGTGACATCACTTAGAATGTCACCGCGACCAGCATTCCAGAGCGAGTGCCGGGGGACTTTGTTGAGCGGATCTTGGCGAGAGGCTGTGGCTGAGGTCGACAGGTTACCACGGATCTAAATAAACAAGTTGGTAATCTCAACGAACTGTATTGTGTGTGTGATTAAGCACTTTCACACAGCCCTTACATTTTCTACATCAAAAAAACATAAAAGGGCTTAACTCCTTTTAAATTTTGTAAACTTTTCAAGTGCAAGGTACTAAAAACTGGAGAAAAGTGCTTAATGCTTTTTCTAAATAATTTTAATCTACAATCTGAATCAAAATATGGTGAAATAGCTAATCATTTTGACGATACAGTCCTGGAGGAGTGAACACAATCTAGCCCTGTTTTCCTTTGTCCTTTAGGGCGTAAAGTACTTCTTTCTATTCTGCCAACTATTCTTTACATTTCATAGGGCCTTATTTAAAAGCTTTTTTGTAAGTAGGACTGAAGAGACCTGAGAAGTGAAAAGTGTGGGCCTGGTTCATAATGCCTCATCTGTCCCTCCTGCCCTGCTCCCCCTGTGAAGGCCTGGAGCTCTTCCCTACTCTCGAATGAGGGTGGTAAGGGATTCTCAAAGAAGAATTTGTCTCAAAGAACAGCTTCCACCTTGTGAACTGTGGCCTTCAACATTGGTGGAAGTATTTTTACCCCTCACGATGTCATTCCCTTTTTTTTTTAACAGCCCTTGTTCGGGGTGATTTAAAGAAGAAACCTTATTGGGTGAAAACAAATGCAGGGATTGAGGCCTGCTCAGTGGTGTAACGAACCTTGAGGGGGCCCCCCTGCAGGGTACGTGAAGGGGCCCCCTCCGGACTCAATCTGGAGCTCCCCAGCAGAAGTGCGGTGCTGACGGGGCCCCCTGGAGGGTGAGGGCCCCCGCACCACGGGGACTGCAGGGGCCTGTGTTACGCACCAGGGCCTGCTGTTACTCTCAAGCCTCGATTCCTGCTTCCCAGCCATTCTCAAAAAGGTTGAGATCCAGTGGCGGCTCGCTGGGAATGGGGGTGGTGAGACGGGGGTGGAATAAAAAAAGAAAGAAAGAAACTTACCTACTCCGCCTATCCTCCGTCTTCTTCAGGCCTGCTACAGCACCAGAAGCACTCAGGCTTTCAGGCTCTCCCACCTAATCACGACGCTGCAGGAGCAGTGTTGTGATTGGTCTGAGCATCCTGTTAGGACACTCAGGCAGTGCCTGGGGAGGCTGGGCATGTTCTCCACGGGGCTGTGCAACACAGCCCAATGGAGAACCTGCTAAGTGTGCATGTCAGTTTGGCCGACCCTAAAGGGATGGCCAAACTGTCATATGCACTTAGAGGAGTGCAAACCACTCCTCCCCTGTTCTGTCGTCACAGAGCCCAGCCCCACCCGACTCCCACATAGAAAAAGAAAATGAGAATAACATCCCGTTATGATTTTCGTTTGTCTTATTTGCACTGCTGAAATAGCAGTGGGGCCACGCTCCCCCGCCTTAGCGGAGGATCCGCCACTGTTGAGATCAGCTTAAACACTGCAGTCAGAAGAAGGTATTCGAATACTGGATTTGAGATCCATAAAACGTATGATGTAGGTGCTTAGCAGAGCACCATTGAACCCTTTAAATAAAACATGTGCCTTCAAACTACTAACAAACGCACTGGTGCTGGCATGCCGTTCAAAGCCAACCATGCAAAATGGCTACAACCTAGTTTCAGGAAGAGTCCATGCAGTTTGGTTCCATAGTGCCTGCCGCCAGAAGGAGGAGGAATTAAAGAGGCATGTCAGAGAGGGAAGGCTCTCAGCCACAGCAAACTAAAGTACTCAAACCTGGAGCAAGTTCTACCCATCAAAATATTCGCATCAGGAGCCTTTCCAATTAGTTTTGATTACTTTTTGTACTCGTGACCTCTTCTACTGTTCCTAAACAAAATATCTGTGCCTTATTACAGTTAACCAACACAGATGTGTTCCCTGCTCCTGGAAGCACATTTTCTTACAAAACTATGCTTCCATATAGCCAATATTTATTTAATGGTTACTTTACTATAAACATTGCATGCTATTCCACACTAATTCGTACCCTCTACTTTAGCACAAATAAAAACATTATGATTCTTTAGATGTGCATTCAGTTAAACTTTGCTACATTATTTATCTCCATGCGGGTTTTATTTTGAATACTCCAGCGCACCAGACCTATGTACAATGTATGTTTCCTGCAGTATACATTGGCATTACACGGTGCCTCTCAGACATTCTGTTACAATTTCATTTCTGTAATTTTAGTAGACTGAATACCTTTGAACTTCCATGTAGTTGAGGGTAGTTGATTCTACCAGGAAAATGTAGCTTCTTATCTGTAACACACAGCAGGAATGCATTAACATGCCTGAATCTATCTTCATTCTCAATGAAAAGTGCTAACTTGAAAGGTGCTTCCAAAGTATTTCACTGCACATATCTAAACAGAAATCGTCCCATTGTATGTGCTTGCATTATTGTTCTATTTATCCTTTTACAAAAATATTCTTGATCTGCATTGACTCAAATAATTCCTTCAAACATCAGTTTCAGGACACCACAACAGTTTGTGCAAGTAAAACAAGAAGCGTATCTATTTCGCAAAACTACTGCACGTGTTCTACATATCAGTAAGGTCCGACCCGTACAATTTCTATTTACCAAAAACTAAAAGGGTTTAGCCCTCTAATGCTTTTATAAATGTTTTTCATTACAATCTGAATCAAAATGTCATCTAGAAATAGCGAATTATTTTGACGATACTGTCCTGGAAGAGTGAACACAATCTAGCACTGTTTTCCTGTGTCCTTGAGGGCGTAAAGTACTATTTTGTATTCTACCAACTATTGTTTACATTTCATAGGGCCTGATTTAAAAGTTTTTTTTTAAGGTAGGGTTAAAGGGCCCTGAAAAATTAAACGTGTGGGCCATGGTGCATAATGCCTCATCCGCCCCTCCGCCCCCCTCCCCTCCCCACCCTCCAAGAAGGCCTGGATCTCTTTCCTACTCACGTATGAGGGTGGTAAGAGATTTTCAAAGTGGAAGCTTTCACAAAGACAACTTCCACCTTGTGAATTGTGGCAGTCCATGTTGGGGAAGTATTCATACAAATTTAGGGATCGAGGTCTGTTGTCCCTCACAAGCCTCAAACCCTGACTCTCAGGCATTTGCAAGGAGTCACAAAATGATTCCTACCTCATAATTAAGAATGACGCAGAGGTGTTTATAAGTATAAGAAAATGCGATTTTGTGCTGTCACTGATTAGCTGATCAGTTTCATTGCAAAATGAAGGCGGGGTCTCACCAACCAAGTGAGTGTAAAAATGAACACTGCTTTGCAACCCATCTCAGGTCATTGGTGTTATTATCCCTAATGTAGCACTGTTTGCCTATAAAATGATATCCATAGTCCCAGACGCAGTGTTGTAACAAAATTACATAACCCCCACCCCGCGGATTAAGAAGAGGGGCTCCTGAGACACTCATATCTTAGAGATATTCATTGGCCTTTGGCTAACTAGAGGTGCCCCCCCTTGAAGGGTTGTGGGTCCCCTTAAAGGTTTGGGGGCCCTTTAAAGGGCTAGGGTCCCCTCCGTACCAGAGGGATTGAAGGGGTTTGTGTTACTCTCCTGCCCAGCACTTTCTCAATTAGACCAATCCATTTATAAAAACTCTCTTACCCGAGGATAATTTACTTTGTTTTCATTCTCTACTTTTCCACATTAGGGATTTCTTCTGATTGGCATAAATGAGCTATAATAGACATGAAGATTAGGGATCATAGAAAGACTAGACTATGTATTTCCCAGATAACCGCTGGAGATGGCACAATTTTTCACATCCGGGCCAACCTTGCATCAGGTTTAATTTTAACCTCCAGAAATTGTATTAAGATGCTGTAAGATTTTATCAACCAGAGATTCATGTGAGGGAGAAGAAGGTGGAGCATAGCTGTCTGGAGGGTTGGTAGAGGTGGAGTCTGTCATTGAGGTACGTTGGTCCTGAGTTGTGGAGGGCTTCGTCGGTGTGGATGAGCAGCTTGAATTTGCAACATTTCTGGATTGATAGCCAATTTGGTTCAGTGAGGATTGAATGATGGGAGCGGTTCTGGGGACATCTAGGATGTGTCTGGCGATGGTGTTTTGGATGGTTTGGAGTTTTTTGCATGAATTGGTTAGAGATACCTACATAGAGTGCGTTGTAGTTGAGTCTGCTGGTGCTTGAAGGCTTGGGTGACTGTGCATCTTGTGTGAGATGGGAGCGATTTGAAAATCCTGCGAAGCGTTCTGTGGATTCCTGAGCCCCTGAGTCTGGCAATGAGGGTGCCCTGAGAGACGTTGTTGAATGCCACTGAGAGGTTGTGCAGGATGAGAGAGGTGGTTTCTCCTCTGTCCATGATGGAGAGGATGTTGTCTCTTGGTGCCAGGAGGGCAGTTTCCATGCTGTAGTTGCTGTGGAATCTTGACTGGGTGGAGTCCAGGAGATTGTTTTGTTCAAGTTGGGAGGAGAGCTGCTTGTTGATTTCTTTCTCCAGGACTTTAGCCTGGAAGGGTAGGAAAAAGATGGGCTGAGCGAGTAGCTGAGTTTTTTCTGGTTTCTTCAGTACAGCTGTGACCTCTGCGTGTTTCCAGCTGTCCGGGAATATTTTGCTGAGGATCGAGGAGTTGGCAATGGTGGTGAGATTTGCACTGTTCACTGTGCTTCCCAGATTGTACATTTGGTGAGGGCAGGGGTCTGAGGGAGACTCTGAATGGATGGTCTGTATGATTCAGATGATGTTATCTGTAGTGAGAGGGCTTCCGTTCATTAGAAGGTGGGTGCTCCTGGTGGTGGTGCGGCGTTGTGTGATGATGTCCTCCACGGTGGGTCGGGGTGCGAAGTTGATGTAGATCTTGAGTATTTTGTTGTGGAAGAAGTCAGAGAGGTTTTCACAGAGGATCTGTGAGTGTATGATGATATTGGATGCAGCTGTTGAGTTGGTGAATTATTTAACTATGTTAAAGAGTTCTTTGCCAGAGTTGGCGCAGGGTTGAAGTTTGAGCATGAGGGCCACTCTTCTGACTTCTTTGATCTATTTGTTGTACCTTCTGAGTCTGGATTTGTAGGTGTCTCTGAAGTTATTGCCTCGGCTGGTTCTTCACCTTCTTTCCAGTTGTTTGTAATGGCGCTTGGCACCTCTTAGGTCTTCTGTGTACAAGCTCGCTTGAGCATGAGTTCTTGTTTATCTGATCTTCTACTTGGGGGCCATGGTGTTGGTGCAGTCTGAAATCCAACTGCTGAAGGTGGGTAGATCGTTCTGCATAAGATATACACAATGCACAGGTGGAGGTAAGCTATGTATGGAAGCTTATTTATGGTAGGTAGGTATGGTATGTGGTAGGTAGGGATGATAGATTTGCTGTGGGAGGTATGCTGAATAGGTAGGTTAGATACATATGATTGGTTAGGTATGTTAGGTAGGGCCGGTAGGTAAATATGGTAGGATGGTAAGTATGATAGGTTAGGTATAGTAGGAAATCATGCTAGTTATGGTAGGTGCTGTAGGAGTACAGTAGGTATAGTAAATAGGTTGGGTAGATAATTATGAAATGTCAGGTATCTTAGGAAGCTATGGTAGCCAGGTATGTTGGTAGGTTAGGTAAGCTATGTTTAATATGTTAGGCATGATAGGTAGGTAGGCATGGCAGGGATTGTAGGTATAATAGGTATGTTTGGGAGTTTAGGACTGGTAAGCACAACAGGTAGGCATAATTGGCATGTTAGAATAAGTGTGGTAAATAAGCTTTGTGGGTAAGTATAGTAGGTTCCCGTCGGGTAGGTTATGTAGGTATTACTCATACGGATGGAAGGCTAGATACAGTAGGTTAGGCATGGAATGATCGTGTGGTGAGGTAGATTGGTTATATTAGGGTTAATATGGTATAGTCAAAAGGCAGGGTAGGTTAGGTAATATAGGTAAGGTGATGAAGGTAAATATAATAGGTAGGTAGGTATGGTGGATTAAGTAGTAGGTATAATACACACTGGTTAAAAGTCATTAAAAAGAAAAAACATTAACATTATTTTCATTCACTATACCTAATTTTGTTGTCATCTTCGTTAAGAGGTCAACTAAACACAGACAATAAAAAAATGTAAAAAGTACATTGCACACTGGATAAAAATAGAACCGTTCTCTTGCCTTTATGTATACTCTTTTTACATATAAACTTCAACCTCAAGAAATTTACAGAGGCTTAAAACAATTGCTAGGCAATGAACAGAAGCCACAACAAAACATTCAGTAATCTAAACTTGAGTTAGTATATAGTTAGAAGACTATTGAAAGATATATGGCAGCAAGCAGAATGGCAAGGTAGTGTAGTAGAAATATACATGTTTTCTCCACAGATTTATCGTTATTCAGGAGAAGCAGCAGTCCTAGCAATGTTGTCTTTGAAGAAATGTTTTATGCTGGGCAGAGAAAAAGCACATGATTCAGGTTTTGGTTGCCTGACGTACATAAAGTAAAAAAAATGTATGTGGGAGAAATACCAGCCAAGTCATGCATCCTTTTACTCAATTGTAACTTGCTTGTTCTCATGAGGAAATTAATTCTTCTGTGACATAAGCGTGCGGTTTACCCAGCAGTGTGGATTCCACCAATAACCATACAATTTTAGTGTAATATTGTACGTCTGTCCTAACAACAAGAATCCCTGAACAGAAACATGTGCATTACGTTGCACCTGCATTAGTGGCTTCAGACTTGAAGATAATATAGTACTGCCAACTAAAATCCAAATGTATTTCTTGATTACGTAAAACTGTAAATATATATATATATATATATATATATATATATATATATATATATATATATATATATATTCACCTCCACGTTGGTTCACCACTCGGGATTTCTGCAGCGCTCGTGCATGTGCGTTATCCTGCGGCTGAACCCACGCCGCTCCAATATACCAATAACTTTTCCCCACCGAGGGAAAAACGGGTCGCACAGCCAGATTTGATTTAAACAGCAATCTCCTTTTATTACTCAAAGTATCACAGGGCAATAGCGCAACTGATCTACGCGTTTCGGTGTCTCTCCACCTTGCTCACGATCAACAGGGTTACCCCACCCCTTTGCTTTTTAAAGATTACATTTTTTCATTACTCTCATTTCCTGTCACATGTTATCCCAAGGATTCTGGTCCTTGTAGTTTACATCTTGTTTTTAACAACAAAAAAAAAAAGTCAACCCTAATAGTGCTCAAAATGATATTTTTAACCAAACATGTTTTCTTTGTTATTTTTTGTCCTATGTATATTGCCTTCCAATAGGCTTATCCATATTTATATTTTTATGCCTTCCAATAGGCTGATTTCTTTTGTATGTTGTAGCCTCTGCTGGACAGATTATCATATTGAAGTTCTTTTGCACTGTTTCTGCTTCATAGGTGCACATATAGTTCCTCCGATTGATTTAATCCATTTGGATGCAGGCTCCTCAGGTTAATGATAAATCTCGATTCTGCTTGCCTCAGTTTTCTCTCCCGATCACCTCCACGTTCTCCTTTAGGAATTGTTTGTATGCCATAAAATCTTAGTTTTTGCCAATCTGCCTGATGGTATTGTTCCATGTGTTTTGCTATGGCATTCGAACGGTCCTTGTGGATTGTTGCCCGCATATGTTGCAAAATTCTGTTTTTCAATTCTACTGTTGTACTGCCCACATATTTCATTGGACATGGACATTCAACTACATACACCGTAAATGGAGTTTTACAAGTGATGCACTGTCTGATTTGCCACTTCTTCTTGTTTGCTAAAATTAGCTCTTTTGTAGGTTTGGCTATTTGACACACCTTACATCCGTAGCATTTCACAAACCCTTTGGTTTTGAGCCAATCATCTTGTCGTTTCTTCTGAAAATGACTATGAATCAAGTGATCTTTTAAGTTTTTGGCACGTCTGTATGTTATCGTTGGATGGTTACCCACGATTTCCTTTACTGTGTCATCCAACTGTAGCAATTTCCAATTCTTTCTTAGAATTTTCCCAATTTTTTCACTTTCTTGAGAGTAGTCCATGATCAAACGAATTTTTCCTTTTTCTATATCCTCTTCCAGATTTTTTCTCTCTAGGCATTCCTCTCGTGTCTTCATCCTTGTTCTATTCAAACTTTTTCATACGATTTTTTGTGGGTATTTTCTTTTTATGAATCTCTCCATGGTATTTTTACTATTCACCTCCCACTGACCTTGTTCACTGCATATCCGACGGACTCTCAAAAATTCCCCGTACGGTATGCTGTTTAGCAATGTTTTTTGGTGGAAACTGGTCGCTTCAAGAGTGGCATTGGTTGAAGTTGATTTTCTGTGCAGAGTTGTGTGAATCTGCCGATCCTTAATATAGATTTCAGTGTCCAGAAAGATGATTCTTTCTTTACTCATGTTGTAAGTAAATTTCAAGTTTGTTACACTGTTATTCAATATTTGAAAATATTCCTGGAATTCCGCTTCTGTGCCATCCCAGATTATTAAAAGATCGTCGATAAACCTTTTCCAGCTCACGATTTTATCAACTGATGTTTCATGTTTTGAATTCCAAGCCATTTCTTGCTCCCACCATCCCATAGTGAGACATGCGTAGGAGGGACTAAAAGAAAATCCCATTGCTGTTCCGTTACGTTGTTTAAAAATCTCTCCACCGAACGTGAAGAAGTTCTCCTCCAGGCAAATTGTGATCATTTCCAGTAACATTTTGTTATGACTACTGAATTCCAGATTTCTTTCCTTTAAGAAAAAATTGCATGCATTTGTTCCCATGTCATTGTCAATGTTGGTGTATAACCCAATTACATCCATTGAGATCAAGTAATAAGACTCTTGCCAAGGTGTATCTAGTATTGTTCGCAGTAGATCATTCGTATCCTGAATGTATGAGTTTAATTTTGCAACAAACGGTTGTAAGAAGTGATCTATATATTCCGCCATCGGTTCCAATAACGACCCCATGGCGGATATTATTGGTCTTCCCGGAGGTTTTTTTTGGTCTTTATGTATCTTTGGCAAGAAGTATATAGTTGCCAATATGGGATGTGTCACTGTCAGGAATTTCCTCTCTGTTTCATCAATGAGTCCTTCCGATGTCCATACACTTAGTTTTTCATCAATTTTGTTCTTAATTTCCACACATGGTTTCTGTTTCAATTTCTCATAGTGATTGGTATTTCTTAATTGACGATAAGCTTCTATCATGTATGCACTTCGATCCATTATTATCACGTTTCCACCCTTATCGGCGACTTTTATTTCTATCTTGTCATCCTCAGACAAGTTTTTCAATGCCATCCGTTCCTCCTTTGTTAGGTTATCGTCATCAAATTCCATTTTAATTTGTAAATGTCTTGAATCACTGCTTCTTGGAATAAATCCACTTTATTTCCTGGACTCAATTGTGGGTAAAATCTTGATTTTGGTTTTTTTCCACTCAAACCTGCCCCACGTTGATTTACCACTTGTGATAAGGTGAATTCCTCCGTTGGGTCTTGGTCAATGTTCATTAGAGTCAACAAACCTTCTGCGTCATTTATTTGTAACATTTCATCATTTGTTTCCATTTGATTGGGCCTTTTCTCCTTTAGTATATTCTCCTTAAAAACCTTTGCCAATTTGATTTTCCTGATATACAGGTATAGGTCAATCCTGACCTGGGCCAAATTCATATGACTTTTCGGGCAAAAGTTTATGCCCCTTTTTAATAAAGTTGTTTCTGTGTCTGTTAGCTGTCTGCTTGATAGGTTTATTACTTGTAGCTCATCAGGTATTATTTCCGTCTCTGTCGCATGTTTCTTGTTTCCACCCCTGTTCTCTCTGTTCCACCACTTGCTCCTTTTGCCTCTTCTGTTGTATTTTTTCCGGCCCATTGCCTTCCCCTTCCTCTTCCTCTTCGTGGTTGGAACTGTGGGGTTGGTCGATTCTGCTCCCAGTACCGTTGTTGCAACACGAGGCGCATATCCCCTAAAAAAGGAATCCTTTTATTTGCATCCATCTCGTCACTTTGTGCTTGTTCAATAGATACCGTTGAAGATGCTGAGCTAGACATGCTGGACATGCTTGCCCACGCCATTTGTTCCTTTAGGCCATCAAATTTTCTTGCGAAGGAGAAAATACGGCCTTCCGCATAATCATTCGTGTCTCTGAGGAATTTAGAATGTTTCCGATCCATCACCACTTCTTCATGTTTGTCTATTTCAATCTCCAAATCTTCTTTGAATTTTGTCATTTCGGAAGTTAATTTTAGAGTGGCCAGCTCTTTTTCCACCTCCTGCAGTTCTTGCTTTAATTTCGCCAAAGCTATCTCTATATGTTTTATCAGAATTGCAATTAATCCCAATGAGGAATGCAATAAGAACTCGCCCCACTCCTCTAACAGTTCGTTGGAAGCCTCATGATTGTTTGGCATGAGTAGGATCCTAAGTCCTCTAGGAACCATTTTCGCCTCAAAATATTTTTTCAACGTGATAATTTCCCATGACTTATTTATTTCCTTACGGCTCAGTTTCTCCCAAGTTTTCAGTCTACTTCTGGCATCTGATTTGCCTGCTACAGATACTGCCGCTGCACCCGTTTTTTCTTTCAGGTTGCTTTTGTCGAATAATTCATTTACTTTGGCTGTGCGTTTCGCTTCACGTTTCTCCATGCTTGCGCTATTTAAATGCTTCTGCCCTTTAATTTTAGATCGTATTATTTCCTCCTTGCTGTGACTTTTCAAATGCTAGCCAGTACTTCCACAATTACCCTTTAGTAGTATACAATGTCCCGCTTTTTCACTTTGAAAAGATATTGCGGTTTTATAACTGGTAACTGGGTTTCCCGCTGCTTAGCCGACAACGCCTTTCCTTATCTCATTCACACGCGTTCATGCAGCTCACAACGCTTACCGTAATCTTCAGCGCGTGTTCTGCTTCGCGTTTGATTTTTCTTTTTTCTCCGCTGCTTGTACTCGCTGCCTCTCGTAGGATCAGGTTTCCATTTAAATCGGCGTTCACTGCTTCCCGAAATTAATTCACCTCCACGTTGGTTCACCACTCGGGATTTCTGCAGCGCTCGTGCATGTGCGTTATCCTGCGGCTGAACCCACGCCGCTCCAATATACCAATAACTTTTCCCCACCGAGGGAAAAACGGGTCGCACAGCCAGATTTGATTTAAACAGCAATCTCCTTTTATTACTCAAAGTATCACAGGGCAATAGCGCAACTGATCTACGCGTTTCGGTGTCTCTCCACCTTGCTCACGATCAACAGGGTTACCCCACCCCTTTGCTTTTTAAATATTACATTTTTTCATTACTCTCATTTCAGAGAGGGTTACCCCACCCCTTTGCTTTTTAAATATTACATTTTTTCATTACTCTCATTGCTGTTTAAATCAAATCTGGCTGTGCGACCCGTTTTTCCCTCGGTGGGGAAAAGTTATTGGTGTATATATATATATATATATATATATAAACATAGCATTTGAAAACTATAGCAACATTTGGTGAACATCCCTAATTACAGAAGCTCAAAATGTTTTAACATTTTACTCCAGTTATCCTAAAAGCATGTTTTAAGACAGGCTACAGCTTTTAAAAACAACATCCAGATACTTTACTAACCAAGCAGAAGTTATGAGGTTCTCCACACTAAGGGAAAAGGCAATGGCATCTGAATACATAAGAGTCCCTTTCTGATCAAGCATATTTCTTAACTCTCTTTTATAAGGATACTAGATATCTGGACAAATACATGGTATATGCAAGAAAGTTTATTGGGGGGGTGGCTGGCCGGGCAAGTTGGAGGACGTACTGTAGAGAGGCTCTGTGAATCAGTCCTATTATCAGTTACAATGCACTAGCTTATGGTGCCCTCCATACCCATGTAGGGGCTGAATATAGAGCTGGCAGTTGTGGAATGCAGCGGTGCCAGTCATTTAGTGTAAGACGGCTGACTACTGGCAGATCGAGCCTGGGTCCAGGACCCACAGGTGAGCGGGCCAGGAAATCTCCAACCAGACGAAGCAGACACCGGACTGTGCTGGTGATGCCCACTGGAGTGGAAGCAGAGACACCCTGTGGGGGAGAGAGGAGGTGTGGCATTTGCTAGGGCTGTCCCTGCTGTCTGTGCTCTAAGAGGTGGTGTTGACCTGGGTGCTGCTGCAGAGGCCTGAAGGCAAGTAAACTAAAAACTAAAACTCAAAAACTGCTTTATTCGATTTTTATTAAAATACCATAAAAGCACAATAAAAAAAAACAGATCATGTTATAAAAGAATTTTTTGCATTAAAAGATTAATGTACGTTGTCATAATTCATGATAATACAATGAGGATAAAAATAAAATCCGTTAAAAAATTAACACTGACTTAGAAGATTATTATATATCAATTCATTGTGGTCCTATGTCTAATTATAACTTTTAAGAAAGACGACATAAGGAACATTGTCAATTCATCCTCCAGCATTTGTAACCTTAAAAATGCTGTTCTGCATTGTCTCAGTCCCCATTTTTTCATCATAGGAATTAAAAATCTTCTCTTTGGCAAGTCATAAAATTTACAAAAAACGTACGTTGATTGAACAGAAATATCGTCACATGGACATAATGACAGATTTGTAGACCAAGAATTTACTTCTGGGAATGTGATCAGTCTAAAAAAAAGTCCCCCCACAAAAACGTGTAAGTAGCATACGAGAATAACAGCTTTGCGTCTGTATCAAGTATGGCTGGATCCCCTGGCCTTGGAGCATCAAATGATTCTCCATGACTGAGGTCTTGCATTTCTCTGTCAGCCAGCGTTTGTTTTCTAGAAAAAGTAGACCGATTTCTTTCAACTTCCTCCTTGAGACAGGCTCTAAACAACTTGGGGAGTCAAAATATTCTGGGTATCCAATGTCATGGAAGAATTTCTTTACATACATAATCCAGGAGATCCTTGTAACCCCCCTGGAGATTGAGGCAGTCCTTAATTATATCTCTATTGAGACCGGTCTCCTCAGTGGACCATGCCTTTTACCATGAAGGCAAGGATTACCCCTTGGACATCGGCCATGCGAGTAGACGGGAGGTGGGTAGATCGGGCTCCCTGCACCACAGACCGTGGATGGTGTGATTCCTGCGGGTGGCTGTGTGGGCAAAGGAGGCTGGGTTGGCAGGCTTAATTCTGAACTATATAGGTACTGGGAAGCCGGTGCTGTGAGGAGACCAACTGCCCGGCAGGAGGCATACTGCCAATCCAGCACTGTATCACGGGAATCGGACAGATTTGCAGAAACCACCTTGGGACACTGAAGATCAATCCTCCAGAGAGTCTGGCTGGCCCGACGCCGTTTGAGCCCTCGCAGAGTGCTGCCACAGTGGAAGGCCCTCGCTAGCTGTCTTCACAAGTGCATGCAGCCAAGCTAGGCAGGAGGCCACACAAGATACCAAGGGGCCCATTACGATGTCGGGCGGATTGCCCCCGCCAGGCTGGCGGTGGCAATCCGCCCGACATCCGCATTCTAATTCCCCCCGCCATATTAGGATGGCGGGGGGGACCGCGGCGGACGAAAACACCGTCCGCCGCTTTTCCGCCCGGTCGCATTGCGGCCGGGGCGGTAATTGGACCATATGGTGGCGGTGTCTATCAGACACCGCCATCCATATTAGGATGTGCGTCTGCAGCTGCTTTTCCGTGGCGGCAATTCCGTCACAGAAAGGCATGCTGTAATTGCTGCCCCCAAGGACTCAGGGGGGGGGGGGGTGCACATGGGGGGTACCTATGGTACCCCCCAGCAGTTCCATGCACAGCATGGCAGGCACCGCGCGGTGCCTGACATGCTGTGCATGGAAGTGCACAGCATGCCTTCCTGCCATTGTGGCGGGCGGTGCTGAATGCACCGCCCGCCACAATGAATTGAATGCAGGATGCGCCCGCCACTGTGGTGGGCGCATCCTAATGCTGCCCACAGGACCCCCGCCCTTAGGGCGGGCGGTTCCCTACTACGACAGGATGGCGAGCGGACAAAGTCTGCCCGTCATCCTAATGGACCCCCAGGTGTGGAGAGGGAAGGTGGTGCACAGCACACTTGGAATCACTGACAGAATATCGACATCAAAATATCGGAGGTGGAATAGCGACATCAAAAATATCGAAGTCTTATCTACATTAAGTTAAGTACAAAAATATCAAAATAAAATATTATTGTAAAAAGTATTGTTTTTTTAATAATGAAAAATAATATAAAATTAAATAAATAATACATATAATTAAAATAAACAGTTAAAATATATTTAAAATTATAAGTAATACATATAATGTAAAACAATTAAACATATACCTATAAAATATAATATGTATACTTAATAATATTTACAATTAATTACTCGAATACCTTATAAATTGTTAAAAAATTATTTATAAATTATAAATATGTACATACAAATGCGACAATAATATAAATAAAAATACCAAAACTATATATAACGAATTTTTAAAATTATTTTTAAATAAATAAGACACTACATTAACTAAAACAATAAATATTGGATAGTGTAGGGGCAAAAATTACTATTACAACCCCAGAGGGTGCAACAGTAGGGAAAGTGTTGGATAGCGTAGGGGTTAAAATTACTATTCCAACTACAAAGGGTGCAACAGTAGGGAAAGTGTTGGATAGCGTAGTGGTAAACATTACTATTCCAACTCCAGAGGGTGCAACAGTAGGGAAAGTGTTGGATAGCGTAGGGGTAAAAATTACTATTCCAACTCCAGAGGGTGCAACAGTAGGGAAAGTGTTGGTAACATAGAGGTTAAAGTTACTATTACAACTCCAGAGGGTGCAACAGTAGGGAAATTGTTGGATAGCGTAGGGGTATAAATTACTATTCCAACTCCAGAGGGTGCAACAGTAGGGAAAGTGTTGGATAGCGTAGGGGTCAAAACAATTTACTAATAATTAAAATAATAATATTAAAATAAATAACAAATTAATTATTAAATTACAACAAATTAATTAATACCAATAAATAATTATTTTAAATAATTACCAATTGAAAATTAACAATGAAAATAAATACAATGACATAATAATTATAAAAAAATCTTAACAAATAATAATAAAAAAATTCAAAAACAAAAAGCAATAATTATTGAAAAACATGTAGCAATTAATAATTAACAATACATTATTGATGAATACCAATACATAAAAAAATACAACTTAATTACCAATTAATAATTAATAAACAATTACTTAAACAAGCAAATAATAATTGATTAACAATAATTTAATTATCAATAATCAACACAAAAAATGTTTACTTAATTACAATTAAATTACTTCCCACCCTATTACCCTATAACCTCACAACACAATTTAATAATACATTAATACAAATAATATAATTACCAATTAATAATTAATTAATTAACATAGAAATATTTATCAATACCAATAAATAAAAATTACATATTTACTTAAATACAATTAAATTACTTCCCACTCTATTCACCTATGAACCCACAACCCGCTACAGAACGAAAACGCTAAATTTATTTAAAAATATTTCATAATTCCTAAAAAATATTTATTTATTTTACTGTAATTAAATTACTTTCCACCCTATTCCCCTATAAACCCGCTACTGTACTTACTTAAATAAATTATTACTAACTTCAAAAATGTAATATATATATTTTAAAACTAGTTCAATAAATAACAAAAATTATAAAAATAAACATATAAAATAAAATACATAACACTAATATTAATATTGATATTAGTAACATCGACATTTTTGCTATCAATATTACTAACTTCGATATTAACAAAAACAATATTTCTTACCTTAAGGTCAATATTCTGGTCGTCGATATTCTTGATTTCGATATTAACTGTCAGAGATCTGTCCTGTAACCAGGGCAATGACAAGACCTGCAGATCCAAGTGCAGTTGCTGGAGCCACAAGCAGAGGACGCCGAATGCTGCTCCCGCCGGAGAAATTTCTGGGTGGTGGGGCTGACGGAGGTAGGACATAGGGGGCTGACGGGTGGCATATGCCAAGCAATGGTTGCGGAACCTGCTACCATCCGGAGTGCTCTCATACTTCTTTACAGTCAAATGAGCTCACAGAGTGCCAGGTGGCTGGCCAACACCAGGAACGAGACCAAGACTTTTCCTCCTCCACCTCCTGAACTATAGGGACCGCAATGCAATACTCAGAGAGGTGCACAGGCTGGTAGAGGTGCCGGTGGAGAATGCTTCAGTGCTCTTCTTTTCGGACTATGCCATGGAAATGCAGAGGGGGTCCTTATTGGCGGTCAAACGACAGCTGCTTGATCTGGAAATCCGTTACTCCCTCCTCTTCTCGACACATCTCTGAGTCATCTCCGATGGCAAAACCCATTTCTTTGCTACAACAGGGGAGGTGTGGACCTTGCTGGAATCTGCTGGCCACCAGGTATTGCGGCCCAGAAGCGAGGAACTTGCACAAAGTGGCACCGAACACAGGGCCAACCGCCGAGGAAAGCGTAGATGCAGCAGACACCTGCCCTCCCACCACAAGCCATCCCAAATCTGGAGCAGGTGATACAAGAACAGAGTCAGGCTTTACAAGTGGAGACGGCTCCTCTGCTACATGGCCCTCTGGAGGAGAAACAAGGAAAGGTCCAAGCATCACTCCACAAAAGACAGATGAACTGTTCTAGCCGATAGTGTTATGAAACCCACGGACTGTACCGCAATATAAGGTGCGCATTGCTGAGACAATGAGGATATCAGGGAAGAGGGTGTGACCAGCTGGGCACTTCTGCTAAAATCTAGACAAACAGATGCCCTCCCTGTAGTAGAGTTTTGTGAGCATGTCTTGGCACTGTGTGCGCATTGATGTGTTTTTCTGGGGCATCACTGCGATAGCCTCACACCCCCTAACAGGCATCAGGCTTTAGAAATCCAGCGTGTTTAGTCGATAGTTGCAGAGAGGCGTTTTTACAGTTCGGTCGGATACATGTCTTTTTTTTCTTTCAGATTTATGTAGCGCAAACTTGACCCCAAGGTATTGGAGCGCTTTACATGAGCACCAGTTACATTACAGTAGGACACATTCATTTTTTTTTTTGGTAGGCACGGAGAGATTAAGTGATTTGCCTGGAATCATAGGATGCAGAGTCGACCCCAAGGTTCGAACCTTGGTTTTCCAGCTCCAAAGTCGGCAGTCTAGCCGTAAGACCACATCCTCTCTACATGTTGTCCCTCTGCTTTCTTCCAGTTAATCTTCATGCTATTTTGACCATTTTTAGGTATGTTATTTTCTACAATTCACCAATACACAGACTAACAGGTGCTGCCCTGCCTGTAGAATTAGGTCTAGAAACATAGTCCACTCCATGCACTGCGACACCCATGCAGGGGTGCACTCCTAACCCATACGATAGATGTCGGCAATTAACATAATTACCTGGAATGTAAGGTGCATGCATAACGCCACGTGTCGCTATGCTGCATATTCCAACCTAAAGAGCAGATCACCCAATCTAGCATTGCTGCTGGAAAGGCACCTTGCCTTGCCTGAGATCCACAGGCTACAGCTCAGAGAGAGCGGGCAGGTGTTTGCCACAGGGTACTCCTCATTCACCAGTGGTTACTCATCTGGGTGAGGCCATGAGTCCCCTTCGTGTAGATGAGGCAGAGGTGGACCCTAATGGCAGATATGTGTTAGTGAGTGAGTGTCTTGATTGGAGACGCCTGCTACTTGGGACTGTATATGCCCCACCACAGAACAGGTGACCTTCTGGCATATGATATCGGGAGTGCTGGCTCGCTGGAGTGCTCTCCTGTGGCTCACAGGTGGGGAGCTTTGGAGACATGAGTTGGGCAAGTTTACTGGTTCACATCCGATCCCCATCACTATTTACCACCTTCCTAACCTTCCTCACATTAGCCCAGTGTACCTTACATAAAGACATGGGAGCGTTTGACATTTGGCGTAGTAGGTGTTCCTGTATGCCATATATCACCTCGTAGTCGGTGCCCAAGCAGAGCAGGCCGGGGGTAAAGCCGATGTCTGTAATGGTAAATGTTACTTCGCTGTATATGTGCTCTAATGTCGGAATCTTGAAATTGGCTTATGATTGACGTAAATTCATGTTGGGTACCTGTTACTAAACCAGAAAACCAATAAAGATATTTAAACAACAATAAATGCAGGAAAGTTTAACTAGATTTTGAAAAATCGACTGCGATTTTTTGCAATCTTACACAGTGGCGAATCAACCCTAATATACAAATCAAACAATGAATAAGGACTATGCTTAAATCTATGGTGATAATGGGCTAATATTGGCAATTGCAAGAATGACATAAGAGCCCTCAAATTTTGGCATAACTGATATATATATATATATATATATATATATATATATATATATATATATATATATATTACCTACTGGCGATAGCCAGTAGGTATATATAGTTAGGATTTTTTTCCTATGGGATTTTTGAAAATTCTATGTCGAATAACTTTGGCGTTTGAGGACAGAATTGGCTGAAATTTTCAGGAAAATGGAACATTTTGTTTCTGAGCAGCCCCTGACAATTTGGGGGGGTTTCGTCAAGGGGGGGCCGAGAAAAAAGGGGGGTACCAAAACGTGCTTTTCCCATGCAATTTTCCATAGGGCGGTTGGCCTCACTTTTAGCCCGAACGGCTGAATGGATTTACACCAAACTTGGCAAAATTGTAGGGACTGGTAGCCCGATGTGCCTTTGCTATGTCTCAAGATATATGCTCCAGTGGTTTTTACGAAAATTAACTTTGAAAAATATATATTGGGCTACATTGGGCTATATATATGTTGGAGCCCAAATGTAGCCCAATGTAGCCCAATGTAGCCCAATGTAGCCCAAAGATGGCCACCAGAGACAAAAAAAAACAAATGTAGCCCAAATATCAGCCAGATGTAGCCCAACTATAGCCCAATGACAGAATGTCCCAGACTGTTCTAAAGAACAACTAGAGTGCTAACAGTCCTACTTATTACAAAGGTATGGCACACCTGAAGCCATCTTGATTGGAATAAAGTGGTAACTCTTAAAACATTTAATTTAAAAAGGAACAAAATGAGGGGGTTCATTTTGCCATAGAAAGTATGATTAGCGAATATATGACGAAATCCCGCATACCATCAGTCCGCATACCATCAGTCCGCAAAAAAATATCCGCCATGTACTATTAGGCCGCAAATTAAAATAACGAAAACTTTTAGAACGAATATGCCTTTAGCATACACTAAACAACTAAACTACCCTAAACCCTAAAACACTACCCCCAGCATGACCCTACACTACACAAACACTACAACACTACCCTAAACCCTAAAACACTACCCCCAGCATGACCCTACACTACGCAAACACTACAAAACTACCCTAAACCCTAAAACAGTACCCTCAGCATGACCCTACACTACGCAAACACTACAACACTACCCAAAACCCTAAAACACTACACCCCAGCATGACCCTACACTACGCAAACACTACAACACTACCCTAAACCCTAAAACACTACCCCCAGCATGACCCTACACTACGCAAACAATACAACACAACCCTAAACCCTAAAACACTACCCCCAGCATGACCCTACACTACGCAAACACTACAACACTACCCTAAACCCTAAAACACTACCCCCAGCATGACCCTACACTACGAAAACACTACAACACTACCCTAAACCCTAAAACACTACACCCCAGCATGACCCTACACTACGCAAACACTACAACACTACCCTAAACCCTAAAACACTACCCCTAGCATGACCCTACACTACGCAAACACTACAACACTACCCTAAACCCTAAAACACTACACCCCAGCATGATCCTACACTACGCAAACACTACAACACTACCCTAAACCCTAAAACACTACCCCCAGCATGACCCTACACTACGCAAACACTACAACACAACCCTAAACCCTAAAACACTACCCCCAGCATGACCCTACACTGCGCAAACACTACAACACTATCCTAAACCCTAAAACACTACCCCCAGCATGACCCTACACTACGCAAACACTACAACACAACCCTAAACCCTAAAACACTACCCCCAGCATGACCCTACACTGCGCAAACACTACAACACTATCCTAAACCCTAAAACACTACACCCCAGCATGACCCTACACTGCGCAAACACTACAACACTACCCTAAACCCTAAAACACTACCCCCAGCATGACCCTACACTACGCAAACACTACAACACTACCCTAAACCCTAAAACACTACCCCCAGCATGACCCTACACTGCGCAAACACTACAACACTACCCAAAACCCTAAAACACTACACCCCAGCATGACCCTACACTGCGCAAACACTACAACACTACCCTAAACCCTAAAACACTACCCCCAGCATGACCCTACACTATGCAAACACTACAACACTACCCTAAACCCTAAAACACTACCCCCAGCATGACCCTACACTACGCAAACACTACAACACTACCCAAAACCCTAAAACACTACCACCAGCATGACCCTACACTACGCAAACACTACAACACTACCCAAAACCCTAAAACACTACCCCCCAGCATGACCCTACACTACGCAAACAGTACAACACTACCCTTAACCCTAAAACACTACCCCCAGCATGACCCTACACTACGCAAACACTACAACACAACCCTAAACCCTAAAACACTACCCCCAGCATGACCCTACACTACGCAAACACTACAACACTACCCTAAACCCTAAAACACTAGCCCCAGCATGACCCTCCACTACGCAAACACTACACCACTACCCAAAACCCTAAAACACTAGCCCCAGCATGACCCTACACTACACAAACACTACAACACAACCCTAAACCCTAAAACACTACCCCCAGCATGACCCTACACTACGCAAACACTACAACACAACCCTAAACCCTAAACACTACCCCCAGCATGACCCTACACTAAACAACCACCACAACTCTACACTAACACAACACTACACTACACTACACAACACTACACTACACAATAACTAACCCACGAAAAAATTAACACAAACCCACTTACCTCTCTCGTCATCGTGGTTTTCACAACGCAAATGCATTTACCATACATGCCTTTTAAAACGTAATTCTTTGTAAAGGCATGCGTGATAAATGCACATGCGTTTTGAAAAAATGCGGGATAATGGTATGCGAGGTCAATGACCTTGCGGGATAATGGTATGCGGACTGAAAGTCCGCGGGATAAAAAATGCGGGAAAATGGCTGAAAACCATGATTAGCAGCAGACTTCCCTGGTGAGCACTAGCTTTACTACAGTGATCTAATGAGCAACTAGAGTGCTAACATTCAGAATTTATGGCAAATGTGTGACACATCTGAATGCCTTCTTGATAGAACCAAAGTAAACAAGCATTGAAAATGCAATAGATCTCGCCCTCGTTTAAGTTAAAGCCATTCTGTTTGTAATGAGGTGGCTTTTTAACTTTGCTTTTATTAGTGTTTTTAAAACTTTCATGTAAATAACATGCATATGTATGCATATATGTATATGTATGCATGCATTTATATTTATATAGATATGCAGATTATATATGTTTATATATGTATATTACCTACTGGCGATAGCCAGTGGGTATATATAGTTAGGATTTTTTCTCTATGGGATTTCTGAAAATTCTATGTCTAATAACTTTGGCGTTTGTGGACGGAATTGGCTGAAATTTTCAGGAAAATGGCACATTTTGTTTCTGAGCAGCCCCTGAAAATTTGGGGGGGTTTCGTCAAGGGGGGGCCGAGAAAAAAGGGGGGTCCCAAAACGCGTTTTTCCCATTCATTTTTCCATAGGGCGTTTGGACTCACTTTTAGCTCAAATGGCTGAATGGATTTACATGAAACTTGGCAAAATTGTAGATATGGTTTGCCCGACGTGCCTTTGCTATGTCTCAATATATGTGCTCCAGTGGATTTTGAGAAATTAACGTTTAAAAAAATATATATATCTGTGACAGCGCTCCGGTTAGCGCCCCGGTTCGCGTACCTGACGCGTAACGGAACTTCGCGAAGCGAAGCTGATTGGCTCTCCGGTGTCTCTCAACATTCTAAACAGTCCGGAGCGGCCGCCATCTTGTCTCTCGGTAGGATCGAGAGACAAGATGTGGTGAAAAACGAAGGGGGAAATGAAGGAAAGGGGGCAAGGTAGACCCCTCCTGACCCCCTAGGATTGATGAGGGGGATATTAAAGTGCCCCGCGGGGCAAAAAAAATAAATATATATTTTTTTGCGATTTTACGCCGTAGAGGCGCGTCCCGGTACGCGAACCGGGCAGCTCACCGGGCAGCTAACCGGGCAGCTAACCGGCAGCGTAGCTGTCAACATTGTAAACAGTCCGGAGCGGCCGCCATCTGGTCTCTCGGTAGGTTCGAGAGACAAGATGTGGTGAAAAAAGAAGGGGGAAATGAAGGAAAGGGGGCAAGTTAAACCCCTCCTGACCCCCTAGGATTGATGAGGGGGATATTAAAGTCCCCCGCGGGGCAAAAAAAATAAAAAAATTGTTGCGATTTTTCGCGGTAGAGGCGCTTCCCGGTACGCGAACCGGGCAGCTAACCGGCAGCGTAACGGGAGTCCGCCATCTTGTGTTTTTGGAGCGTCCGGTTCGCGTACCGGGTAGCGTCCCGGTAAGCGTAACAAGGGGAAAACCAAGAGAAACAGTAAAAAAAAAATTAAGGGAATAGATTTCCAGCAAACTTGGCAAAATTGTAGGGACTGTTTGTTTGATGTGCCTTTGCAATGCCTCAAGATATGTGCACGTGTGGATTTTGTCTAATTAAGGTTAAAAAAAATATATATATCTGTAAGCGTGCTCCGGCACGCTTACGTTACGGGTTTTGTTTGCGCTGCAGAGCCGATACGTCACGGTTATGCAACGCGTCATGAGGCGTCTCACGTGGCTACGTGATACGTCACGTAATAAAGAATATATTTTACAGCTATAGATATTAGCTTTTAAAAAACCAATGAAATTCACTGAAAAAACCATAGGTTATAGACCATATATAGTTAGGAATTTGCATTTACAAAACCTTGAAAATTCACTGAAAAAAACATAGGTTAGAGACCATATATAGTTAGCTGGACATTTGATTGACATAAAACCAATGAAATTCCATATATAGTTAGTTGCACTAACTATATATCGCGCACCCGCAATCCACTGCTGATGATGTCACATATTACATCATTCATGACATGGTCAGTGACATCACTGATGACATCACTGATGACATCTCAAATGACATCACTGATGACATCACTGATGACATCTCAAATGACATCACCGATGACATCATGACACACCAATACCAGTTACTACATACGCACTCACTGATTCCTACGTCTACACACACATTCACTCATTCACCCATACAATCACTCATACATACAGTCACTCATTATTACAACACTATCATATGCACTCATACACCTATGCAGACACTCACACACTGCCACTCATCCATGGAGTTACTCACACACCTAGTCAGTCCTGTAAAGAATCAATCACACTTCCATTTCCTCATCTATACAGTTAAACACAGAACACCATACTTCAGTGACATCACTGATGACATCACTGATGACATCTCAAATGACATCACTGATGACATCTCAAATGACATCACTGATGACATCATGACACACCAATACCAGTTACTACATACACACTCACTGATTCCTACGTCTTCACACACATTCACTCATTCACCCATACAATCACTCATACATACAGTCACTCATTATTACAACACTATCATATGCACTCATACACCTAGTCAGTCATGTGAAGAATCAATCACACTTCGATTTCCTCATCTATACAGTTAAACACAGAACACCATACTTTTTCACACATATACTAACACATACTTACTCTCTTATACAATCACTGATACAAGTACACATTGATATGCACAGAGTCACACACCTCCCAGCCAGCCACACACACACTGTCTTCCATACATCCACTCATTCTTCAATATGTAAAACATATTTAAACTTTACAAAAACACACAGACACTAGATGATGTCATCAGTGATGTCATCAGTGATGTCATTTGAGATCTCATCAGTGATGTCATCAGTGATGTCATTTGAGATGTCATCAGTGATGTCATCAGTGATGTCACTGACCATGTCATGAATGATGTAATATGTGACATCATCAGCAGTGGATTGCGGGTGCGCGATATATAGTTAGTGCAACTAACTATATATGGAATTTAATTGGTTTTATGTCAATAAAATGTCCAGCTAACTATATATGGTCTCTAACCTATGGTTTTTTCAGTGAATTTTCAAGGTTTTGTAAATGCAAATTCCTAACTATATATGGTCTATAACCTATGGTTTTTTCAGTGAATATATATATATATATATACACATATATATACATAAGTACATATATATGTGTATATATTACCTACTGGCGGTCGCCAGTAGGTATATATAGTTAGGATTTTTTCTCTATGGGATTTTTGAAAATTCTATGTCTAATAACTTTGGCGTTTGTGGATGGAATTGGCTGAAATTTTCAGGAAAATGGCACATTTTGTTTCTGAGCAGCCCTTGAAAATTTGGGGGGGGTTTGTCAAGGGGGGGCCGAGAAAAAAGGGGGGTCCCAAAACGTGTTTTTAACATTGAGTTTTCCATAGGGCGGTTGGCCTCACTTTTAGCCCGAAGGGCTGAATAGATTTGCACGAAACTTGGCAAAATTGTAGGGATTGGTAGCCCGATGTGCCTTTTGTAGGTCTCAATATATGTGCTTCAGTGGATTTTGAGAAATTAACGTTCAAAAAAAGATATATATCTGTAACAGCGCTCCGCTTCGGAGCTTTGCGAAGCTGATTGGTTCTTCGGCGTCTGTAAACATTCCAAACAGTCCGTAGCGGCCGCCATCTTGTCTCTCGGTAGGATCGAGAGACAAGAGGAGGCCAAAGCGAAGGGGCAAAAGACCATAAGGGGGCATAGTAGGTCGTCCCTGACCCCCTAGGTTTGATGTGGAGGCTTTAAAAGGGTCTCGCAGGGCAAAAAAAAAATATATCGTTTTTTTAGTTTTTTTGCGTGGAGTGCGCCCGGTTCGCGAACCGGGAAGCGTTCTGGGGAGCGTACTTTCTTGAAAATTAGTGAAAAAAGTTAGAGTAAAATAATAATTGTGAGTGATCAGATGTAGGGTAGCTCTGAGAAGAGCTTTTGGGTTTATGGTACATTTAGGTACTTATAAGTAGGTACCAAAGCACAGTCTTAAATTCAAAATGAAAACTCTGTTGCCCTCATCTGAGAAGTGAACTCCATCTCCTCTGTAGATATCTTGCATGTAGTAACGCAAGTTATTGTTGTACAGGGAGCCCATTCCATGGTCTCTCATGTAAGCTGAAACAGATTTGTTTACATGCTTCCTCGACTTCTCAATTTGTGGACAAAATTGGTTTGACCACCTCCATTTCTGTCTTTGGCATATATTTGAATATACCAAGGCAGTCTGAGGAAAAAGTGCCATCAATTGCTCAAACGTGTCCTTTAAAAGCATTTCCAGACCTACCCCAGTCAAAGTGCCCAAATCATTACCTCCACAGTGCACAATTAACAGGTCAGGTTTTGGCAAATGCATAAAGGTTTTCACCAATGGTATCAATTGGTGACATTTTAATCCTCTGTGGCCAAACCACTTAATTTCCACATCTTGTAAATTGAGGTTAGGTAAATTCCTGTTCTCAGCATACCTCTGAGCCCAATAGATGTAACTATGTCCAACAATCCAGACAGAAAACATGGTGAGAGAAGGTTCTCCTGCAGTCAGATGAAGTGTGGCAATGAAATGGCAGTTGAAAAAATAAGAGTTTAAAATGAAAAAAACTGTGGAGTTTCTGTGTTAATGAAGCAGTAACAGTGATTGGTGGATTTTGATTGCTGAAAACAGAAAGTTAGGGTGCATGGATGAGTTGTTTGAAAGATGTATTTTGAGTGGTGAAGAAAAAATCATTAAATGAAAGAATGCACTGGATATGAGGTGCACTGAGAGTTCAGAGTTCAATTGCAACATTGTTGTGTGAACTTGCAAACACCAGAGGTCTTCCAAGACGTGGTTGCCATGCAGAAAAGGCATGAAATGGCAGAGGGGGGAAGGGTTTTCATTTGAAAAAAAGTGAGGGAAGAGTTTTGATTGGGTGACATGAGAGATATGTGTGAAGAATTACAGCATTTCTGTGCTTTTGATAGCTGCAGACTCTGGAGTGCATACCTTTTGCTCTGCTGAAGACAAATTGGTGTGTTTCTGAGACTGTTTTGAAACTCAAAGTATTTGCTAAGGTGAGAAAAGATTTCTTTAATTTAGATAGAAAATAGTGTGCTTTAAGGAGAAAATTATGAAGAAAGTTGTGTTTTTCAAATGTTGCTTTGTCTCAAGTGTTTTACAAATAGATTTTGTTTCTTTGAGAAATTGTAATTGGAGAAAATGTGAAGTATTAGTACTGACAGGGTTTTTATGTGCATAGGAGCTGTGGAGTATTTTCAAATTATGACTTGTAAATCGTTTTTGAGAAAAAGCAATGGTTTTAATATTGATGACAAGGACATAATGGTGTCTGCTTCTTTATAAGGTAATTGAGAGTCTCTGATGTTATTTTTCCCATTTCAATGTAAGAAGTTTGTCTGTGGAGCAAATTGCTTGTAAATATGCTCCCACCTGTGCATGGCAAATTTAGATTTTGAATGTTTGCGTTACATAGGCATGTTAAAGGTGACTGAAACATGCTGCAAAGGCAATCAAAAAACGCTTTTATGTGTCTTAAGGACATTTTAAGTCATTTCCCCATGTGCAGTGTTTTCAAATTATGAGTTGAAAATCGTTTTTGAGGTAAAGGAATGTTTTCAAAATTTATGTGCGCCATATGCCCCCAAATTTCTTTTTCAGGGGTGCAGCAGGGTGTTCTTGAGACACCCCTGCACCCTCGGAAAAATTCGTAATTTGCGATGAGGTAATTGCTAATTGCAAATTGCACCTTCATTCCTATGGGCCTCCTGCTGCATGGAAATGAATGGGTAATTTGTAATTAGCAAATAGCTCATCGCAAACTAGGAATGGTAAAGAATCGCTATTTATTCCTTAAAGTTCGCTATTTAGGAAATGCAAAAAACTTTGATGATACATATGGCGGTTCATCTCTAACAAGATAAGAAGCATAGGGATAGATTTATGATGACTGGCGCATCACCAGGGATGTGTTAGTCATTCTGTGCCGCTGTTCCGTCACCTATGGTGTGCTGCATTTACAATGCGGCGCATCATGGGGCAAAAACAGCACAGATGCGTGACGTATCTGTGCCGTAAAGGTGGCGCATTGCTGGAGTTGTATCGCAAGTGTGATGAAGCTCCAGCAAGGCTCAGGGGTGTCCCTGTCGCAGGGTTTCTGTTCTCACACAGAGCTGTGGACAGAGGATTGGAACCTCGGCGAATTAGGGTGCCCCAAAACTCACCTTAGTAATCAAAAACCCCTTAGCAAGCTAGGTACAGTGTCACATTGGATATAACAAACTCTCAATGTTTAGACAATCCAGAATATGAACTTATAGTACCTCAGGATACGTGGAACTCATGAACAGTCGGTCGTTATATATTTCTTAGAAACCAGAACATGGAGTTAAGAAGAACACATGTGTATTTGAAATGTTTATTTACTAATGCCGTCTTCTCAGGCGTAGTATCTTAGATAATAGAAGTACACATATTATCAGTAGCAAAATTACCAGCATAGTTACTAGTACATAAAAAGCGAATGGTGACAGTATGTTAACATGCTGTAAATGAATAAGAGTTAGCAACACTTATAAGCAGCCGCGGGCCGTGGAGGGAGTTACGGTGGGGCAGGGAGGCGGGGAGGGGGGGGGGCAGGGTGGAGAGGGCTCCACCCTGCCCCTCCCCCTCCCCGCCTCCCTGCCTCACCGTAACTCCCTCCACGGCCCGCGGCTGCTTATATCTGACCCTCCCTAATACACATATTATATTATTTGCTAAGAAGGTCTCTTTGTGTTGGTTTAGGGCGTGCCCATACTTTAGTGTCTTAGATTTGAAGGAATCACATCAGCATACACCAGCTCTCTCTTCATGTGAACCGCATCAAGTGTTGTGTATGTGTGTTCGGCAAAGCAATATAAAACCCGCCTCATGCCCAGAATTGGCAGAAGCTGCACTTATGTTATGAGTATGAAGTCGTGGAGATCAGACCTCATAACAATTCTGTATCGTGTTGTTCTTGAAACTTCAGCAGTCGCTGTACAGATATAGTTTAACAAGCAAAGCAGATAGTAGAGCAATAACATATTATTCTCATGTAAACCACGATGAACTACTAGGTTGAAAGCTAAAGCAACAACTAAGTGTCGTGTGCAGAAGTTGCAAAAAAGGAAAAATGGCGTTTAAACCGGTAATGAGCCCATGCTAACTTAACACGGTGTAAAGATATCCAGGATCTAGATGACACTTCCCCATGATCCGGAAACGAACTGAATAAGATAATAGAAGTGGCATCTCATGAGAGCAGATTGCAACTTTATATGTGGACGGTCCGCAAGGTAAAACATTAAAAACTAGGAAAATTTAATGCTAAAGAAAAATAAAACAGCCAACTACTTTATCGAGGCTTAAGCCAATAGGCAAGCTAAATAATAAAAACTTGACAAATAAGTCAATGAATTGTCAATGAAATGCTAGTACTCAGCATATCAAACATGAAAAAAGTCTATGACATAACTGTGTATGCAAAATAAGCTGCAACAGCCTCCAATAGGAAGTCACCGTCTTCATCCGAAAAGAGTTCAGCCATCCAATTTAAAAGCGGAAAAGAACATACGTGCTCTCCCAGCACCGGATCCTCTATCACCATCAGAGGACAGCTCGGTGGGTTTTCAAGAAAGCTCTGTTCCAACAAAGACTGTGTTGCCGCCAGTAAATTCCAGGGACCAATTAGTCCATGCATCAATGCCACAGCCATAATCCTTTCGCCAGGACAAACCAACTCGTGAGTAATGATAGGAGTCATCAGCTGATTAAAGTCGACGTCAGGAGAAACCGGTCCGCAGAGACACAAATCAATGGCCCAATCGAAATCACAGGTCAGGCAGTGAAATACAGGCTGGACACAGGTGAAGTAGGAGAATCGAAAAGATAATCCATATGCCGTGCTTAATATCGCCAACGGCATTGTGCCATAATATTCAAGCATGCGATTGCGGAACAGCGTCAGCAGCTGCAGGGCGGGAGCTTGCACAGGAGGGACATCCATATTTAAAAATGTAAAAAAGCACAAGAGCGTCCGCTGGTAATGCAAGTAAAAATGGGAATCCACCAAGCACAGTGGAAAAAATAGAATGAAAGAAAGCAGGGATGACTCCAAAGATTTTCTCAAATGAAGTCACGAGACCACTGGTAACAACTTTAAAAAAGTGCGCCAGGCCCTTTGTGGAGGACGCGTTAAAGATAGTCCGAACCATCTTGCTGAAATGGAAAGGCACATCTGTATTTAAAAGGGTCTGCACCTCTGTACGGGTGTTCGCTATGTACGGGCCGAACTCAAGGCCACCTCTCTCTGAGACAAAAGAGCTCTTATTCTTGCCATGCCGTTGAAATCTGTTCCCAAGGTTGGTATTTGTGGCCAGATTGAAAACTCCCTATGTTCATGTGTGGGAGGAAATAGAACATTTCTGCAGCAAATAACCCGTTCACTTACTGTTACGATAAAAGGAATACTTTTAATTAACCCAGAACAATCTTCATTATTGAGCATCAAATAACTACCATTTTCCAACAACTTGAACGTGGGGATGATAGCAGGAACTGGCGTGCCTTGCAACACGCAAGCCATATTTGGTCGGTGTTTGTTGCATGAACCGTGTAACTGTATGTGCCTACACATTAGTGAATGATCTGGCGTCTCAGTGCATTCCTCTCCATTCAGATAAACTTCTTGATCATCTTTGAAACATCTGTATGTGTATGGAAGCGACCAGACCTCATGAAGAAAACCACTACCTAAAGGTGCATAACGACCTATTGGTATATATTTCATACAATTTGAAAACTTATATAAAGCAAAAGGCAGCGTTATTAAACCGTGGATAAGGCACGTTGCCAAAGCAGCCAACCTTTTGGATTTATACTGGAAATGTTAAAGGAAGAATTATGGAGTAGGGCCTGTAAATCTTTAATGGACAACCGAGTAAAATTACTCCAACCATCATATTCCTCTAACTCCGGGATAGTAGGGGTGTTTAATTTTTTAGAAGTAGCCAATCCAAAGCATTTGGTCTGGGAAATTGTTTCATTCACAAACAACATATGATTTGGGATGAGATATGCACGGTGCAAAGCCTCAGTGCCTTTTACCTGCCAGGTTCGTGAACCCCAAACTGATGTAGATCCTGGATATCTTTACACTGTGTTAAGTTAGCATGGGCTCGTTATTGGTTTAAACGCCATTTTTCCTTTTTTGCAACTTCTGCACACAACACTTAGTTGTTGCTTTAGCTTTCACCCTACCTGCGTCAAGATCTATGCCTGCTTCAAGCAGGCGCAGGGTTTTGATGCAGCTTTGTCCTATCTGATTGTAAATGCGGCAGAATGTGGGTGGTAGAGCAGCGGTGCACGTTAACTGGTGCATCTCTGGGGATGTGCTAGTTAATATAAATCTGCCCCTTTCCATACATACTGAGCATGTCATGAATGATGTAATATGTGACATCATCAGCAGTGGATTACGGGTAATAGTATCTCTAGTTTACTCCCCTATAGCTGTCTTTCTTTTAACATAACTGTCTGTTTCCTTCCCTTATACTTACTGTTTTTTTGGTTCGCTTCCGGTTCGCGTACCGGCGAGCGAACTGGGAAGCGAACTAAGAGAAATAGAGGTTGGCACAGTTCCAAATATTGTACCAATTTTTTAATACCGGGGAGGTAGTTCTGAAAAGAACTTTTTTTTTATTGTTTTTGTTGTTTTATGTTTTTTTAATTATTTTTCTGAACATTTTTTTACTTTTTTTGAATTTTTCTGAACAGTTTTATATTTTTTTTGTTTTTTTTTTTGCAGGGGGCAATGAAAACGATTCATTGTAAAGGGCTCAACAGGAGCAACAAAAAAAAAAAAAGAATTTATTGTTTGGGGCGTTTCGGACAAACATGAGCATGATTGTCAATAGCTCTGTTGATCAGAGTGATGCTACTTTCTCCGTAGCAAATGAATCCACTGCAATGTACGCAGACTTGTTTTACTTCACGAAATCTCGTTTGTATATTTGGCACCATCTCCCTGCCCTCTGGTCCCGTTACTTCCGGTACAACAGATCTTCTGGCCATAATAGGGAGATTATCTAGGTCGTTACGAAACTGTGCAGCACTGTAGTTGTTAGGATGCCACCTAGTCATATGGCGATGCATTGTGTAGTTTCCGAAACTGTATTTTTTGTCGGTCCCTCTGGACAGTCTATCTTGACATATAAGGCAAGTTACGTATCTTGCATTTACTTTTTTCTGACCTTTGGGAATTTAAAAAAATTGCCAAATGAAGTTTTCTTTCCGGTGAGACGTCCTGGGCTCCTCAGGCAAAAAGTGCCTCTCTTCGTGCTCTTCGTCCTGTTCCTCTTCTTCCTCTTCTTGCTGAATTATAACTTGAGCAGGTGGTCCACTCTTCCTTGGATGTGGTGGAGGTGGTGGGGAAGCACCAGCTGAAGCTACTAAAGAAGCCATTGCTCACTGGTAACAAAGGGTCTTTCTCTCACAATGATGAAAGTCAGAGTGAGGAAAGAAGGAGGGATTTTCATCATTTCGGAAAAACAATAGTTCTCAACCAATGAAAAGTGTTCATTTTAGATTATATGACCTAGTCTTACATCATTAGGAAACCAAAAGTGAAATGAACCAATGAAAAGTGTTATTATCAAGTCACATGACCTGCTGTGTTTACGTTACGCGCTTTGCAGGGCCTCCCGGTTTGCTTCCAGAAACCTGCGCTTTGCGCCTCGCTTCGCGTACCAGTTCGCTAACGTAGCACGTCATATGACGTATCACGCGACAACGCGAAACGTCATGTGGACGGGAGGCGTCACGATGTTGTTTTCTAACGCGGCAGTTGCGGTAAAGAAACGTTTACCGGCTCGCGGTCTATTTCGCGGCATCAAGGTCAGCTAACGGGAAGTTTCCCGATTCGCGAAGCGGGAACGAAGAAAAAAAAATATATAAAAAAAAAATTATTAATAAACATATAAAATATATTTTTGGATTTAAAGAAGAATACATTTTACAGCTACAGATATTAGCTGTTAAAAAACCAATGAAATTCACTGAAAAAACCATAGGTTATAGACCATATATAGTTAGGAATTAGCATTTAGAAAACCTTATTTTACTCACACAAAACCATTGAAATTCCATATATAGTTAGTTGCACTAACTATATATCGCGCACCCGCAATCCACTGCTGATGATGTCACATATTACATTATTCATGACATGGTCAGTGACATCACTGATGACATCACTGATGACATCTCAAATGACATCACTGATGACATCTCAAATGACATCACTGATGACATCATCTAGTGTCTGTGTGTTTTTGTAAAGTTTAAATATGTTTTACATATTGAAGAATGAGTGGATGTATGGAAGACAGTGTGTGTGTGGCTGGCTGGGAGGTGTGTGACTCTGTGCATATCAATGTGTACTTGTATCAGTGATTGTATAAGAGAGTAAGTATGTGTTAGCATATGTGTGAAAAGTATGGTGTTCTGTGTTTAACTGTATAGATGAGGAAATCGAAGTGTGATTGATTCTTCACAGGACTGACTAGGTGTATGAGTGCATATGATAGTGTTGTAATAATGAGTGACTGTATGTATGAGTGATTGTATGGGTGAATGAGTGAATGTGTGTGTAGACGTAGGAATCAGTGAGTGCGTATGTAGTAACTGGTATTGGTGTGTCATGATGTCATCAGTGATGTCATTTGAGATGTCATCAGTGATGTCATTTGAGATGTCATCAGTGATGTCATCAGTGATGTCACTGAAGTATGGTGTTCTGTGTTTAACTGTATAGATGAGGAAATGGAAGTGTGATTGATTCTTTACAGGACTGACTAGGTGTGTGAGTAACTCCATGGATGAGTGGCAGTGTGTGAGTGTCTGCATAGGTGTATGAGTGCATATGATAGTGTTGTAATAATGAGTGACTGTATGTATGAGTGATTGTATGGGTGAATGTGTGTGTAGACGTAGGAATCAGTGAGTGCGTATGTAGTAACTGGTATTGGTGTGTCATGATGTCATCAGTGATGTCATTTGAGATGTCATCAGTGATGTCATCAGTGATGTCATTTGAGATGTCATCAGTGATGTCATCAGTGATGTCACTGACCATGTCATGAATGATGTAATATGTGACATCATCAGCAGTGGATTGCGGGTGCGCGATATATAGTTAGTGCAACTAACTATATATGGAATTTCAATGGTTTTGTGTGAGTAAAATAAGGTTTTCTAAATGCTAATTCCTAACTATATATGGTCTATAACCTATGTTTTTTTCAGTGAATATATATATATATATTCACTTAAAAAAACATAGGTTTCACACCAGTTATAGTTAGCGGAACATTTTACTCATCAGTGATGTCATTTGAGATGTCATCAGTGATGTCATCAGTGATGTCATTTGAGATGTCATCAGTGATGTCATCAGTGATGTCACTGACCATGTCATGAATGATGTAATATGTGACATCATCAGCAGTGGATTGCGGGCACGCGAATTATAGTGAGTCCAACTAACTATAACGTGGGAATTTCAATGGTTTTGTATGAGTAAAATGTTCAGCTAACTATAACTGGTGTGAAACCTATGGTTTTTTCAGTGAATTTCAAAGGTTTTTTAAATGCTAATTCCTAACTATAACGTTTGTGAAACCTATGGTTTTTTTCAGTGAATTTCATAGTTTTTTAAAAAGCTAATACCATTGTATATCCTGGTGCGCTCAGGGTGCGCGCACCGGTAAGCTTACCCGTATCATTTTGACTTGGAGCGCTCAGGGTGCGCGCACTGGTAAGCTCTACTGAGAGCGCAGCAAGAGCGCTATTTCTGCGTTCGTAAAAAAAATTATGTATGAAAACTAAATAATAGTGCAAGACATTCTGTACCATACTTATAAAGCAGTATGTTTGATTTTCCGAATGAAAATGATTTTGCATTTCCGTAAAGCTAACAAAACATCACTCAGGCGCGCCGCGTAAGCGCCCCCGGAAGCGCCTACGTTCGCGTCGCGTAAGCGCCCCCGGAAGCGCCTACGTTCGCGCCACGTGAGCGCCCCCGGAAGCGCCCCGGTGCGCGTAGCGTAAGCGCGTCAAGTCATGTGAACTTAAAATAACAATTTTCATTGGTTGCTAACAGATTTTTTTCTCCAAAGAATGAAAACCCTACCCTTTTCCTTCACTTCTTCTTTCACTTTGGTGAGAGCAAGACCTCTTTTTTTCTCTGCTTATTATCTGTGGATACAATGGCTACCAGAGCATCCAGCAGCAGTGAGGAGTCAGATGGCTTCATAGATGAAGAGCCTCCTCAGCCGAAGGTGAAAGAACATTTCATCTGGAAATTTTTTGATATTCCTGAGGGATTTAAAAAAGTAAATGCTCCAAAGGTGGAATGCAAGATCTGCCATACTGTACTTTCCCGAGGAGACCCCCGAAGGAAGTACAGTTTTGGTAATTCTACCATGATTCGCCACGTACAGAGAAGGCATCCCCAGAACTATGCCCGGGAGAGTGTCAGGGCTCTGGCACGAGAGGCTCCAAGAGATGGTGCCTCTACTTCAACTGGAGGATCAACTGCATCGGTGACGGGGCGACCACAGGAGCGGATCCCAAACATCCAGCCTATTTTTAATGGGCATCCATCAAATGCAAACATTGTGATGCCCTAATTTGTTACGGGGAACAAAGTATTTTGATCATTGCTCGAGCATTGGAGAACCACCGCTGCCGTCCCCAGCCCTAATTTGGATTATTTTTTTTGCTCCTGTTGAGCAGTTTCCCATTCCCTATTTTTGTTTTTGTTGAAAAAAAAAGAAAAAAGAAGAAAAAAAAAGTTCTTTTTAGAACTACCTCCAATTCTCAAAAAAGAGCTGTGTTCTTAAAAAAAATGAAAAAGAGTAATTGAAGTGGAGTGCAGTGAGAGAGGAGAGGAAAATGAGTGAGAAAGCAAAGAAAGGGACGAGAGGGGAAGGGAAGTGAAGTAGGGGGACTGAAAGAAGGTGAGTGTGGGAGGTGAGTGAGGAGAAGCAGAGTGAACATGGGGAATGAGGATAAGTGAAGAAAATGTAGTAAAGGAACGGGGGTGTGGAAGGGTAAGAAAAGAGCAGTGATGTTTAGGAAAGAGTGGAGATACAGACTGGATAAAGGCAAGTGAGTGTGAGACAAGGTGAGTAAGGGAGTAAAGAGACAGAGAAAGTGAAAGAAAAAGTGAGAGTAGAAGACTGAGGGCCTCATTTATGAGGCCATGCGTCACTTTTACGCCGCCGGTGCGTCACTTGTTGTGACGCACCAGTGGTGTAAAAATTGCACCTTGTTGAGTCATATTTACAAAGTGACGCATGTAGGTAGATGCGTCACTTTGTAAACCCCTGTGCCACATTATACCTGCACCAGGTATAATGTATGCAAAGGGGGCGTATTGACGCAAGGAAGGGTCGTAGAAGTGACGCATTGAAATCTATGAGATTTCACTGCGTCACTTTTAGGACACCGTTGCGTCAAAATCTTGCGCCTGCCTCACAGCAGGCGTAAGACTGACGCAGGCCCTTTTACATGGGGCTTGCCCCATGTGAAGGGATGCATTGCTGGAAATTATTTTTTTACTACAATTTTTTACACTGTTTATCCCTGTGGTGCGCTTCAGGGCCTCATTTATGAGGCCATGCGTCACTTTTACGCCGCCGGTGCGTCACTTTTTGTGACGCAGCAGTGGTGTAAAAATTGCACCTTGTTGAGTCATATTTACAAAGTGACGCATCTAGGTAGATGCGTCACTTTGTAAACCCCTGTGCCACATTATACCTGCACCAGGTATAATGTATGCAAAGGGGGCATATTGACGCAAGGAAGGGTCGTAGAAGTGACGCAGTGAAATCTATGAGATTTCACTGCGTCACTTTTAGGACGCCGTTGCGTCAAAATCTTGCGCCTGCCTCACAGCAGGCGTAAGACTGACGCAGGCCCTTTCACATGGGGCTGGCCCCATGTGAAACGATGCATTGCTGGAGTTGCCTCACTTTTGTGACACACTCCAGCAATACGTCACTTTTCTCTAAACACTCTACTTTATTTTTTTACTCTATTTTTTTACACTGTTTTTCCCTGTGGTGCGCTCAGGGTGCGCGTACCGGAGAGCGCACCTGGGAGCGCACCCAGCGCTTACCCTGCGTGAATTTAAAAAAAGAAACGTTTTTTTGCCCTTAAGAATCCTCCTAGGCCCCCCTCAGAAAACCTAGGGGGTCAGGGGGTGTCTACTCTGCCACCTTTTAATTATTTCCCCCTTTCTTTTTCACCTCTTGTGTCTCGATTCTACCGAGACACAAGATGGGGGACTCTCCGCACTGTTTAGAATGTTGACAGACACCCGACAGCCAATCAGCTTTCCACTCGCGCACTCCCGTAGCGCGCTGGGTGCGCTCCCCGGTACGCGTACCGGAGAGCACTCGGAGCGCGCCTATAGATATATATGTGTTTTTGAAGTTAATTTTCAAAAAAACCACTGGAGCAATTTTCAGCAAATATAGCAAAGGCACATCTGCGTACCAGTCCCTACAATTTTGCCAAGTTTGGCGTAATTCCGTTTAGCGGTTCGGGCTGTAGACTTGTCAGACCGTCCTATGGAAATTAACATGGGGAAAACACGTTTTGGGACCCCCCTTTTTTCTCAGCCCCCACTTCACGAATCCCCCCGAAACTTTCAGGGAAGGAGCGCAGCGGAGCTGGCCAAAATTTTGGAAAACTACACACAAATTGCTCAAGCGGCGCCAGAGTTATTCCCAATAGAATGTTGTGGATTTCCTATGGTAGCCAATCCTAACTATAACTACCTACTGGCGACCGCCAGTAGGTAATACATATATATACACATATATACATATATCTATATATATATATCTCTATATATATATATATATATATATATATATAGAGATATATATATATAGAGAGAGATATATATATATATTTTTTTTAACCAACACTCCAACTATTTCCACCAAGGCTCGGCGGCGAAGAAGGAGAAACGGACCTCTTCACTTTAGGCAAGATGTTATTTATTTAACCGTTCACATCCAAATCAGCATACGACAGATGATGCGTTTCGGGCTTGAGAGCCCTTGATCACATAAAGACTGGATTGGGTATAGCCATTTTAAATGCTGCGCAACATCCCGCCCAAATCACATGGTCTGGTTGTCATTGATCAAGCTAAAAAACAGATTATTCAATAAATGTATATCATTTCCTGTTAGACAAACGTCTATGCATTATTACAACCGCGATGCAGTATGTTATTAAAATGCACTTTAAACAATACGAATGTTAAAACAGAGAAAAATGATAATAGTAATAGACATGCAAATCCTATCTGCAGTGATTAATCCTGCATATTATTTATGCGAAGTCCCGAGTGACCTCTACTTATTGTGACATAGATTGCATGAAAATCACAGTTAACTTTGTATTACCGGATGAATCCGTTCACTGTTAAACTTGTATAATCAATGTTTTCAGCTTAAATGCATGAATCTTATTTTGTTTGGGAGAATAGATTCCAGGATGTACAAAACTAAGCATAGCAGCAATGAAAATATGTGCAAAATAGTGCTAATAAGATTTCGATTGAGAAAATGATTGTACCAAAGTATGAGTCAGCATATAAATAAGTCAATAAATATTCTAAAATACATTATATAATACAAATATCTAATGCTTACAAAAACAATTTAGATCATACTTGGCCATAGTGCAAAAAAAAGTGTGATTTTTTTGTTAAATATATATATACAAAAAAGAGATCCTAAAAAGCAGATTTAGATACATTTAGTTGACGAAATTGTATTAGCAGTTTATGCCAGATGCATCCAATATTGTAAAATTACATAGATAAAAATTTCATTATGCTCCACGTGAAGTAGTTTTTATGAGCGGAAGTTAGATCAAATAAACAGAATTAAAAGTTAAAGTACTGCCTATTCATCCAATTAATACAGTCTATCCAATTGATGAAAAAAGATATATGCACATTAGAGTAAAGTGTACATGTCCTCAGTGTTATTTAATCCGTTAGGACATTTACTATCAAATTCGAGGATGAATTTAGTTTCAAGAAGTCTAAGCAACAGTTCCCTATTGCCTCCTCTCTGTTGTTTGGGTACTGAAGCAACCCCATAATACTGAAAACAATTTAGGTTGTTATCATGGACTTGTTTGAAGTGACACGCCGCTGGATAAGTGGGGTCACGGTGTAGAATTGCCCGCAAGTGCTGTAATATTCTCACGTGCACCTGTAGCTTGGTACTCCCAATGTAATTTAAGCCACAGGTGCACGCGAGAACATACACCGCAAATTCTGTTTTGCAGTTGAAATTACCGACTATTTTATTGGGTGCAAGGCAAAACGGAGTATGGTATTCTTTCTTGTTTACCCCGAATCTGCATGCACGACAAGAAGAACATTTATAAAAGCCCGCCATGGGTTTTAGCCAGATAGAATTTGTTCTCATTTCTGGACTAGCTTGGTCTGGAATAGAACCCATATTTTTTGCTCTACTAAATGTTATAGTCGGGCTTGGTGGTAAACTCATCCTCAGAACTGGATCTATTAATACAATTGCCCAGTTTTGATTGACTATGGACCTAATTTTCTGTTCATTTTCATTGAAAGCTGTTATTAACCTTGGACATTGATTATCTGGAACCTTGACTGTAGTAGGGGTAGACTCAGTAGAGTCAATACTTTCTTCCATTTCTTGCGGCAACAGACTTTCTCTAGATCTTAGAGCAGTCTTAGCCATGGCTGACTTAAGCAATTTGTCAGAGTAGCTCCGGACCCTTAGCCTACTCAACAAATCTGCCGCAAAGGCAACAAAGTCACTGTCCACACTGCAAATTCTTTTCAGGCGTAAGAGCTCTCCATAAGGAATGCTCGCAATCAAGTGCTTTGGGTGCGAACTAGAGGCGTGGAGCGTGACATTCCCTGCAGTTGGCTTCCTAAATAAAGTACTTTCTACTTTATTGTTCTTGATATAAAGTCTGACATCCAAAAATTCTATACTAGAATCATCTATGTGAGATGTGAAGTGGAGATTAAGATCATTAACATTGATGTTTTTAATGAAATCTAGTGCTTCTTCTTCACTTCCCTCCCACACTATGAAGATGTCGTCGATGTATCTTAGGAAGCATTTGATGTTGTTATCAAAGATATATATATATATGTATCCAACGTTCCTGTTTCTTTCCTCCAAGTTCTATGGCAAAAACGGATACGGGTGAAGATGCCCTTCCGCGGGAAGGGTTAGAATCTGCAGCACTCCTAAGCGATAAAAATAGTTTTATACTAAATTCAGCGAAACTGGTCATATGAAATATGACTAGTTTCGGGAGAGGTCTCGGGAGAGGTGTGGCACCGCGGCCAGGGCGACTGACGCTGGATTCTGGGGATCTCGGTTCGATCCCCGGCGCTGGCTGCAGATTAGCCCAGCACCATGTGACTCTGGGGAATAGCTTGCTTAATCTTCCCGACGGCCCCCAGCGCCTGGAGACCCTTACGGGTGATTGTTCGCACTTTACAAATGTGGAGTATTATTATGAAATAGCAATAATGCTTATTCCATCAGTGTTTAAACAATCCAAAGATGGTGAAAACGTCTTGACGAATGTCAAGCAAGTTTAACAGGTCATCACATTGAAAACACATCCCCGATGCATTTCGAGCATGTGCTCTTCCTCAGGGGGTATTTTCTGTAAAATGAAAAAGGGAATATGTATCGAAATCCAAGGAGACAGCAGGATGCACAATGCATGAAAAAAACAAAGCCGATATGGAAAAGAGAGGGACTACAGTGCTATGGGTAAATACGAGGTTGTTGAAAGGAAAGTGTGAGCTAATAATGAGGAAATAATCATGCGCTCGAGAATGCCAGGCTTCCCCGGCCCACCGAAGGGGGCCCTCCTAAGAGGGCGGCTGCCCTTAGTGCCACACGATGGCACAGACCCAGTAGCGTTCTAGTGTCGGGGACCTGTGAGGGTCCCCCGGTCACGTTACTTCCGGCGAGGGACGAGGGGAGTGGGGGGAAGAGGTATTTGTAACGATGCCGCCCTCTAAGCATCCTCTTTGGTCCTGGTTGTCGATGAGGACAGTCCCCCTCCTCCTGCCGAGCCGAGCTGCCCGATCGCTGTTTTGCTGCACGTTTAATAAGGTGAGCCGCTTTCCCTTCTGGTTGCCCCCCTCCCGGCCTCCGGGGTTTTTTCCCTCTTTTTATTGTGCTTTTCGTGCTGCTTTCCTTGTTGGGTACCGGGTGGTGGGGCAGGCTCCGGGGGAGGGGAGGGGATCGCGCTTTCGTGGCTGGTGTCTCTGGGCGAGTTTGTCGGGCGCTGGGTGCTTGGCTTGCCGCGTAGGCCGGGGTGGGTTGTGTGTGCTATCGTTCAGTTCTCCTGTTTCGGTATCGTGTGTGGGGCAGGCTCCGGGGGAAGGAGATCCAGTTTCCTGGCTGGTGTTCTTAGCGTGTGTGTCGGCCTTTGGGTGTTTGGCCTGCCGCTTGGGCCGGGGAGGGTTGTGGGAGCACTTTGCTGTTTCCTGGGGTGTGTGTGGTTTTGCGGTGGTGGGCTCGGTGCTGGCTTTCAGAGGGGGGGAGGGGTGAGTGGCCCTGCTTTCCCGTGTGCTGTGGGTAGGGGTTAGCGGGGTGTGGGGTAGTGTGCCTGGGGAGGGGGCTTTCAGAGCTCGTGGACTGGCCGAGGGGTTTGTGGTTTCCGGCTTGCGGCGCTGCAGGTGGGGGGTGGGCGGCCGCTTCCTCGGCGTGCAGGGGGCTTGGGGTAAGGGTGTTGGGTTAGTTGCTCGCGGGGGGAGGGCATGTTTAGCTTTGCTTTATCTGTATTGTCAGCTGCTTTCATGCGACCTTGCTTACGGCTTATTTGTCCCTGAGTGCTGGGTGTTTGGGGCGTTAGCTGTAGGTCTCACAGCCTGCGGGGGGGGCAACTGTGCGGCACTTCGCTTAGCCGGGATGCGGGGGTTGGTAGTGTGAGGCCTGTCCTTTTCTGCCTCTTCCCGCGTGCGGTTCTTGGTTGCCTTTTCCCGCGCGGCCTCGCTTGACCCCACCCCCTCTTGGGCTTTTCCCAGGTGCGAGCCTCGATGTTTGCCCAGCACCCGGTGTTGGTGGGCTTAGCGACATGTTTTCTGGTGCCCGCACCTCCGCCACTCCTGGGGGTGGTGCACCTCGTCTCCGGTACCATCGAAGTACCTCAAGTGTGGAGAAGCTTGGGGGCCTTCCTGCAATAATGGTAACCTGTGCTTCTCCCACCCCTGTATAGCAGCAGGAAAGTTTGTGATGCTCTGCAGCTTTCTCATTTTGGGCAGAGCCAGCATGTGTGCGGGGGGGGGGGCAGAGGCCTTGTCGTGGACCCGGCGCTCGCTTGATCAGTCGGGCCGGGCGCTGGGGGGGCACGCGGGCCACACAATGGGTGTCCCAGGGACACCTCGGGAGGCGGGGCACAGGGGCCAGCAGTTCAAAGGCATGCGCAGCGCTGCTGCTCTTTATTTATCATGTGTGTTGGGGGTGCAAAACCAGGTTAGCCCAGCACCATGTGACTCTGGGTAATAGCTCGCATGATTTTCATCCAGCTCGGCCACAGTGGCTTTCAGTGCCTGTTCATATGTGTATGTTGGACATTAATTTTGGCTAGCGAAATGAGCTGGCGTTGCCCCATGTCCTTCAGGGCTCGTAGGCCGGGGTCTAGCATTGTTCTCCACAGTGATGCCTGGAGTTGCGGGGTTAGGGCAATTGACGTCTTGTTGTGTGTCCATGCAGGAAACCATTTGGAAGAGGATGCCGGGCCCCCTTGGAAGGTCACAGGGGAGATCGTGGGTAAAATAGGGGGGGCACACTGGGGACAGTGTGCCAGATTTACTGGCAAACAGGTGTGGGATAAGGCTAACATATTTTTTCTAATTCCACATTGTCTGTTGGCCAGGAATTTAACGACGCAGAGGACTTGGGAGTTGGACAGGAGCAGGTATGGTCTGACACTCTGCGTGTAAGGGGCAGGCCGGTCACGGAGGGGGAAGGTGCCGTGAGGGGTTTCAACAAGCAATGTGATTGTAAGGATGCGAGGGGGGTGCTGCTAAAATTTCTTTTCATCCTATATACAGAATCGTCGCGCTGGGGACTCATTTTCAGGCCCGAATCACGCATACGCTTAGCCTCCTATTATTGAGTAAGTAGTCCTGGGACTGGGGAACGCGGGCTCAGCAGTGACGGCAGTAGGTCTGGCCTAGCTAGGGGAGTTTTAGGATATGTCTGACTCTGACTTTATCCCCGTAGATTGAGTGACGCAAGGCCGACGATACGCCATGGAGAGCCAGGGCTCCCCATCGCTTTTTACGCAGACGTCGCAGGTGGACGATTCGTTGCCAGATGCTATGCAGGAAGCACAGTGGGCGGCGTTTATTCGTATGGCCAAAGGAAGGGGTCTGTCTTGGGCCATGGGGATCTTGAAGGACGTCAAATCTGAGGACTCGGGCGTCATCTGTGAGCCCCCACCCCCAGACCTTGACCTCAACCAGGAGCCTGGTCCTTTGAGGGCATCGAAGCGGGCCTGCAAGCACACGTCCAAGGAATTCCCACCAGACCCGCTGCCAGCCAAAGCTAGGGCATTGCACGTCCAGAAGGAGGCAGTGCCACTGCTGGTCACCCCTCAGCCCTTGGCACCTGTGGCTCCCCAAGACAATCTCCTGACCGCGGCGGGGTACGCTACACGTGAAGATCTGGGTAAGCTCTCGGACACTCTCAAAGACTTCATGGCAGAGCTGAGGGGGGCCGGGTTACTGTCCCAGCTGTTGGAGAGGGAGAGGCTAGGGCAGTGGCGTCAGTGTGGGTGAACCAGGTTAAGGTGCCACAGACTCCGCTGGGGGCTCCCCCCCCCCTTAGCCCGAATGTTTCTTTGGTGGTCACGGCCACACCTTTGCATAGTAGGCCCCCGAAGGGAGCCGTGGAGTCCCCTCCTCTGTGGCGCCTGTTTTTCCTCCCACGTCTAGCAGCAGTCATGAAGCTTTGGACTCCGCAGCCACAGCGTTAGCCAGCTCTGTCCCATCCACCAGTACGCCTGTTTCCCCTGCACCCAGCAGTGGGGCCGCGCAACTTCCTCTGGCCGCGAGCGACACACCAAGTGTAGTTTCCCCTGTCGCGCAGTTAGCCCCCCCAGCGCCGGTGCAGTTGGTCACTGCTGCGCCCCTGTTATCTGGTCACTGCTCCTTGGCCTGGCAGGTACCTTTAGCTGCCAAGGAGGTTATATGTAGGCGAGAGCTGATAGACATCTTTTCACTACTCAATTCAATTCAATTTTCAATTCAATTCTTTATTTCGATGCAACCGTATCATAAAAGGTACATTAAAAAAATAAATGTTCATCCAAAGGCGTTTTTCCATGGTGATACATTTCTTGCTGATATAATTTTACAGTAATAATTATGGAGGGATGGTGACAATCAGGGTTTTACAATTAATAAAATAGTAAAAAGGCACGTATCAAAACTAAAATCAATCAGTTTGCATTAAATTTACAGTCCGTTCGGCAGTCATCATGCCCAAGCCTTAGTTTGGACCCAGCATTCCACATTATTCCCTAGTTCTTTATTGGGACTATGTTTAGATTCACATACGTGTTCTAGAACTTCTCGCCTGCCTTTATAATAATGAAGTTCACTGCTAACAAAAATCTGCTTACAGCAAAGACAAATACTTGGCAGGTATCTGTTTTTAATATCCTTTCTCATCCTTCTAATACGATCTCACACCTATGTTTCAGCACAATGGTTTATTCCATCTTTTCCTTGCCGTCCCATAGGCTGGGCAAAAAAAAAAGAACATGTATAATGTCTTCCCTTGTACCCCCGGAGCACAAAGTACATGAATCGTTACTATCCTTTGTCCATCTTGCCACACATGATTTTTACATTAATATTCCATATCTATACTTCAGGTATAATGATTTGGCCAGAGGGGGGTTTACCTCGTTTAAAAATGATTCAAAACTTGGACTAACTTTAAACCGAGGAAATTCACTAGTCAGGGATCCATTTACTCTGTCGTTCGGCCTATTTTGTTCCATATAAGCCCAGAAATATATTTTTAGAATCTTCCTTGAGCTTGATGTCAGTGCAAATGGATTATTCCAAAAATGTACAAAGTCGATCGTCGTCAGCCATGTCCTAACATGATTAAACCATGTAAGACAGTTATAGACGTCTAAATCCTTTATCTCAATTAGAGCTGCCCTATAGTCCAGTAGCTCGGTCGTTATCCAAATCCTGACCCAGAACATTAAAGGTCTAATGATTATATGGTAGTCCGTTCGCTTCACATTGAGGTCCAGCATCAATGCGAGTTGGTAATTTAAGCAATGCTCTATAAAATTTATTTTCGTTCACCTCGAATTCCTTTTCACATGCTGGTCCCCACAGCTCCGTGCCATATATGGCAGCAGATTGCGCTTTAAACCTAAAAACCTCAAGCGCAGGAAGGACTGCCTTATTTTGACAATTACCATGTTTTTATAGGATTGGTAATGTATTTTGCTTGAGCAAGAGCTTACTCTTTTCAAGCTGAGTTTTCCAGGACATTTTTGAGTCACCCAAATATGTAAAGTTAGGAACATATTCTATTCTTTGTCCATTTAAAACCATGTTACCATTAAAAGACCTATGGGGATTTATCGCCATATACTTGGTTTTGTTGGTGTTGATCTCTAGGCCTTTTTTACTACAGTAGATTTGAAAGGTATTTAGTAAACATTGCAAACCCTTTGGCGTTTGTGATACTAAGATGGTATAGTCCGCAAATAAAAGAGCAGGTATTGTCTCACCTCCCAATTTTGGGGCATCATTGCTACAGCCTTTTAAGAAACAGGGGATATCATTTACAAATAAGGAGAACAAAGTTGGTGCTAAAACACATCCTTGGCGGACGCCCCTCTTTATTGGTATTGCACCAGTTTGTTCACCATCTGGTCCCCACCTCACCTTTGCATAATTGTTATGATGTAATCTGATTAGTAGCTCCAGGAGGTTGGCTGATAATCCCTGGCTGTTAAGTGCTTCCCATAATACATGTCTCGGGATAAAATAAAATGCTGCTCTTAAGTCAAAAAATGCCACGTATGAGTGGCCCTTCCTTAGGTTAACGTATTTCCAGCACATGCAAGCGGATCTGAACACCTGATCTATAGTGCTGGTTTTGGTTCTGAATCCTGCCTGAAATTTAGTTAAAATCTGCTCGCCATCAATCCAGAGATTAATGCGATTTAAAATGTGCCTTGCATATATTTTTTGTAAAATATTGATTAAACTTATCGGGCGGTAGTTCGCAGGATCGCTCCTATCGCCCTTTTTAAAAATACAAATAATTTCTGCACCCCTCCAAGTTTCTGGGATTTCTGCTCCGGCAGCTACAGAATTACATAGGTAGTTGAGATAGGGGCCCCATACGCTAGTATCATGTTTGTATAGATCTCCCGGGATCTTATCTAGTCCAGGGGCTTTGCTAGCTTTGACTGTGTTAATGGCCATAATTGTTTTTTGTAGGGTAAATTCTAATTTACCTGCACTCAAGTTTAATACTAGCCCATCACTTTCAAGGCTACCTATTTCCGGAGCTGAATATAATTCAGTAAAATGGTCTACCCAAGATGTTTCATCCAAGTAAACTTCCCTGGAGTCCCTTTCTTTCCTATTTCCATTGGCAACACTATTCCAAAAGGTCCTATGGTCCCTATTTTTCGCTGCCTCTAACATTCCTGTCCATATTTCTTCATCCCAGGTTGATTTAGCATTCTCTAATGCTTTCTTATATTTATTTTTATTATATTATATTATATTATATTTAGTCCTGGCTTCCCTAACTATTAGACCTTCTTTGTGCTAAATAGCTTGTACTAGTTCAGTTTTGGCACTACGACAATCTTTGTTATACCAGGCTTTTCCCTTCGATATTTGGCTACCATTTTCTTTCCCTTTTTCGGCTGTTTTTGTTATCATCGGGACAATTGCCTTAGAGTAGCTCTTATGTAATTCCATAAATGTGTCCCTATTCTCTTATTCCAAGCTATATGGACCAAATGTATCCACCAGGGTATCATAGATTTGTGCCAACATCTCACCACGCTCCAGAATGTGCGCCCATTTAACTGAGCGACGATTGTTGCTCACTATGACATTGTGGATTTGATTGGATGGAATGCTCATATTATTCAATGGGCTGGGCATCAACCCACCATCTAAAACAAGTGTAAGTGGGCGATGATCACTCTCCATCCTCGAATCAATTACAAAATCAACGGCATATGGCCATATGTCATAGGATAACATTATGTAATCTATTTTGGTTTGGGTGAGGCCTCTGCTGAATGTGGGATGTTTTCCCACCTCCGAGGGAAGACGGCCATTGTATGCCCTTAAGCCATATGTCACAGTTAGTCTCAATATTTGCAGGGCTAGAGCAGCGCATGGGACCCATTTCGTACTTGATAGAGCAGGGATTTTGTTAGCCAGGTCTTCATCTTCTAGGATCTTGTCGAGCCCATTAATGGATTCGAAGTTACAGTTAAGGTCTCCACAGATTACTATTCCTACGCCTAAATCTACTGAGTTTAATATGATATCCAGCTGCCCAATTGTCTTTGACTCCTTTGACCCAGGCCATGGCCGATTATAAACATTATAAATGTGCATTATCCTATTTGCCTTAGTGGTTATGTTAATGCCTAGAATGTCTAGGGAGTCCGTCACTATTTGTTTTATACTAATATTTAGGCTGACTTTCACCCAGATTACTAGGCCACCAGGGGGTATTCCTCTTATTGGCGGTACCGCTGGTGTATAAAAACTTTTGTAACCCACTCTATGTAGGGTCTTAGTTGACCAGGTTTCCTGCAGTGCACATATATCGCTTGTATCAATAAAAATATTCCACTCAGGGTCCCTGGTATTCCTTTTTAATCCTGCTATGTTCCATGAGATCATTTTCAAATTTGCTCGCTCTTTGTTATTTGGAACTCTCATGGGGTCTTCAGAAGTTATTTGGTTACTGTCATTTAATATTAAAAGTTTGTGTACAATTTCAAAACTATTTGTGTCCTCTCCACTCCCATTACCCGTGATCCCTAGTAGTTTGTTACCCAACATCGTCAACTCCCTAGCATCTGCTGTGGGTACTCCTGACCCTTGTAGTCAATCTACTTCTTCAAGTAGGGATAATCCCTGGAATCTGTTATATGTTTCTGGGGCATTGGATTTGTTTAATACTTTGTTCATTCCTTGTTCTAGGGGTTTATAAAAATAACCCAATGGTAGAGCGCATATATTTGTTTTCCACGTTAGGGTTGCATCATGTGCTCACAAAAGGGAACGGATTACATGGGAATGTCTAAAGTTTACAACAATGCAGTCTCCCTGTATGTTTTTCTGCAAACTTCCCACCCACCCTACCCTGCGTACCATCAGGATTTTGTTTGCTTTATTGGGTGGAAATTTTTTATGTTTGGACAACCAATCTACCGCTTTATTCTTTACATTTTGCCAGGTTTCTTTTTGGTCCCTTCTTAATACCGGGACACCAGCTAAGACTAAGACATACGGACACGTAGTGGGGGGCAAGTTTAAGATGTCAGGATTATGGATCAGATCTGTCTCATTCGAGCTATATTTCCTTTCTCTGTGGGTGAGAGGTTCTAAAGTAGATGTAATACTAATAATTAACATGGGCCCTCTCCCCACGCTCATATGCCCCTGCAGGTTCTTCTCTATTGCGTACGTGTACCCTATCTAAACATCCTACGTCTTTTTGTAACGGGTTTTGTTCCACACCATCACAAGCCGTGTTGACCCTTTTAGCTGCTTTCAAATCAACAATACGTTTTTCCCCTTCTGCAATAATACCATTGCCTTCTGTTATGTTCTTACTTAAGTGGTGCACCATGTTCACTTAATTGGGCAATCTCGGTGTCCAGAGCCCCTAGTTTTCTATCCATACAGTCATTTATTTGTATCTGAATGGAAGCCAGGGCAGTTTTAAAAATATCAGCCACTGTTTGCTCCATGGCACCTATTACCTCGTGGTCCCTACTTGCATAGATTTAATCGATGCTATCTGTTTGCACCGCTATTGTTCTCATGCTGGTACCTTTCTTTCCTAATGTAATAGGGTGCCCATTACAGAGATTCCCTGTTTCTCCTGCTTTTCCTTTCTTTGGCTGGTTTTTCTTCCCCCCCCCCGCCCCCCCTGTTTTTTCACTTTTTTCTCCACTTGGTGGGCCCACTGTCCCTATCGTTTTTTGTACTCTTAGTCTACTGGCAATCCCTGGGCTTGGCTTTACATTTTCCCTCAGCTGTCCCATTTTATCGTTTGCTGGATTATTTACAGATAAACTCAGGTTACAGTTATCTTGCTGAGTTTCAGTGCCAAAACTAGGACCCTGAGTATTTGCTCGGGAGTGCCCTCCTGTTGCTATGTATGTAGGTAGTTTGGAGGGGTCTAGCGAAAGTCTCCTTTGTGCAATTTCTATCTCGCGGGTCAGAACAATCTCTGCCCGCGTGATAAAATCGTCCAAGGTCCCAGCGACAAACTAAAACAGCAGAAATACACTACTACTATTATATATACTCGTGTAATCACCCTCCAACCAAGTTATTCTATTGCCAGCTAGTTCTAAGAAAAGGTTAAACCCTTTACATTTAACATACACAACAATGTGCGACTATAGCAATAATTGTCCAGTAGCGTTCCAATCGTCCCAGATATATATCAAGACTACCTTATTCTGATACGTAGACTAAGTTAAAGGGCCCAGCCCGGCCTCCTCTGGCCTCGGACAGCCGCAGACGGCCCCGCCCTTGTCCCGGGCTTAGCCTGGCGTGGCCGGCGTGGCTCTCCTCTGTTTTAAGCGCCTCCGGGCGCGGAATGGGCGGTTTTCGGCTTCCGCCACAAAGGCTCCCGGGGAATGAAGTCCCCCGCCCCCTCACTGCGGCCGCGCTGCGATGGTGAAGAGCTGTGGCGGCGGGAGGGAGACCAGGGATACCAGCAGCGGGAAGAAGAAGAAGAAAGTTATTGCCCCAAAAAAGAGTCTACAGAGCACCCGCTCCACCGGGGCTCTCCTCTGTTTTAAGCGCCTCAGGGCACGGAATGGGCGGTGTTTAGGAAGAGAATGTCTTTGTGTCCAGAAATGAGGTGGGACCAGAAGGAAGTGCAGTTATGGCTGGATCACATGGGTTTTCATATGGTGCAAGGCGCAGGGGCACATAGTAAGAGTCAGGGGAACAAGGATGTCGGCAGTGGTGCCTACGCTATGGCACGCGGGAGGACAAGCAGCCCTTTCGGGGGGGGTTCAGGGGGAGAGGGAGTAACAAAGGGGGGTTCAGGAGGTCACCCCCTGGGACCTGTCGTTTGTACAACTCAGGGGCTTGCTCTTGGGGCAAGACATGCAAATTTGTGCACGCTTGCAACAGATATGGAGGTCCCCACCCAGTAGCTTCTTGCCACTCTCAGCAAGGGGGCACCCCCTAAACTAAACGTGATACAGGAAACGAGTAAGGGCGTCTGGGGTCCCCCCCTCTCCCACCACTCCCCCTCCCAGGTTTAGCTAGGCAGTGGTCATCACACAGCACCCGGCCCCCGCCCCCGTTGTTCCCCTCCACAGGTAAGCTTGATGTCATTGAGGGTACAGTGAAGGGCCCTTCGCCAGTGGTCATGTCACACTTGTTGCCTCTCTTGAGAAAATGTCCGCTCACTCGTGACAGCCAATTGCTACTGGAGGGGTTTAGTGAGGGTTTCAAAATACCCTACGTAGGACCCGAAGGGCCCAGGGAGGCGGACAATCTTAGGTCAGTCAAAGATCAACCGGATGTGGTCAGAGCCAAAGTGGAGAAGGAGAGATTACTGGGGAGAGTAGCGGGCCCTTTTTCGAGGCCACCTTTGGTAAATTTTGTTGTGTCTCCTCTGGGAGTGGTACCCAAGAAAGAGCCTGGGGCTTTCCGCTTAATTCACAACCTCTCTCATCCCGATGGGGCCTCTGTCAACCATGGTTTGGAGGAAGGCGCTTGCTCGGTCACATATTGTACTCTGGACGTGGCTTTGGATTTAGTCAGGAGAGCAGGCAGGGGGGCCTGGTTAGCCAAGGCGGACATTGAGTCGGCTTTCCGGTTACTACCAGTGCATCTGAGCAGCCAACACCTGCTAGGTTTCAAGCTAGAGGGCCAGTACTTTTACGACCGATGCATGCCCATGGGTTGTGCGGTGTCATGCGCGTACTTTGAAGCTTTCAGCAGTTTCCTTCAGTGGGCTCTTCAGTCAAGCTTTGTGGTCAGAGGGGTGTCTCACTACCTGGACGATTTCCTTTTCATTGGGAGTGATGGGTCACAGGAGTGTAGCGAGGCCCTATGGGATTTTGAGTTACTGGCTGCGCACCTAGGGGTCCCCCTGGCACCGGGCAAGACTGTGGGTCCGGCGCAAGTGTTGACTTTTTTAGGAATCGAAATTGACACGGTGGCAGGTGAATCCATTTTACCAGCGGACAAGGTCCGGGACCTTGCGCAGCACATACAGGCAGCCTTAGCTCAGGAAAAGGTGACACTAGGCTTCTTACAAGGCTTGCAGGGCAAACTTAATACTACCGGCAGGGAGGGTCTTTGCTCGCAGAATTGCCAGGGCTACATCGAAGGTCAACAGAAGGTACCACCTAGTCAGACTCAGTAGAGGGATGAAGGAGGACTTAAGAATGTGGTCAAGCTTCTTAGAAGACTTCAATGGTTCAGTGGTTTGGAGGGCGCCTTGGGCGGGGTCTCCGTAACTCGCTCTGTTCACGGATGCGTCTGGGAGAGAGGGCTTGGGGTCATCTTTGACACGGAGAGGTGCGCGCAGGGATGGCCAAATGTGTGGCGGAAGAAGAAGATCACATGAACATTACGGTCCTAGAACTCTTCCCGATAGTAGTGGTGTTCCACCTTTGGCCAGCGGCGCTGGCGGCACGTAGGGTCTTGTTCTGGTCAGACAATTTGGCGGTGGTGCAAGCCATCAATTCATTATTTTCTTTATGTACTGTCCTTCCACTTCTTACTTGGTACAGGCTTGTGCCCGGTTTATGTTTTGTGTCTCACATATTTTTGAATCTTACCCTTTATTCTACAAAATAAATATTCCCTTGTCCGGCTGGACATTGGAACAAAAGTACATAGTTCTTATTTAAGCCTATGATCATTGTTACTAATTTTATTGATATACGTTTAGGACCTTTTGTTGTTTTGAAAAATCAATTTGCAATCAGCATCCTGCCCGCTAGTCTTGTGCTTACTCAGGGAACTGGTGAGGGTGTGCTTGGTGAACAACGTCGAGTGTAGAGCGTGACATATACAAGGGGTACAAAACATAGTGGCTGACGCTCTTTCTCGCTTTTAGTGGCACAGGTTTCGGGAGGCGTGGCCGCGAGCAAGGGAGGTGATGACCCCCTTCCTAGCACAGCTGTTGTTCCTACTGAATCTGAAAGGCGCTTGATGGTGCTAGGTGTGCTGTCCTTGGCACCTCGGACGATCAAGCGGTACCGTTCTGCGCAGTAACCTGTGCTTCGGAACAAGTGAGGCCTTCCCTGGAGAACAGGACTCAGGACTTCATAATGTGGGCCAAAGACCAGGGGAAGTCACACAACCGTAGCAGGACACTTGTCAGCAATCAGCCACCACGCTAGTTTGAGGGGGCAGTTAGATCCTACCAAGTCCTTCTTAATAAGATCGGCACTGAAGGGCTTTGCCAGGAGCGAGCCGCGAGCACCCGACACCAGGTCAGCCATAGACTTTGTAAGTCTACAGGGGATGCTGTATTGGGTGGACAGGGCCACTCACTCAGTTTTTGAAGCAGCTCTTTTCTCAGAAACTTTTATGTTGGCTTTCTTCGGAGCTTTTAGAATGAGGGAACTGGTAGCGAAATCTAAACAGGACACATCAGGTGTAGCCCTGTCCAGACAGAATGCAGTACTGACGGAAGAGGAACTGACCTTAAGGCTGCGGGGATCGAAAACGGAGCAGGAGGGGGCAGGGAAAGTGATAGTGTTGAACAAACTGGAGATCGCCAAGTATTGTCCAGTGCGCCTAGTCGCGAGATACCTGGCACTGCGCCCCTCTAGCGAGGGTTACCTCCTGATGCATGCAGATGGTACCCCTTTAACCAAATATCAAGTACAGCGCATAATGGATGTGTTTCTAGAACTCTAAGGCAATAAGGTCTAGGGCAAGCGTTTTTGCAGCCACTCATTTAGAATAGGGGGCGGCAACCACGGCCTTCCAGGCAGGCTTGCCAGTGGAACACATCATACAAGTGGGTGATTGGGAGTCAAATTGTTACAGGAAATATATACGTTCATAAAAGTTATGATTAAACAATGGTTCAGGAACTTAATGTGCTAGTTATTGTGCGACTTACGAGTCGGTGTAATTGTAATGTTGATGTGGTTGAAGAATTGAGTTTTGTGATATTAATAAACAGTGTGTCAAACTTCTGCATCTTTATTTACCAGGTAAAACGGTCTGGGTGATGGGACATTCTGGAATCCTGAGGGTTTCTCAGTAGGCTGATAACAGAAAATGGAAACACGGGTTCACGGCAACGAGGATAATTTGGCTGGGGTCACCCGACATGCGTTGGAATAGTTTGAAGCGGAAAGTTCTTCAAAGACTGGGCAGGGGGGACTCGCCACCCGACTTAATGGTAATACACCTAGGAGGTGATGATTTGGTTCCCTAGGGCGTAGGGACCTGCTTCAGAAAATGAGGGGCACCTTGTGCGAATTGAGTAACATGCTGGGGTCCTGTGAACTATGGTAGTCTGAAATTACGCCTAGGCTGTTTTGGCGGGGCGCACAGTCCGGGGATGCCATGGAGACTTCGCGCAGGCGGGTGAACAGCGCGATGTGCAAATTCACGGAGCAAAGAGGTTTTGGTTTTGTCAGGCATGAGTTGCTGCATGCGAAATGCACTGGGTGCTTTGATGACAATGGGATACACCTATCTAAAGTGGGTATGGACCTATTTCTGTTAGACTTAGGTGAGGCATTGGTAGCAGCAGGTTGTAAGTGAAGGTTAGTATAAGGTGGGGGTCCCTGGGGCGGCGGGGGCCACACCCAGAGCCATGGTGGAGTTACAGGGCGATCCAAAGGCTGTATGGTACAGAAGGGTACCCTCTACAGGAGCACAGTAAGGGTGCTAAAGCCAATTATCCCCCAGGGAGGTCCTCACGTGGGATACTGGAGCAGCGTCAGCACCCCGTTAGATCTACGGGCGGTTGTGGACCTGAGCAACCTGGGGTTGCCTGCAACTCTCCGCCCCCTGTAGCGGGGCGGGGCGTGAGTAAGTGATGGACTGGAGGTCCGCCGGTGGGAGGGGCTATCCCTTCCCCCAAATTGACAACACCCCGCGGTACCTAATACAGGGGTTTTATGGCTCATCAGGTGAGCAGGTGGCGAGGGGCTGCCTGCCCCTGGATCACCCGTAAGATAACCCAACATTTTGGCATATTGTTATGCAAATAAACCTGCAGCAACTTTCACCACTAAACAATTGTGTTGTGTCTGTTATTCAGTCAATTGTTGTGGGGGGGCTGGGGAATGGGCCGATGTTGGGACTATGAGCTGATAACTATCGGAAATTAGTGAGGGGAGTGCGCAATGGAACACGCAAACCTGAATTCAAGCAGAGCTGGTTGTCAGCAGCGTGCTGGCTGTCACCTACGTTGTAGTGATATTATCAGACATAGCAGCATCGTGCATAGTGAACGTGCTGTGCCAGTAGATAGAATGCAATAAGAACACCTGCAACGGGTGATCGTATAGAAGCAACAATACCAGAACTTAGCATGCCATCAGCTTAACTGTGCAGTAAAGGAGTGTAGCATTGAGCGTCGGAGAGCTCTGCATACTAACATACCTATGTGCTTTAAACCGTGATTTTGAGATACATGCCGGTGTTTGGAAACGCTGTCTAGAACATGGTCGGCGGTATAATGCCAGCAGGAAATAATTAAATGTAAACCTGGATGTGCAACCCAATCGTCAAAGAAAATAGAAGACAGACGACGCGGACTGCGAGGTCTGACCCAAAATCAAGTGTCGAAAGTGGAAAACATGTGAGAAGTAGAGCAAAGTAGGGAAAAGTAGGAATAAAGTGGAAATAATGAGAACAAGCAAAATGAGAGATTGGCAGAAATTACAAAAATGAATGTGCACTATTAAGTGAACAAACGAGTAAAAGATGAAAGAAAATGGAAGATGACCGCATGGAAAGCAAAACAGCATGGAAGCGCAGGGAAAAGAAGAGAGTAAAAGGGAATCAGAGGAAAGTCAGAACAAGATTGTGCTTACAGAGAATGCAGAAACAATGAGGATAATACAAAGAAAGGACAAGAAAAATAGGGTTAACCTGGAAACCGTTGAAGACAATACTGTTCACAGTCAAAGAGAGAGGAAAACAGTTCATGACAGATAAATATGCAAAGTAGTGGTGTAAACTTCAGAAAGGAACACTTATAAGTAACAGCTAAATTCCAGTCTTTCATTGAGCCCTTTCGGATGGAGGGCATTCAATCTGTATATCCAATAAAGTTTGCGTTATAATAAGAATTTCTTATTGTCTCTAACTTCAATGTCCGTGATAGTTTCAAGCACCATAAATCGTATTTGGCTGACATCATGGTTCATTTTAGAAAAGTGGGTAGATACTCATGATTTTATATTTTTGGTTCGTATGTTACTTCTGTGTTCCGTTAATCTTGTTTTGATCTTTCATTCCATTTTGCCCATATACGGTGTCCGCATGGGCATTTGAGTAAGTAAACTACATTGGCAGTATTGCACATGGCATTAACTTTCAATTTGATAGAGGTGCCTTGAGTGGGATGAGTTACTGTATTACCTTTAATAATGCTGTTACAATTTCCACACTTATAACATGTGACTGTTCCCTTATAGCAGGGGCGTAGCTAGAGCTTCTGGCGCCCGGGGCTATCCCTCAGATTGCCGCCCATGGCCGATAGCGGGAGGGGACTTCGGGAAAAAGGACATATTTGCTCCAGAGCCCCCAATGAAGTCAACCGTGTAGCTTGGCTCTATCGCTCCAAAAACCTCCAGCTTGTTATTGATATAAAGAAGTTCGTTTCAATGTAATGAAAAACTGTAAGATCTTCAAAATGCTACAAAGCACCTGAAATGGAAGGGCCCTAATCTGTCTCTTTCACATGTTACATTTGTTTTATAGCGGTCCTCATACCAGTGTAGTGTGTCAGAGCACTTTACATCATACACACATTCAGAGAGAACAAACCATACATGTGCAAATCAGTTTATAGGAAATGTTAGGTAAGACATTGAGGCTTACAAGTTGTAGGAATCACACGTCATCCTTTTTAACAGGCAGTATATTTTAAGTGTGTGGCCCAATAGAGGCACACACACTGGATTATAAACGTACCACTGTGGTTGGTTTTTATTAAAAAGAATATAATTCTACCCAACCAAACCCTTTTAGCAATATTGGGATACTGAAAACCTGACGGAAAAATAAATTTCTAACCTATACCATGGATTTAAATGAAGCTCATTGATTGCGTTTCATATGTATATGTGATATAATAGGATTGTAACTTATGAACTTCAAGTAACAAAAGGATCTCTGCGACAAGAGCAGTAACCCCCTGAGCTTGCCACATAAAATGCAGTGTAGTGATCTGTCTGGCACACGTTCTATGCAGCAGGCACATTAACCATCTGCGCTACTTCATGATGGGTGAAACAGCCACTAGACAAATCGCTTATCTGGCTAGCAGGAACATTATTTACGAGAGTTATCTTGACATTTAAATATCTTACTGGAGATTTCTGGATTGACAAGAAATTTAGCAGAAGGTGGTTTTATTCCAGAGTGCACAGTACCTCAGGGGTGAGGGGGTCCCCACATAATTCTAGTTTGAAGAGCCGATTCCCAAGCGGCCCGACCGCCAACAGAGACAGATATTGGCCTTGGCACTCTTATCTGCTGTTTCTGGGCAGAGACTGAGCAAAGAGAAAGAAGAACATGAACCATGGTAGCATGCTTCTGACTCGCAGATGGAGCCAGAAAAGAAAAGTGAGCGGGCCAGCACTGCATCGCTTACAATACACAGAGCACACACATACAGGCCTCTCCACTGCCTGAAGTAAAGTAAAAGTAAACTGAAATACAGTCAGGAGAGGTAAAACTGGCGCACACAATGTGCACCGGGCACCTGCACCACTACAGCAGAAACAAACAATACTTTTGATATTAGAAGAAAAACCAAACGATTCCTACCTTGATTGTTGAAGCAACACAAACTATAGTGAAAAGGAGGGAGGCCCGGCTCTGCGCTTGTAGACGAGGGAGCCCTGCATCAATCTTCCTAGAAATTGCAAAGTTTAACAACTCTGCACTGCAATGGCCCGATGCCCAGGGCTGCCCTGAAATGTCCGTGTGTAGAGGTTTAGAAGGCACAGTCAAACTCGGCTGTCGAGGCAGCAGCATTTCCTGGGGACACAAGTCTGTTGGTGTTGGGATGAAACTGAAAAGACATCCTGCTACTACCGCAGCATGCGCTGACTCCAGACCCTGCAGCGCAGCGAGACCGTCTGCTCACGTGCACACTAAAGACGGCAGGCCTCAGACATTCTCCCACTCTTCAATGCACCAGCCGATGGTCGGCTCTTCAGGGTCCAGGGACTTACGTAGGCTGGAATGCAGTGCCATTTCGCCACGAATGGGGCCACTGGCTGTGAAGGACAGTATGATGCCACTGGCTGTATTGGTGTTAAAACACTGTGTTACTGCAGGGGTTCTGTTTGTGTGGACATGGCGTCGCATGTCCTGGCCCCCGGCTGTTATTGATTGATGTTCTGGTCCACGGCTGTTATTGACTGATGTTCTGGTCCACGGCTGTTATTGATTGATCGGTGAGGGCTTTCTGCCTGCTTCCTATCAAAGCTCGGTTCTTCCAGTTTCCTTTCCAGCATCTCTCTTATCTTTGGGGGAGGGGTGTACACTCAGGAGCACTCAGCCTGCTGTATTGACAGTGCACCAAGAGTTACGAGGACAGATCAGAGTGGACTGAGGAAAAAGGGTTAATTAAGGGGTACCGTCAGCTAGGTCTAGATGAGAGGCCCACTTCAGAGGCACCACGATCTGAGGCCCCAAGTCGAATGCTAGGAGTGGGGGGGTCAAAGCATAGCCTGTGGTTAAATAAACGTGGCGGCGGGGTTGGGCACAGCCCAAGGAAGGGTCCTGATCAAAACTCGGCCGGGGCTGAGACCCTGCTCCAGCAGTGCAGATGCGGAACTATGGTAGGCGCGAGTGAGGGTTCAACTCGAGACCACCATGGATGAGAGGTCAGAGCCAGGCCGTGTTCAAAGGAGAAGGTTAGACCTAGGAGAGTTATTAGGGACGAGGGTGAGGGGATTAAGGGCGCCTCGGGTGTCAGAACGAGGCCAGTGAGCATCGTGTTTAAAACTGGGCCAGCGAGCAGCTGAGTGCTCACTCGATCCTCCATGCGCTCTGCTGCACACAGGCATTGACCGCCAGATCACTGGGCACCACTACGACGTGTGACGTGTTCCTTAGTCTGAGCCTTACTCACCTCAACTCTGGCTAGGCAGCGGGAGGGGATCGCACCCGCTCCGGTCGGAACTACCCTGCAGAGCAGGATGCCTCACCGGGGTCTGCAGCCATCCGCTTCCACCTCGCTGCGATTATGGGGCCAATCAACAAAGTTAGGCCTTCCGGTCTCTGCAAACCGATCATAGGCTGCCGATCTACACAGGCCACGCCGATGTCCCAGCCCTACCCCGCCAGCCAATCCACTGTTTCCCGCCTGAACCGCAGCCCTCTATTAGGTTGGGAGCTGCAGCTGTCACCAGCATCCGCCGACTGCGCCCGTCTCGCGGTTTTTGCACAAACAGTCACACAGCCGCAAGTGTGTGTGGGGGTGCACTGTACATAGGTGCTCACTAGTGTAGGGGCGGCGACCCGACCGCCCGGCGCACAGCACTGATGTCCCATGATGATGGCGGCCTTTATAATGATTTGGGGACACTGTGTCATGGGCCATCAGCGCCACGCGGCCGCCGCCCTGAAAATAGTGCCGCCTGGGGCGGAACGCCCCCTCGCCACCCCTAGCTACGCCAGTGCCTTGTAGGTGGTGTAAGGTACTTGCGTTTTCTTGTTGAGTAGTTGTTTCAGATTCTAGATTCTTGGTGCGTTGGTACACGAATATAGATAGGATAATCTTGAAAGATGTTGTTAAAATCATGTTCTGTTTGAAGCAATTGCCAGTGTTTGCAAATGGTGTGTTTAATTTAAGTGCTTTGGATGAAGTATTTGGACACGAACACAGCTTGTTCCTCTGTAACATTAGATGAGGGTTTAGTAGTGAGTAGTTGCGATCTGTCCTTAGATTTCACTCTGTTTTCTGCTGTTTGTATAATGGAGTGTGGATAAATTCTTTGTATGAATTTAGTTTTGATTTTCTGGCTGTCTTCTTCATACAGCATTTTGGAAGATGCAATGCGTTTAACTCTGAGTAACTGAGAGTATGGCAAATGCTTTATTAGACTCATTTGATGGAAGCTGTGGAAGTGCAGGTAGTTATTGCGGTCTGTAGGTTTGGTGTAAACCGAAGTCACTAGAACTTTGTTGACGATGTGTATGTTGACGTCTAGAAATGCTATTTGGGTACTGCTCATATTGTGTGTGAATTGAATTCTCTCATTTACTTGGTTTAATGCCCTTATAACGGAAAGTAATTGGGTTTATGTACCTTTCCAAATAAGGAAAATGTCGTCAATGTATCTGCAATATGCAGTCAGGTTGTCTTGCCGCTGGGGGTTCGATAGAATGTGATCTAGTTTGAATTTATGCATGAATAAATTAGCATAGGCTGGAGCAGCATAGTTACCCATGGCTACTCCAGATAATTGAGTGTAGAATTTGTCTGTGCAGGTGAAGTAGTTGTGATGTAAGGTGAATTGCATAAGTTCCATCAAAAATACTTGTAAATCCAAATTTTCGTCACTGTTAAGCAAAAACGACTCCATAGCTGTTATCCAAGGTTATGAGGAATAGAAGTGTACAGCGGATTTATGTCGATGGTACAGAGAATGAACTGCTGATCTTTATCAAGATTGATGTTAATGATCTTTCTCAGGAAATCGGTGGTGTCTTGGATATAGGTGGTCATTTTTTGAACACTCGGTTGAAGATATTGGTCAATATATTTGCCGATCAGTTTGTGTATGGAATTCAGTGTACTTACTATGGATCTGAACGGAGGCCTGGTCGGATGTTTATGGATTTTGGGTACGAAATACAGATATGGTGTTTGGGGATGTTCGTTGGTCAATAATTTTTTATCACATTCCGTGATGGTTCCCATTTGGAGAGCTGTGTCAAGGATGGTATGTAACACTTTATTGAATTCCATTGTCAGGTTGGAGAGTAGTTCCATATATAATGAATTGTCACTGACATGTGTCATCAGGTTCTCATTGTAGAAGGTCGTATCTAGAATTACCAAAACTCCTCCTTTACCTGCCTTGCAAAGAGTGATTTCATCATTAGCAGCAAGTTGTGCAATGGCGTGTCGTTCTTGGGTAGTCAAGTTAGATTTTCTATGAGTTTTATTTTGGAAAATAATGTGTAAGTCTTTTTGTACCATGGTCTCAAAAGTGTCAAGCACTTTGTGGCTGAAAGGTGCTATAAAAGTACTCTTAGGTTTTAAGTCTAAAAAGGTGCCTTGTTTTTCTCTAGGTTGTGGTTCCATGATGTTCCTGAAAAAGTGTTTAAGTCTCAAAGTTCTCATGAATTTGAAAAAACAAACTTGTGCTTCTATTTCATTAGACTCATACGTGGGAACAAATGGCATACCTTTTTTCAGTGTCTTAATTTGTGTTGATGTTATTTCAGTTTTTGAAATATTTATGACTAAGTTATCTGGCTCCTGGTCGATTTGGCCACGGGTATGTGTTTTTCTTTGGTACTTTGCCCTCCTGGTTCGAATGTTGGATCGGGGCCTGTTCCAAAAAAAAGGATACAGACCATGAAGTTAGGTGCTGATTTATTCATTAATGGTGCAAGTCGCCATGACGCGTTTCAGCCCCTCCTCTGGCCTTAATCACATGACATAGTTCAACATTGTCATAGGCTTTTTAAAGTGACTAGTGCAAGCGTAATGAATGACACATGGTACTTTTGTACAATAGATATGAAAGAAAGATTTTAAATAATCATTTCATAAATCTTTTACACTTTGACAACTTCCTGGTAATAAAATATGAATCAAAACCCTGAATAGTTCGAAATACATTGTTCTGTCATTAAAATGCGTACTTTAGCGGGAATCTTTGTCAAGTTCATGTTATTATCAAATACATACGCTAAAAGAAATTAAATTGTGAAAAATAGTGCCTAAGTGCAAACGTGAGTGCATATTGAAAATCACAGTATTGTGAATCCGATTACATAGCATAATAGCTTTTTATGCTATTAGCATAGACTGATACAGCAACGTATCGATAGTCAGTTGATTCATAGTACTGGAGCCCCAGTTACCTGCTCTGAGTTGTTGAGTCAAATGGTGGTCTCCATTATGTTCTTTTGTTGTTCTTTGTTTTTCTTTTTTTTTTTATATATATCTCTTATGTTCTTTCGGTTTAAATATCCGGTGTAACCTAAGTTTGGGTTTGGAGTTCAGTGGGATGTTGATACTCTTGATTAATTGTGGTTCTCATAGTATCTCTGATATAATCGATGACATTTCCCAATGTATACACATATATCGAAGTATACATTGCAATCCATATCACATGAGCAATATAATATAATCCATAATAGAATTTGCTTAAATAAAAATATATGCATGTATAAATATGTATAAATATAATGCTAAAATCTCAATAAATACTCGATAAATACAATTTAAAACCCATAATCATAATACACTGATTCAAATTTTCCGGGAAATTGTCTAAAAAATACAAAAATTTGTCGACATGATGTTAAACAGTTAAAGACAAGTAAAAAGATCCTCAGTTACGTTTAACCCTGATGGTTGTTTGGTATTAAGCTCCAATATATATCTAGTTTCTAGCTGGCGCAGTCTGTTCTTTATTGCTGCCCCTTCTACTTGGTGGTATCGAGTCTATAACTTAGTACCCGAGATCCTGACTTTGGATTGATGTTTGATCTTAGAGTGGAATGACACTGGGTAAGTATTGTCTTGATTATTAATTGCCCTCAAGTGCTGCAGAATCCTCTTATGCACTTGTAACTTGGTGCTCCCTACATATTTTAGGTTGCACGGGCAAGTTAAGACATACTGCAAATTCGGTTTTATAGGTAAGTCGCTTTGTTATTTTATGGTTCCTGTCACCGAATGGTGTAGTGTAAGTTGTTTTGTTGTCTCCTTGTTCGCACGCCTTATAGGGTTTGCTTTTCAAGAAACCTGTATGTGTTTGCAACCAGTTGGTTGCCTCAATGATCTCAGGGCTGGTTTTGACCAAATCATCTTGCATTGATTGACCCCTACTGTATGTGATGGACGGTCTCTTGGGTAATTTCGGGCCATACACTAGGTCATTAAGACACATGGGCCACTTACGGGATAATATAGATTGGAGCTGTTTGTGTTGCTGGCCGTATTGGATGATAATTCTAAATTCATTTTTGATTTCATTAATCATTGTGTCTGTTCTGAGTGAGGTTTCATCATGGCTGATCAGTTTTCCAGTTAACAATTCATGTCTGCTTCTACGCATGGATTTTAGGATTGCGTTGTCAACGACTTGTCTAGAGTATCCCCTATCTAAAAACGGCAGCCTACTTTCAGCTTGAGCTGCCATTAAGTCCCTTTCATTGCTATGGATACGCCTCAAACAAAGCATGTCCCCATAGGGGATACTAGTCACTAAATGTTTGACATTGGAACTGCTTGCATGGAGTGTTGAATTGCCAGCCGTTTCCTTGAGGTAAAGTTTAGTTTCTATCTTATTCTCCACTATGTAAACATTGGTGTCCAGAAAACTGACTTGTGTTGTGCGAATATTAGCTGTAAAATGTAGATTTAAGTTATTCACATTTATGGCTTGCACAAAACACTGAGCCTCACTGGCATTGCCATCCCATACAACGAACAAGTCATCAATAAAACGTAGCCATAATTGAACCTTGGTTGTCAGTGTAACGCGATGCTGTGTCATGAGGACCAGCTTCTCTCACAAGCCAATGTGTAAACACGCATAGCTGGGAGAGAAGCTGGCCCCCATCACCACACCTCTAGTTTGTTTGTATACAGGTTATTAACCCCTTGGCCGCGGAGGTAATTCTGCCGCAGCGCTGGGGGGTAGAGGGGCCGCGCGGCGCCACCATGCTCGTGATGGAACCACTCCGTCACAAGCCACGGGCGCGCTGTGCTTGTGACGGAGTGGTTCCGTCACGGCCCCGTCCGCTCAATAGAACGCTCAGTGCAGGCGCGGAATTGATGCCGCGCAGGTGCCGCGGCCGGGCCATGACGGGACCACTTTGTCATTAGCACAGCACATCCTTGGCTGGTGACGGAGTGGTTCTGTCGCCAGCACGCAAAGGGTTAAACATAAATATGTTGTTCATCAAACAAAATTCAACCATATCTGTTATCATCCTATTGTGTTCCACAGTGCTATCAATATATATATCCATCCCTTTTCCTGTTAGTAAACTCGAGGTAAAACTTTACCTAGGAATTTGCTCTAACCTGAAGTTTGTTGATACTTTAACTTCAAGACCTAATGATACAATATCTTCCACACCCTTAATTACATCCGTTTATGTCTCAGTCTACTATTTTAGCTTGCTGGGGAAATAACCTCCTCCAGGGTTATTCACAAATATCATAAAGATCAAATGCATTCTTGATTGGCTAGTCTGTCCCGCACAGCTTTGAATCTGTAGTGGAGCACTTGTTTAAAATATGTACATCATCAAGTTTTCTACAAATTAATTTGATCACCATTCTTGTTTGCATTTTATACTCAAGTGATATTTTCTTCAATGTTCATATTTCTTGATGCGAAATGCGCATTTTTGTGATGCCCCTTTTTTAGAGAATAGCCTTTGTCAGGCAAGTCATGCTGTGAAACAAACCAGGCAGACACAAGGAGGTGATGGACGGAGCACTGAAACTTTCAGACACTCACCCCCAGTCACAGATCTGGGTTGTATCCATCATAGTTTTTTAGCTTACTTCGTCACCCCAGTTCAGACCCAGCCATATTCCCATCAGTCATGACCCTGTTCCTCATGGGAACAGTCCAGCTCGAAATGCCAAACCAGGTCTTCCCCTCATCAGGCAGCCTAGCTCGAATCCAGTGGCAAAATGAGCATATGGCTGGGTCTGAACTGGGGTCCCAAGATGCTTGTTTCCGGTCCAGGGAAGACCTGGCTTGGCAGTTCGGGCTGGACTGTTGCCATAAGGAACAGGGTCAAGACTGATTTGCATATAACAGGGTCTGAACTGAGGTGGCGAAATGAGCTAAAGAATGATGATGGATTCAAGCCAGATCTGTGACTGGGGGTGAGTGTCTGCAAAGTGTCAGCGTTCCGTCCATCCTTTCCTTGTGTTTGCTTTGTTCAACCTAAGTTGGCAGGGTTTGCACAGACGTAGGTTCCATGCTCACTTTGCCACTGGATTCAAGCTAGCCTGGCTGACGAGGGGTGTTCCCCCAAAACCGTTCCCAGGATGCTTGTTTCCGGTCCAGGGAACACCTGGCTTGGCAGTTCGGGCTTCACTGTTCCCATAAGCAACCGGGTCAAGACTGATTTGCATATGTCTGGGTCTGGACTTGGGTAGTGAAGTAAGTTAAAGAACAATGATGGATTCAACCCAGATCTGTAACTGGGGGTGAGTCTATGAAAAGTTTCAGCACTCCGCCTATCATCTCAAACAAACAAAACCACATGGACAAAGCAAAAAATGTATATTAAAACCTACACACTCCTTATTAATGGCAAAGGAAATACCTCAATATTGATTGACCTCCTCCTTGTTTTAATAAGAATAAAGACCACTCTGTTTTGGTCTATTCTGCTCTCAGACCAATCATAAATACTCTGGCTTATTCATCATGGTGCTAAAACCCGCTGCCATAATCTCTTGCATGTTTGTAACTCAATAGCTACTTTGACAGCTAGGTTCTTGGTTCACCCAGTCTGTTCTGACTTAATTCACCCACCAGTACAGACTTTAATCTTCTAGCCCTGTTATGTCAGGCCAGATAAGTTATTTTCATTTTAACAGCAACCACCTGCCTATTTAGAAAATTCATACCGTGGTATCAATCAGGAGTTCTCAACAGGAATGTTATGACACTCCATAAGCAGGTCCTGTGTCGGTGTTCTCGCATAAAGTCCAGGTCGAAACTGGCTCACTTATGTTGTGACTTTCATTTGGAGGTTCTGAACCTTATTTTTAACCTTATCGTTGCTTGAGAGTTTCCCCTGCTGTGCTGGACAGCAATAAAACCGGGTGTGGTCATGACAGCTCAGCTCGTCATAAGCACACGAGCACTGTGCTGCATGACGAGCTGAGCTCGTCATGAGCATGGAAGGGGTTAAAGAATAATAACAATCATACACAAAGCCAACATGTCTGACTTTAATGTGTTAACACGTCAAATCCTCTTATTGCGCCTGTGATGTCTTGGGCAATAAAACAGACACACACAAAAACAGGCAAGGTGCACAAAAACATGGCACTAATAGTCTGTTCACATTTGTGCGGGCCCATCGTTGCACGTTAGTATATTAAGGCCAGACCTATAGGATTTGACAATGCTTATTATCTAAGCAGCAAACATTATGCTTCGCGCTGACCCTAGAGTAAAAGTATAATATTACAGAATCCTTTTTCGAATAAGAAAATGTTTATGAAAATGTGACCCATATAATCTGATGCCTGAGACTTTAGATTTGCTTCTGCTCCATAGAGGTGAAAAGCTATGCCTGCGAAGTAGTTAAATTCTAAGTCAGTTCAAGGTGACCTTATTTACTGAATCCCTTAAATTCAATATAAAAAAATGCAGCGCCTATATTACCTTTTGAGTATGAAAAAAAAATTGAACAAATACCTATGTATGTCTGAGACTCAGCAGGCCCAGTTGTAGAAGCTTGTATAATGATGTAAGATATTGAGAAACGCAAAGCTGAAAGGCATCGGGAAACAATGTGCCTAATGAAAAATACAGATTGTGCAATGCAAAATAACTACCCTTGGTATTGGAAAATTGAAAAAAATCGAAAAGAAATGCGTGATTAAAAAAAATACCAAAACATGATATAGCATCTGCATTGGGCAGCATAGAACAGAAACAGAACCGGTCTTGAACGTATTTTGAATTAAAGCAATATCACTACTTGGAATGTAACGCACATGGATGCTTCTGTAATTTCCGTCCCAGTCACTGAGGTTGATCAGAAGAAGGTGTTTGAATAAATGAACATCTTAAGATATATCCAGTTGCTGCAGAGGTGGAACTTCCTCCAGCATATTATAAAGTGGCTATTAAAATGTTGGCCTTATTTACGCCACCAAATGTCTCTCCGAAAATCCAAAGAATTCCAGTATTCCAGAAATGAGATACACTAAATGGACAATGTACCAGTCTATGTAGGTATGTGGTATTTCTGTAGTGCAACCCTACCCAAAAAGAAGCAGAGTGATTTACATGGTCAAAGACAAGTCAACAAGTGATAGAAGAGGTCAGTAGCGGCTCAGTCGGAATGGGGGTGGTAGGGCAGGGGGATTGCATGTTTTTTTTTAATGAACTTACCTTGTCCGCCATGCCACTGCATGCCTCTCCAGCTGCCACACTCCTCTCCTCCATCTGATGGAAGCACCCAGGCTTGAGGACTCTCCCAGCCAATCATGATGCTGCATGAGCAGCGTTGTGATTAGTCTGAGCATCTTGTTTGGACACTCAGGCAGTGCCTGGGAAGGCTGGGCAGGTTTTCCATGGGGCTGTGCAACACAGCCCAATGGAGAACATGCCAAGTGCATATGACGGTTTGCCCGGCCCTAGAGGGCCGGCCAAACCGTCATGTGCACTTAGAGGAGTACAAACCACTCCTCCCCTGCTCTGGTGTCACAGAGCCCAGCCCCGCACGACTCTTGCATAGAAAAAGAAAATGATGATAACGTCATGTTATTTTTCTTTTTTGCAGTGCTGATATAGCAGTGAGGTGACGCTCCACCACCTTAGTGGAGGAGCAGCCACTGGAAGAGGTGACTGGTCATCATTGTGATGTAGTGTTTTTTAAAGAGGCGTGTATTGAACTCTTTCCTCAACTGAAGTAATGCTGGGGTGGTCCTGATTGATACAGGGATGTTGTTCCAGATCATGGTTGCATTGATGGAAAGGTCTGCCACCTTCCTTTTTTTTTTACATCTTTATTGTGATGGTGTCCTGGTTGTGGCGAGAGCCACCGGAGATAATGAGCGGTCTGCATGATAAGTGCAGATGCTGGTCATTATTTGTAAATGAGGCAGCTGGTTTTGAAGATAGTGCAGGCGAGCAAAGGGATACAATGGATGGGGGCGATGAGTTGTATTTAGAGTCTACCAGACTGCTAAAGTATTGTGTTTTTTAAATATGCTTTTGTGGACGTTCCAGAAAATGGTGGTTGAGGTCATTTGCCTCTATTATCTTTTGATAATCCTATTATGGCTCAGCATCCTGGGCCAAGTACACCCTTTCCGCACGGAACTCTCAGAGTAACACAGGCGAGCAGCCAAAGACTTATCAGGGAGGGCAATTGATGGAAGAGATACCAAACTTAAATAGTCAAACAAAAGACACTTTAATTTACTGCCAATCCCAGTACTTATATCTTGGGAAAAGAAAGTACTTTAATGTCACAGCAAAAGATAATGCTACACAATTAAATAAGGGGATATACAAAAAGGCTAACAATCACACCCACAGGCTCTTATGCAATACACCCTGTAACCTGCCATTCTCTGATCTCTACCGTGTCTTAGGCAAGATTAGCAAGGGTGCACGTTCACTACACCTCCGCCACATTGGGAACGTTTAGGGCAGCTCGAATAGTTTTTTTTTGAAAATCTGTTTATTAGTAAAGCATGTGAAGCAGTTACACACATTTCAATTTCAGTACATCAATATAAACCACGGAGATATCCGCTCAAAACAAATCTGTAGCTTTGTCATTTTGATTTCACATTTTACATTTTACGGCGATCAGAACTGTCGCAGTTAAACAAACCCCCATCTTTAGAAACCCTCCCACCACCCTCGAACAACCCACCCGACACTCTCTTTGCAGTTATCAAATGAAGTGAATAGAACGAACATTTATCTGGGTCACCCTTATTAGTACAACATGTAGTCTCTTTTTCAGTACACTTAGTCGGTGCGAGGCAGCAAGCCAGTGATTGGGCGGTCCTCAACCCATAACTTTGCAACACAGCCGGTGACAGTGTGTAAGACGAAATTCCGGTTTCGGACATTTTATTCCATATTCGGTGTAGGGCAGCTCGAATAGTTCTTAAGCCCAAAGTGTTCTCAATGGTAAAGGTAACTTCCAATGCCAGGATAATATTTGTGATAGTCTTTTAAGGTTGGGCTTTGGGTTATCAGCTCAGCAGAGACGGGCTTGGCTAGCACCGGATGGTGCATGTCAGGCTTGCACCATAGAGTTTTCTTTGACGTTGCCTGACAGTGATGGCAGTTATGCTTTTCGCTGAGGGGATATGTACTGCAGGGCGGATTGACACGTTATTGTCTTGGGTGATAGTGGCCTCTGTACCAAGGGCAGGCCTTCCAATTAAGTCTGTATGTATTTGCCATTTCTAGAGCACAAAGCTATCCAAAAGATAGCGGAGCACTGTATAGGACCAAGGTCAAGATGAAAGTCAATGAGTCATAGGAGGGGTAGCTGGATTGTGGACAAGTAATGCATTGAGATGTGTTCTGTAAAGAGGTGAGTCTTCTACTTTTTCCTAAATTGGAGCAGCATTAGGGCAGTCCTGATAGATATGAGGATGTTGATGCTTTTTCTATTGTTTACACTTTTTAATCTACAGTTTGATGGTGTCCTGGCAACGGGTGAGCCAGAACCACCAGGGATGGTGAACTTGTCTGCAAGGAAAGCAGGGTTGCGGGTTATTAAACGATGCAGCTGATTTTGAAGATGGTGCTGGCTGGTAAGGGGGGTGAATAGAGTTCCCTCAGCATGGGGATGATGTGATCATATTTTTTCAGGCCATGGAAGAGATGTGCTGCTTCATGTAGGATCGGCTTAAGGGGTGCCAATGTGGAGCCTGGGAGTCCATGCACCAGAGATGCGAGAGTGAGAGGGCTTGAACACCAGTTCTGGAGCCACTTTCATGAAGAAATGGTTTGACTTTCTTTAGAAAAGACAGCTGGTAACAAGCTGTCTTTGTATTTTTGGCAATGGGTTCCTTCAGGGAGAGATTTGTGTCCATGGTAAATCCAAAAGATTTGGCATTTAGTGAGAGTTGGTTTTCGAAGCCGTTAAGGGTCATGTCATTGAGCTAGATTTGTACAGTATCTTGTTTGTTGAAGGTTTGGTTACCTTCCTATTGAGAGTTTGTACTATTTTCACATCCCCTGTTTCTATTGTAACAGATGCAAACTGATCAGAACCTTTTGGCTGAAAAAATATAGCAGCATTTTTTAATGACCGAGTAACCTACTGCAGTTTTATTGTCCCAACAAAAGCGTTTATTAGGAAATTTAATTCCATGACCAATCAAACAGCACAGTAAAAACCACAGTTTGAACCATGTCAGTTTGTTTGTTTATCCAATTACTAATATAAGATTACACTATCATAAAACTCCAGTACAAGCAGTAAAAATACAATGATTCCTGCTATAAAGAAATGTTTGGATCCCACAGCCACCCCACTTGATTTCAATTCTTATTATTACAGTCATCCCCTCATTTCCTTATTAATGCAGCACACTTGACTGAAGCTATTGCAATTTTTATTACGTTTTCTCATTTCCCTTGCACGCTGCTGTCAAGCCTGTCCAATGGCCACTGCAAGGACAACCACCCAGACCCATTTAAGTAATTTACATAATGAGGTAACAATACAGGGCAAGGATACACTCCTACCTCACTTCTGCTGAATGGGAACACTGTCAATTGGCCTGCTGACCCATACATCACTCTAGCAGTAGATGATGCTAAAAGCACCTTTACTGCCTGTAGGAAGTTGAACTGAACTCTGCAACACAGCAGTTTCTCCCACACAAAGGCCCTGTCTGTGGTGTTGAATTGTATTTCAAGGTCAATGGAAGCTTTGGTCAGTGAACACTTACTATACACAATATATTTGCCATTTGTGAACTGAAGGAAGCAAACGCGCTAGGTTTCCTAGTCCCTGTCTAAAGAGATTTGGGCTCATGCCATCAGACCATTATCATCCTCCATGGTCTCTTGGAGATTGCAATGAGCTTCTGGAAGCAGTGTAGGTCTGTAGTGTGCTGGGTAGGACCTAGTTCCCTTCTTAAAGACTACAAAAATGTAAGTAAAGACTCGTCATCCACAAGGTCATGAAAAAGAACAGATGTTCTTGATTGGAGACAGCAACTATTCCCCTATTAAATACTGAGAAGACAATCAAGAAGCCAGACATGTTCTCGCCTTTCTGTTCTTTCACAACAACGTGCCTTAGGTTATGTCCATTTTATCTAAAGAAAATTAAAACCTTCCTATGTCTACAAAAAGAACTGATAAGCCCACAGATTCGTCTTTTGTGAATGATCATTGAAACATTTTCTGTCAATGGTGAGTCTCTGTGTATGGTTGGGTGAATGGTTGATTTTGAGTTGAGTGACTTGGCCGAATGAACAGATGGATTAGTATGTGCATGGATGAATAAACCAATATTGAATTAATGGATGAGTGAGTGATGAATAGATGGATGAATAAGTCAGAGCAAGGATGCATTAGTTGGTATGTTTATAAGGGAGAGCATCATTGCATAGATGAATGGGCTAGCCAGTCATCAGCACCTCAGCATTAACTATACATCCATATATACTCCCACACCATTAATTTAATTTAACTTTTATTGTATTGTATTTATGGATCACGTATTTCAAGGTGATGTGTAGATCACAAATGAAAAAATGTACATAATATATAGAAATATCAAGGGTGTACAGAAAATTATTCAGCTACGCTTAGCAGAACTAAAATCGGTCGGGCAATGTGTTGCATATGTGTTGTCAGGGAAGCATAAAAGGAGTTTAATGAATGTAAAGACAGTAGGTTGTATGCCAGTATTTCGATAACAAAAATACACTCGCTCATAAAATTTGTGACCTAAATATTATTTAAAAAAATGTTATCTACTGAGGAGATTTTCTGTTAACTCCAATTGTGGACATTTTTGCAAAGACTATTTAGGATTTAATATTGTGGTCAGATGATATGTAGGCAACAATATTCTAGTACCGCAGTCGAAGTAAAGTGTAATGTTAAAAGTAGTAAATTCTAGATCTCTAGCGAAAGATCTGGAAAAATATGTTAATCTAGATGGGGCACACAGTGGAGTAAGGAAGTCCAGTCTGCATTGAAAGGCAGATAGTAAGGTTTGAACGAGAAGTTATAGCTAGATCAGAGAGAAAAGATTGGGAGAGGCTAGACCTTGGGCACATTTGCAGACAATATGAAGAAAGCAGAACTGAAGCTGAAGAGGGTATGGAAGCCAGAAAGGAGATATTATATGAGATAGGAGATTAGCAGTTGGGGATTGTTTGAAAAGAAATTAAATAGAGGAGTTAAAAACGGAGTTGAGGGAAGTGAGAGAATAGCAAGATAGAGCTAACAATAAAGAAGAACAGTGATCAAGACAGGAAACATTTAAATTAGTTTGAGAATTATGGTGGTGTGAAAGGGCATATTTTATGAAGGAGGTTGTTGAACTTGAATGGAAGACCCTGGAAATATAGAAAATATATGGCAGGCTGGTATAAAAAAAAACAACGACCACATTAAAGGCTGAAGAGGACAAACAAAGAATATAGCTGAATTGGGCTAAGGAGAATGGGGGTGGCAGCAGGCACAAAGAAGGTTTTAATGGACTTTTGGTGGAGTGCATGAGAACACATCCAGTAATATGTATCTGATATCATCAGAATAGATGAGTTTAAAGAGGGGAAAGAGAAGATAAGTTGGGAAGCTTTAGTACATAAATGAGCGGAGAGGTAAAAGATGGGATGATCTCAGTAAAAAGCAATATATAAATATAGAATGAGATCTGGTCTAGGAACATTCATTGATGCCTTGTGAGTTGGAAAGTCTGCAGTCAATCTTTTAGGGAAAAAGTGTTAAAATGAAGGCAAAAAAGGCATTCCTCAGAACAGCCAATTTAAAGTAAATAAGAACAATAGGTGAGTATTGTGTGGATGGGATACAGAAGACAATAGTTTCTGATAACCGCAGTACATTTGTTTTTCTAAACAGAAGCCTATCTATAGAGACGTATAGCATGAGTTGGAATGCTGCTTAATTTGTCGTTGATCTCTCTCTCTCTCTCTCTCTCTCTTTCTCTCCCTCGCCATATGCATTGACTAAATGTTTACATGCCTGCCAAGTGACAGAAAATTTGAAAGATGGGCTGTCACAAATTTATTTTTCCTTATGTCTTTCTCTGGGGCTTTCAGAGAGCCGATCTGTCTATTCGGAAGCTATACTGGCATGTTACATCCCCTCTCTGAATGAGGCAAGGAGAACTGGTTATACTGCAAACTTGTTATTCTGCAATCTCTACTTTGTCAAGGGCTAAAAGAGGAGGAATATAGCTAAAAGACAAATTTCAGTTCCATAGGTAGAGGACTACAAAAGTTCACATAATGACAGCCATTGCATAGAAGGCATGTAGTAAAACATGAAAAATGGAAACAGAGCCATTCACACGTATGCCAGGTCTGCATGTGCAAGTCTAGAGCAGCTATGTGTGTTTGCATCAGGACCTAAGAGTGGCTGCTTCAGCAAGTATTAAAATTGTGTGCATAATCTAGTTATCACCTCTGACCTACACCCTCTACCAGTGTAGTACCAGTAGCGTTCTCCCCAGTCTGGGCACTCATAAATGACTGCACCACACAGACAGGTTAGTTTTACAACTCTTTATCCATCAGTATGTAAACGCAAACTCAACATTCTAAACCTGTCTTCCATTCCCAACATTCGAACATTAATGTAATCTGTCTATGGAGTCAATCTGGAGACAAAAGGGTTCAGTCACTTGTAACTCACAAGACACTACATTTCCCCCTTTGTTAAATAAAAACATTTAATTTTTTCATTACATAACCATACATATATATAGATTTTACAACTCTTCATTGAGTTGACATCGAGCTCTTGTCACACAACCTGATTGGGTCATCGGAAACCCCTAAGCCAGCAGTCAAAGTGTCAGTGATCTGAGTTGGTGAGGTGGAAACAAGAGCAGTCACAAGATCCTCAACAATCTGTTTGGACTCAGTCTCTTTATTGATGCCAATGTTTGGCGAGGGATGAGACACATGTCTGAAGTGCAAAGAATCTCGCTCGAGGGACTTCCCAGGACACTGGGCAGTCACCATGTGCCCTTTAGTGGTCACAACAGTAAAAGGTTCAGCATCAAAAGGAGAATCAGATTTTCCTTTTCTCAATTGTCAAGCAAATGCTTGATTTTAAAAGATAGATCTTTCTGATGGTGTCTTTTGTCAGGATGTATCTTCGCCATTTTTGGCTTTCGACCAGCATCTGTTGCATGAATATCTTCCTCATTTTTTGATCTTCTATTGGCCCATTGAGGCAACTTGGTCATCATGGCTCCCCCAACATTGTGGTTGAAGGGCTTTCCCCCATTGTTTAATGAGGAGTTGATTGATAAGCACGAAGGTAGGATTCAGAATAACTTTAAGGTCGAGTATCTCTGATGCAGCACGCTGAACAGCTTTCTTGAGAGCCACAGCGAATTGATTTTGTGATGCATCACATTGAGATGGTTAAGAAAGTCTTTGATCTCTCGACTATTGAAAGGTGGGCTGTTGTCATATTTCAAGATCACAAGGACACCCTATGTTACAAAAATCCCAGCTAATCCACGGGTACTCGCAAACATTTCCACCGGTGCCTTAAAGTACTGTTTGTGGCATGCCCGAGGGCCACACCGATGCCAGCACTGCTGGGGTCAGGTGATGAAAGGTGGGGGCAGGGGGATGGGAAGCAGATGCATGGTGTGGACAACAAACCAAGCCTACACGTGACTTCTGTCTGACACCAACTCATGCACCAAGAATTAAAGTCAAAGCATTAACTTCTAATGTAAATGTGAGAGGGAAGGAGATACTCATCTGGTGGCTGAATTGCGAAATGGCAAACCAGAAAACCTGGCATCAGTCATGGCTTCCCCACTTGAGGAAATTATGTGATCCTGGGCAATTGGTTAATTTCACTTTCCTCCTACTTCTTCATTACCACATATGAGAGCCCCTTACAATATACGAGTCCAGGATGTGTGCTATACAAAACCTTCTCTGTTTTTGTTAATAAGCTAAAATGTTGATCTAATTATAAAGCAACCAAGGCTACACACAAGGCGCACCTGACAAATGATTTGCCTCTTGGTTCACTAATGGCTTTGTTTTAAGAATGGGGGCACCATGAATGTTTCCAAGATCGTGTTTGAAAACTAGTAGAGAGTTTATCATGTTTTTACATGTTTAGTACAAAATGCCTTTAAAACTAAAGGTGTTCCTAAAGATAAGTTGTCTAGGACGCCTTCTTTTTTTCATATTTACTCTTACTTTAGTTAACATGTAAATTAAGTATTCTCATTTGTCTCACAGCTTTCTGAATGTGCCTGTTCTGTCAAGTGAACAGCAGCCCAGTGATGCTGTTCACCAGGGGGCTGCAATTAAAGGTCAGGAGGGCTGCATGAGGCCCACAGACCATACTTTGAGTATCCCTGATCTAATCTTCCAATAATGTTTTAATTTGTAATGGGTTAAAGATTTTCTAGCAAGGAAAAATGGGAGTATTCATCAATAACTACCATTAAGCAAAGTTCTTTATCAAGAGGACCAAAGAAATCAACAGCAATTCTCTACCAAGCATGGTTCAGCAGTTCTGACATGTTTAAGGGGTTTTGAGAGACTTTGGATGAGAGCCAGTTTTATAAATGACAGGCCTTCAACTCTCTTTCAACAATGTCATCGAGACCAGGAATCCAGACTTGATCTCGGAGCGTGTATTTGGTTGCAACGATTCCTCGATGTCCCTCATGGGCCACTACAATTATCTGTTGTATTAGACTCTCCAGATTAACAATTGGTGAACCTCTCAAGATGAGACCCTCTTGAATTACAGACAGTTGATCTCTAACATTATGTAACTTCAAATATTCACTGTCACTATTCAGAGTTCCAGAGTGCTGGTTCCCAGGGTTGGTGAGTAATAATGTTTTTCAATTTTAGCATGTCACTATCTGGGTTCGGGGCAGTGACAATTTGTTCCAATGACATGGCAGCTGGAATGTACGACTTCACAATGAAGTTTATTTAGGCTTCAGCTGTTTGGATGGATTACCAGGGCTTGTAATAGAACTCAAGAAATAGTAAGCAGGATTTTGATATTTCCCTGGACAATGTACAATTAAATAATTGTATTCTTGCAATCTCAAACCTCAACGTTCCATGCGAGAAGGCGTCTTGGGTTTTGCAGTATTCATATGCCTATACCACTGCCAAGCTCTCTTTCTCAGAATTCTGAATAAGCGTGTTCAGATTGGGATAAGCTTTTACTGGCATAAGCCTTGCTTCGTCTTTGTGCATTTGGCTGTCCATTGTTTTGTGCAAGTATTGCACTTAACCCGACAGAGCTAGCATCTACTACAACCTCTGTGTGCAGTGATGCACTCAATGGCTTGTTTGGTTATCTGGAAACTCTGCTTGTATTCATGTGACCAATATACTGAATTTTTTTTCTGTAGGTTCTCTCAGCTTAGCACTGATCATAGCAAAGTCTTGTATATCTCGAGAACAGTAACTGGCCATGCCAAGGAATGAACATAATATAGAAATTCCCTGTGGGGCACAGGCAGTAGACATAACTTGCACTGGATCAGTTGTCGTGCCCCATAAGAAAAGGTATGGCCATTTGATTTATGGAATTTACATTTATCACCATTTAGAGTTAAGCAAGCATTGGTTAGCAATTTACAAACATGCATGACACCTTGTCATGCTCCTTCTGAGTAAGCTCAGAAAACTAAGATGTCATTGCTACACTTAAAAGCTATCACAAAAGGCTGTATGATACATCAAATGACGTCTTGTAAAAGCTCAGCAGGAGATGACACACCAAAGTTCAGTAGCTTGTAACGAAATAGACTAATGTGTGTAGAAACTGTCATAATGCATCTACAATCTTCTATTTCCAACTGATTAGGTTGTTTGTTTAAGTTGAGATGAGAGAAGACCTTTGCACCATTCAATTGGGCTATCATGTCAGCAATGTGCAGAACAGGATGTTGCTCTCTATCAATAGCCTTATTGCCTTGAATCATGTCAACGCATGTGCGCACAGCTCCTTCACTGTTACTTTTAGGCACTGCCACTATTGGAGATACCAAAGGCTTTGGCCAAGAGGAGCGCTCAATGATGTTATATTCCATATAGGTACCCTGATATTGGCCCAGGTAACTTCGTAACCCTTCACCTATATTCTTCCCTACATTATACTTATAACGGTTTACAGGGACTGACCTTTTACCTAGACAAGACACTGCATTCAGAAAACAAGGTTTTCCCTAGTTCGAAATCTCATACATTATGCATGAGAATTCTTGGAAGCGCAGCAGGACTAACATCCCCTGTATTAAGTCTATGTACACAGTTCATTCCCAACGCCATCCTAAGGCCGACACAGTAATACAGCGAGGTAAGACCCCTGGGGAGACCTATGGCTATATATACATCACATCTTGCTAAGATAGACAGAGGAGACCAGACCCTCCCGGCCGCCACACTGACCAGAGACGCTGAGGTTCCTGCATACAGATACTCCAGCTCGCAGTGGTCTAACATCCCTGCAGGGTGTCAACCCCAGACCAGAACATGGTCCCACAGTCTCTCACTTCAGGTAATGAAGTTGACTTTACCTTAGAGCGATTCTTGGCTTAACACCGACACACATGCTAGATACACTTAGGTACATCTACTTAGGGAGGCATCACAGGAGTACGCATCTTTTTATTATCATGTATTTTATATACTTGTATGTATTTGTGATTACCGCAAGACGGTAGAGCTTTACCATCCATTTACTTTCATAGTGCTTCTAATCCTATATCTCTGCTACTGTATAATAGTTGTTGCAGCTCATCTTTTTTACACCAGAATAACAACAGTTCAATAAATACTTATTGAAAATTCCCAGCTTGTTTATTCTGTGTATCTCTCTAAGACAGACTAAGTAAGCACGAGTAACTGAGCTAAAAGTGGTATATCGTTTCCACAGTCCTGAGGGATCAGGGTTGTCATGTTCGATGGTTGCCAAGAACTATTCTCTCCTTGGTAAGATGAGATTCTAGTGGCACTGTGAGCTAGCTGGTACAAAAGGCCAACATGACTGGTGGGGGTGTTCAGAAGGAGTCTGACACCAAGTCCGAACACGCAGATCCTGTATAGGTTTTATAGGAGCTACACAACAATGATGTTATGCTTGTGTAAGGAATCAAGTTCTTTATTAACAACTTCTTGCAAGTGAAAAGCAACTCTTCTATGCATTTGAGAAACAGGACAAACCTCTTCATTCATATGTAACTGTACTATCATAGACTTGAGTTTACCGAACCCATGAAATAGCAAAGGGAACTGGCTTACTATTTCATGATGCGCTTTCATGTTGTAGTTCACTGAGATCAGTCCCATATCAGCATTGGTGTTAAAACTGAGCAGGCAGCCACTTGAAGCGGTACTTTGGAGTACATGAATGGGAGCTTGTACCTTTTATTTATTTTTTATTTTTTATTTTATTTATTGAAGTTTTGTATAGCGCTAACTGGACCTGAGGGTATCAGAGCGCTTCACAGCAAATACAGATATGCACCAAAGGAAAATGTGAACGGAAAACAAGAACAAGGAACAGAGGCGGGAAGTAAAGTCTGCACAAAATCAACTTGAGCGCACTCCGGGACAGCGATCAGGAGCGAATCAACCGGCTCTGGGATCAAAGAGATAGCTGTCTTTCATAGTCAGACATGGGGTTCTCGTTACCATCCAGAGCGCTCAAGGAAGAGGGCTTTGAGTAGCTTCTTGAATTTCGGGAAGGAGGCGTTCATTCTGATATGGGGGGGATGGAGTTCCAGATCCTGGGAACATTACCCGCAAAGGATTTATTTGAGGTTTTGTGTTTCTGTGATTTCAGAGGGATGAGTAGGAGTGTGTTGGAGCTTCTGAGGTTCCTGGACTGACCGGCCCTATTGAGTTTGGTGGCCAGATATTCTGGTTTGCCTGTATGCAGGGCTTCGTGTGTGAGGCAAGCTGTACGGAAGCTGGCTCATTGGTCTATAGGGAGCCACTTCAGTTCCTTGAGCGCCAGTGAGACGTGCTCCTTTTTCTTTGTTCCTGTGACCATTCTTGCTGCGGCGTTGAGGGTAGTGGTAAGAGGTCCCAGGTGAGATTTGGCTGTTCCAGTCAGTCCTGCGATGCCATAGTCAATTCTGGAGAGCACCAGTGCCTGAGTGGCCTGTTTCAGATCTTTTGGGGGGAGGAAGGGTTTTATTTTGTAGAGAAGTTTCAGGTTAAGTTGACGGGACGTTTCGCTCTATGGAGCACCTCTATGAGGGCATACAGCCGTCTCCGTTGGATGTATTCCTGTATCTCAGACTGCGCCAAGGACTGAAGGCCCTTACCCCTGACTTTCCACATGAGCCCCCGACTTTTGCCCCGCTGCAACTTTTGCTGCAAAATGACACCCCTCGCAAACTGGTATCGACATTATATAGATCAGTACACACACAAGTTGACTACTTACCACTTGCAGCTAGACTACGCTGGGACCAGGAATTAGGCACACCAATTTCGGACAGGCAATGGGAATTCTGTCTTACACAGACGGAACGCATCTCTGCTAGCAGTAGATATAGAATAATACACTACAAATTCTTACACCGACTGTACTACACCCCTGTCAGGATGTGTAGATTCCAACTCCGAATCACCGATAACTGTGACAGATGCCAGGCCCCGGGGGCTGATTTTCTGCATCTAGCTTGGGGGTGCGAAGAGGTCCGGCGGTACTTGGACCGGGTTTTTGCAGCATTATCCAGAATGATCCATGTTGAGTTGGACCCCTCCCCCACTTTGGCTCTCCTGGGATATGTAGAACCCCTACAGGCGGCACACCGCAAATTTATTGCTTTGGCCCTTTTGATAGCCAAACGAAGGGTTGCGTGTAGGTGGGGCAGGGGCAGAGCCCCCAAATTCAAAGAATGGATCCGTGACCTTACTTATTGTCAGGAACAATTGAATACATACTCCGAATTGTTACCACCAACGTCACGACCTAGGGATATATGGGCCCCATTGCAATGTTATCTACTACAGGAAACTGAGGATGCCAATGAGGAGGTGGCCACTTAGAAGACGCATGGACTGCCTTATTACAATGTTCTCCAATGCATGATTATGTCCTAGCTGCTACGTATGGGAATCTGAGTTGTGGCGGGTGATCTGATGCACCGTTCTGCCCGGTACTGTGTAGCTATATTGACGGGCTCTGATTTGAATGTTCTGATGATATGTATACGTTGGATGGGTTGTCTTGCACTATTCACCTCACTCCTGCTCACTTGAAAGAATGTCTCCTATTGTGGCAATGCGTTATTGGTGCAACATATCGAAAACTGGAATGCGGCGCACTATGGCCGCATGAGATGCGGGACTCAGCGAGTCCTCTAGTGTATTAAATAACTGATTCTAGTCATCTGATTTATGCATGTGGTTTGGATTATGGATTAATGTGTGTACAAGTAACTGCACTCTTTGACGTTGTACTGTATCTAAAAACGTCATAAATAAAGTTAAAAAAAAAAAAAAAAGTTTCAGGTTAAGGAACGCACGTTTGGCGATTTTTGAGATGTTTTTTCATGTCCAGTTTGGGGTCGAGAGTAATCCCTAGGGATTTTGCAGAGTCTGTTGGCGCAAGAGAAACATTGAGGGCGTTTAAGGCTTTGAGCCATTCTACTATTTGTGGGTTTTCATCTTTATTCGAGATGAGGAGCACTTCTGTTTTCTCTTCATTAAGTTTGAGGTGGTTGGATGAGAGCCAATGTTGGACCTCCCTGAGTGTACCGTTCAGTCTGTCAATGGGGTATCTACCTGATGGTGGAATCTGATGCACTTTCTCTTGCATGCGACTTCCGGACGCAGGACAGAGAATCGAGTGCAGAGAGAGTTGTGCAGCACGGAGCGCGCAGCACGGAGAGCGCAGCACGGAGAGAGCCGCGAGCCACGAGTGACCCGCACCGGACTCGGACTTGCGCTGGGCTTCGCGTGGAGAGCCCCTGGCCCCCGGTTATTGGACGTGCTACAGCCACTACAGCCACAGGGATCGCGGCAAGCCCCCGGTGAGAAGCAGCGCGGTGTGAAGCTGACCGCCGGTTATCGCGGGACTGACGGCGGCAGGGGGAGACCGGAGCTGCGAGTGCTCTCTCGACGGGTGAGTCGGCTGGGAGCCGGTAGTGAGAGGGTGAGAGGGTGGCAGTTAGGCGACTGCACCAGCACCCACATCAGACTACACTAGCCTTCTCCTGCCTATCCCACGCACAGCACAGCACTGCACCTGAACTCTTGCCCCACACGACAGCTCTCGCCAGCTTCAGAGCAGTTGGAGAAAGCTGGAAAAACCTGCAACTAGGGGGGTGCAAGAAGGGCTGCGAGTAGTGGTGCATCTTAAAAGCTCGTTAAGGCACTAGAGGAAACTGGGCCTCACTGGCTCTTCACTGCGTATGACATTTAAGACCGGAAGGGAAGATAAAGCACCAGCTCCTTCTGCGGAGGCCCTATTTCCCCATTGCTGTGACATGGGAGTCAGCTATAAGGGGCTCTTAATTGTCTTACCCCAGCCACAGATCTACTTCCTGGGAGCTTTTTGAGGGGCTTGTCCGCATTGTCAGTTATACAGCTACACCGGGTTCAAAGCTGGAAATTTGCAACAACAGCACCAAAAGGTTACACCAAGACTGATTGCCCACCTGGCTCCACTTGACACCAGTCAAACTATCCCCTAACTTGCAATCTAGGGTCGAAGGAACCAAAATGAGATCAGGAAGGGTCCGAGGAGGCCCAACGAGTAAAGGAGGGCCAACAAAGCGCAAACAAACAGCTAAGACTCCTGAGGAAAACAAAGAGACTGTCAGCCAAACCTAACCTTACGACACAGAGCTCCTTAATTGACATACTTGACATAACACTGGATAAATCCGTTTCAAACAATTGTAAAAGCAACCACATGGCAAAAACATAAAGGAGTAAAAAAATGAACCAAACCTCGTTTCAGCCCAAGATTTATACACAATTTTGTTTTTTTAAAAATGCAGGGGATACCTTATTTGCAAAGATCAACGAAGTATCAGGCTTACAATCGCCTCTTGAACCATCTCAACTCCCCCTGCCTTACCAGTTCAGTGGCACGCAGCCCCCACAGGATAGGGACAACAGCAAAGGAAAGAGGGGCATAACTTCACCTCAAACAACATCAACACCCCAGCATAAAAACTGCCAAGTAGGGCAAAAGACTGAACCCGCAGGCACCACAGCAGGAAGGAAAATGGTCATAGACACCAACTTAATTCAAGCACACTGGCCAAATGATGCAAAGGTCGTGTCACCAGAAATACCAGAAATACCAGATGATAGCAAATCTAACATCAGCAATAACGCCGAAAGCAACAGCATGAGTGATGAAAAAAGCCCGAGGCCATAAGCGGCATTGGAGAACCCAAAGACAAGGAGGAAACTGGAACTGGCAGGGAGGAAGAGATGGATCTTTCCTTGGTAGTTCTGGATACCTCCTACAAAGAACAAGTGACAGGAGACAAAAAGACGGAATGGACTCAAAACAAAGTAGAAAGACAAGTGAGCTCAACCTCGGAGGTGATTGAAATATCCTCTTACCTGGGGAAGGAGGAATGGGAAGAACTCATCGCTGCATACCCTCAAGAGCTGAGCAGAAGTAGGACGGCCTCGGACGTACGGCCCAGGAGAACTGTAGGCATGCAGGAAAATCAAGCAGAAACGGGCACGTTAGAAGGGGCACAAAGCAGGAAGGGGCTACCTGAAAGCCAAGAAAAAAGCCAAGAAAGCCGAGAAAAAATTCTAAAACAGTCCAGGCAGGAAGGCGCCTGGCCTAGCCTCTTAAACACAGTGCAACTCCTGGTGGAAGCCCTACATTACCAATCGGAGAAATGGACACCCAGTTAACGCTATTAGACACGTTGGCCGTGTTTGTGGTTGCCATAGATGGGAAGCTGGGTACGCTTAACACGCTTCTCCAGAGCAAATTCGCCCATCTTCAAGACACAAATAGGACCAGCACCAGTGGATGCGGATGCGGCCCAATTATTGACAAGCTAGCTACCCTTCCAACACTAATGACAGACCTGTGCACACAGCTCAAAGGATCTGCTCAGCCAAATTGCAAACTGGACGTGGTCACACAGGGGCAGCTAAAAACAAAAGACACCAAAATTGCCGTCTCCACACAAACAGAGGTCGCTGAAAAAGGAACAACAATTGGTGAACGTCCGGAAGCTGCGAGAAAGACCGAATTGCCGAGATCAGGCGCACAAGCTTAACCTAAAATGAACGATCACACCAAAAGCATAGGGGTGAACGTAATGGGACTAACGAGCCGTTCATCAATAGGGGTCATAGATGATGATAATACCGATCCAAAACTGAACGCCAAACAGAGGCGAGCTAAAAAACGCAAAGGCAGGAAATGCAAACTCTGCTCAAAACGCAAAGGTTTCACGCAACTTTTTGGGCGATCTATCATCACAGAGCAAAGCACGGCCCAACCAGGGGAAGAAACAACTTCAAATCAAACTTCCAACGAAAGGAGACATACAACTGAGCGTACAACACAATGCCAAGCCCGAATTCCATGCAAAACATAAAACAAGGAATCACTCTGGGCACAATGGGCAAAAGAACGGGAAGTCAAGGTACAGGCCTGACTGAAAGTCAACTATTTGCCATTACGCAAGCAACCATGCCAACACACACACGGGCAGACCGCATATTAACAGAACTGGCACCCGTAATTCTGACAGGCAACACGTATCGCCCGAGCGGTGGGGCGATATACAAAGAACCTGAAACTTTTGCATCCTTTGAATGCATCAATGACAAAGGCCCAGGAGGGGCAACCAATATTGACACCTATCTGGCAAAAGCAAGAGCAACAGAATGTGCGGACCTGAAATCAACAATTAACATCAATAATGGAGGTCGGGGTACACACGATCAAGGAAAAACCCCAGACGCCATATGGTTTAATCCAGATTTCATCTCCAAAGGAAGACACAACACCCTTAATAGAAGCAACATTCTACGGCTGCTATCCCACATCCCCTCACTGGCAAATGTGGTAAGCTCAGATTTGGTGTCGATCGAATTCATAGACGCAGAAGGCACAGGAAGGGAAGCAACGAAGGCGACTTGGGCCTCGGGAGCAATATCGCAGAAAATTCTTTCAGAAGCTGAGGCATTCAAATACTGGGGCATCACGTTAAAACCACACATAAAACCAGGATACCTGGACATTTTATATCCGGGAGGAAAGCTGGAGTCCAGGGAAAACGCAGGCAGCTGTAGAACCTCGGTTCTTAGAGGTGCGGCAGGGCCATGTTGCACAGGCAGCAATGAGCAGATTGAAATTACTTGCTGGAAAGGAGCCGACAGGGGAGCTCCAACCGAGCGGCAAGATCAAAGATGGACCGTGAGAACCGTAAAAAACATCAATTGACACGTCGGCCAGAATTCATGGAAGCACATGCAAAACCAACTGTGCATATGCTCCTGCAACATAAATGGCCTAGCCAGCAAAATGCCAGATCTAGAATTCATAGACTACATAAGATCATTCGACATAGTGGCATTACAGGAAACGTGGCTCGCTGAACCTCCACATTTCCAGGGGTACCTACGCTTCTTCACAGGTGCCAAGAGGACAGCGAAGTAAGGGCACTTAAAAGGGGGTCTAGCAATATACGTAGCAACCACTAGCTTTGTCAAGGTATAAGAAATCGGGCCCTCTTCAGTAGCTGCACTTGCAGTTAAACTGACCCTGACACCACCAGGCCCAGGCAAAGCTAATACTGACTGCATCCTGATCAATGCTTACATTCATCCCAAAGGGGAAAAAAAAGCAGCAAAGGAATTAAATATCTTCTTGGAGGAGTGTATCACAGGAAGATCAACAACCAACCTTGTACTTACAGGGGACTTCAACCTCAACCTCATGGGCACACCACAAGAAGAGGGAATTATAGCCCAAAATGCATCTTGGGACCTACCACCACAAGGAAAGCTACAAACAACTAAACAAACAAAACTGGGAACACAGATACTTGAAGAATTAGAACCCTTCAACATCAGAGCCCTAAACGGTAGGTTTGTGGAAGACATCCCGCCAGCTCCAACATACCATTCAACAAGAGCAAATAGCATATTAGATTATACTTTTATTTCATTACCTTTCTTTCATTACACAACCTCATTCCCGATAGAGAAAAAATCAGACAGTGACCATTGCCCTCAGGAAATAGTTGTGGACATTGCGAGACCCACATTCGAGCGATCAAATGCCCCAAAAGAGACTATCCACACTGTTAACTTTAAAAAAATTAAGTACTCGGCAGCAATGGGCGAAACTCTGATAGAAAGGGCAAAATATCACTTTACGGAGCGCACTGGCCCTAACGAAATCATAAAATGGGAACAATTTACAACTTCCCTGTCGGATTACGCAACAAGGCCCAAGGCATCGGCAAAGCATAGCATAACCGATCTCGAGAATATATAGAAAAAATTAAGGAAACAAAAACATTGATTTCCCGTTTAATGAGGGAAATACAGTTGGACCCTAAAGAAAAAGCAAAACATAACCATCTTCAGATATTGAAATCTTCACTTAGAAAACTGAAATGGGAAGCAAATAAAACAAAGGAGGAGAACTTGTGGGCTAGATTTCATGCAGACATCAAACAGAACGACGGGGCAAGGTTCTGGGAAACCGTTAACTCCGTAACGCGTCCAGCAAATTTGGGGGTTTCATCTAATATCACAGAAGAAACATGGGCACTCTATCTTGGTAAGCACTTCAATCAAGACTTACCCAATAATCGGGTCGTATTCAACCCTAAGATTATAACAGATTATAAAGTTGATAATGCGCAACAAATACAATTGTGCTCACACAATAAAGACAGTTATGAAACAACTGACTGCCCATAACTGCAACACAACATCAAATGCAAAATCAAAAAAGGCAGAAGGGAAGGAGCTCTGGGACCAAACAGGATCCCACCGATCCTCTTCAAACAAGATGCGGGTTACTGGGCAGCAGCTCTCGAACCCCTTTTTTTTGGAAATCAGGAACTCGAACATCTTGCCAGGCTCTTGGAAGGGCTCTATCATCACACCAATATACAAGGCAGGGGATAGGGCTCTCCCTCAAAACTACCGACTAGTGGCCCTAATTGACAATGAGCAATGAGGCGAAGTACTTCGCAGGTCTTCTGCTGGAAGAGCTACAGGCATGGGCCAAAACGAATTCTCTGATACCGGTCAACCAAACAGGTTTTGTCAAATCTGTGGGCACAATGACCAATATACTAACTATGAGCATGTTAATTGACAAGGCAGAGACAAAAAAACTGCCCCTACACCTCTGCTACATAGATTATAAGGCGGCTTTTGATAACATCAACCGTAACCTGCTATGGTCAAAACTAAATTGCTGGGGGATCGCAAAACCACTGTTGGACTTGTTAATAAACTTACACACTGAAACTTGGATACAGATAAAGGTGGGGGATGGCTCATTGTTGTCAAGGCGCATACAGACCAACAACGGCCTCAAGCAGGGCTGTGTCTTGGCCCCCACACTGTTTAATCTGTATTTGGGCGATCTGGCTCCAATTTTGAACAGCTGCAATTCACATTCTCCCAAACTAGGAGGGCTTAATCTACCATGCCTCTTATATGCGGACGACATAGTCCTAATAAGCCACACCAAAGTAGGGCTTCAAAATCTTTTGAACAGCACACAGAGCTACTCCAAGTCAAATGACCTAACAGTAAACCTCGAGAAAACCCAAACTATGACCATCGGCAAAAGAAAAAAGAAACTTTTTTCGTGGTTCTGGAACAACTCGCGCATTAAAGGCACGTCGACATATAAATATCTAGGCGTGCAGATTGACAACGACGGTCGATTCAGCGTGCAAAGGTCTAGCATCAGAGGCAAAGGACTCGCATTGGTAATCGCCTTAAAAACACTGAACAACAAGCTCTCTGGCCCATCTTTAACACCTTTGTTACAAGTTACTCGTGCCAAACTGCTGCCCACATTAACTTACGGGAGCGAGGTGCAGCGAGGCAGAGACGCAACAACACTTGACAGCACAATTGTATCCGCATACAGAATCATCTTTAGCCTCCCCAAGCGAACCTCGCCATCACAGATAAGGCTGGAGTTTGGAATTCAGCAACAGCTCCTGGCACGACAGGGGGCCTACATTTGTTCGTGGGACAAAGTGAGGAAATCTTCTGAAGAAACCTTGAACGAATACCTGTGGTGGGAGTTAGAGCAGTCTCTGACTTCACCGGCTGCAAAATACTTAGCAAAAAGTCTTGTAAATACCGGGCTGGAGCAGCTCTGGACTTCCTCCACAAATCACAAAACGTTTAAAAAACTGACCAAGAAGTCGATTAAACAACAGTCGTGGGTTCAAGATAAAGCAGACTTCTCAAAAAGATCTCACGCTTGGATGATCCTGAACTCATATTCGGCACAAGCTACCCAGCTCTATCTTGGGCTGGGCTACGCCAAAACGACCAAAATGTGCTTCTTACGGTACAGGCTAGGACTTTTACCCTGTATTCGGCATCTTCCGCATTGGCAAAAAGAGAAAGCAGGCACACTATGTCGGCTATGTGGTGCAACACAAGAAGATATGCTCCATCTGTTATGCTCCTGCGAGAAAATGCTGGAAGAGCGGAAACTCCTCTTGAAACGCCACTTCATCCGACACGGGACTCGCACACGAAGGAGTGCAGCTCTTACCTGTTTTTCGTCTCAGGACCCTCAGCTGAGCTGTAGCCTTGTAAAATTTCTAAAGGCAGTGGAAAAGAAAATGCCCGGACTTGATTCCTGAACTGGTTTAAAACCAAACAAAAAGCTAAAAATAAAAAACTGTTTTTTAACCTGTTTTAACACAGTATGTAGATTACTGTCAAAAACGCTTATGCGATACATGAAAGGCTAAATAAGTTTACAACTAGGATGAATAGTACAGTATTGTTCAAGCCAGGTTGGTTTTATAACACATCTGTTTTATACTGCGATTTATCTTTTTTTATATTTTGTAACTGCACTGCATTGGTTTTAACTGTGCAAATAAACTAAACCTTAAACCTTAAACCTGTGAATGTCTGCGATTGATGTGGTTTCCAGATAGAGTTATGTGTCATCCGCGTAGAGGTGGAAGGGGATGTTGGAGTTCCTTAGAAGTGAGGTGAGGGGTTCCATGTAGATGTTGAAAAGTTGCGGGGAGAGTACTGACCCTTTTGGAACTCCACTACTAATGGGGGGTGGGGGTCCGATTCGAAGCTGTTGATTTTTATTCTTTGACTGCGGTTGTTGAGAAAAGAGGAGAACCATTTTAGAACTGTCTTTTCAATGCCCGCTCTCTCCCTTGCTCACTTTGCCACTGGTTTCAAGCAAGCCGGTCTGAAGACGGCTGGAATGACAGAAACCGGTCCTCTGAAGCTTGTTTCCGGTCCAGAGAAGACATGGCTTGGCAGTTCGGGCTGGACTGTTCCCATGAGGCACAGGGTCAGACTGATTTGCATATAGCCATGTCTGAACTGGGGTGGCAGAGTGGGCTAAAGAACAGTGATGGATTAAACCCAGATCTTTTGACTGGGTGTGAGTGTTTGATTGATTCAGATGCTCCGTCCATCACCACCCCCTTTTGTACCGCTTTTGGCCGCCATAAGTGTGGCAGGGTATGCTCAGATGTGAGTCCCTTGCTCACTTTGCCACTGGATTCAAGCAAGCCGGGCTGAAGACGGCTGGAATGCCAGAAACCAGTCCTCGGAAGCTTGTTTCCGGTCCAGGGAAGACATGGCTTGGCAGTTTGGGCTGGACTGTTCCCATGAGGCACAGGGTCAGACTGATTTGCATATAGCCATGTCTGAACTGGGGTGGCAGAGTGGGCTAAAGAACGGTGATGGATTAAACCCAGATCTTTTGACTGGGTGTGAGTGTTTGATTGATTCAGATGCTCCGTCCATCACCACCCCCTTTTGTACTGCTCTCTCCTGGAGGACATTGAGTAGCAGGGTATGATCAACTGTATCGAACGCAGCCGAAAGGTCTAGGAGGATGAGAAGGCTACATTGTTTGGAGTCGAGTGACATGTGCAGATCATCTAGGAGATTTAGGATTGCGGTTTCAGTGCTGCAGCCCTTTCTGAACCCTGATTGGTGTGGGTCAAGTAGATTGGTGTGCTCTAGGTGTTGCTTCATTTTATCCACAAATGAACTTTGACTTTTCAGTGGCATCAAAGCAGCCCACGTATAGACTTTAGTTTTCGATGGCGTAATATGTGGTAACGGAAGCAGCTCATGACATTTCTCCTCGGACATTATGTTTATCGAGGTGCCACTTTCAATGATGAAAGGTATCGCACATCCATGTATTTTTAATGTGTTCTTAGGACAATATTTGAATGTCTTTGGTGCTTTTTCAAGTTGACTCATCTTTATCTGGTGTTTTTCATCACATGTGACCAGCTCTACAAGGGTATGTCTTTCTGATGTAAATATTGACATTGCACAACTTTCATCGTCACTTTCACTGGAAACTGAGTCTGAGGAACTCTTTGCCGATGATTTAGATGTCAATTTAGTTGACACGCAGCCTAGTTTGATATTGATTTGTCTCAGTTGGTATTGCCTCTTGCCCTGATGGGCGTGAGTCAAAGGCAGCTTGTGGATTGTGCGGGCGGACATTTTGTTTTCGTTCTGTGATGCAGAGTTATTTAGACCTGCACACCGTCACAAAATGGCTTGCTTTACCACAGCCATTGTAAATCTATCCGCATCTGAAGCACACCTTTTTTTCTTCTGCTCAGTGTCTCTCAGCCTTTTATCTTTGCTAACTTTTCATGTTTATGACTGATTCACTCTGGACACCTCTGGCCTCAATATCCACAGTTTATCGATCAGCTCGCTTCTCAGTGGTAGCAGCCACAAGGACTCTATTCTAGCTAAGAGTCTCTTTCAACATAGTCTTTGAAATGAATCTGACAGACATCCATCAATGACTCTGAGACGTCTATATTCCTCATGATTAAACTCATTGAATTTACAGTGTTTGATGAGCTTATGCAGTCTCTCCACAAATTCACTCACTTTCTGTCATTCCTGGCTCAACACATACCTTTCATAGTCTATATTCAGCATTGAATTGAAGTTGCGATTTCAGGCTGCTTTGATTTGAACATACGTAATTTAATCAACTCTTGGTATTTTCTTTATAACGTCTTTTACAACATCACCAGCAGGTTTTTTTGAGGTACTTCATAATCTTTTTGTAATCACCTTCTTCGACTGCATCAATGAAATATTCAAATGCCTCTAATGATGCAGTACATCGATTGCCAATATTTTATTTCTTGGCACGATTAATGTGGTGGGCGGTTTTAGGAAAGCAGCAGCATTGTAACCATTTATGAGATTGGCTGAACCTGAGTGAGGAGTCTTTACTGATGTTGTTGGCTGTCCACCAGAACTTTCTTCATCGCTGCTGTCCCGGAGGCCCAGTTCTGTGCTGGCCTCTGGGTCATCTTTGACTTGACCAATTGAACCCTGGCCTCACTTGTGGTCTCCATTGGAGTCCTTTACTTTTATGGAGATCTGTGGAGTTGTTCTGAGCCATCGGCCAGCACCTTTGGTGGCTCGCTGCTTCATATATGGACAGCTCCGTTAGCACAACCCCTAATGCTTCTTCTGGGGCTGTGGCTGCTGGCATTTAGGTCATACAACTCCCACAATTTGGTTTCTGGTGAGTAACCAGTCTCTATTTCATTTGAAACACCTGTTCGATCTGTGCCTTGTAGCGCCTCCTATCATCTCTTTAGTTTGCTGTTGGATGTATCTTCGCTTTTGTATCTTCAAGCATAGTCGCATCTGCTTTTAATGTTCTCACCATGCATACTTTATTGTATTAAGTTGGTAGCAGTGCAGTACCTTTAGTTGTGGCCTTCTCATTCAGTTTTCAGTCATCAACATATAGGACTTTTCAACAAAGCCTCAGTTATCTTCAAATGCTTTATGCAGGCTGAGGTCCTACTATAACTCTACATATGCCAGTATTCACTCTGCACTTCAACTGCGGCCAACGTAGCATGCATGAACAGTTTGCTATACCACGGCAAACTCTCTGGGAGAGCACTGTCAGTCTTCGGATTCCTTAACCCCTACTTGTCGCTAGTTGTAGCGTTCTCCCCAGCCCGGGCATTCATAAATGGCTGCGCCACATGCAGAGGGTAGCTTTACATGTTTTTATTCACAGCATGTAAACACAAATTCATCATTCTAAACTGGTCTTCCCTTCCCAACATTCGAATGTTAACATAATGAGTCTACGGAGTCCATCCTTAGCCTAAAGTGTTCCGTCACTTCTTACTCACGAGACAATACACCACTCAATGAAAAAGAGAGCACACCCTCTCAGGAAGACGTTCGAGTGATTCCGCGGTGGGCCATTCGTGCCGAATATTCTTTCGCAGCACGTGCTTTGGCAGCTTATCAAGTACTGCACAAACGTCGCTCTACGTCTATTGTACCTAGGATATCAATATATATCTTTGGGACAATCCGCTTATGAAATCTGTATTTACTACCTGACGGCCCTCCACACTTTGCGATATTTCTATTCCTGGCTTGGAATACTTGTACTAGTACCTGTTCCTATCATACTGGTCAGAGTTTCTCCATTCAACTTGACTGCACTATTGTAAGACTAATCGCCCATCACAAATGCCCTGACGAAGCTCCCGTGGGAGCGAAACACGTTGGCTGTCTTGTGCACTTTGAGAAATAAGAAAATAAAAAGAAAAAACATTTTTTGAATAAACTTCTGGTTCCGTTGATTGACTTTAAACTTGGTGCTGCCTCCATTTATTCTTGAAATCTTACGTCTGGGATTCCAGTGGGACCAAACCACAGCAGGTCCTGGGGGTCTACAGCACAACTATTTGTAATATTTCATGGGACTTTGGAAATTTGAGGTGCTTGTTAGTTGATCCGCTGTGGGACACTTTTCTTTGGATGTTTTTATTCACAGCATGTAAACACAAATTCATCATTCTAAACTGGTCTTCCCTTCCCAACATTCGAATGTTAACATAATGAGTCTACGGAGTCCATCCTTAGCCTAAAGTGTTCCGTCACTTCTAACTCACGAGACAATACACCACTCAATGAAAAAGAGCGCACACCCTCTCAGGAAGACTCAAACAACAGTTTGACCCAGAGATGTTTTAAGGCATTTGCAGAGTGGGCAATTGCCCTGGCCTCCGCCTCCCAAAGGGCACCTGTAAAAGTGAACTTACTATCCAACTTCTGTTTACTTCTGTATGTGATCCTTTCTCTTCTCTACCTACCTCTACCTCTGTCTATCTATATTCATTTTCATCCTATGGATTGTGAGCCCCCAGCTAGCCATATTTCAACTGTTTGTGAATGATCGCCCATTTCTGAGAGTCTGTTTGGCATCAATTGGGCTTGGTTTATAAGAAAATCGGTATTACAAATCAAGAGTTGTTCAGAACCAGGGACACCAAAATATGTCTTGCCCAGGGCTCCATACATTCTTAAGACGACACTGGTTTAACCAATGAAATGACCAAAACCGACAAAGAGACAAAATTCCACAGGACATGACCATTAATTCCAACTCCGAACGGCTATTGTTTGCATTGATCTACAATGTGAGTGACACTTGCAGTATCCAATGGCTAATGGGTTCACAGCCATTGCGCCTCTCTTTCTGTTTGCAAATTGGTAAACGTAAGCTTTAACAGGCAGCTAAAGCCGTATTTTCCTATTTCTAATAGACTGCAGAATTCTGAATTTGAATGGCAAAGACTTAACTTTATAAATAAAGTTTTGAAGTTTTTGACTTCATCACCGAGTTTGTGGAGATAGTGTGAACACAAATGATTAGTCTGATTGTATGTACCGAGTTTATTCCTTTCACATTGTTTCCGTTGTATTGCCAGAAGTTACTACATTGTCTGGTTAAAAAAAAAAGGTTTTTAATAAAAAAAATTGCAGTGATGCTCTATTATTTTTGAATAGTAAAACGATAACCGGGTATTGCCGCTTTCTGATGTATGAAAAGTAGAGCGATAGCCGGCACAGCCAAGTCTGGTTTTATTCAGTCTCAGATTTGCGACTTGCAAGGCTCTGCCTCAAATCTGATAAATACTCGTGAATCTATGCCTTAAAGAACCATGCCCTGCAACTGATTGCAGCTGACAAGAGCACTCGCCCTTGCCAACTGCATATCTTGATTTTCAATTACCGCCTATCAAAATAAAACTTTCCGTGGCCTGCTTTATGATATGCTGCACTGCAAAAGCCACCTGGATCTATTTTTTTTCTCTGTTCTTTTCTCAAAGCCTTTTTACATGTTTTTGTGAAGTGGAAGGCAGGCTCTTGCGACACAGACATATCAAAAGGCTTGTACAGCTGGTAGCTTTTTGATGTTTTTATTTCACAATCCTTTTGGCCTGAAAGTAGATACGAGGAAACACAATAAGCAGAATGCCTGTTAGACTAAATATGGGTGATCTCACTTCGAGCTTGCCTATTATGTCCCTGTGAGTGTGCCTCTGGACTGCTGTGGAACTTTTCAGATGCTGAGCCTAAGCAGAGCACCCAAGGACACACCAGAATTAAACAAGATTGCAAATGCTCAGAATCCTTCACACAAGTGCACTTTTTCGAAACGTTCAGGAGCTCAGTATGAGAAAATCCACATGTCTTTTAAGACTCAGTCTAAGATGATGTGTATGTAATAAAGACACAAAGAGTACATTATCTTCTCAAATTGATGACCCCTGCTGCTTAGTCGTGCTCTTCTCAAAACTGAGGCCAAGGGTAGTTTCCACTTCGTAACTCTGAAGTTCCTAGCACTAGGGTCATTTGCAGGCTTCAATCGGTTTATGTTTATTATATCTTTTGTGTGGATGTTTTCTGAATTGTAGGCAAACATTTCCTAACACCTTTACAGTGACACCAGCTGAGATTAACTCACAGATGAGCCCATGTCTCTTACCTGGCATGTTAGAAATGTGAAGTTCCAGTCTCTTAGTAAGGAATGGAATAGTATAAGTCAGATAGCAGTGTGGTCTTCAGGAAATATGCAGATCTGGGTGAATGCCACTTTTTCTAAAAGTTTTACTAAGAAGGTGCAATTTAAGATTGTTCTCCCCATTACATTACTTCCAAAGCCATATTAGAAAAACTTTATTAGACCCAAAAGGCTAGTGGTTGTTGAAATGCAGGGGATTGAACCATTTGCTGTCCTTCCTAGTAAACAATATTATTAGATTCCCATTAAAGAAATGCTTCCATCTAGAAGGAAGCCCTAGGAGAATAAAGTTTAGTCTATGTCGGAAGAGTTTAGTTGTGTGTGTGGAAGTGGCGGTCATATGGTGTGGATGGGAAAGTATAGCTGTGGTTATGCCTGGAAGGGGCAGAGGAAAGTGAGATTCCTGCTTATGGTGATGTGCACTCCATCCTTACATTGATTTGCTCCAGATTCAGATAAATAAGATTCTGAGTTTTCTGTCTTGAAATCTTTCTCGTAACAACAAGTGGTACAGTCCGCTTATTGATAGGTCCTCTTTGGAAGAGCCAAGTCTTCATTGCCATCCTGAATTGCAGGTTGTATTGTCTTTGCTGAGAGACAATACAACCTGCAATTCAACCTTTGCAAACATGCAAAGATAAAAATAATAATTTCATTCGCTAATTAAAAAAAAATACATATGTTGATTCTGGGGGCCCGATTATTCAAATATTTTTTACATGGGGGGAGGGGGTGCAGCATTAAAATGTTGGAAAACCACTGGACTAAACCAATTGTGAAGTAAAGATTCTGCAGCCTAAAGTGTATTTGAAGTATCTAAAAAAAAGTGGCTTGATGCTTTCCCAAACAAATAAAACTCATGAAGTGAGTACATTTTAGAAGTATGCGGATAAATTAAATATATTGGAAGTATGGGAATATCTAAAAGTGCACCCAGGATTTGACCTAGTTAATCATCACACCACAAAGTACCTGTCAAAGAGCCAGTCTATCATAATTTAATAGAAGAGAAGCAACATATAATAAGCCAAGCTCTCAGGCAAAGTTATATCACATAAGGTCTTCTGTTTTTTAACTGATTTGAACTGAGCGACTGTTGACATCCAGCACGTATAAAGCTCGAATAATTTCCTTCATCCTTCTTAAAATATCTGGCTGGAAGAAAACAATATATAGAGCTAAATCAAAAGAAAAGGAGGATGGTTATGTTTGTGAGGGCAATGCGTCTCAATATGGATAAAAACAATGTTGCCTAACAGTTAAAAAGCCTACCCTAGGAATGATCAAAGGGGTGGTATTATAAACCATGATCCATTTCAGATTTGTTGTGGTGCCACTTAAATCCCCTCAAATTAGTAAACATCTAAATAATGTTACATGTTGCAGTGATAGTCTACTGGTTAGCTGTGGTGCATTGTATTGATTGCAGGGTACAGGTTTAGTATTAAAAGTGTGGCAATGCTATTCCTGTTCGCAGTGGTTTACAGGAATGTCAGAAAGAAATATTTGTTTATTTGATAAGATACCTGAAACCCGGTTTGTTGGATTGAAAGTAGGTTGTCTTCAGGAAAATTGTAGATCTGGGTGAATGCCACTTTTTCTATATGGTTTACTAAGAAGGTGTAATTTAAATTGTTCTATAGCTGAATGTGCCTGCTAGATCTAGATTCTTCTTGATGAGTGGTCTTATGTAGGATATTGTGCAGGTTCCGGAAATGTGACCTAAAGCATCCAAAGTAAATTTGGTTACAGAACTACTGAGTAATTACATTCATCGTATTTTAAAAACCTGTGTGGACAATCAATCTTCTTTTTATTAATGCTTCTACTTGTATGATTTCCAAGATCTAGGGCCTGGTGTTTAACAAAGAAGAAGTTTTAGTTAAATTGCACACTAAAGCCATGTACAATAACATACCAAAGAAGGATACAATTGAATCAATCCGGAATATACTTCTGTTTTAACATCTACCCAAGGACGCTAATGAGGGGAAACACATATATATAATTATATGGCTCCCTTTTGCAAAACTAAGGTGAGAAATTGGGTTGTTGGTTGAAGGGGAGGTGGGTGAACCCTGTTCAAGCAAAAGCCACAATCCTCGTCAGGGTGAACAATAAAATTCACTAAATTAACTCTTACTTAACCCTCTGGTAGCTTGACACAAAAGTGGTCAGCCTTAACTTAGAAGCAATGTGTAATGTATTTATGCAGCACACAAACTGCAATAAAGCGAAACAGAAAAAAAGAAAAATTCCACACCAATGTAGAAAAATAGAGTACATTTTAATACATTGACACCAAAACAGCAAAAATCAAAATAGAAGAACTGAAGTTATACATTTTTAACGTTTAAAGTAAGAAATAGTGCATAAAAGATCAAAGAGCCAACAGCTAAAGATCGGGTCAAAGTCGAAAAATATGTCTGACTGCGATGAAGTGCTGGTCGGATACAAAAAGTGGATTAGGACCGGTTGCGGTTTACCTTCAGACTTAGAAGAAAGTTTGAAGAAGATATTATGAGAAGGAAAAGTTCAGCAGGGAAGGACTGCAGTCGGTGTCTAAGGCAAAAGTGTCATTGTCGGGGGAGCCCCAGGATGAAGTCCCTGTGACGATTTCTATATTTTGACTTAGTCATTTTTTTGGAAGTCGAAAATCTCCAGCGGTACAAAGCTACTCCTTTGCTGAAGGACAGCTACCCATGATTTGATGCTGGGGTGAAGAACGTAGTGGGAGCTGCTGCGAAGTCAGGCCGACTTTCGATGCTCCCCGGGCAGATATACAAGTAGATTGGTCCCAACCTTCTCTCTGTTCTCAGGGCAGTTTTGATCCAACCATTCAGAAGCAATTTTGTGATTTTTGCTATCTGTCACTCATTTAGCACCATCACCAAGGGTCCCGGATGGAAGGAGCACCACTTGGTGGGTTAGGAGTCACTCAGGCTGGGTCCAGGTGCAGGTTCAAGATTCAAGGGGGGAGCCTTCACAGTCTCTGAGTCTCTGAACAGGAGGTCAGCAAACTAGCTCTTGCAAGTCACTCTGGTAGTCCTGGATGCAGGTGATGAAACAGGGCTTAAGCAGCAGGGCAAGCCTGTGAGGGTTGAAGGCAGACTCCATGCAGCAAAGCAGTCCTTCTAGCTGCAGAACAGCAGTCTTTTGGGGTACACAGCAGGTCACAGCAACAGTCAGCACTCTCTGAGAGTCCTTCAGCAGGTCCAGAAAGTGAACTGAAGAGTGGGTCTGGCAGCAGTGGCTGCTCCTCTACTATGGCAGAGGAGCATCACCCCACTGCTGTCAAGCAGTGTGAGAAGTAGAAACATGAAGGGCCAGATGTAGGTAATCCAGATTTACTGATTCTAAAATACTGAATTTTACCGATTCGGTATTTTAGAATCGGTAAATGGGATGTAGGGGTATTCATTCGGTAAGTATTACCGAATCGGTAAGATTCGGTAAATACCAAATCGGTATTTACTGATTCGGTAATTCCCATTCATTCCTATGGGCCTGAAGGCCCATAGGAATGAATGGAAATTACCGAATCGGTAAATACCGATTCGGTGAAAAAGGAAACACATTGAAGGGTGGCAGGGTGTCACTTTGACACCCTGTTGCGCCCCTGAATAGTGTATGGGTGCACATGTGGCACACATACATGCCCTAAGGGCATGTATGTCTGCCACATGGCACTGTAATCATTTGCAAAAAATTGCTTCTTTTGGGGTTTTCGATATTTACCACCAATTTGTAGTTGGTTGTAAATAACGAATCCTAAAATGGGAAAAGCACTAATTTGAGTGCTCCCTACATTTAGGATTCAGTAATTTACCGAATCGGTATTTAAGAATTGGGTAAATTACCGAATCCTTAATTTAGGCCCCTACATCTGAAAAGCCTAATACTGGTCGGTAATGGCCGAAATTCGGTAATTTCGTCCGTTACCGACCGGTATTAGGCTTCCTACATCTGGCCCAAATGATAATACCGATCAGTTATTATTTTATTTTTGTGCTGCTTTGAGGGTCTGCCGGGCTGCTCTGCCTGGCTGATGAGGGCTGATGGCCTGAAACCGGTCCCAGGGTGCTTGTTTCCGGTCCAGGGAGTACCTGGCTTGGCAGTTCGGGCTGGACTGTTCTCAGGAGGCACAGGGTCAAGACTGATTTGCATATGGCTAAGTCCAAACTGGGGTGCCATGGTGAGCAAAAGAACAATGGATTTAACCCAGATCTCTTTGCTCTGGGTGAATGATTGATTTGTTCTGCATTCCGTCCATCATTTGTGTGACTTCTGCTCTCGGAGCAGGGCATGGGAAGAGTGGTTTGACCACTCCTAAGTGCCCAATGACTGTTTGGTCAGCCCTCTTGGGCCACCCAAACCAGTCATGCGCACTTTCCCTAATCTCAAGGAGAACATGTCCAAACCCCCATTTCCTGGTTGAGCGTCGAACCAGAGTGCTCAAAACTAATCACAACGCTGCACTGCAGCATTCGTGATTGGTCAGGTGTGCCTGGGTACCTACCAGTCACAATGCTGCATTGTGCCACTGTGATTGGTCTGTGGGGCCTGGCTGTGCTTCCTGTTCCTCAAGGAGAGCAGGAGCAGAGACGCAGGACCCCGCGCCTGCCCGCCACCCACGAGCCATGCCAGCCGCCACTGTCTGAGAGCCCCCTTTTTATCCTTGGTGCCTACTTTGAAGGAGGAGAAATTTCTAGAGAATTTCCTTTGAAGGGCTTGAAGATTCCTGGCTTCCTTGCCCTGGACCCAAGTTGGCTGCATGAACAATGCAGGTGTGATAATTCATTTGTTTGAAGGCAGAGCACATCCTATTCAGTTGCAAGTGGGGCTGTGCCCAACTCCACCCCCCATTCTGCCAGTTGCTGGCCCATTCAAGAACACCTAATCCCTCTATTGTGAGGCTGTCTGGAAGGAATAAACAAAGTCCAACTGCCATATACACCCAATCATGTGACCCAGGAAAAGTGCAGGTACCAAATACTTTATATATCAAACAGGATTGAAGGGTCTTAGGGAAGTTTAACGACCCTGCCAGGCTATATCCCCTAACAACTAACATGAATAACCAAAGAAAACCTGGGAGTCTAGAAAATAATAGAATTAATCTGAGAAAGTGATTAGACCAATGCCCAACGCTTAGGTGCAAAGTGACATCCTTTCTAAATTAAGCAAAATGTACATGTGCCCACGCACATAGTCACCAGCAACAGTAGGTGTGACCTAACGTCCAGAAATGGATTCCCATCAAAGTCTTGTTAATGATCAATACTATCATTTGGTCATCCAAAGGTAGGGATGGTAAGTCTCTAGATCATTGAGACACAATCCATGCCCTCTATGAGAGACAGGGTAACATCCCCCAATTTGTTTGAAGACCATATGTGTGACCATTAAATGGGAAGAGTGCAGTGCAAAAAGAAAAAACGTGAAAGTTAAAAATTGAATAGAGAAAAACAGCGCGGTAAACTTTAATTGCTGTTAATCTCTTTCAGATTAAAATCAAGAACAGCGCAATCGTAGCAGTTTAAACAAATAGCTGCTTAGGGGCCGACATGTTTCTGCCAAATAGGGAACAACCTCCCAAGGCTTTCTTCAGGGCCTCTGTTCTAAATAAGTATTGCAACTGCATGTGTGTATTGCAACTAAGTTCATAAACCAATATTCATAAGTGAAAACTTTCAAAACCATAAAGGATATGTATAACTATTCCTCCATGTCAGATGGTGTGATGTTCCAGACTTAGGTCCAGTCTGAGGCAACGACGGAGAGCGCGTGGCCTCCTCTACCCTGAGCCTGGTCCAGGTGAGGTGAGTTCCGATCCCCTGTCACAATGGGTGAACATCACACCATCTGCTGCGTGGAGATTAACAGCAATTAAAGTTTACCGCGCTGTTTTTCTCTATTCAATTTTTAACTTTCACGTTTTTTCTTTTTGCACTGCACTCTTCCCATTTAATGGTCACACATATGGTCTTCAAGCATCTCAATGATCTAGAGACTTACCATCCCTACCTTTGGATGACCAAATGATAGTATTGATCATTAACAAGACTTTGATGGGAATCCATTTCTGGACGTTGGGTCACACCTACTGTTGCTGGTGACTATGTGCGTGGGCACATGTACATTTTGCTTAATTTAGAAGGATGTCACTTTGCACCTAAGCGTTGGGCATTGGTCTAATCACTTTCTTAGATTAATTCTATTCTTTTCTAGACTCCCAGGTTTTCTTTGGTTATTCACCAAATACTTTATGGCAGGAAAATGTCAGCTTTCTAAAAGTGACATTACAAAATAGTAACTTAAAATCCAACTTTACAAATAAAGATGATTTTTAATTAGAATTTCTCAGACACCAAATATGACATTGTCACCTGTTCACAATGGAATGCTAGCACTTATTGAATGTAATAAGGCAACCCAATGTTATCCTATCAGACAGGTAGGCACCACAGTGGTGAAAAACACATTTAGGAATTTTTCACTACCAGGATAGGTTAGACTTAAAAGTACATGCCCAACCTTTTATTTACAAGGCACCCTAACCTATGGGCCACCTAGGGCTTACTTTAGGGATGAATTATATACAATAAAAAGGGAAACAGCCATTACAATGGTGCTGCTTCACTTAATAATATTTAGCTCGCATGCGTTACAATGCAGACATCGTTACAACGAATAGCCTTTACCAAGCATGCCTTTACATCGAATTACGTTGTAAAGGTATGTATGGGAAAGGTATATATGTGGCAGCATGTACAGCATGTATGCTTGAAGCGCATGAAACAGGAAATCTTACCTTGGAATGGAATTCCAGTCCCACGTCCCCCTCTCTTGTTGTGGAACCACTCGGCGTTGTTTGAGAAAACCCTTCCGCTTCCTCTTTACGATGTGCGACGTAAAGCTGGAAAGGAGGTAAAATCATGGAGAGATAAGGGGGATTGGGCCTGGGGTGGGGGCTATGGATTTGCAGTTTAGAGCTGGAGAGGAGTAGTTTTTAGAAGGGCTGATGTTGTCGAGCAGGGGTCAACATTTAGGGCTTAGGACATGAGGAGGGGTAGTTTTTAGAAGGGCTTGGGTCATCATGCAGGGGTCCACATTTAGGGCTTAAGGGGGGCAGGGGTCGTTTTTAGAAGGGCTGGGGACATCGCAAAGGGGTCAACTTTTAGGGCTTAGGGCAGGGGGCGGGGTAGTTTTTAGATGGGCTTGGTCCGTTTTTAAGACAGAGGGCAGGGATAACCCTTACTACAAATATGCCTATAACATTCATGCTTTTTTCAATGAAAATCGTTGTAAATGCATGCGTGGTAAAGGCAGGTTTGTGCTGAAGGTTAAGTGTGGTAAAGGCATTCACGTTGTAACGAATGCATAGTAAAGGCATGCGTTGCAATGGAATGCGTTATAACGTCATACAATCAGTAGTTTAAGGATTAGCAAGGGGGTTATATTGCCAAGTTGAACTGGCAGTTTAAAACTGCAATCAGGCTGCAAAGGCAGACCTGTGACATGTTTGTTTAAAGGGGCTGATTAAGTGGATGGCACAATAAGAGTTGCAGGCCCGCTAGTAGAATTTAATTTACAGGCCCTGGGCTCATGGTATACCACTCTACAAGGGACTGATAAGTAAATTAAATATGCCAATTACGTGGAAAACAATTTTACCATGTTTAAAGGCGAGATCAAAAACACTTTAGCACTGGTTGGCAATGGTAAAGTGCACAGAGTCCTAGAGCCAACGAAAACACATTTTAGTAAAAGGTGGAGGGTAAAGGCAAAAGTTTGGTGGTGATCCTGGGGAGAGGGCCAGGTCCAACAAACATCAAATGCTCGTCTAGTTTTATGGGCAACATTTTTTCATCATGTAGGGCTTCAAGGAACAAACTGCTAGAATTTGTATCCTGGATCAAATTGGGCAATAGTAAATCGGAAATTTACAGCTCACATGAATTTGCAATAGGTGGATTGTCTAGATGCAAGGAGTATGGAAGCTGAAGGAAGATTAGAGGTACAAATATTCATGAAACGCAAAGATCACAATACTTTATTTCATGATGAAAAGTAGGCTATCCTGTTCAAATTTTCTATTAATAATTAATTCTGGTAGGGTTTTCTCAGTTGTTTTCAGTCTTTGCTCCTTTTTGTGCCACATAAATCATTTAGCTATTGTTTTTCCTATGTGTTAAAGAATGTTGTTTTTAATGTCTTCCCTTGTTCATTCCCATGATCAACTCTCTCTTTCTTCTTTCCTACTCATAACTCTCTTCTCTGTACCTTCTCCTTGAATGTGTTCTTTCATTCAACATTCCATTATTTTTCTCACTTCCATCCCTGTATAATTTTCATGCAATTAAATGCCTCTTTCCCGGTGTGCAGTCACACACCATGACAAGGTTGTGTGTGGGTGAGAATTGTATACACCTCATTGAGAATTGATATGACCAGATAAAAGGTTAATGGCAGGCATTACACAGTTTCCTGCTGGTCTATTGATCAGGCAAAGGGCAAATATTAGTTGAATTAACATGTTCTCCATAGGATTTGAGATGCATCCTGGTGGGTGCTTGGTCCGCCATTGTTGTAAGCCAGTTTCACACTGTGCTGTTTTTTGTCTTGCATTATTACTGTCTGACCTGGACCTATTCCTTTGTTACTATAGTGGAGAAGACAACTAAGGAATTAATAGCCATGCTGTTAGCTATGGGCTTTTGGGGACTGAAGACTATGCTGCTCTATAAAGTAGCAGCTGTAGTAGTAAAGAAGCTTCATGACCTAGAGGAAACTTTGAGTCAATTGCCTGCACCATTCACATCATGATTACAGTTTATTTTACATTTTTGTCTAGTGGAAATAGGATTTTGTTTTTAATGGAATGCCAGCATGTAGGTGTAGAGCCAAGAATCCCCCTAGGGACAAGTCAACCCCATTACCTGTTTGGAGAGAATGAAGGACGCCGTCTTGGTCACAAACTGGGCACCCCCCACAAGATGTCAATCCGCTGCGTGGTGAAGTCTCAGCATGTAAGGACCCTCCATGTCAGCTGAGGTGCCTCTTCTCTTAATCCATTGGTATGCTCATCTTTCATAATAGAAAGCAGCCTTGCGATGTGGATATACATTAGTGATGTTACGGATATGTAGATAGACTTGTCGCCCTGTGGATGAAGATAGAGATGACATTTGTACATAGTACGAGGAGAGACCTTGTACATCATGTTCAGGGCACTGTGATGTTTTGTGAATCTAGATGTGTAAATAAGTTTTAGTTTCAGAGAAACTAATCCAACATTGTTGCGATTGCAAATAAGTGCAAAAGGTCACTGCTGAAAAATAGGACAATGTAAAAAAAAGGCTGCTTCACTACATGGGCCTAACCCAGAACACAGTGGCGTGACGAAAGTTTAAGGGGCCCCCTGTAATGTACACTGAGGGGCCCCTGCCCTGTATTTTATCCGGAGCGATCAGACCGAGTACTGTGCTGAGGGGGCCCCCTGCAGCTGGGGACACCTGCACCGCAGGGGATGTGGGGGCCTTTGTTCCACCCCTGCCCGGGAATATAACAGAAGGGACACCTTCTTGCACATAAACAATCATTCCCCTGGTTATTTTTGGTTCCAGCACTAAGGAAAACACAGGGGTGCGCCATATTGTCGTAATTCATTTCCTTGTACATATACCCACCATTTGTTCCATACCTCAGGGAAACATTAGACAACTAGACTGGGATAATTATGGGACAGAAGTCCAATTGTCTGTAATATAAACTGAGGCCTCTGTTTAACTGCTACAGTAAAGTCTCATGTGACAGTTGTGAATATAAAAGTAGGAAGATGATTAATTGCCTTATTTTAAATGTAGTTTACATACACCTTTGCCCCTGCAGTAAGGGATGTTTGGAAGGAACAAAACAGGAGACGAAGATCAATCAACATGAACACAGGTCAACAATGAATGCCCCATTGGTGAGAAACTTTGTGAAAACTTACCAAATTGAGATGGACCTGCGGTGGTTTATTTTAGAAAACCTTTGGATAGGATTGGACTGAGAAGTGGCAATATGGGTAGCATACGAGAAAGAAGAGAATCATTTTTTAAGGACAAATTTCAAACATACACAAGTCAGAATGAAATAAAGGAGAGGGGTCACATTTTTACTTAATTATGAACCTTTTATTGTATGCTACTGTTTTGTTGAATGAGCTTAAGTAACTTTGTTTGTCTATGACTCTTTATTGTAGATGAATTTTATTCTGTTATTGTATATACTGATTTGGAATATATATATATATAGCGTTGAAGCATCACGAATATCGGACTACCCATAACATTATGCCATTAGTGTGTTCGTTCTTGTTTGCACCTGCAGGCCACAATTTAATTTAGCTAGGCTCCATGGTCAACCAGACTAGTTGTTCAGAACAAGAGGGTTATGTCCTGTGTTTTTCATGTAAGGCACAGCGTCATGTGTTTATTATTTTTTTACTAGTATTGCAGCTCGATTTTATTTACTGTAATTGGTCAGTTTTTCATTATACATAAGTAGGGCAGCATACATTGAGAAGAGTGGCTCCACACAAAGTGTTTACATGCCTCCACCTCGGGTAGATAACATGTCTAGATTCGGTGTCAATACATCGCAGGAGTTTTGAACCTTGTTTCAATCATGTAATAGAGCATGTTGATCGTGCATTATGCCGACAATTTTTTCACATCAACTGCGCATTTATATACAAAGTATTGAGGCTAGGTTAATTTTCATTGTGATTTATTAGCGAAAATTTTGCACACAGTCTTTCTTTTATGTCTACCCATGTTTGAAGAAGAAAGGGGAGGGCTATATATACCTTTGAATGTTTGGAGCCATTTAGGTTGATAAAGCCTGCTGCGCAGGCGAAACGCGTCTCTCTTTACTGCGAGGTCAGGGGTGACCTGAAACAACATTAAATTGGCCCCATACTTTCAGACCTGAGTACGTGCCTCTTCTTTTGGAAGTTGGATTGTGGTTGTGGATATATATATATATATATATATATATATATATATATATATATATATATATATATATATGTATATATATATATATGTATACATATATATATGTATACATATATATATATATATATATATATATCTAAATGAATATATTTTGTTTTCCCAATAACTTTGGCGCCGGTTGATGAATCTTTGCGAATTTTTCAAAACCTATGGCCCGATCCAGTCAGCTCCTATCTTGAAAGTTTTGGGGTGATTCGGCAAGCAGGGGCCGAGAAAAAAGGGGGGTCCCAAATCGTGTTTTCTCCATGTTAATTCCCATAGGAAAATTTAGACACGGCTACAGCCCGAACTGCTGAACGGAATTGCACCACATTTGGCAAAAAGGTAGCCCTTGTTTCAGAAAGAACTCTTTTTTTGTTAAATGGTGTAAATCCGTTCAGTAGTTCCTGAGAAATTAAAAAGAAAGAGGTAAAAAAATGCATTTCCCATAAGAAACTTTAGACACAGCTACAGCTGGAACTGCTGAACGGAATTACACCAAATTTGGCAAAAAGGAAGTGCTTGCTGCAAAAGAATCCCTTTCTTAAATGGTGTAACTCTGTTCAGTAGTTGCTGAGAAAATAAAAAAATAAAAATGTAGATATTTAGAGGCACGGAGGATCCGTGCAACCTCCCAATCACAAGCTTTATTCTAATTGGCTGTCAACACTACTAACCAGGAAGTGTTGGCAGCCATCTTGTGCCTCAGTAACGGAGGCACAAGAAAACAGGGAAACAGGGAAAAGTGCAGGTAAAAGCAAGACAGAAAGAACCTACAGAGGAGCAGAAAGAGGCCTTATTGCAAAATCATCTTGTGCCCACACTTTTTCAGACGGGTACTGGTGGTAACTGACTCTGACTAACCAGGCCTAGAGCCAGTGCTATGTTAAAAGACACTTGGAATACAGTGAAAACACCTACATACACTAGGGAACACTATGCGTTGGGGTACCACTGTGATTAGCATGACCTCCTCTGTAAGGCCCTAGTACATAATAGGGCAGGGGGATTAAACATACCTCTAAGTCAGAGGTACAGAAATATGCTACTTTAACTAGTAGTCGCGTTTGCAGAGTGGTGGAGAAAGGGTGCTGGACGTCCAACCAACGCTCAGGAATTCCGCTGCGTAGGACTTACAGGAGGTGCCAGGAGGGATTCTTGCCCCCCAAACTTCCTCAGGACTAAATTGGACTTCATCCCCCATCCCGTAGTCTGCCAATAGGCACGTTTGCAGAGTGGTAGAGAAAGGGGGCCATGACCTCCAAAGACGTCTTAGCAATCCCACTGTGTGGGACTTACTGGAGTTACCAAGAGCGGTAGTTGGCCCCCAAGGACATACATGAGGGCCAACTTCCCAAAGTATTACCGCCAGTAAGTCCCTCACAGCTGCATTGGTAAGTACTTGTACCAGGCCATGCCCACTTTGCCCATCACCCTACAAACGCGCTCCCTGGCACGCTCTTGGATGGGGATTGAAGTCCCCTTCACTGCGGGGGGTCCTTTAGGGGCCAACTAGCCTACCTTTTACCTCCAGTAAGCCCCACGCAGTGGGATTGGTGACAGGTGACAAAGGCCATGCCCCCTTTCTCCACCACTCTGCAAACACGCCCCCTGGTGCGTTGTAAGTTGGGGGATTAAGTGCCCTTGAATCCTGAGGGTCCCTGGGGTCCAACTAGCCCACCAGATACCTCCTGTAAGCGCCACAGAGATGCATTGCAGAGAAATGTAAAAAGGGGCGTGGCCTGGGCCAACTTAAAATATGCCACAGGGCGTGTTTGCAGATGCCACCTCAGGCCCTGCCCCCTCCCTTCACCACTGTGTATCCCCCAATACATGTATATTCACTGAAAAAAACATAGGTTGTAGGGAAAGTTATAGTTAGTTGGACAGTTCACTCGTACAAAACCAGAGAAATTCCCCCATTATAGTTAGTTCAGCTAACTATAACTTGCGCCCCCGCAATGCACTGCTGATGACATCACATATTGCATCACTCATGACATGGTCAGTGACATCACTGATGACATCTCAAATGACATCACTGATGACATCATCCAGTGACTGTGTTTTTCTGTAAAGTTTAAATATGTTTAATATATATAGGGAATGAGTGGGTGTATAAGTGTCTGAATGGATGATTTAGTAGGTGTGTGACTGAGTCTATAAGTGACTGATTAAACGTATCTTACTGAATGCATGGGTTAGTGACTAAACTGTGTGAATGTCTGTATCCGTCTGTCTGTTGGTGTGTAAGCAGCTGAATGGGTTTGTGAATAGCTACATGAGTGTCTATGTGAGGTATTGATTGGTTGTCTGAGTATCTGAATGGGTGCCTGAGTGTTTGTGTGGGTGGGGTGTGTGTGACTTTGTGCATAGATGTGTGAGTGGGTGATTCACTGGGTGCATGGTTTCAAGAGTGCATCTGTGATGAACTGTATGGGCGGGTGAGTGTGTGTATGGGTGTTTTAGTGAGTGAATGTATATCTCAGTGGTACATACTAGATATGTGAAAGGCAGTATATATGTACGTTAGAGTTTATAAATTGCTATAAGTGAGAGTGTGTGATTGTGAGAGTGGCTGTATCGATGAGTGTGTGCTTGTATCAGTGATTGTATAAGAGCGTAAGAATGCGCTTGTATTTGTATGAGTAATTGAGCTGGTGTGTGTATAACTGTATAGGTGAGTAAATGGCAGCGTGATTAATTATTTGCATGACTGACTAGGTGTGTGAGTACCTCTATGGATGAGTGGTGGTGTGTGAGTGTCTATATAGGTGTATGAGTGCATATGATAGTCCTGTACTGAGTGACCATAAGTATGAGTGCCTGTACGGGTGAGTGAGTGGATGTGTGTGTAAACCTAAGAATCAGTGAGTGGGTATGTAGTTATTGGTGTTGGCGTGTCTATGGTTTTGAGAATGGCAGTCTGTAATTTAGAGTGGGTGTATCAAAGTTTATATTAGGCTGTGAGTAGATGCATCAAATTATCACATGGATGATGTCTCAGTGATGTCAACAGTGATGTAATTTGAGATGTCATCAGTGATGTCACTAACCATGTCATGAGTGATGTAATATGTGACATCATCAGCAGTGCATTGCGGGGATCCGAGTTATAGTTAGCTGAACTAACTATAACTGGGGAATTTCACTGCTTTTGTACGAGTGAAATGTCCAACTATAACTTTCCCTAAAACCTATAGTTTTTTCAGTGAATAAATATATATATATATATTTGGTCATTAAAGTGCTCCTTTGTCTCTCCCTTGGGGTCACGGCTCTTTTCTTTTGGAGGAGGTGTAAATTCAGACATTATGCATCAAGCCAGTGCGCATTTCTGTGTACCCCCGCCGCACAAGTGGTCTGGACTGTCTGGCAGGCTCTGCTGAGCATTTCTTCGTTGGATTGCGCAAGCAATCATGTCCAGTACCCACCACAACGCTTGGCTGACACTGCGTTCAGGGGATATTCATATCCCCTATTTGGGTGACCGGGATTCCTGTGTTGGCCCCCGCAATGGATTCCGAGCGGAGAGGTAGCGGCGGTTATGAAGGGGGACTCGAGGGGGCGCCGAACTGTTTAAAGGCCTCACCCCCCAACGTGCTTCTACAGCTGGGCCTTCCATGGACATCCACTCCGAAAATATCTCCCCGTGCAGCATTTCCAAATCTCATGAGGCATAACATTATGGCATTGTGGGATATGCAGTTCCACTACGCGGGGTTACATAGGAAGGCCGAACTACATCAAGGAGGCGGAGCAAGGAACTGACAACAGCAGCGTGGCAGGACTATCGACGCCGCAGCACTAGGAGCAGTTGGAGAGGGGCGCTGAGGAAGGCTGATATTGCCGAAAGGTATTCACCCGGGACATTTGGTCATTAAAGTGCTCCTTTGTCTCTCCCTTGGGGTCACAGCTCTTTTCTTTTGGAGGAGGTGTAAATTCAGACATTATGCGTCAAGCCAGTGCGCATTTCTGTGTACCCCCGCCGCACAAGTGGTCTGGACTGTCTGGCAGGCTCTGCTGAGCATTTCTTCGTTGGATTGCGCTAGCAATCATGTCCAGTACCCACCACGATGCTTGGCTGACACTGTGGTCAGGGTATATTCATATCCCCTATTAGGGTGACCGGGATTCCTGTGTTGGCCCCCGCAATGGATTCAGAGCGGAGAGGTAGCGGCGGTTATGAAGGGGGACTCGAGGGGGCGCCGAACTGTTTAAATGCCTCACCCCCCAACGTGCTTCTACAGCTGGGCCTTCCACGGACATCCACTCCAAAAATATCACCCCGTGCAGCATTTCCAAATCTCATGAGGCATAACATTATTGCATTGTGGGATATGCAGTTCCACTTCGCGGGGCTACATAGGAAGGCCGAACTACATCAAGGGGCGGAGCAAGGAACTGACAACAGCAGCGTGGCAGGACTATCGACGCCGCAGCACTAGGAGCAGTTGGAGAGGGGCGCTGAGGAAGGCTGATATTGCCGAAATGCATTCGCCCGGAACATTTGGTCATTAAAGTGCTCCTTTGTCTCTCCCTTGGGGTCACAGCTCATTTCTTTTGGAGGAGGTGTAAATTCATATATATATATACCAGATGATCACGCAGTGAAGGTGCCCTGCTGAAAGTAAGGGAAACTTGTTTGGGGAGACTGTTGCCTATGATAGTATCATGGGTAACCAAAGGCCAATGTTTGTTGAGGATTTTGCGGATCTGTTGGTGTTGTCTGTTATAACCCGTGATTACTCGAAAACAATTGATATCCGCTGAGGCCTCAGCTGATATATTGTAAGGTTTACCCTCCTGCTCCTTGCTGTTCTTAGTGAGTAGTTCATCACGGGAAAACACCATAGATTTGTCCTTAGCCTTCTGTATCACCTGGTTCGAGTAACCACGCTCCAAAAAGCGGGTTGTACTTTGATCCTGTGCCCTTTTAAAATCAATAGGATTACTGCATATACGTCTTAATCGTAGCATCTCCCCGTAGGGGATGCTAGATATTAGATGTGGAGGATGTGAACTAGCTGCGTGTAGTACGCTATTTCCCGCAGTGGCTTTTCGGAAAATTCTGGACTCCAACTGGCCATCTCTAATATACAATTCAGTGTCAAGAAAAGTTACGCTATCCTGACTTAAAGTAGCCGTGAATTTCAAATTTAATTCATTGTTGTTAATCTCCTCAATGAATTTCAGTGCATCCTCCTCACTCCCACGCCAGATCACAAGAAGGTCGTCAATAAAACGAAACCACGCAACCAAATTGTTGCGAATATTGTGACAGTATTCGTGTCCCAGGACCAGCTCCTCCCAAGCTCCCATGTGCTATATATATATATATATATATATATATATATATCTCTCTCTCAGGGCGATTACATCACAGGACAACACTTATCGGTGGCCCGCCACTTCAAAACACACCATCAGAGTAACAACAAGAAACTTACATATTATGTGGTGGATGCTATCACGGCAAGCAGGAAGGGAGGCAATAGGGATGCCAAGTTACGTAGATTGGAAACCAACTATATCTTGAAATTAAATAGCAAGCAGCCAGGGGGTTTAAACCTCACTGAAGATTTATACACATGCTTGCATTAAGATAGACAGAATTAGAAGCCAACACAGGTATGGAATTGGGATAAAAGAGGAATGAGTTAAATGTATATATTGATGTACATATATTAAGTAAATATAAATAAGTATTTAAATATTTATTGGAAAATCCTTTTTATTGGTTTTTATGTCAGTTATGATTTTTATTGCATAAAACAAATAACAAAATTTGTACTCCTCGGACAGAAAGCCAAAATCAAGAGTATAAAAGCAGTGTTTGTTTAAACATCTAACCTGAATCCATACATTTGTGTTGTATAAAAGGACAGTATATAGTTGGATGGATCTACCCCATTGGAGTCCTTCACCCCCTAGTCCATTTATATAGCACAATACAATAATGTTTTATGTGATCTAATGCCAAAAACCATTATCTAAAGATGAAAGTAACAAGTTTATAGAAATATTCTATTAATATTCCAAAAATGACCGTAAGTTTCCACGTCTATTGTATAGAAAACACATTAAAAAATATATTTGGTATTCTCTATATAATATGTACAAGAAATGTCTGTGAGCTACTTAAATATGACAAATACAAAATGTAGAGGGAAGGGGCTGCTAGAAGCAAACTTGCAGTCAAATGAGTAAAGGTTCTGGGCTCAGGCCTACTCTGTCATAGCAATTTATACATATTTTTAGATAGCACGGAAATGCACTTTAGAGCACATTTATATATTTTGTTTTATAATAGTAGGAGGGACTAGGCTGATTAAGTATGAAGAAATGGAATTTCTAAGGGATTTAACGCACTATTTTCAAATTTCCTTGATGTCAAAACAGTATTGGGATTTAACCTGTTATATCTATGTAAATGTAAATATAACTTTGAATTTAAGCATGATGTTATACGAATATAAAACAGTTATACATATAATTGTATCATGCATCAAACCACGGTTAATGACATACCTTGAAATAACTGTGAGTCTTTCTCCTATATTCATGAAAAAGATTATCCAATCATGAAGTAGCACTGTGCACTTTAAATAATCACTGTGAATGTTGTTGCGCTGTCATGTGATCAAGGCTTTGTGCCGAAACGTTATGGCGACAGCTGAATAAAGATTAACAGCATCTGAAAATGTTGGTCCGTGTCTGTGTCCGCAGGCGCGGTCGTGGGAGAACGATTGCGCTAAGGAGACGGTGGTTGCCTCATATATATATATATATATATATATATATATATATATATATCTATCTATACTACTATTATAAAGAGATAAGTCTGTCCTTTGAGCCAGGTAAACTCGAAAAGTACACCACCAATCTAAACACCCAAGCCATCTATGAAAACCTCAGGGCAAGCAGAAGGACATAGGCGATATAAAAATAAAAAATATACGTTATTTAAAACATTTACGAATAAAAATAAAGTAGTCCCTAGAAAGTAGCGCCGGCCGCGACGTCTGTGTGATGACATCGGGAGCGCGGGGAGGAGCGGCGTTCAGGAGCAACAGGAAGAGCGGAGGACATGAGGGCGGGGAGGAGCTGCGGAGGACAAGCAGAAAGGAGCGGCGAGAAGCGGAGGAGCAGTGGCAGCGCGGGGAGGAGTGGCGGATGAGGTAGCGGACAAGCGGTCAGGAGCGGCGAGAAGCGGAGGAGCAGTGGAGCGGTAAACACAACAGCGCGGGGAGGAGCGGCGGATGAGGTAAGTCAAGCAGCCGCGGGTGCGCAGCAAGGGACGGGCGGGGGCCATGAACAGTGAGTGATAAAGTGTGCGCAGCGAGGGACGAGCGGGGGCCATGAACAGAGAGTGATAAAAAAGCATTTTACACATGCCGAATCAGATGCACATCGTTTGTAATGCAGTGCATCTGATTCGGCATACAAAGACCAGAGAACATTCTGGACCCCTACTATAGGGAAGTAATATGCTGCATAGAGAATGCCACAGAACCCACTGAGGGTGAATACGAACTCCGGGAATGGAGTACCACTCCCAGCATGCCTAGGCTCCACGCCGAAACGAGGTGCGGATATAAACAGGCATGCAGAGAATTCTGTGAACATTTATTCCAGCTGCCCAGATGAGGAGGTTTGGCCTCGAAACGCGTCGGCACCGAAACTGAGAATACCGAAATGAACTGTTGGTCTGCCTTGAAATAAACCGGATGGTTACAATCAGATGCGTGTGCGTCCTTAACTGGAAAGGGAGTTTGGTGAGCAACATAACAGCGGGGAGCCCTACCTCGCAGGACAGCACCATCCATGAAAACTCGGCGAGGCCGCAAGGCGGAAACTGTCTTTCGTTTGTAATGCAGTGCATCTGATTCGGCATACAAAGACCAGAGAACATTCCGGACCCCTACTATAGGGAAGTAATATGCTGCATAGAGAATGCCACAGAACCCACTGAGGGTGAATACGAACTCCGGGAATGGACTACCACTCCCAGCATGCCTAGGCTCCACGCTGAAACGAGGTGCGGATATAAACAGGCATGCAGAGAATTCTGTGAACATTTATTCCAGCTGCCCAGATGAAGAGGCCTGGCCTCGAAACGCATCGGCACCGATACTGAGAATACCGAAATGAACTGTTGGTCTGCCTTGAAATAAACCGGATGGTTACAATCAGATGCGTGTGCGTCCTTAACTGGAAAGGGAGTTTGGTGAGCAACATAACAGCGGGGAGCCCTACCTCGCAGGACAGCACCATCCATGAAAACTCGGCAAGGCTGCAAGGCGGAAACTGTCTTTCGTTTGTAATGCAGTGCATCTGATTCGGCATACAAAGACCAGAGAACATTCCGGACCCCTACTATAGGGAAGTAATATGCTGCATAGAGAATGCCACAGAACCCACTGAGGGCGAATACGAACTCCGGGAACGGACTACCACTCCCAGCATGCCTAGGCTCCACGCCGAAACGAGGTGCGGATATAAACAGGCATGCAGAGAATTCTGTGAACATTTATTCCAGCTGCCCAGATGAAGAGGCTTGGCCTCGAAACGCGTCGGCACCGATACTGAGAATACCGAAATGAACTGTTGGTCTGCCTTGAAATAAACCGGATGGTTACAATCAGATGCGTGTGCGTCCTTAACTGGAAAGGGAGTTTGGTGAGCAATATATATATATATATATATATCTGAAAACCAAGTCCTCAGCACTGCAAACATTCAGCAACAGAAGACACAGACCCCAGGCTGCAGTCAGGTAGATTTTATTTTCCTCTCAGGCGACGCGTTTCGAGCAACTCGTGCTCTTGATCACACACCAGACACCTGGTCAGCATTTTTTTAAATACATTTTCTCTTTGCAGTGCTCCACCTCCAAAGTGAGTCACATGGTGCATGAACATAAATAAAATACTTCACGACACCCACCTTCCTTACCATTAATAAACAGGAGAAAAGGAAAAAAGGAAATATATAACTGCATGAATGCAATAAGCCAAAATGTTCTCATAAGACACTCATTGTCCAATCCATCATATAAGGGTTAAAATATCAACTCCTACAGACCCAATCAGAACAACAACCCCACAATACAAACAAACTCTCTGTACAAATACAAAAATATATATATATATATAAAAAAAATATATATATGTGATTCCTATATATACACAATTACATAACATATACAATATCTACAAATATGTACAATAGAAAAGTTGTTGACTATTGGTCTTTATCTATTGGATATAAGAGAACAAAAACTATTTATCATAAATTGGCTTTTTTCACATTTCCCCTATAGTCCATACTCAAACCCTAAGTGATAATACATATATTAGTGATTGAGACACTTAAAAAAACAACAAAGTACAAAAAAATCTTTGTGTTTGGTAATTTACAAAAAATGTGACTTTTTACTTTTTTTAAATATGTACATAGTCGTTTGAAGAGAATTTAACCGTATTTTCAGCTTGTTATCAGTTCATTATCTCGAAAGATATGGTTGAATCATTACTTCCCCATATGTACAACTTCTTGCCTTAATTTTTCTTATATTGGATATAGTGATCTTGAATCCATACCGGCCCTTGAAGAACAAAGAAAATAAAAATCCTCATCAGGATTTATTTCATATTTTCTATATACGTCACTATATACATACTGCGCACAATTCATAAAAGATGATGCAAATCTTCAGTTGTATTGAGCCCATTGGGATATTTGCTATCCAGCTCCACTATGTACTCTGTCTCCCTTCTTCTTAGAAGTCCCTCTCTATCACCTCCACGATTGAGAGGGGCCACTACATCTATAACGAAATAAGTCAACTGTGACAGATCATTATTATGTGTTGATTTGAAGTGGCGTGCCACGGGGTATGTATTGTCGTTGTTCACTATTGCACGCAAGTGTTGCAAAATCCTGACATGCACCTGTAGCTTAGTGCTGCCCACATATCGCAGACCACAGGTGCAAGTCAGGACGTATATAGCAAACTCGCTGTGACAATTAAAATTGCCCCGAATGGCCTTCCTAATGGGACAGAAAGGTGTGCTGTAGTGAGTGGTGTTAACTCCAAATTTGCACGCCCTACACGTGGAACATTTAAAAAATCCTTTATATTTGAGCCAGGTGCTGCCACCACCTGATTCTGGGCTGGTTTTCACTAGGCTGTTATGCATACTGTGTGATTTTTTATAGGTTATCATAGGAGCACCTTGTAGTATCTCACCATAAAAACCATCTGTCATCAAAATAGGCCAATGTTTTCTGACAATGGACCTTATTTGTTTTTCATGCTTGCTGTAGGTTAGAATCAAGCGAGGAGTATTATTTTCTGGAGTGGGTTCTCGTGCATCAGATCTTAATAAAGATTCTCTAGATTTTTCACGACTTTTCTTTAGGGCACTATTTAAAACCTTATCACTGTACCCTCTGACTTTGAGTCTATTAATTGTATTCCTAGCTTCTTGTTCAAATATTTCAGGGGTACTACTGATTCGCTTGACCCGCACTAATTCTCCATATGGGACATTATTAATCACATGCTTTGGATGATTACTACTGGCATGTAATATGCTGTTTCCAGCTGTCGGTTTACGGAAAAGAGAGGTAGATACAGTTTCAATCATTAGATGAACATCTAAAAAATCTGCTTGTACCTTACTGATATTAGAGGTGAAGAAAAGATTTTCTTGGTTATCATTGAGTGCATCAATGAAAACCTGTGCACTCGTCTCATCCCCCTCCCATATACAAAAAACATCATCTATAAACCGTTTCCAGTATTGCACATGTTGAAATCCTGGTGTGGCAGTGAGACCGCGCTCCTCCCACCAGCCCACGTGAAGACACGCGTAGCTGGGGGAGAAGCACGATCCCATCGCCACACCCCGCACCTGTCTCCATATATTTTTTGCAAACATGAAATAATTGTTATGCAAACACCAGTGTATTAATTCACATAACATCTTGTTGTGCGCATAGTATTCACATGACCGTAGACCAAGATAATGCTTGATTGCCTCCAAACCTTTTACGTGATCTATAGACGTATACAATGACTCTATATCAAGAGTTATTAGACACCAATTTTCTTGCCATTCAATGGAGGATAATTTCATTAAAAAGTCCCCTGTGTCTTTGATATAACTCGGTAAGTTTTTCACAATGTCTTGTAAAAAGAAATCAATATAACTGGAAATGTTTTCTCCTACACTATTGATAGCCGCAATAATCGGACGGCCGGGTGTTGGAACTCTCTGTTTATGTATTTTTGGAATCAGATACAGTATAGGTATCACTGGGTGCTCTACATTCAAAAAGTCATACTCAATTTGTGAGATCAAATTGTTCCTTTTGAATGACATTAACATCTTTTTCACCTCATCCTTTGCCCTTTTGTATGCCATTCCATTTGATCTATCATAACAAGAGGTGTCATTCAATTGTCTCATGGCCTCAGCAATATATTCCTCCTTATTCCACAACACAATATTTCCACCTTTATCTGACTTGTTGATCACCACTTCATGATTCTGACTTAGTTTTTTCATTAACATGTTATATTGATTTACTTTGGCATTGTTTTTATAAGTTTGAGTCTGCACTGTGCGGTTTAGTTTTTTAAGATCCTCAATGACACAGTCATGGTAGATGTCTACCGCATCTTTTGGCATTACAGGCAAAAACGTGCTTACCGGTTTAAATGGACTGTCACCAGCTCCTTTTTGGCAGATGTCTATATCTATATATATATTCACGCTCCAAGGTTGTCCACCTTATGAGTAGCATGCGAGCAGCAGCTTTATTTATGTGTAGGTGAGGACGGGGATCCGCTCGTAGACGCCGCTCCGTAATGGATCTGCCCAACGCGTTTCGAAGCTCCATCTGCTTCTCTTCAGGGGCTTTAACGGAAGCGGTGTGCGCACCCGTTACACTTCTCCAATTTCATATAACTCACCCGCCAATGGGAGGCTCCAATGAGACTTCTGGGAAGTGTAGTGCGGAAAGCACACAATCAAGTCCTGTATGGACTCCACGAGTGGGCCCGTCCTCGATCCCATGTACGGCTGCTACTTCACTGCCGTGACCCCCACGTTAACGGGGTGGTGCATACTCTACGGCTGGACTGCCGCATATAGATTCACGCTCCAAGGTTGTCCACCTTATGAGTAGCACGCGAGCAGCAGCTTTATTTATGTGTAGGTGAGGACGGGGATCCGCTCGTAGACGCCGCTCCGTAATGGATCTGCCCGACGCGTTTCGAAGCTCCATCTGCTTCTCTTCAGGGGCTTTAACGGAAGCGGTGTGCGCACCCGTTACACTTCTCCAATTTCATATAACTCACCCGCCAATGGGAGGCTCCAATGAGACTTCTGGGAAGTGTAGTGCGGAAAGCACACAATCAAGTCCTGTATGGACTCCACGAGTGGGCCCGTCCTCGATCCCATGTACGGCTGCTACTTCACTGCCGTGACCCCCACGTTAACGGGGTGGTGCATACTCTGCGGCTGGACTGCCGCATATAGATTCACGCTCCAAGGTTGTCCACCTTATGAGTAGCACGCGAGCAGCAGCTTTATTTATGTGTAGGTGAGGACGGGGATCCGCTCGTAGACGCCGCTCCGTAATGGATCTGCCCGACGCGTTTCGAAGCTCCATCTGCTTCTCTTCAGGGGCTTTAACGGAAGCGGTGTGCGCACCCGTTACACTTCTCCAATTTCATATAACTCACCCGCCAATGGGAGGCTCCAATGAGACTTCTGGGAAGTGTAGTGCGGAAAGCACACAATCAAGTCCTGTATGGACTCCACGAGTGGGCCCGTCCTCGATCCCATGTACGGCTGCTACTTCACTGCCGTGACCCCCACGTTAACGGGGTGGTGCATACTCTGCGGCTGGACTGCCGCATATAGATTCACGCTCCAAGGTTGTCCACCTTATGAGTAGCACGCGAGCAGCAGCTTTATTTATGTGTAGGTGAGGACGGGGATCCGCTCGTAGACGCCGCTCCGTAATGGATCTGCCCGACGCGTTTCGAAGCTCCATCTGCTTCTCTTCAGGGGCTTTAACGGAAGCGGTGTGCGCACCCGTTACACTTCTCCAATTTCATATAACTCACCCGCCAATGGGAGGCTCCAATGAGACTTCTGGGAAGTGTAGTGCGGAAAGCACACAATCAAGTCCTGTATGGACTCCACGAGTGGGCCCGTCCGCGATCCCATGTACGGCTGCTACTTCACTGCCGTGACCCCCACGTTAACGGGGTGGTGCATACTCTGCGGCTGGACTGCCGCATATAGATTCACGCTCCAAGGTTGTCCACCTTATGAGTAGCACGCGAGCAGCAGCTTTATTTATGTGTAGGTGAGGACGGGGATCCGCTCGTAGACGCCGCTCCGTAATGGATCTGCCCGACGCGTTTCGAAGCTCCATCTGCTTCTCTTCAGGGGCTTTAACGGAAGCGGTGTGCGCACCCGTTACACTTCTCCAATTTCATATAACTCACCCGCCAATGGGAGGCTCCAATGAGACTTCTGGGAAGTGTAGTGCGGAAAGCACACAATCAAGTCCTGTATGGACTCCACGAGTGGGCCCGTCCTCGATCCCATGTACGGCTGCTACTTCACTGCCGTGACCCCCACGTTAACGGGGTGGTGCATACTCTGCGGCTGGACTGCCGCATATAGATTCACGCTCCAAGGTTGTCCACCTTATGAGTAGCACGCGAGCAGCAGGCGGAAACTGTCTTTCGTTTGTAATGCAGTGCATCTGATTCGGCATACAAAGACCAGAGAACATTCCGGACCCCTACTATAGGGAAGTAATATGCTGCATAGAGAATGCCACAGAACCCACTGAGGGCGAATACGAACTCCGGAAACGGACTACCACTCCCAGCATGCCTAGGCTCCACGCCGAAACGAGGTGCGGATATAAACAGGCATGCAGAGAATTCTGTGAACATTTATTCCAGCTGCCCAGATGAAGAGGCTTGGCCTCGAAACGCGTCGGCACCGATACTGAGAATACCGAAATGAACTGTTGGTCTGCCTTGAAATAAACCGGATGGTTACAATCAGATGCGTGTGCGTCCTTAACTGGAAAGGGAGTTTGGTGAGCAATAAATATATATATATATATATATATATATATATATATATATATATATATATATATATATATATATATATATATATATATATATATATATATTCACGCTCCAAGGTTGTCCACCTTATGAGTAGCACGCGAGCAGCAGCTTTATTTACGTGTAGGTGAGGACGGGGATCCGCTCGTAGACGCCGCTCCGTAATGGATCTGCCTGACGCGTTTCGAAGCTCCATCTGCTTCTCTTCAGGGGCTTTAACGGAAGCGGTGTGCGCACCCGTTACACTTCTCCAATTTCATATAACTCACCCGCCAATGGGAGGCTCCAATGAGACTTCTGGGAAGTGTAGTGCGGAAAGCACACAATCAAGTCCTGTATGGACTCCACGAGTGGGCCCGTCCTCGATCCCATGTACGGCTGCTACTTCACTGCCGTGACCCCCACGTTAACGGGGTGGTGCATACTCTGCGGCTGGACGAAACGCGTCGGGCAGATCCATTACGGAGCGGCGTCTACAAGCGGATCCCCGTCCTCACCTACACATAAATAAAGCTGCTGCTCGCGTGCTACTCACATGGTGGACAACCTTGGAGCGTGAATCTATATGCGGCAGTCCAGCCGCAGAGTATGCACCACCCCGTTAACGTGGGGGTCACGGCAGTGAAGTAGCAGCCGTACATGGAATCGAGGACGGGCCCACTTGTGGAGTCCATACAGGACTTGATTGTGTGCTTTCCGTACTACACTTCCCAGAAGTCTCACTGGAGCCTCCCATCGACGGGCGAGTTATATAATTGGAGAAGTGTAGCGGGTGCGCACACCGCTTCCGTTAAAGCCCCTGAAGAGAAGCAGATGGAGCTTCGAAACGCGTCGGGCAGATCCATTACGGAGCGGCGTCTACAAGCGGATCCCCGTCCTCACCTACACATAAATAAAGCTGCTGCTCGCGTGCTACTCACATGGTGGACAACCTTGGAGCGTGAATCTATATGCGGCAGTCCAGCCGCAGAGTATGCACCACCCCGTTAACGTGGGGGTCACGGCAGTGAAGTAGCAGCCGTACATGGAATCGAGGACGGGCCCACTTGTGGAGTCCATACAGGACTTGATTGTGTGCTTTCCGTACTACACTTCCCAGAAGTCTCACTGGAGCCTCCCATCGACGGGCGAGTTATATAATTGGAGAAGTGTAGCGGGTGCGCACACCGCTTCCGTTAAAGCCCCTGAAGAGAAGCAGATGGAGCTTCGAAACGCGTCGGGCAGATCCATTACGGAGCGGCGTCTACAAGCGGATCCCCGTCCTCACCTACACATAAATAAAGCTGCTGCTCGCGTGCTACTCACATGGTGGACAACCTTGGAGCGTGAATATATATATATATATATATATATATATATATATATATATATATATATATATATATATATATATATATATATATATATATATATATATATATTCACCAAAACAGTGCACATTGTAGTTCCCTGCCTCCGGCGTCGATGCCTGCAAGCAGCAGCTGCTAAAATCATTTGCCGCGAATAGCAAAGAAACAAGATGCAGCACACCAGAAAATGGCACAATAGTTTATTGTGCACCAAGTCAAGGACGACGCGTTTCGGCCTATAGCCTTTGCCAAGTATATATATGGAGGGGAACGGAGTTAGACGCGAAAAAGTGATTATGTTTTGCTCACACCTCCTTCAGGCACAAGCTGTGAGGTTGTGAATCCAGACTCCATGCTTTTGCTGCTGCTTCTGCTCTCTGCTGGTTCCGGTGCTCTCTGCTGTGGCCGGTGCACTGCTGAAGCACACGAGCTCCTGAGCTCCTGTACAGAGCCGTACTGAGCCGCCTGCACCTGTGCCGCTGCAGCCGCACTGAGAAGTCTACTGTGCCGCCGGTCCCGCTGCCTTTGCTGTGAGCGGCCGCGCGTAGGTGGTGAAGGCAAGGCAAAAGGAGCAGGCGAAGCGAGGTGAGGTGAGGCAGGTCAGGCGGGTGAGGCGAGACGCGGTAGGGTGAGACCAAGGTGGGGGAGAGTGAGAGCCGTGAGCCGCTTGAGGTGTGCTTGAGGATGTTATCACAGCCTCCGCGGCTAGCTGCCAAGCTGCCTTCATTGCCTTCACCGCTACCACTGACATTATCGAAGCAAGGGGACAGCCTCAGCGCAACGGTTACAACCTCCACAACTGCTAAGCCGCCCCCACTGCCCCCACTGTCACTATCACTGCCATCAAGACCACCGCAGCGAGGGGGACTAGTGAAGGGCAGTGAAGCATACACTGGAGCCACACGGAGCCAAAAGGAGCCAAAAGGAGCCGCCAAAAGCCAAACTCGTCCAGGCCCAATCTCCGTTGACCGCGTGCAGGAGAGCGTGGTGCACAGCGGAGTACGGCGGTGGGGCAGGGTGTTCTCCCACTTGTGTCTTGGGGATACACTGGTGCGACGTGGAAGCAATTGTGGTTTGCTGAGGGTGTCGGTGGGAGCTTGTGTGAGCCAGTGGGCAAGAGTCTCGGATGTTTCTTGTGTAGGAGTTTTGTGGCTTTACGGAACACAGTGGGTGTTGCTCTCCGGCGCCTCGGGTGCAGTGCTATGTGGGGTCGTGTCCATATTGCCACATTGTTAATTATATTGTGCCCAGAGCAGCAACAGAGTGGAGAGAACACTGCCCGAGGATACAAACCCCTTGGAGAGAGGCAAGAGAATAAATAAGAGCAGTGGCTACCGAGTACTTCCACTAGCTGGCCCTGTAATTCCTTGGTAGACCCCTAACCTTCCTACTTTTTTAACCTATACCACCCTTTTACTTACCTGCAAACGGAAAAGTAGCAAGTACTAAGAGTTTTCTAAGTCATCTAAGTATTGGTAATGCCATCTAGGTGTTTGCGCTCAAATAAAAAATCAAAATCAATAGTTGACTCAGAAAGTTGTAATCTGAGCGAAAAGAGTACCCTTAAGCTCCAGAAAAGCATTTGTCGCCGGAGCAACGGGGTTCACCTCTCACTACTGAAAACATACCCATCTGTGATGTCAATGTTTACAAAAGGGGTAAGATGCTAAAAGCGAGGAAAGGGGTTAAAAGAGGAAGAGATAAAGGAGGTTTCTGGTGAAGATGTGATGGACCCCGATGTAATAGCAGGGAATAGGGTGGAGAGTTGATGTATGAACGCGGAAGCTCCCTACCACGCTGTAATCATTCATCAGAATTATGGGGGTGAAATTGATGCGTTACAACCTCCACGTGAACTTGATGAACAACAAATAGAAAGGGAGGGTAGCTTTCCGGAAATGGAAATCGACTCATCGACGGGCAAAGTAGAAGGCCTTCCCCTGGAGATGAACGTTGAAAAAAAGGAAGTCACTATATTATACCCATTGGCAGGATTGGTATCTCTTTTGGATAAGTCAATCGGCATGCAGAAATCCGTGCCTGGTTTCCTATCGTCTCAATCAGGTGATCTTTCTTTTAAAGCACAACAGCGGATGGAATCCAGCCTCAGATCTGGGCAGGCGAAAACGGAGGATTATACTTTACCGGACATTGCTAGGCAAATGGAAAAGAATGCAGATCTAATGACACAGTTGAAAAAGTCTGGTAATATGGAGATGGATCTAAAATTGTACCCGGTTTCTGAAGCGTATCCGGCTCCAGCCGGAGCTCAAACACATATGCCTACTATGTACAGCAGTACGCCTACTATGTATAGCAGTACTCCTATTAATCTATCCCAAGCTGCTGACTTATTAGATCTTTCTGTTGAAAGAATATCAGGAGTCTAAGTGGTTAAGGGGGATGCTAAAGGGACAGGAAAAAATTATTTGAATGTAAGTGAGAATGCTTGAACGGGGGGGATTATGGAGATTTTTTATGCATTAGAAAGAACCCTCTCCGCAATCTTATCTTTTCTGGAAAAAAGCACATTAAATACTGATCACATATTAGAAGTTCTCTCTCCCATATTGGTAGGGGTTCAAGACCTTAAGCAGATTAAGCAAGCCCTAATGAACCCAGAAAAGGCTCCTTTAGTATCTAGTCAAGCACGTCAAATACATAATGGGATACAAAATAGTGATACAAATTTAGTGGAGGGGGAAATAAAAGAAATGTTTGTGGGTCCCGAAAGTGCTTCTCCCGAAAAGCCAATTATAAGCTCGTCTCGAGCAAATCTTCTCGAGAGTGCACATGTTACTACAATAATGGAAAATTTAGAAGTAAAGGTACTCTCAACTCCTAACCCATTACCTGTTTACCCAATTTAAAAAAAATGTTATTTAAAAAAATTAAGTCTTCAGACACCTGAAGAATCAGCTAACATCTTAGTTAGTGCAACCCTGGGAGAGGTCTCCACAGTGAGTAAAGGTAACGCTAAAAATGGCCGTAGGGGGAAGAAGAAGATGAAGAATCGCCGTTTCCCGAAACGTAAACAGAAAAAACTGCGGTTCCATCTTGAAAGTGAAATAGCAAATAGCTCTACATCCCCATCTATCAAAAAGAATATAAGGACTCTGGGTCAAACTACACTGAATGTGAGTCAAAAATATGGGCAAGAAAATGATATTCAGCCGAATAGCTCGGATTTAGTGTGGATCGCCCCTTCGAACCAAGAGGGTCGGGAAGAAAGCAGGCTAAATCATGACACAAGCAGTGACCTTATATTGGATAATTTAGGTGGCCCTGTAATAGATCCAAATATAGCTCATGGAGGTGCCGTACATCTTCCCTGTGGGCAGGATCTATCACTCATGAGGCACAAGTCCAGCCAGGGGATAGGTGGGGGGTTGGGGGTGACTGCGGCTGTTAATAGTAAAGGGGGTAAGTTAGAAAGAGATTTACCCTTGGGACAACTAGGTATAAATCAAATAAGGAATATTGGTCCAGGCGCCGGTCAAGTGAGTAGGGTTTTAACTTTTAGCTCCCTGTTCGAAGCTGAACCAATGTTATTGAATAGAAGTGCCCTCCTTAAGATACTGACTGAAATAGAGGACCTAGGGTTAATCACCAGCAAAGATGTTGAATTGGTACACTTATATTGGAGGAGGGCACCCCCTAGAACTAAAGCTACCTTCTCATCAGGGGTAGTGTCAGCACTGGTTTTAGCAAACGTCAATGGTTTTAGGAAAAGAGGAATAGAAGTGATCCCTAGTGTAGTCCCTTGTAGTGTTCCGTCTGAAAGTCTTGGAAACATTTATCAGGCGCAAGGGAATGGCTCTACTGAGTACGGGGGTGTAAACACACTCAAAAAGTATGAGGACATAGAAATAACAGTAGGAAGAAACTCGGGTGTTAGAGAAATCAAGATTTTAGCACCTGAAGTTCGGTGGGTCCCTAGTGCAAATGGGGTGGATGAGGTAACAAAGTGGAGCTGGGTTGCAGGTGCTCTGAATGGGGCAAAACCATCTACCACAATGCGCACAGAGCGGGGGTAGCCACTTGGGGAACATCCTATCATGGAATGTGGCGGGGTTAGGAAAATCAAGTTATAAGCTTAAAGCTTTAGCAGAATTAGACCCCAAGATAATCTGCCCCCAGGAAACATGGGCGGGGGAAAAGTTCCAGTTTGAGAACTTTTATGTGTACTGTAGCACAGCAAAAAAATCTGTAAAAGGGCATGAAAGTGGAGGCCTAGCCATCTTTCTCAGTTGTGACATAGCATGGGACCCTGTGATCTATAAGCATCCCTCAAATTGCTGTATTTGTGCAAAGCTGAAAATAGGAGTAGATAACTTGGGGTAAGCGATGTTTCTATGATTGGTAAATGTGTATATTCCCCCAGGGAGGGCGTCTAATCCATTGGTCGACTCAATTTGCACTTTTGTGCAAAGTTTAGGTAATACTGAAGAATGCACATGTACAATGATGGTAGGAGATTTTAATGCTAAGCTATGTAATAGTGCAGTCTTGTCTTTCTCTAATTCGGACCTGGAGGAGGGGTGGGCTATCCCAGAGTCTGTATTTCCGGCCCAATTAAAATCTGATAAACGTGGCCTATCCCTTTTGCAAAATTTTTATAATATAGACCTTGTACTTTTAAATGGTAGATTCCCGGAACACTCTCCCGCAGCTTATACCTTTAATGGGGCATATGGCCACTCTTTAATTGATTATATGGCAGTCTCCTTTCAATTGTTTAGTGCATGTACACAGTTTAATGTACTCCCCACAAAGTTGAGGGACCATAACATTCTAGAGGCAAACATGGTTATAAAAATTGAGAAGCCTGAACTCTGGAATCAGAGGAGTGAAAACGTCACTTATTCTCAAAATAACGGCCGTACTTGATGGTCATAAAAGTCGCTTCCAAACTTTAAGAGGGTTTTCAAGAATATTGCTTTTAGCCCAAGTCCCGAGACACCGGTACTGAGGTATGAGAGGGTTTTGGCAGCAATTAGAAGATTAGGAAGGAAAAGCAAGGTGTGAGAGTCCCCCCCAACAGTAATAATACCATGGGAAATTAAAAAATTGAATAAGGAGATTAATGGTTTAATTAGAGATCAATTTAGAGAGCCCAGGTTACAAAGGCAGAGAGAGAGATATAGGCTAAAACAGGTTCGGAAAAGGAAAATAGCATCAGATCGGAGGATGGCTGAAGACAAAAAATGGGTTAACTTACGAGAAGTGGCTTTATCTGGGGATACTAAAAAAGTATTGGGCATTGATAGCAAAGTTCTGTGATGGGAGAGAAAAATCTAAACTCATTTTAATCCCAGAATCCGAATGGTTTATGTATATTTCCCAGCTTTATGCGCCAAATCACCCAGTTGATCAGATCGAAGAGGTCGTTAATGCTTCACTAACTGGGGGTGATGTGGGAGCACTGATATGTTTGGAGATTGAAGGATACATTAAAGGGGCTAGATACTCTAGTGCATTGGGGCCAGATGATGTTCCTGTAGCCATAATAAAACAGGACTTTGATGATTGGGCAAAATGTTTACACCCGTTGTTTGTCCATTGTTATAATGACGGTGATATCCCACAATCTTGGAAGGGAAGTATATTAGTCCCGATATACAAGAAGGCCCCTAAAAACTCCCCGGCCAGTTTTAGACAAATTTCCCTTTTAGATGCAACGGGGAAACTGTTCGCAAAGAGAATCCTTGGCCACTTGCAAGAGTGGGCATTCGGAAATAATTATATCCCTTTGGAACAAACAGGATTCCGTAACAATAGTGGCACACTGGATAACATTTCTATTTTGCAAACCTCAACTGAAAAATATCCAGTGGGTCGGGGTGTCCCGTTATATTCAGCCTTTATAGATTTCTCCACAGCGTTCGATAGGGTAGATCGGGGGATGCTGTGGAGAAAATTGGTTACAATGGGGATACCAGGGAACCTCCTAAGATTAATAATTGCTCTCCATTCTTCGACCTGGACAAAGGTTTTATTGGGGGGGACACAAGGCCTCTCAAAGAAAATAAGAACACACAATGGGCTGAAGCAGGGGTGCCTCCTGGCCCCTCTACTCTTCTCCATTTACATCAATGATCTCCCGACTAGAGTGGGACAGAGTAAAGGGGACCCTCCCCAATTAGGTAACCTAAAACTGAGTTGTCTGCTATATGCAGATGATGCAATAATAATGGATTTAACACCAATTGGATTGCAAAGACGACTGACCGTCCTAGTTGGGTATACTGAAGAGCATTATTTAAAAATAAATATCTTAAAAAGTAAAGTTATGATTTTTTGTTATCAAGGCTGTAAGGTCAGAAAAAATTTGAATTGGTTTTTGGGAAAGGAAAAACTGGAAGTAGTAACCTTTTACCCATATTTAGGAAACATATTTACTAACAGGTGTTCAGCTAATAGACACATGGATCATTGCAAAGGTAAAGCGATTTCACAAGCTTCTGCAATTAATCGCTTTTACACGCAATGTGGGAAAAGACATTTCTCACATATTTCAGTCTATTAAGTAAAGATCCCTCCAACCCTGAATTATGCTAGTGAAACAATAGACGCGCAAGAGTGGGCCAAATTTGAGAAAGTGGAAGGAAAAATCTGGCGCCAAATATGTAACCTAAACCGTGCAGCGCCGATTTCAGCACTTAGACTCGAATTTGGTCTCCTATCCACATATGTGTTATCAATGGCCGCGTGCTTAAGGTGGTGTAATGCTCTGATAAATGGTTCTGACAATTCACTAAGGGCAGCGTTGCACAGGGAAATATTTGTAAATATGTTGGGAAAAAGTGCTATTTTTAGAAATTATTTAAAAGCATTAAGAATGTTTGGTTTACATATGGACGGGGCAGCGGTTCTATGTAAAACAGCCTTAAAAAAGATAATTAAGAAAACAATATATGAGGTTTCTCGCGAAAGAGATTCTAAATAGTGTTCAATGAACAGTACTATGGATTGTATTGTCGGGAGTACCATTGTTAAAAATCCCCAACCTTATGTCTTATGGAACCTGAAACATGGAGTACGTAGGGTGATCCTGTTATTAAGATTGAATTTATTACCCCTAAAAATTGTAACAGGTTCCTGGGAAGGTATTCCCAAAAACGAAAGGTATTGTCAGCTATGCAATTTTGGCATACAAGATCTGAATAATGTTTTGTTTGTGTGCCCTGCACTCCACTCTATACGACGTAGACATTTAAGGATTGGCTTTTTAAAGTATAACATCTCCACAGCAGAACAGGCCTGTAACTGCCTTCTGTCCCCTCCATCCGAATTGATGTGTTTTAACATTTTTTGCTTTTTTAAAGAATTTTTAAATATTTGTTAAGATCGTAAAAATCTCTTGTGATTTGAATGTCTATAGCACTTGTATTTTCCCGTCATTGGCTAAAGAAATTATATGGTGCTAGTTATTGTTGGTAAGACCATTCTATGTGGATGCACAGAGCACTTGCACTTTATTGCGTATTTTATAAAAATACCCTGCTGCTAGGGGTGGTTGGGAAATACTTACCCAAAAAGTTGCACAGACCACTTGCACTTTTTTCGATGCGTTAGTTGTCTTGCTCAAGTTCTTACGTTCACTTTACAAGACACCTTTTGCTGATAGTTAATTGTTGGTAAAGAGTGTTCCATAGAGGATGCTCAGAGCATTAGCACTTTATTGCGCACCTTATAAAAACTTTTTGCTGCTAGTATTAAGTGGGAACGCTTCTCCAAAAGAAGATGCCCAGAGCACTTGCACTTTTTTCTGACTTCAGCCCTCAAGTCTAGGTTCTTATGTTTACAACCAAACATGTGAAACTTTTCAAATGTCGTGTGTTGTTTGATATTTATTTTTAGATTATAAACTATTGTTGTATTTGAAATAAGTGTGTATATGTTGAAAGACCATTTGCCTTGTAATTAAGTTGACCGCTGCAAAGTATAGTTTAGTGAATAGAAAAATTGTTCTCTTTTAATTGAATGTTTTTAGAAACAGAAGTAGCTTAAACAATCTGTGTAAACTGGTAACAATCCATATACGGTAACTTTATTACCTAAAGCTCATGTCTTTTTAAAATGAAAATGAGAATCTGTACTTTTTTTATTTTTTTGGTGTATGGAATTGTGTTTTAATTATGTATTTTATGTGGAATTCTTCGGAATTCTAGATTATAATAACTAATAATTGAATTCATTGAATATATATATATATATATATATATATATATATATATATATATATATATATTTGTGTTTTTTTTTCAAAACATCTATTTTTTTATTATTTGTCTTTAGAATTGTTTTATTTTAGGAATTTTATTCCACATATATTTTGAGTTTGAATTATGTTCCACAAGTATCTGCTCTATTTTCATTATTCCCTTTATATATTCACTTTACGAACAGGTATGGTCTTGTCTTGCTTTTAATTTGAGAAGGGAAGTCTGAGATCCATGATTAGCTGTTGGAACAGTAGAATGTTCCAGAATCACGAGGCAATCATTTGTTGTTTATTGTACTCATTGGGGGATTTGGTCATCTTTGTGTGGAAATCAATTGCTTCATTAAAAATGCAGTTATATTTTTTGCATTCTATTAGACAAGTGAAATTTGAGGTCTGTGATTTACTATTGGAACAGTAGAAGGATCGAGAACCTGTTAGGCTGCAGAACGAGCCAGGGATTCCTAGCCTTCCCTTAGGTGTAATGCCATTGTTTTTTTTCCATATTAGCATCATGCATGTCTCTTGCCTAGTTCCCAACTGCTGTGTGATGGGGCCCCTTCTCTAGCAAAGCTCACATTTATAGGCTGCCGTATAGTGGATTCCTTGATGTTCAGTGGTTAGGGAGCTAGTCAATGTTTTTGCCTTTGTTTGTCTGTCTCTCTTCCCTTTCTTACCCAGGCCAGATCCTAATTCAACATGGCAGATATTAGAATCCTGGTTAAAAGATCACTAACTTCTATTTAAACTATAGACAGGGAATAGTCTTGTGTCATAACATTGTTTTTGTATGCAAGGTCAAGCGCACACAACCTAAGTAAATTCAACGGTTGGTTGTGTATCTTTTGATGAAAAGGATAAGATCAGACTTCACTTTAGTTGTTTCTTTCCTTATTTATTTTATCCATTGACAGTGTTTGTTTTTACATGAAAACCAGCCGACACGTGTTTAGTCAAAAACGGGGTAGACCCGTGACTCTTCAGGGCTGTCAGAATTTGAGCTGCGGGCAGTATCGTCAGACCGGTGATAATTCCAACCCGGTCCTAGTCGGGTGTCAGATAATGTACGTGGACGTGAAGGGAGTTCTTCCTTCGTGTCCAGTGGATCTGTCAAGTTAAGAGTGTGCCGCCGTCGGGTATGTGGTCGGTCACAAAGGGGAAAGCAAATCCGCTTGGCCCATATTTTCGGCTTGTTGCCGTGCCGAGGTAGAATGGAGTCGTCTGTCGGTTCCTCGGAGTCTGTGAGCTCATCCTTGCCCGCCACCCAATTCCCCCCGCCATATTACTATGGCGGGGGGGACCGAGGCAGACGGAAACACAGTCCGCCACTTTTCCGCCCCGGAATTATATGATGGCGGTGGTTTATATGGTGGCGGTGTCTCTCAGACACCGCCAGCCATATTAGGATGGGCTGTTGCAGATGCCATTCCGTGGCGGCAATGCCAATGCCGCCACGGAAAGGAAGGCGGGAATTGCTTGTGGGGGCCCGTTGCAGGCCCCTAAGGACTCCGGGGGGTGGGGGGTGCACATGGGGGGTACCTATGGTACCCCCCAGCAGTTCCATGCACAGCATGGCAGGCACCGCGCGGTGCCTGCCATGCTGTGCATGGAAGTGCACAGCATGCCTTCCTGCCATTGTGGCGGGCGGTGCTGAGTGCACCGCCCGCCACAATAGTTGGAATGCTGGATGCGCCCGCCACTCTGGCGGGCGCATCCTAATGCTGGCCACGGGACCCCCGCCCTTATGGCCCCCATAGTGTTGATTTGTGAAAACACCCCATTTTGGAAAAAATATATATTTTTTTCAGGGCAAGAGATGTTTTATAGTACTTAGGTATAGTTTTATATTGGATGTTATTCATTAACAGGCTAGCATCTGTAAAATATTATTTGGGGTAAGGAGCATCTACTGCAATATCTATCCAATTGACAGCATTGCACTTTCAAGTGAGGTGCTATGATTCTGATTGGATATTTTATAGTAAATACTATTTTCTTAACTATCCTTTCTTATGATGAATTCGTTTTTTATTTTGCAGTTAGACCCTTAAATTGTGGTAGATATTTATTTTCCACATTTATATCGTGGAGTACTGCTGACATCGTTTAATGTAGTTGATACTATGCAGCATAAAGGTGCCAAGATTTGAGAATCAAAAATATATGTTGATATCTCTTACAATAACGATGTTTGGATTTTGTCACTGAGGGATTACATTAATCCAAGCCTTTCTGCGAATCAACAATGAATGAAACAGAATTTTCTCATGTGATTAGTGTGTAAATGCAATACCACACATTTTTATAATGTGTTCTTCATATAAAATCTGCTTAGTCATTGTCAAACCTGTGTGTATTTTCTGTGATTCTTGTGATGGGGCTCGTTATAGAACTAGCTATGGTGTATCCATGCAATATCATTTGCCTAATGCACTTGTCATTTTGTCGTAGGATTATAATATTTTTCAAAGTGTCTTTTAGGTTTTGTAATTTTTGCTTGGAAATATCATTGGAGTTTTGCCATGCCAATCTATGAAAATTACTAGTCCTGAGCAATGTGATTGTTATAGATCAGTACCAAAAGACTGTCTAGGAATTTTCTCAAGATCACTACACATTGCAAAGTACCAACTGGATGAATATAATATTATGCATTGATGCATCTGTATTTCAGCTCTTATAGGGATATGGACAATTTTGTCATACAGAGGGGACAATTCTGAAACTTGATATTACTCTTGCTTCATTTATTACTGACAGCAGGGAACATGTCTAAATATGGTGAGCTATTGATAATGATCGTGGTTAATGTCACAGTAACAATGGATAGTATATGTTCTTGAAGGTTTGTGTTGGGTAGGGGCTGATGGTGAATCTGCACCACCCATGAGCAGATATTTGAATCTACACTAATAGTGTTATTTGATGGTGGTCAGGGTGAGGGTGAAGTGAATATCAGGTGGTAATCTTCTTAGACATAGCCTCCCTCATTGGGATGGTGTCTTATTGCAAGGATTTGAATCCAGTAGGTTTGCTACAAAGTGGTCAGGTATGGAGATACAGAATGTTTAACACCGTAGAATTGTTGGTGTGTTACACCCAGTGTTGTAGAATCCAGTAAAAATCCTAATCCTCTGGTATGTTTTTATTATGTTGAAGATCTGACTGGAATTTCTTTTTTGTATTCTTGACAAAAGACTATAGATACTACAGAATCACTGGAGATGGGGTTTGATCCATAGATTGCTGGACTTCCCCAGTTAATAATGCAGCACATGGAATTTGTCTTTCATCTTATGTATCCCTTCATTGAGCCAAGGGATCTTTTGTTGATTGTTTGGCTGCATGGATGTCCGGTGAGGCATGGGCTTGTCAAACATTGTGAATTAACTGTAGAGTTGGTTCACTTCTATAATTTGTTAAGTGCATAAGGTGGCTGACAGTCAAAGTCAACACCATTGGCCCTTATATTACCATGCCTTGACCCATTCTCTCACTCTTTCAGGTGGACTGATTCCAACAATACAATGACTGCTTAGATTATGCTATCCATTCTAAAGGTACCATTGTCTACTCAATGACCTATCTAAGGTATTTCTAACTGTTTGGATTTGCACTATCATTACTTACCTGTTCCAGGTTCTACTACCGAGACCTTCACACATCCTTGGTCAGAAGTCCCAATCCATTATATTGCTTCCTGCCATACATGTTTCTATCTATATCTTTACCTCTCACCTAGCTCATCTTCATCTCCTAGTCTATTACTTTATACCTGACCATACTTAACTACGCCATCTACTCTATCCCTAGACCTCAACAGATTATGTACATTTACCTCAATGAATACCTCTGTTCCTCACCTTCCTCCCATCATACATAATGGATATCCCCCGTATTAACACAAGTGTCTATTTTAAAAATATATATATGCATAAGTGTAAAACCTAATTGCTGTTTTTTCAATTTTCCACAAAATAAATGTTTTATCACTGATGCACGTACATTTCTTATTTCCAGCTTATGTGGTATCATGCAGCTGTGCAACACCAATATGCAAGCAACCTATACCATTGATCTAGTTGCAACGATGGTAAATACGCCTGCACTTTACTTTTTTTCCCGAAGTTCATAGGTTATTTTTCTGATATAAACAAACTAAATATTACAGCCTTGATAAAGCACCAGGCTTTCGGGCCACAAGGGGCAAAATGTGTTGGCCACTCAGGATAAATAGATTAAATTCAGAAGAGCAAAAAGGAAAATAAATTGTGGTAAAGAAAAAAAAACATACAAGAGCCTATGAATTAATGAATACTCTACAGTCAACTGATGTTGAAGAAGGAATTGATGAAGGAAGAATTCATTTCTACCAATTGTTGAAGACGCTGCTTATCTGCTGCTCTGAAAGCCAAGACTTCTACCTCCCGCCCAACAATTGTACACTAGAGAGACTACCCACATCTTACCCATTACTTCTAGTAATGTTTCCATGGCTTCATATATTTTAGACTACATGTTATTTTGTGTGTATTTGCAGAGCGCACTATCACATGCAAGGGTATCCTGGTGTTGAACTGGTGTAACAGCCTCAACTCAAAGGGTGGAAAAGGGTTACTTGAAGAGCCAAGCCTTCAGTTTCCTCAAAACTTAAGAAGAAAGGAGGAGGCTCTGATGTGTTGTGGGAGGTTGTTCCACATTTTGGGAGTAACATATGAAGAGGCTTGACTTCCAGCTTTATGTCTGTGCCTGCATGAGATGCAGGTGAATAGTGCAGCAAATCGGAGGTGTCTATAGTGTTGATGGAAGGAGTTGAGACTGTTCAGGTAGACCATCTGCTCTGAACTATGTATTTATGACAAGGACAACCCTATATGCCCACGGAATACAGGTAAGTATATCTATCAATCTGCTCAAACTGTCACATGGAAATCATATGGGGGCTCTCTAATTTAATTAACCCCATTCAATTCCTACTTGATTGTGTAGGGACATTGCTATAGAAAATACTGTGCTGGATAAAGTAAGACTTTCCGTCATACATGTATTGCATTCATACACATAAAAACAAGGTGTTTAAATGTGAATATATAGTGCAGACAATGCAGTGCTCCCATGATGATTTTTTTTACCACATTTAATACCCAAAGACACTGTACAATCCCCAATGGTTGTGTAATTTTCTAAGCTCAAGTAAACATAGGGAGTTCCTCTGAATTTGCAATCCCTTCTTGTTATTTGTAGATGTCAGCCAAATGGGGGTGGGGGGGTTATCGACGTTTCGATCTCAAAGTATTTGAGGGGTCTCCTGAGGCCGTTATTCTCCAACTACCACACCTGTATAAGTAGGGAACAGAGAGTGGAAGACCCTAAGTACCAGCACTAACCACAATTTGGTTAAAAAAAAAGCAGTGTGGTAAGCTCCACCTCTACAATTATTCACCACCTTTGTTTAGGTAGAGTACCTTCAACAATCTACCGGCTGATTTTTTACATTTCTGTGATAGGCTTTATACACAAAAGGGAGATTAAAGATTTAGACATGTCGTGTATCTGGAAAGCCACTGTGGAATACATTCATTCTTTTCATTTCCATTAGTTAGTTTGTATATTTTACTTTGGTAGGATTTATTTGTTTTTCTGAGTTTTATATAGCGCAAACTTGACCCAAAGGCAGTGCTTTAAATGGGCTGGTACTCAAGGGTACTGGGTACCCGCACATCTTAAATTTATCACACTTAGTACCTGCACCTTCTACTGCCGGGTAGAGTACCGGTACTCATGAAAACGTAGGCTCATTGCCTGTGCTGGTGAGCAGGAGTGGAACATGTCTCTGGCAGCCAAGGCACCACTCCTGTAGCCCTGGTCTGAGCCCCAGCTGAGGTATTTATCGGGGCTCATTTGAATAATGTCTGGTGCCCACCGTCACGCTGTACTTGACAGAGCAGGGCCCATTCAGGCCCTGTGTTGTCATCCACATTCACACTATCCTCTGCATTTGCACAAACATAGGAATCATGGCAGTCCCCTGGCAATGGCCATCAAAAAAGCCATGCTGAAGAGTATAACATGGCTTTTAACATACAGGAGTCTTTTGTGTGTCTGCTTATGTTTGTGTGTTTGCCTGTATTTGTATGCCTGTTTTTTGTAAGAAAAAAGCGAGAGAGAGAGAACCAAGACACTCTCAGGAGGTTTCTTAAAGAAAATGCGTGGCACTTTGTGTGTACATGTCTGATGGGTGACAAAGGTTCATAAATAATGTAGTAAGTAGGGTTGGTGGGTGAGTGAGTGGATGGATGAGTGAGCAAGGGTGGATGTATAGATGGATGAATGGATTGATGGATGGATGGATGAGTGAATGGATGGGTGGATGAGTGAATGGATGGATGGTTGAAAGAGGGTGGATGACTGGATAAAAGGGCGGATGATGGGTAGATAAGTGAACGATTGGATGGATGAATGAAAGGGAGGGAGGATGGATTAAAGGGTGGAGGATAGATGAGTGAAAGGAGGAACTGAGTGAAAGGGTGGATGGAATGAAAGGGTTGGTGGATAGATGAGCAAAAGGATTGATGGATGAGTGAAAGGATGAATGGATATGTTTAAAGATGTATGTATGGATGGATGGATTGGTTTGGATATGAAGGGTGGACAGACGGAATGGTGAAAAACTGAATGATGGATGAAAAACTGAATAGACGACAGAATGTAAAGGGTAAATGGTGGTAATCAGCTAGTAAAGGGTAGGATGAAAGGGTGAATGCATAGATCAATTGAAGAGACAAGAGATATATTTTGGGGAGGGTCCTGATGATATGGTTCATTTGCTTGGTGCCATAAGAGCTTTGGTTCGAAGTGGGGGTATTTTCAGTTTCTTCCTACTCACATGCTCAAAAATATATACTATTGTGCCAAACAGCAGCAATTAACAGTATGGCATTAAGAAAGTGCAACTATTGCAAAAAAGGAATTGTTAACATATTATCGCATTTCTCTTTCATTTTCTGTAATGAGTTAACCTGCTTTGTTTATATAAACACATTTATCATGTCACTATCACTACACCTCTAGCTCATTTAATGAGTACCTGCACTTATTTTTTTCTATTTAAATCACTGCCCAAAGGTTTTGGGTATCAGAGTGCTTTACATGAGCACCAGTTTCTTACACAAAGACACATTCATTTTTGTTAGGCAAGGGGAGATTAAGTGATTTGCTCAGAATCACAAGATTTTGAGCGTCATTGCTGAGACTCGGACCCGGTTCCCCAGATTTGAGATGCACCGCCCTAGCCATTAGGCTACATCCTCTCCCTTCCTTTATGCCCAGTTTTACCACCAAATGCAGAGTCCCTCCTTTCTCCCCCATTTAGTTTCTGGCGTACTGAATGAGTGACTTTCTCTACTAGATCCTGTGCAGACATGCAGGATGAATTAAGCAAACATTCTCCTTTCTCAAGATATAATACTATCTAACGTCTCAGCAACAATAGTACAATGTTTGGCTGAGAGGGCAATCTTGTTGCAGTAGTGATGCCAAAATGAGGGTCTGTACACCTGATTTACAGATGGGTAGATCTTAAGTATATATTAATATAAAGAAGGTACCCCAAATAATTGCTTTTAGGTCTGGGAGTAGGGGGAAAAGAACCACAGTAAACCTAGAAAGTCTCCCACACAACCTGTATTTCTCCTTTTATGGCCTTTAGGGCTCCACGGGCTGACCAATACTATAATAATAAAGACCTACACAAAAACATTCTAGTGTATCTTTTTATAATTTTTTTAAAAAAAAAGGGAATTTCTTATTTTAGCCATGATTTGTCAAACAGTTTCTCTTTTCATATTATATATTACAAATTCACATAGACTGAGACATATAATTAACTACAAATACTTCAAGAACAATGAATCCCACACAATAAATAACAATCATATACAATTAAAATCAGATAAACAAAGATATACATGTAAGAAAATTTTGTCTGTACATGCAATATACCCCCTATGCGTTCAACCACACCAAGCCATTCTCACCTCACACATGCAAACATACCATCATACACTCTTCTCATACACGTTCACCCATCTAATCACATACACTACTAATAATGACGGTGTGAATACATCAAAGAAAACTTTCCGTTGTGGTGTTGTAAAGTGGGGGATAATACCTCCAGGTCAACATACGTTTCAGTGCAAAATTTTAATTGTTGTCCACCTTCATCAGGACCACCCCTTTTCATAAATATTTCAGTGAGTGGGAGGGGGTATCGTATATGTTATGTCTATTTGTCATGGTTGGCTGTATGGATTTTATTAGGCCCATTCGCCTCTTAATCTACTTTGATAATGCTGCACATAGGTTTCTGAAATTCTAGTGATAGCACCACATCCAGATAAGGCAAACTGGAAAATTTGCATCGATGTATGTATCAGTAGGGCAGATAATAAGTCAGATACCCAATTACTGCAGCTCCATAGAGTTTTTCCTAAAATTGCTTTCACGCCATCTAGGCCATGTTCTCATTGAGAACCAGAAACTGTACAATGGCCTGCGCTGTATACGGAGTCAGAGATCCTATGCAGACATGCAGGATGAATTAAGCCAACATTCTCCTTTCCCATGATACAATACTATCTAACATCTTGGCAACAATGTTTGGCTCAGAGGGCACTCTGTTGCAGTGGCATTGGTGTGCTCTCTCTGCCAAACTGAAGGTTTGTCCACCTGATTTACAGATGGGCAGATCTTAAGTATGTCAGGGACTACTCCGTCTCTCTTGCTGACAGACTACTCGATGATCTGACAAAGTAATGGTTCCAGAGGTTTGGCTATTCGACCGCCCGCCTGGTTTAGAGTGGGCATTTTTACTGCTATGAAAAACATGGTGCTGAGAGAGTAAAGACATTTAAATTTATATTCACCCCATGGGTGAAAATTGCAGTTGTGTGGGTGTCACTGTTTTTAATTTTTTCAAAAACAAAATCCTGACTTGGGATTCTGTTTTTGAAAAAACAAAAGCATGTGAAAAGTTTGTAAGACGGTAGCGTCATTTTGATGTTACAGTTTGTTAAACTTTTAATGCATTCACAGGAACCACTGTGACAGCGGAAAGAGATGTCCTCTGGGCCCACAGATAACTCTAAATTCAGAGTACGATTACTCTATCAGGGTAATGGAGTATTTTACTCCATCACACTGACGGAGTAGTTACTGTAGTCCAAAGTCTAAATCAGGCTTTTATTAACTAAAAGTGGCTATGTTTGTTCTTATTCCGAATAGTGAGGGTCCAACGAGTCACCTAACTAGAGAGAACATTAGAAAGTGGAATCACTATAGATGGCTTCCTCTTAAATATGGCACCTCTGCCTTTTGCCCTCATGCTGGTGCAACGTTGTTTAACACATTGAAATTTTCATATGCCTTCCATGATCCTGGTAATTTTGCCACATTTGTAGTTTCTATGGAACTTCTGGTGGCCCTTTTCTGATGGCAGCATGGGTAGCTGTCTAGTGAGCTCAAGTCAGTGTGTTGTTCTGCACGTAAAGCAAGGGAGTTTTTGTAATGTCTTGCAATGTCTTTTTATGCATGAACTGATGGGCTTGCTGTTGGGTATTGAGTGTGGATGATGAAAATATTGATGCATGGAATGTTGGGATGTATGTACTGGGACTAAGGTGGTCATTTGTTACAGATGATGGGAAGATGGAACCCTGATAAGAGGTATACATTTCTGACTGAAAATAAGAGCTTAACAAGGAACAGCAAGCCTTGGCTAAGATAATCAGTCTGGCATTGCCAACCTTTTTGCTTTGCCAATGCTTGTTTTGCCTTGGTTTTTATAAAACATTGTTCTCATAGTTGCTGGGTCCTGATCAAAAGTAAAAAAAAAAACACTGAAAGAAAAAATTTGTTTTCGGTCTCAAAAAGTATATATTGCCATAGTCGTCCCTATAACTTGTCCTTGTGAAAGAGCAGTACATCATAATCTATGGTGACATTACCCAATGGCTGAAGTGGACTGACCCACTGCCTGATGCTGAATTCTGTAGTATATGGAAGAAAAATATGAATGACACAACATCAGACCAATGAATGAAGAGGACTCACTGAAATCACCTAGATGTAAGGGTATTAGACCATGACATTTTGGTCAACCGTGTCAGGGATGCAGGTATCTGGGTTCGGCTCTTAGCTGGATTAGTTCATTCCTGGAAGATCACTCCCAGTCGGGCCGCATTACCCAGTTTATGGCACCAAAGATGAGGACCACATGTGGTGTCCCGCAGGGTTCCTCACTATCCCCTCATTTGTTTAACCTCTATCTCCTCCCATTGATCCGGTCCTTGAAAGAAAGCAAGGTGTGCACCTTCAACTATGCAGACCACCTTCAACTAATGTTCACCATTAGCAACTCTCCTGAATTGGTGCTTGATTTTCAGACTACTATGCTGCACATCCGCAAATTGGATGAACAGCAACATTTTAAAATTTAACCTGGATAAGACTGAACTGGTCCCAACGGGGGCGCCCATAATTCTTGGAGCCCACACTTCTGGCCAACTGAACTGGGGCCCTCCCCTACCCATCCCCTTCTGCCAAAGGTCTCGGGGTAACAATTAATTGTGACCTCACAATGAAGACTCAAATTGGTTCAGTAATTTCAACTTGCTTCTTCCAGTTAAGGAAGATAAGAAAGATCAGCAGACTTCTCATTCAGGAAGCACTGATACAGGTTACCCTATCCATGGTCATGTCTCTCATATTTAACCAAACTACAGCAACTGGTGCAGAACCAGTCGGCTAGACTGATCTTTCAGCAACCTAAGTGGCAACATGTCACCTTTCTCATGAGGAAGCTGCACTGGCTCCCCATTCCACAGCGCCTTTAAGGTAGGCTGCCTCATCTTTAAATAACTGAAAGGCAGGTGTCCCAAATTCATTGACAGCCTTATTAAAAGGTACACGTCCTCACGTAACCTGCAGTCAGCTCACATGCACCTCCTGACAATACCCTCCTTCAAATTGAAGTGTCAGGGCGGCTGCAGGTTTGCAGTACTGGCACCCAGATACTGGAACTCCTTTCCCTCTTAAATTAGATCCTACACTGATCTCCTGAGCTTCAGGAAACTCCTCAAGACTTGGCTGTTTAGACACCATACAGGTAATTCACATGGCGCCTGCATCTCGTAGAGCAGCGCCATGAAGCCAATCAGTGTATGTGCGCTTTATAAGAATTTTTTAACATAACATTATACATAATTGTTTTCTAAAATGAAATGCTCATGCCAGACCTCTTAGCAACGAGGCTTCAGGTTCATACTGGTAAATATCTGCCTTCCAATTACAACAAGATACCTGTTGTTACACTGCTGTAGGTAGTGTGCCTTAATGAATTGAATGTGGATATGGGAACTACTGGATGCAATTTTTCTGTCAGTGTCAGAATTGGCCTAAACTTTCAACATATTGCTTCTTTTGCTACCTTCTAAGCCATAGGCAGTTTCCACAAAGTTAACAGATTTTGCTCTAAGTTGTTTGTTTGGATATAGCCTGATGCATTCCCTGTTCACACACAGGCGATACGTGTGTGGGCATGATGCAAGTACTCAGAACTGAAGCTGTTGTGACAGTAATTAACGTTACAGGCCAAGCAAATAGGGGCAGATTGACAAGCCCCCTGCGCCACCACTACGTCACTTTACGTGACGTACTGGTGGCGCAGAGGGCTCCTCCATATTTACCAGGAGAGGAAAAGCCACACTGTGTGACTTTTCCTCTCCTCGTAAATACGGCCCCTTCACAAGCAGCACTGTGCGTGGAAGGGGCGTTCTATGGGTGTTGCTGTGGGTGTTGCCACACAACACGCATGGAACAAGCACATCTCCAGATTTACGAGAAATCGTAAATCTGGAGATGCGTGTGAATGCTACGCCACCCTAGAGGTGGCGTAGCGAGGCGCAACGAGGAAAAATGTTTTCAAGTCGCGCCTTGATGCCCTTTGGGGCTAAGTTTGCCCGTTATAAAACTCCTTTTCATTTCATTTCATTTCCTTGTTATTTCCTTTATCAATGCGTGCTACAGCACGCATTGAATGAGGAAAAAGCCACTTGTGATTGTTTTTGTGGAGGAAGGTGCCCCTTCATGCACAAAAACAATCTCCCCACGACGCAGGCATCCGTGCACCATGGTGTAAGGGTGCCTGCGCCGGCACATGGCTGCAGTTTGTGCACCAGCGCAGGGGAAGCACAGAGATGCAACATATTCTTGTAAATATGTCGCATCTCTGTGCTTTCCAAACTAACGCAGCACGGCACAGCAAAATTACTTGCTGCACCGTGCTGTGTTACTTTGTTGTAAATCTGCCCCATAATTTGCACGGCAAGAAACAGTAACATTTGGACAGCATAATTTCTCTCAATGATTGTTAGAAAAAAAAGTTAAGGGACCCTTCCTGGCTGAGTTAATTAAATATTATACCTGCGTTTTTTTCTTTTCAGGTTGGCCCTTCACGTTTTGTTTAGTAAATCACATTTGCAGCATTTTTCTTCAGTAAGTACAGGTACCTTGAATTCTGTGTTATGGTTAGGACATGAATGCACACATCTGAGCAGCACACAGAATGAAATATTGTACTGAGTGCACCGGATAAAATGCTGATATCATATAGGAACATTTGAATGTAGGGTTGATGGATAATATAAGCGTGGAACAAAAGGGATGCATGCAATCAGGCTTTCTGATTGGGGATTACTGTAGGTACAGGATTTTAATGAAATATCCCGAAGTCAGATTGAAGGATGTATAAAGTTCTATACCCCAGCTGGGACCAATTTTCTGCAAGCTTAAAATAGAGGTTATGTAACTTTATAAATGACTGGCTTATTGTATCATATTACACATTTTGAACTTAATTATTTATCATTCTAAAATCCATTTTGCCACGATTGTCTACGTACCCAGTATTCGCCTGCATAAATGTATATTTGTGCAGGACCTGATTAAATGAAGATCAAGTATTACCATTTGAAAAAACGCTCAATAAAAATAAATATATAGCACTGTAAAACTATACATTCCAATAGTTTCTGCATTCATAGGTCGGTTTCTTATATTATGCCTTCTTACGAGTGTTGACATGTTTAGCATTGCCCAATGGTTAAAAGGAGAGGGTGCAATATTGCAACCGTGGTAGGATCTTTAGTGCACAGGCTCTCATGGTAAAAAGTCACTTTTATCAGCTCCATCGTTCCCCGTTGATCCTTACCTGAAGTTTGGTAACAGCTCTCTGGTCCAAATACCGTTGAGATGTTCCTGTCTGATTGGGCTTCCAGCCATCAATATGTTTGATGAATATCTTGTAGGTTACCATATAGAGTGGACGAGCAGTATTGATGTTTGTTATGGCTGTTTTTCAAAACTGACCAAAGAGAGGAGTTCACAGAGGCACGTGAGTTTTAATAAGACTAACCTTCTCTCTTCTTAGGTAGCATAGGTAGCATTGCCTGTTTTATAAAAACAATCAAATAAAAGCACTGAATCTAAGCACATAGAAGTTCATAGTAAGTCTACCTGTCCCTCAAAAAATTGTAACAGGAAAAATAAAATATAATATAAAAAACTACGCTGGGTTTAAAAAGTGATCAAAAATAATACAGGGCAGCAACAAACAAACAATATTCATGAGAATAATACAGTCTAAGGATATTCATAGAATTTGGGGTGTCGGTGGAAATTAATTACCTGGCTGCTGCAGTTCTCTCTTAAGCATTTTGCTGGTGTTTGAATGTGTTACTCAAGCAGAGGAAGTGTCTTCTAAATATTTAGGCCAGTTGCAGAAAAGGTACTTGCAGGTGCTGCAGACGTTCCATGACTTTCACAGTCGCACACTAGCTAATTAGAATACAACGAACAGGTCAGTAGCACCCACTGCTCCTGGACATTCTCAGTGTTCATGGATTTCCAGATCTTCAGGAGCAGTGACGGCCACCACATACAAAAAGTGGTGAGGCGGGAGGAGGGGAGCGCAGTTTTAAAAAAAAATAAAAAGATTTAACTGAAGCTGCCAGCCGCCTCTTGCGTTGCGCTTCAGTGGTCTTCTTCCTTGTCCCAGCAGGCACTGGGGCAGCATCAGAATCCTTGGCCGGCCTGAGACGGCCAGCCAAACACACATGCGCACTTAGAAGTGCACATAGCACTCCTCCTCCTCCTCCCCCACCCATGCCCCGTCCCTCCCTACACACGCTGGCTCAGCCAGCAGATGAAAAATAAAATGATGATAGGACATCGTTTTATTTTCACCTTACTACAATAGCCTGCTAACCGACACACGCACTCACCAGTGGCGCGCGAACTTAACAAAGTACCGCACTGATCGAAACAATAGTCTTGTTGTATTATGCGACAAATGATCGGTAAGATAAACGGCACCCGTACTTCACTCCTAGCCACTAATTTAATTCAATTTAATGTATTCCTTTGGTTAAACTACCGCACGCACGCAGCACCCATAGCAAGGTGCATATCTAACCTCCTGCCGTGTTTATTAAGTGTAACGAGTTTTACAATATTATGACGCAATTACTCAATGCAATGATTCCTATGACACCATGATGTGTACTTTTACATTTCCCTTACGATCCGTCAGAGCATAGAAGACCATAGTTATGAATAGTTAATTATCAGCATCACATTTGATAGAATGAGATCACAAGAAATCAGTACATGTCTTTGTCTTCACGGTCTTTTTTCCATTTCTAGTTACAGGTACAACTCACCTATAACCTGCTAATGTGCTAATAGGTGCACTTAAGAAGAAGGGTAAGTACATTACTTACCGACGCATGTCACAAAATAGTAACATGTATCACTTCATCCTGAAGAAAGCCCATCGACCCAACAGGGCACCAAAGGGCTGAAACATGTTGACCACTCACGTTTCTTAAGTAGGTGCTAAAGAACAGTTGCTCTTCTGTTTAGGCACCACCTGTCTTTTTAGCTTTACTCCATCCTCAACACAATAAATTCAAGGTTGCTAGATGGAGGTAATTTTAAATGCACTTCACTCTCACCCTCACTCTTTCTGATCACTACTGTCAATACCAGTTATTCTCCCTCCAGGTGGAGGAAAGCATAACTAAGACCCAATGATGATGCTTTTTATGTAACAATCCTTGCGGAAAACGAAGATATACTGCACTTACGGCTTGCACATGAATACGTTTTTTTAAAGATGTTTGGAACCCAAGACCGTGACTATAAACAGAACGAGTGATTCATTCTCTTTTGATTACTTACTTGTGTACCAATCCATCTACTCTAGTAATTGCTGAGGCCGTTGATATCTGAGATGTTGTGTAATATCACAAGCCAAACAAACGCATGAACTGAAGATCACTAGTGGTGGGGAATGTTCCCCACACTTTTCATAGTATATGACCTAGGTTAAAGCAAAACCAAATATATGGAGGGGATTTCAGTCTGGTGGTGTGCATCTCTAGCAAAGTGAAACTCCAGGCAATTGTCTGTGGTGTTGAGTGTATGTAGAGGCCAACACCAGTCCTGGGGTATTTAAAAATAGGTGGATTTCAATTAAGCTGCACTTAAGCTGGAGCTATCTTACTCATACTCCCAACAATGCAGAACAAATTTCTTTTATATAATTGCTGTGCAAGGTCATTGATCATCTCTGGCATAGTAACTCAACTAGGATCTCACACTGTGCTACTCCAGTTACAAGAGTCTGTTAAATGAGAAAGTAATTAATCCTCGATTGGGACCCAGGGATGCAAGAAATAAAGGCATATTTCTTCTCCATGTGGGGTTGTAGTCTCCAAACATTTGTTAAATTATAATCTTGTATTACATTTTTCAACATTGTCCTATAGTTAGCACTGGATGAGTTAAAGGGGCCTGTTCTGTAGGATGGTATCTATGGCTAGGTTCCCCTCTGTTCCCATAACAGAGAAAAGAGACCTACACCCTATAATTACATTCAAAAATTGATACAAAAAGCATGTCCTGGAGGAGTTGGGAGTATAGGCTAATCAAACTGTTAATGACTTTTTGATGGTCAGAATAACAATGATGTATCTCCCTTCTGGGTCAGCCGAGGTTTTCAAGATCCTATAGTGTAGCAGTGTTCTCAGGAGGGTGAAAACTTTACATTTCTTGGAGCAGTAAAAGGTCCTTGCCGATGATTCATCTACTTCTGTCCTGCAACTGTAGATCACCTTCCCCACTCAATTGTGTTGCATTTTTAACAGTTGTTTTTCCAGGAACGATTAATGTCCTGCAGGTGGGCAATGCTTGCACATCTGCATGAGGGTTTATCACGACTATGGCCTTTAGCAGGGAGATGACCATGCCAGGGAGACACCAACTTAGATCTAAAGAAATGGAATACCCAACATTTATATTAAACCTGCCAGAGATTTGTGTGGCCTGAGGTAGGAAGGAGGATGACGTGATGTGGTACCTCTTTTAAATAATAATAAGTAGGGGTGGAGAGACTGGATGGGTGTGTCTCATTTTGCTTTGGCTGTGTATAGGCATGGACTCAGGTTAAGAGGTTGAACCCCCAAAGCTCCAGGAGAGAGGACCTGCTGGTAGCAGGTCATTGTGGAGGTGAGTATTTGCTTTCCAGCTAAGAGAGTCAGTGCATGTCTGTAAAGACAATAGCTTATCTTATCTTATCTTATCTTAGGTGCTATTTGTAAAGCGCACTGACGCTATAGGCTTCCTGGCGCTATAAGACAGCGTGAATGAGGGAGGGGACGAGTGGAGGAAATTTAGCCCAGGGGAGGGAGAAGGTGGGTTTTGAGCAGTTTCCTAAAGTTCAGAAGGGAAGGGGAGGATTTGATGGAAAGAGGGAGGAGATTCCAGAGCCCGGGGGCCAGATGAGAAAAACGGCGTCCGCCGAATTTCTTGGTTTTGGATTTGGGAGTGACTAACAGATGACGGTGGGCTGAACGGAGGTTTCGCGTAGGGCGGTGGGGACGAATAAGAGATTTCAGAAACGCGGGGCCGAAGCAATGAAGGGCTTTGAATGTAAGACAAGCCACCTTAAAAGCTGCCCTCTGGCCTATTGGGAGCCAGTGCAGACTGAGGAGTAAAGGTTTGGCCGAATGCCATCTGGGGGTTTTGTGTATTAGGCGGGCTGCTTGATTCTGGACAACTTGGAGGCGATGTACCAGGAATTGTGGGAGGCCGTAGTAGATGGAGTTAGAAAAATCTAGGCGGGAAAGCACAAGTGAGATGGCTACTTGGGTGAGTGCGGTAGGAGGGAGCAAGTGACGGACCTTGCGGATCTTTCGAAGCTGGTACATGCAAGATGAAATTACCGCGCCGACTTGGGCTCTGAGGGAGAGTTCAGCATCAATGATCACTCCCAGACTCTTTACTGATTTTACCGGGGCTGGGGGGGGCCTGTCAAGCACTCCAAAAACTTCGCAGAGGCAGTATCGATGCAAGTCCCAATCGCCCTCTCACCAGTGTCTCCGCTTCAAGAGCCAAGAACACCAGCCAAAGGGAAAAGGGGAAGTGGAAGAGAAAGAAGAGACACCTTGAATTCTGCTGCTACTCTCACTGGCTGTTGGACGCTGAAACTTCTTTCTGCTGCCCAGTTGTAAGCCTAATGCACAGATTGGAGGAAAGAATAAACAACAACCCACTTCTTAAAACCTACACTCTATTGGACATAATAAAGCTTATCCTACCAGTGATGTTCAAGGCAATGGCTACTCTTCATGTGAATATGTAATATTCAGCAGGAGGTTTTCTGTCTATAAAATAAGGAAGGCTACATTAACAGATAGGTATACCTAATTTTACAATGGGTTCTTGTATCAGCTATTCTCATATTCTGTACCTGAATGACCTCCTACACTTGACTTGAAGAGGGGTTCTTAATATCAAATAGTTCTCCTTGTAGATTTGCAGTTCTTAGTCTTTGTATTCCTTGGACGCGCAAAAAGGGAAAAGGGAGGAGCAGGGGAAAAGGTAAGAAAAGGAAAAGCGCAATTGGTAAGGTACAATAGACTCGCTGCTGGGAAGGCTGACGCTGCAGTAGAGAACGTTCTTTTGATGCCAGTTCAACTCCTAATGTAAACTCTTACTCAATTGCTGTTCACAGAAAAGTCACTTACTGGCAAGACGAATCACCAAAGAAAATATTTCTGGTTGCCGAACTCAGCTCACTGAAGAGTTGCGCTGTGAAAACCAAAAGTTCTGACTGACCGAGTATGCTGCCGAAGACTGCTTCCTCGTTGCCCTCTGAAACTCGAACTTGAAAACTAAAGCGGGAATACCGGAACTCTGACTAGTTTTAAACGAAGGCGGAAGACGCCTTCGAGACTTCTGGAGAATTAAATTCTGAATAGAATACCGAAAACTCCCGTCTGAAATAGTAACGCGGAGCCTCAGAATTCACTTGCGGTCTCTCAGAAATCTTCGTTGAAGTGCGCAGTTAATTACTCGCGCGCTTCCCAGGAACACTAGTCCTAATCCTCTGCTGGGAAACTAGAGCCACCGCGGCGGCCATCTTGAGAAGGGGAATGATACCAGCTAACTAGGGGAAAACTATATACAGGACTGTTAGTAAACTAATCTAACCTTGACAGGGGAACCAAGCATTTACCTGCTTGGTTTTAAAGGTAGTGTAAGAACCCTTCCTTCTATTGGGAACACTCACACTGGCAATGCTAAGGTTCCTGACAGTACCCCCTCTCAATGACCGATTCATCGGTCCTGGTTTGTGAGGTTTTTGTGTGTGAAATCTCTTGATCAAATGCGGTGCATGAATGTTAGCAACAGGTTCCCAAGATCTATCTTCTGGGCCGTACCCCTTCCAATCCACCAAATAGTGTAATTGTCCTTTCTTTAACTTGGAATCTAGAATGTCCTTGACTTCATACTCAGACTGGCCTTGAATCTCTAAAGGTTCTGGAGGTTTACTCAATCGCACTTGTGACTTAACCTTTTTCAATAAGGACACATGAAACACTGGGTGAATGCCTATTTTAGATGGCAATTTTAGTCTTACATTCACTGGACCCACTACCTTCTCAACAGTATAAGGACCCACAAACCTAGGTTGAAATGTCCTGTTCCCTTTCAAATGAAGATTTTTAGTAGAAAGCCAGACTCGATCTCCCTTCTGATATCGTGGTGCAGATTGTCTATGTCGGTCTGCAAATTACTTATAAGAGAGTTTGGCTTTAATCAAATTTTGTTCTGCAGATTTATGAAGAGAAGTGATTTCAGCAATCAAATCCTTGACTGCAGGAACCACCAAATCTTCTTGAGTAACAAAGGGATTTGGGTGGCGGCCAAAATTCAAATAAAAAGGAGAATAGCCCGTGGAAACACTTTTAGCATTGTTGCAAGCAAACTCAGCCATCCACAATCGATCTGCCCATTCATCACCCTGATCAATGAGAAACAAACGTAGATATTGCTCTAACTCTTGATTGATTCTCTCCGTCTGACCATCAGATTCAGGGTGATAACTGGTGGATAATCTACTCTCAATTCCCAAACCTTTAAGAAAGGCTTTCCAAAAATGTGAGATAAATTGGGGTCCTCGATCTGATACCACTATCTTTGGGACTCCATGTATCTTGACTATGTTTTCACTAAATACTCGGGCTAGCTCAGGCGAGGTAGGAGTACCATTTAGGGGAATAAAGTGACTCATCTTAGTGAAAGTGTCCACAATAACCAAAATGGTGTTAAACCCCTTACTGACAGGCAAGTCTACAATGAGATCCATGGAAATTGTGTGCCAAGGATGAGTGGGAGTAGGAAGTGGTTGTAAAAATCCCTGTGGAGCCTGCCTACTTGGTTTACTTCGTGCACACAACTCACAAGACTGCACATATTGTTTGACCTGAGAGGATAACCCAGGCCACCAAAAGTAACGCTGAACCAAATCAAGAGTCTTGGAAACTCCCTTATGACCAGCTAAAGGATGATCATGACAACTTTGTAACGCCTTCTGTTGAAGAGTGGACGTGGGAAGGTATAAAGCCTCCTTGTAGTAAGGCAATTGCTGATGACAACGCCTTTCTTCTCCAAGCAACACCCACTTCTGAATTTCTTCGAGTGTTAAACTTTTCCGAACTTCTTCTTGAAATTGGTCGATGAAGAGAGTACAAATAATCTTGGTCTCTGGAATGATTGGTTGTGACTCCACAGCATGTTCTCGATCTTCTGTATTCAAACGGGACAATGCATCCGCTTTCCCATTCTTAGAACCAGGACGATAGTGATCACAAAATCAAAGTCGGCAAAATATAAGGACCAGCGTAATTGTCTCGGAGTTAAAGTCTTGGCCGTTTTCAGAAACTGCAAATTTTTATGATCCGTGAATACCGTCAGTGTGTTTGGCTCCCAACAAGTAGTGTCTCCAATCTTCAAAAGCGTCTTTCACCGCTAGTAGTTCCTTCTCAGTAATTGTGTAGTTCAATTCGGCTGGATTCAATTTCCTAGAACGGTAAGCTACCGGATGAAGTTGACCAGTTTGCGGATGGCGCTGAGACAGGACTCCTCCAATTGCTTGGTCAGAAGCATCTGCTTCCACGAAAAAAGGCTCTGCAGGATCCGCATGCAACAGAATTGGAGCTGACACAAATGTCTTCTTTAAATCCAGAAAAGCCTCTTCCGCTTCTAGATTCCACTCAAACTTGACTCCTTTTTTTAACAGTCGAGAAATGGGAGCAATAAGCTGAGAGAATCCTTGGATGAAGCGCCTGTAAAAAATTGGCGAAACCCAAAAATCTTTGTATCTCCTTAATGTTATGTGGAGTAGGCCAATCCTCCACTGCTAACACCTTTCCGGGATCCATAGTGATTCCTTGAGAAGATATGACAAATCCCAAGAATTCCACTCTGCTCACATGGAAGACACATTTTTCCAACTTGACAAACAAATGATGAGATCTTAGTCTTTCCAACACCAAACGTACATGTTGAAGATGGTCTTGTAAGTTCTTGGAGAAAATCAAAATATCATCCAAATAAATTATGGCAATGTTGTCAATCAAATCACCCATGATGTTATTTATGAAGTGTTGAAACACCGCAGGGGCATTGCACAATCCAAAGGGCATGACACAGTATTCAAAAAGGCCGAACTTGGTACGGAAAGCTGTTTTCCACTCGTGCCCTTCTTTCATACGAATAAGGTGATAAGCACCCCGCAAATCCAACCTGGTAAAAATCTGAGCCTCCTTAACTTGATCCAACAAGACCGAAATTAACGGTAATGGGTATCTGTTCTTGATAGTCACTTGATTCAGAGCACGGTAATCAATACACATTCTTAAGCTCCCCTCTTGCTTCTTCGGAATAAAAAATAAGGGAGAGGATACCGGCGATTGAGATGGTCGAATGAAACCGTTAGCCAGAAAGCGGTCCAAATACTCTTTGAGATGTTCGTTCTCAGCTTCGGTAAGAGAATAAATCCGACTACAAGGAAGAACAGCCCCAGGCACCAAGTCTATGGTGCAATCGTATGAACGGTGGGGTGGTAACAACTCAGCTTCTTGTTCACTAAAGACAGCTTCAAGATCTCGGTACTCCTGAGGGATTTCTCCAGCAGAAATAACCCCAATAAATTGACCTCCAAACGAAAGCAAAGTAGCCTGAGAGGGTTCTTCCAAAACTTCTTTAGGACCATAGCAATGTTCCAAGCAAAATTTAGATTGCATACTAACTGTTCTGTTCTCCCAATCTATGATCGGATTGTGAGTGGTTAGCCAGGGTAACCCAAGAATCAACTGAAATTGTGGTGCATCAATTAGATTGAACTGTAACATTTCCCAATGGCCGTCAGATTGAATCAACATTAATTCTTCGGTATGACTGGTGATGGGGCCGGAAGTCAAATTCGTTCCATCCACTGCACGTACTGTTTCTTGTCTCTCTTTTCTGATAGCACGAATTCCCATGCGACGGGCATATTTGATGTCACAAATATTTCCTGTGGCCCCAGAGTCCAACATTATGGCCACTCCAGCAAGTTGATGTTCCCGAAACTTTAAAGTCATATGAAGAATCACATGTGGAGACAAAGTCTGAAGAGTGTTTAAAATCTGATGAGGTTCTGGAGCCGTCTTATCCTCCTTTACCACCAGTGCGACTCCGCCTACTGATGGCTTGTCTCGTTTCCCTTGACCGGAATCTTGGGTCGCTTAGTGCATTCTTTCACAAAATGTCCGGAGCCCCCACAGTATAGACACAACCTTTTCAATCGTCTTTGTTCCTTTTCCTCTTTGCTTAAAGGACCTCTAACAGCTCCAATCTGCATAGGTTCACTGTCATTATTTCTGACAGCTCCTCTCTCAGATCGAGTCCGATCAAAACGAGGAAAACTGATCTTCCAATCTTTTCTCTTCTCTCCTTTGCGTTCAGAATTACGGAAATCCAATTCTAACACCAAATGCACCAACGCAGATAGTTGTGTAGGTCGATTCGGAACTTGAGCTAAGGTGTCTTTGATCTCATCTCCCAAACCTCTGTAAAACAAAGCTGCTCTCTTTTCTTCAGGCCAGTTGGTTTCCAGAATGAGCTCATTGAATTGAGTGAGATAAGTAATAAGATCTTTTGCACCTTGACGCAACTCTAACAACTCATTATCCGTAGCCTGGGAAATCCTTCTCCTGTCAAAAATTCTAAGGAATTCACTCTTAAATAGCGCGAAGTCACTCAGAAGGGGATCATCTGCACTAATCAATGGCATTGCCCAATTTGCTGCATCTCCACCCAGATAAGATAGAATAAAGGCCACCCTGGACTGAGCATTGGGACGGCACATAAAATGTAAAGAGCATTGCGTTAAGAAAAGTTGGGCCTTTTGGGGATCCCCCGTAAATCTTTCTAGAGCTGCCAGCGGAATTAAAGGGGACACAGAATGTATTACCTGTGCAACTGCCTTAGGATCAGAACTTGGGTTGCTAGTACTAGGAGTTGACGTGCTCTGAACTGGATTCCCCATAGCTAATCCATCAACTTTCTGAGCTAAAGTCCTAGTCTCAAGACTGAACGCAACCAATTCTTGTTTCAACCCTTGATTCTCCTCACGAACTGCAACTATCTCTTTTTGGATACTCTCTAGGATGTTTCCCAAGGCCTTCAAATCCATTCCCTCAGCCATACTGCCCTTGCGAAGTAAAAAACGTGGGCACTTTAATCTGTCAAGCACTCCAAAAACTTCGCAGAGGCAGTATCGATGCAAGTCCCAATCGCCCTCTCACCAGTGTCTCCGCTTCAAGAGCCAAGAACACCAGCCAAAGGGAAAAGGGGAAGTGGAAGAGAAAGAAGAGACACCTTGAATTCTTCTGCTACTCTCACTGGCTGTTGGACGCTGAAACTTCTTTCTGCTGCCCAGTTGTAAGCCTAATGCACAGATTGGAGGAAAGAATAAACAACAACCCACTTCTTAAAACCTACACTCTATTGGACATAATAAAGCTTATCCTACCAGTGATGTTCAAGGCAATGGCTACTCTTCATGTAAATATGTAATATTCAGCAGGAGGTTTTCTGTCTGTAAAATAAGGAAGGCTACATTAACAGATAGGTATACCTAATTTTACAATGGGTTCTTGTATCAGCTATTCTCATATTCTGTACCTGAATGACCTCCTACACTTGACTTGAAGAGGGGTTCTTAATATCAAATAGTTCTCCTTGCAAAAAGGGAAAAGGGAGGAGCAGGGGAAAAGGTAAGAAAAGGAAAAGCGCAATTGGTAAGGTACAATAGACTCGCTGCTGGGAAGGCTGACGCTGCAGTAGAGAACGTTCTTTTGATGCCAGTTCAACTCCTAATGTAAACTCTTACTCAATTGCTGTTCACAGAAAAGTCACTTACTGGCAAGACGAATCACCAAAGAAAATATTTCTGGTTGCCGAACTCAGCTCACTGAAGGGTTGCGCTGTGAAAACCAAAAGTTCTGACTGACCGAGTATGCTGCCGAAGACTGCTTCCTCGTTGCCCTCTGAAACTCGAACTTGAAAACTAAAGCGGGAATACCGGAACTCTGACTAGTTTTAAACGAAGGCGGAAGACGCCTTCAAGACTTCTGGAGAATTAAATTCTGAATAGAATACCGAAAACTCCCGTCTGAAATAGTAACGCGGAGCCTCAGAATTCACTTGCGGTCTCTCAGAAATCTTCGTTGAAGTGCGCAGTTAATTACTCGCGCGCTTCCCAGGAACACTAGTCCTAATCCTCTGCTGGGAAACTAGAGCCACCTTGAGAAGAGGAATGATACCAGCTAACTAGGGGAAAACTATATACAGGATTGTTATTAAACTAATCTAACCTTGACAGGGGAACCAAACATTTACCTGCTTGGTTTTAAAGGTAGTGTAAGAACCCTTCCTTCTATTGGGAACACTCACACTGGCAATGCTAAGGTTCCTGACAGGGCCTAGCTCCGAGGGCCAGAACTGAGGGATCCAGTGAGCATGACTGAGTCCAGGGAGAAGGAGCTCAGTTTTCCCGGGGTTGAGCTTCAATTGATTCTGGTTCATCCATGACTGGATGTGGATCATGACTGCATGGAACGTGTTGATAGTGTGAGGTGAATTGAGCGGGAGAATGATTTGTAAATCGTCGGCGTAGTTATATACAGTAATGTCCCATTTCTGAAGGGAGTGAATCAGCGGCCGTAGATATAGATTGAACAAAAGCGGTGAAAGGGAGGAGCCCTGGGGGACTCCGCAAGACGTTAGGGTTTTTGTTGCAGTATAGGGACCCAGACGAACCGCCTGAGATCTTCCAGTCAGGAAGGACCTAACCCACTCGAGAGCGGTACCCTGGATGCCTGCCTGCTCGACACGGTGGAGAAGGATGTTGTGGTCCACCGTGTCGAATGCGGCCGACAGATCCAGGAGCACGAGGGCTTGGGGAACCCCCGCGTCCGCGTTGCTCCTGAGTGTGTCCAGCACTGCCAGGATAACCGTCTCTGTAGAGTGGGCAGGTCTGAAGCCGGCTTGATTAGGCTCGAGGTGACAGGAGGATTCAATGAATTTTGACAGACATCGGGTGACATGGGCCTCCATTAGTTTTGAAAAATACGGAAGGAGGGAGATGGGGCGGTAATTCGAAGGCTCCAGGGGGTCGGCTCCGGGTTTCTTAAGGAGGGGTACTAAAATATCCTCCTTAAAAGAGCTAGGGACAGTGCCGCTCCTGAGTGACCCATTCAGTAGGGGAAGAATACAGTCAGGTAAGCTGAGGCAGATGCTCCGCAGCACAGATGGCGGGCAGCAGTCGTTAGGGGAGCCAGATTTTACACGAGTGGCGAGTTCCGCTAGTGAAATGGGATTTAAGGCAGGAAAGGTGGTGAGAGTCAAGAGATGATCAGAGGAAGTGTCCAGTGGATATGGCTGAGGAAGGGGAGGGATAGAGTTTTTAATTTTGATGTTTTTTTCCACAAAAAAGGAATTGAGAGTATCGCATGCCTCTTGAGTGGGGGTCTGGACTGGGAGGGTTCTGTCATCTGTAGTAAGTTCATTCATGACTCTGAACACCTCCTTAGATTTGTTGACTGCTAAAGAGATCCTGTTGGAAAATGTTCCAGTTTGGCTGAGCCAATGGCAGCTTTGTATTCTTTACGTGCAGCCAAATAGGACTGTCTGGCTGGAGTAGTCTCGTCTCCAAATGCGTTCTGACTGACGTGTTTTTAATTTAAGATGTTTAAGGTCATCAGAGCATGGGGAAAAAGAAGGGGAGAAGTGTTGAAGTTATATCAGCATTTTCTCTCCATTAGGAGTTTAGTAGGACATCTAAGAAACGAGAAACTAGGACTAGGTGGTGAGGGGAAAGGTGATGGGGTTGGATGCTGGAGAGGAAAGATGCATGTACAACAGCAGTGGTTAGATTTACTTTGCTTAAGGTATAGAGAGATGTTAATGGTAATTCAACAAGATGTATTAGTTCTGTGACAAGTTTGTGGATGTAGAGGGTGAAAGATCCAGCCCGAGAGGATTGGTGAATGTCTTTTATCCGGCAGATGAGTAAGGGCTGGGAAATCCAGCAGCAACCCATCACAACAGACACCTGCTTGCATCTGACTCTCTAAGTAGGGGTTAGATGTCTTGTGTATTCTGTTTTAGTAGGGATCTAGATCTGTCCCGGTCCATGCCCAAAATTTCTACTATGAAAAAATGGGGTCAGGCCCATTTATTGTCAGCAAGGCTAGGCCTCTTTAAACTATGAAAATACAAATAAAAAGCCAATACTGACACAACTTAATATATAACTTTTCACATAATCACTAAATTCACAAAATCACAAGTTTTTCTTTCCCTCTGGTATTTGTAAAAATAACTGTATGAACTTGGCTTTATTTATGTTAAGCTTTAATGTCAGCCATTACACATATGTTGGTTTTTGTATGCATTTTTGAAGTATGTCCTACTTATGTAAATTATTGTTTTGTATATCTGTTTGGAAAGGTGTGATACGTTCATGTCTACTGCATTATCTTAATGTGTGTGACAGATATTGGTTGTATTGCACATCTATAACTGATGGTTATGAAGAAATAAAAAGAAACAACGTGATTATGCGACTTTAGAGCCATGATCAGCAAACAAAGTTATCCATTAAGTTGTGTCAGTATTTGCCTTTTGGTGGTATTTTCATAATTTCTACTAAGTGGTTCAGCTCTGTTCTGTCTGAACATTTGTGTGATGCCCTATTATCTTTAATGTGGTCATGTTTAATGGTCTGCTTTGGTGAGTCAGGTTCACACTGAGAGTATCATTAATCAAGTAAGAATTTCATGTCTGTAGATTTCAGGCTGTCCAGAAAATAGTCAAGGTCACCAGGTTCTGTGAGCATTTTCCTTCTATGGTAATCTACATTGTTGAAGGCCATACTAAATTTCCAATTTTTGTTCTCAGAGCGACAAATTCATATTAAAGTTTGCAGATCTGTGTACCACGAGGTGAGCTCGCACAAATAGGCCATTTGCCCAAGATGCTTTCATTATTTGTATGCTTCTTGGTGCCTTAGGAAGTACGCAATGATGGGTGTCAGATGAGTATCATTGATGGCATGACTGATCTGGATAAAACTATGGTTTCAGGGAGAATTCTATGCCGGTGAGCTAATGCTTTAATCTTTCCAGGAAGCACTCCATGTTATTCTTCATAAATTTTCAGGCACTCCATAACATTGTACATTGTCATGCCATGCTCTATCTTTCAACGCTGTATCTTTCTTTAGTGTGTGCCATATAATCTGCCACCAGTGAAGGGCAGTATTCATGCAGTATTCGAGATCCTCAATATATTTTTCTATAATGGCTGGTATGTTCTGAAATGTGGCAATACTGATTTTTGATTGATTTAATTTCTAATGTCAGGTTTGCTATTTTGCCATCAGTAGACACCTGTATACACACTTTGGGACTATGCAGAGATTGGAAGTAATCCCCTCCTGTGTGTATTAGACTACCTCCCATACGGATTGTTTATGAATTGTGTTTTAGCAACTGATTTATGAATCTATGGGTAGGAAGGATTCATGAATTAGTGATGATAATTTTGTTTATGTTTTTTCCTATATGTATTCTTTAGAAATGATAAAGAATCTTTCTGAAAGTCTAGTTTAGAGTTCGTTTGTAAGTACTAAAAATATAAAAATAAATACGTTTAGGGACTGAGTACCCATATGCAGGGACTAATTTATGGTTTTTCCTACAGAAAACTGCTATGATTGATTCCCACACATCAGTATTTTTTTCATTCTGATATGTTATTGCCCAGATGTGGTGGGATGATCAGGGCAAACCCCTATTGTATGTGGATACTTTTAGAAAGTTGGCATTTTTTTGGCCTTAACATCTGGTGCCTGCAGCCTTTATACTAGGTCACATGACTAGGTGTAGCTGCCAGTATATGCGCATTGCTCCAAACAGTGAGACAAAGGGGGATTAGGTGTTGGCAGGATGGGCATTCTCTGACTGGATAGGGAGTGGAGTTATCACCTACCACACTTGCACATCACAAAGACTGTGCACATTTACAAAGGATTTAACTTTGGCCTTTTGTGCCCCCAGACAAGCTCGGGCTGAGACAAGCAAACAAGAAATTCCAAGCACCTTTGGGGGCTGAAACCTCTAGAAGCTTTTCCTACTTCAAAGCTGGCACCAAGTATATTGGACCCTTAGACCCAACTCTTCATTACGCCACTGGATTTGTGGATACCACTGAAGAAGGACTGCTGTGATGCCCTGCTGCCAGAAGGACTGCTACTCTGCTGCGCTGCTACTCTGCTGCCTACTTGCTGAGAAGGAAGACTGGACCTGCATCCTTCCTTTTAGGCAGAAGGTCCTCCAAGGGTCAGCTGAGTGTCCTCCTGTTCTGTGTTACAGGGACAAAACAAGCCTTAGAGTCCTTCTGGCTTCTGCCCAACTGACCTGCTACCTGACCCTGCAACTGGACCTGCTGAGCCCTGCTGGCCTCTGCTGGAGTGAGTTCCTGATCCCCCAAAAGTTCCCCATAGGCCCTGAACCCTTGATGTGGCATCAGTTGAGCTCCCCCTTCAATGAAAGGAGAAATCCTGAAGGTTTTGTCTCTTCACGACTGGGAGACAGCCTGATTGCACCCCACACCACCAGTCAACGTGAAGGTCCAGGGTACTTGACTTTTCACTGCACAGTGTTAGCCAGTGACGCCTGGCTAGAACTTTGAGCTAGAGCATTGATAGCTCATGGTGACATCCAACGCGAATCTCCAGGAACGACCATCTGTGAAGCCCACAGGATCTTCATGATACAGCAAAGACCATCGCAACACTCTCTCTGCTCCTCCTGGCCCTTTCCACCATGAACATAAATCTTCGCACTGGATCTTTGGATGTAACTTTTTGAGCAGGACTAACCTGGTCCCTGTATCTAGCCTGTGCTTCATCGCAGTTGCAGTGAACTTGTGACTTTCACTCGGTTTCACACAACCAGATACCAGCAAGTAGTGCTTTGTACTTTTAGGCGGTATACTTGAAAATCTTCAAAATTGGTAATCTCTTGTTCTACTAATTGGATTTTTGGTGTTTTGGTCTCAAATAATTTATTTATTTCGACTCATCTTCTTGTCTGACCCTCCATGCAGTGAGTCATGCACTGCTTCTGGTGGAGCATCAGGGTACCCATCAGGAAAGAAGTGGTTATGCATCATTTATCACCTTGAGCTGTTTGTGGAGGTGGCTGAACCATAATTAAGACTGGAGAAGGGTAGCTATTTTGAGGCCTCTCCTAGGGTTGATACCAGAGTGGACATCTCCTGCATCTTATGCTTTGTGTACTCCTTGGCTGGGAGAGTTGACAGACTATTTCTGCTTTGACCGATATCAGTGTCTGCGACTCATTCTCTATGTTAGCTTCAGGACTGTTGTCCTTCATAACCCCATTCTGTCCTAGTCCATTCTTCTCGTGTTTTGTACCACTGTAGTTACATCTTCCTGGCTGACACACAGCCACTTCCTTCATGTCTTTAAGCATCAAATTCTCTTCCCCTCCTTTCCTTTCTTCAGCATGGCCTCATCTGCATGCCGCAGATATCAACTCCTCCAAATTAACTTCCGTTCCATCTCATAACTCATATGGTTTGCAAACCTATTGCTGTGAAAGATGTGCTTGGTCACCTGACAGCTCTTACTGCCAGGTTATCTGACAGCCGAATTTTGAAAATATCGGATGTATTCCAGATTTTAAATGTTTGCATGTTTTCTGCATTTTCTCTAGCCTCCTCACTGCACCCAGCCATCTGAACGTGATTGGGGTTCATGTGCCACTCTATCCAATTCACAAACTTTTCCTTTAAGGGACAATGGATGATTAAAAAAAAAATACATTTGGGAATGCAAATGAAAGGACACCATCTCTGTGTTCCTACCCAACTGAAGGAAGTCATACATAGCGAAATGCCTATTTAAAGTTAATTAGACAGTTCACTTTGTGATCCTCTTCAAAAGGGCATTTTGTAATGTGCCCTATTAGTACATAGGGCGCCACACTGAAGTGTACAATAAAGTGATGAATGGAATTTTAGAATTAATCTTAGGCTCTGGTAATTACTCGGGCCACATCCCAGTCCATCATTATTGCGGATCACTGAAAGAATATCGACTACCACAATATCGAGTACCCAAAATATCGAGGTGAAAATATCTACTACAAAAATATCGAGTTTGTATGTACAAACAGGTAAGTACAAAAATATCGACTACAAAATATCGTTTACAAAAATATCGTTGTAAAAAATATCGACTTTACTAAAAACAATGTTTAATTACATTAATATAAAAAATTAATTACTAAAATATAATTAACAATACTTAAAATAACTTTTAATAATTAAATATTTAATGAAAGTAAAAAAAAAAATATATTTTTAATCATATTTCTTAAAACATATATATATAGTAACAACATTTAATTAAATAATAGGCAATATTGTATATGTACCCCAAAAACCCAAAACTGACCCTGAACCCTAAAAATACCCCTTTACCCAAAAACTAAAAACTGACCCTGAACCCTAAAAATAACCCTTTACCCAAAAACTGAAAACTGACCCTGAACCCTAAAAATACCCCTTTACCCAAAAACTGAAAACTGACCCTGAACCCTAAAAATACCCCTTGACCCAAAAACTGAAAACTGACCCTGAACCCTAAAAATACCCCTTTACCCAAAAACTGAAAACTGACCCTGAACCCTAAAAATACCCCTTTACCCAAAAACTAAAAACTGACCCTGAACCCTAAAAATACCCCTTTACCCAAAAACTGAAAACTGACCCTGAACCCTAAAAATACCCCTTTACCCAAAAACTGAAAACTGACCCTGAACCCTAAAAATACCCCTTTACCCAAAAACTAAAAACTGACCCTGAACCCTAAAAATACCCCTTTACCCAAAAACTGAAAACTGACCCTGAACCCTAAAAATACCCCTTTACCCAAAAACTGAAAACTGACCCTGAACCCTAAAAATACCCCTTTACCCAAAAACTAAAAACTGACCCTGAACCCTAAAAATACCCCTTTCATTTAACATAATTAGCAATTAATCAATTAAATAAAATTAATTACCAATTACATTTTAATTAATTAACAAACATTTTTTAATTAACAATTAATTAAATATTACTACCAATTATTAAATTAACATATTTAATTAATTATAATTAAATTACTTCCCACCCTATTCCCCTATAAACCCACAACCCGCTAGAGAAAATACATTATTTTAATTGACATAATTAGCAATTAATCAATTAAATAAAATTAATTACCAATTAAATTTTAAATAATTAACATATATTATTTAATTACCAATTAATTAATTATTACTACCAATTAATAAATTTACATATTTAATTAATTATAATTAAATTACTTCCCACCCTATTCCCCTATAAACCCACAACCCGCTAGAGAAAATAAATTATTTTAATTGACATAATTAGCAATTAATCAATTAAATAAAATTAATTACCAATTACATTTTAAATAATTAACATATATTATTTAATTACCAATTAATTAATTATTACTACCAATTAATAAATTTACATATTTAATTAATTATAATTAAATTACTTCCCACCCTATTCCCCTATAAACCCACAACCCGCTAGAGAAAATAAATTATTTTAATTGACATAATTAGCAATTAATCAATTAAATAAAATTAATTACCAATTAAATTTTAAATAATTAACATATTGTAACAGCCTAGGGGTACCCCACGGTTCTCCAGTCAAGAAGGGACATAATACCATCTCCACCTCTCACCCATTATACCCTCTGCAGAAACCCGACACGGACATTGACATATATGCGGAACACTGGCCCTTTAAGGACGAAAGGAACAGCCAGTGGGAGGAGCCACGGCAAGAGACGGAATCGTTTTATGCCGGAGAAGAAGAATCAGAGGTGTGCTTGTTCACCAGGAGGAAGGAGGCGAGAGCGGAGAGGGAAGACGGAGTGCGAGACGGAGCAGAGCGGAGTTTTGAGACTTGGGACGCGACGAGAGCTGGAGGCGGAGAACCGGACGAAGAAGACGAGACGCCAGGAGGCCACCGACCCCACGAGCCGCCCAGCCATACACCCGCGGGAGGTGTATGGCTCAGCCAGGTACGGGACAAACTCAGGGGCTGGGTAAAACGTTAACCTACTAGGACCGATCTACACCGAGCGAAACCCCCCCCTTCTGTTCTAGGTGTACCTTTTCCCTGAGCACATTCTCCCCTTCACATCGGCTTTAGGGTAATTGGTTGACACTTGTGGTTGGTCCTCACTCCCTTCCCCTTTGAACACGGTTAAGGCACCGAATAAGAAACTGATACGTGCTATCTTTTCTCCTATATACCCCACCCGAGCGGCAAGACGGAGACGGACGAGGCGGTTACGAGGAGAAGAGTAGACAGAGACCCGAAGACAGCGTCATCAGAATCGGGGAGGAGGAAGACTGCCAGAAGTCGCTCGCCTAGGAAAAAGGCTCTAGTCAAGAAGAAAAGTTCAGACTCCTTGTATTCAAAAATAAACCCCACTAAAACGAAGATCAGTGTATTGCCTATTCTTCCCGCAACTGTAACACATATATTATTTAATTACCAATTAATTAATTATTACTACCAATTAATAAATTTACATATTTAATTAATTATAATTAAATTACTTCCCACCCTATTCCCCTATAAACCCACAACCCGCTACAGAATTAAATTACACAATAATTAAAAAAATAATTAATTAAAAAAAATAATAAAATAAATTGACACTTTTCACACATATTATAACATAAACACACTATAAATAATTAAATATTATTTAAAAAACTATATTTTTTACTATCTAGATTATATACTTGGATATTTTCACTGTCTATATTATTTACAGTCGATATTACTTCACTTACCTTAAAAACGATATTTTGGCTGTCGATATTCTGTCTAGTCGATATTTTCTCCAAACGATATTTAAAACTCGATATTCTGTCCAGACGATATTTTGGAGTCGATATTATGTCTGTGCACCCATTATTGCACACACCATGCCACCTCAGTTTGGACCCAGTCATATATAAATCAGTCTTCCTTCTTCTGTAATGGGAACAGTCCAGCCCAATTGGCCAAACCCGGTCCCACCTGAATGGCAACACAAGCAATCTAAGATTGGTTTCATCAGTTGAGTATAGCTTGGTTTCAGTTGAGCAATGTGCACGGGACCCACTTCTTGGCATAGCCGTACCACTTAGGGCGTCACATTGAAGTATGCAAAAAAGTGATGGATGGAATGCTTGGCATAATCTCAGCCACTGGTAATTACTCAGTTGCATCCCAGTCCATCATTAGTTTGCACACCGTGCCTTCTCGGTTTGGAGCCAGCTATATAGAAATCAGTCTTGACCTTGCTACAAAGGGAACATTCCAGACCTAACTGCCAGGCAAGCTTCTTCCTGAACTGGAACACAAGCAACCCAAGACCGGATTCACTTTTATTAGGGCTCATCAGTCAGGTATAGCTTGGTTCCAGTGCTACAGTATGCATGGGACCCCCATTTGGGCATACCCATCTCACTTAGGATGTCACGCTGAAGTGTACAAAAAAGTGATGCATGGAATGCTTGACATAATCTCAGCCACTGGTAATTACTCGGGCTGCATCCCAGTTCATCATTATCTTTTGCACCGTGCCACCTCATTTTGGACCAAGTCATATGGAGATCATGCTTGACACTGATCTAGTGGGAACAGTCCAGCTCGAACTGCTGGGCCAGGTCCTTCTTGAACTGTAACAGAAGCAACCCAAGACCAGTGTCACCCTTATTACAGCTCATCAGTCAGATATAGCGTGGTTCCAGTGGTACAGTATGCACGGGACCTAGGTCTGGGCATACCCATCTCACTTAAGGTGTCACACGGAAATAGTGATGGATGGAATTTCGAATTAATCTTAGGCACTTATAATTACTCAGGCGGTATCCCATTCCATTGTAATTTTGCATACTTTGCCACCTCAGTTTGGAGCCAGCCATATGCAAACAATCTTGACCCTGATAAATTGGAAACAATCCAGTCCAAACTGCCAGGCCAGCTCCTCCCGAGCATGCATGACTATGTTTTTTGATTTCCCACATAACAACTTTTTAAATAAAATACATGTGACAAGTGGTGTAGGGAATTTTATTCCACTTAACCCGAGCACCAGCACACCTCTTTTTTCATTCCTGGCCACTACTGACAAACCAGTTCGTCTTCCTCCATGCGGAGGTCAGCATATTGACAAAGGAAAAGACCCTATGATCATGCTGTTATGGTTCACCTAGGTGGAGAACCAAGATATACCACCAACTGCTTGTGTACGTATATGAGGGTTTTGTAAGACGGTTCCCATACAAACAAAGACCCTGGTTATACAGGACAAGTGCTCCATTCTCCCCCCTTTTGATTTTTGTACTAACCATTGGAAGCCGAATGGATCACAGCTTCTTTTTCCCTCTTCATTCATGATTGAGTACCCTCAATCTATAACATGTAAATATGTCAAACCATGATATACCCTTCCTCTTGTATTTGATCATATTACCTATTGACCCCTTGTGACGGGGCAGGTAAAACGCCCCCGGGACAATCAGAGAACACAAACTGGTGGACGCATGCCCCCCTGTTACCCACTTCTGTCCGCTCTCTGCAGCAGCCCGACTGGCCCGAAGAAGAAGAAGACGGACACCGGTGGGACACCGAGGAACACGGACAGTATCCCTTTAAGGGGGAGGAGACCCAAACCCACGTGACGTCCCGACCCCCGTCAAAGAGAGGAGGAACCCAGGAAGCGACAGACGGCGTTTCCGAGGAGGAGCGAGAGAGGCGTGAGACCGGAACAAGGAGGACGAGCGAAGACACGGAGAAACCTGAGGCAGCAGAAACCGACGAGGAAGAACCGGAGAAGCCAGGAGGCCACCGACTTCACGATCCGCCCTGCCACGCTCCCACGGGAGGGGCGTGGCTCCAACAGGTACGGGGCAAAGTAGCGGGCTGGGTGGGACGACGTGCCCGACCTGTTGAGTAAACCTGTATATAGTGTAAAGAGCCGTGTGTATAGATCCTTGTAACCCCTCCCTCCTCACGAGCACTGGTTACGCACTACGATTGAGGGTAACTGGCACTTTTACACGTGGTTTTCTTTCTCCTCACTCCCGGCCCTGTACTTGTCCCTGTGAAACCAGTCCCTAATCCGATCCTATTCTCTGCTTCCTTTCCGGTTGCGGTGCCTGGAGGGAGAGTGTCCACCCGACCGACGAAATCCTGGAGCCCTTAAGGAAGCCCCTAACAGACCCGGCAGCGTTTGCTCGTGAGCGGATAACCAGCAGGAAGCGAAGATCATATATAAAAATAAAGCCCTCTTTAAGATCGTTATTGAAAGTCTCTGACTCAGTCTCTTCAGCGCCAGCCACCTCGGTACACCCCTATAGAGCCCTCTGGTGTACCAAGGGGCCTGGTTCACATAAATTATTTAAAAACTACACTACATAAATAAATGCTGTAATGTTTTAACTTTTTTCAGAATTCTAAGTTTGCTGACTGACTTATTGCTGTTTGCTTACATTCCATGTTTAGTGAGAGTGTAAAGCAAATATAGATGGCAGGAAGGGATAGTGCAAATGTTTATTTTCTTGTGCGGAGTGAGATTAGTTGGTGTTAATATGTTTATTGCCTAAATGCTGTAGGATGTCAGCCAATGTGAACTGCGTTTTCCCTTGTTATTTTCTAACGTATAACAGAACAGATGAGTCAGATACAAGTATTATGCTACTCTATTGCTTATTTCTTTGATCACTCTAGCACATCGTTTCTTTACTTCTTGGGTTGCTTGCCTCCATCTGTGCTGTCTCTGTGCTGTTCTCTGATAGAGGGACCTTCAGTGCACCTCACTTGTGGTCCAGTCCATAAGGAAGTAATGTCTTGGTCCCAGAGGTGAACCAGGAAGAATTCAGTGCTGTTGGGGCCTGCACTCCTTGTTATGACTGTATATACCACATGAAATCCACCCACACTTGAAGAGCAAATCTTTTTTTTTGAGTTTCCATTATTATGTGGTTGACCACATCTTAAATACACCGAGGTCATTAAGATTGCATGGTAATCCCGGTTTTGTGACACTCACCTTGAGGTGATACATTAAGCTGTATGACTTGCAATTGAATCGATCACCAAAATGTCATGCAATGCTTTGATGTTTTTTTAGATGGTTTACTATATACATTAATATGGAGTGCTGTACAGGGTCAAATGAAAGCATACAGTCAACATGTGGTAGGGGTGGGTGCCGGTTTTTGGATATTTTTTGGATATTTTGGAGGGGTATTTATAGAGCGCGGCGTTCGCTCCGGAAGGAGCATCATGGCGCTGAATAGTCCTTGAGGCCAGGTCGCAGAGTGGTAGGGGGGAGGCTAAATGGAAGCTTTGGTCCACTCGTCGGGGAGATTGAAAATCCATGTTTTGAGAAGTTTTCTAAAAGGCTTCTCAAGTGTCTGATGTCTTAGGTGTCTGGGCATGCTGTTCCAGGCTTTGATAGCCAGGGAGCTTAGGGTTTTACCTCCTTTAGACTTCAGGTTAAACCTGGTAGAGGCCATGAAATTTTCTTGGGCAGAGCGGAGGGAACGACTCGGGTTGTAGTGTGGGATGCGTCTAGTAAGGTAAACAGGACCTGTTTTGTTAAAGGCCCGAAAGGCAACGATGAGAATCTTGAAAAGTATTCTCTTGTGCAGGGGAAGCCAATGTAAGGTCTTTAGAGCTGCGGAGATTGAGGATTTGCGAGGTAATTTTAAGACCAGGCGGGCGGCAGTGTGTAGAACACTTTGGAGTTTGGAGAGGGTGGACTTCTTGGTCCCTGCCAGGAGGCCGTTGCAGTAGTCCACGCGCGAAAGAATGAGGGCTACTGTTACCGTTTTTCTAGAGTCAAAAAGTACCCCAAGGTTTCTAGCGGTAGTGACGGTCTGGGGGGGGGGCAGCAGAATTATCAGGCCACCAGAGGGCAGGACAGAAAGAGGCGTTCTTTCCGATGGGGAGGATCTCTGTTTTATTTGAGTTACAACGGAGGTGGTTGGAGTCCATCCATTGGAATACAGCAGTTAGGCAATATTTAAGATTGAGCTCTGCAATGTTGGAGTTGTCGTCTAGGGGGATGATCAACTGAGTATCATCGGCATATGAGGTGACAGTTATGCCGAATGATTCAATCAGGGTGAGGAGAGGGATGAGGTAAATGTTAAAAAAGAGGGGACTTAGGATGGACCCTTGGGGAACTCCGGAGGAGACCGTTTTCTCTTTAGATTGAAAAGGGCCCAGGGCGAAAGTTTGGGACCTGTCGCTGAGAAAAGATCTGATCCATGATAGGGCTGAGTCAGAGATGCCGATGTCCATTAATCTGTTAATCAGGATGGAATGGGATATGGTGTCGAACGCTGCCGTGAGGTCAAGAAGGATCAGAATGGCCTTCTTCCTTTGATCTTGCAGCGTTTTGATGGTGTCGGTCAGTTCAATTAAGGCAGTTTCGGTTGAATGTTTGGGCCGAAACCCGGATTGTTGAGGATGAAGTAAGTTGTGGGTTTCCAGAAAGGATTTAAGTTCTTTATGGACTAACTGTTCTGTTATTTTTCCCAGAGCGGGGAGAAGGGTGATAGGACGGAGATTGGTCAAGTCCACTGGGGATTTATTAGCTTTTTTCATAAGCGGTTTGACAACACCCTTTTTCCATAAGCGAGGAACAGATCCAGAACTGAGAGACAGGTTGATAATGTCATTGACGATAGGGTTTATCTCATCAATGATTTGATGGAGAATCTTGGGGGGGCAGGGGTCGGAAGGGGAGCTACATTGTGAGGTGTTGCCTGCAGTTTGACAATACTCCAGAGGGCCACAGTGGCTTCAAGTCTGTTGGGACCTGGTGCAAGTATACACTTTCCTGACTCTTGAAGAATTATTGCCTGGACTACCATGTATCAGATTCACGTCCCTCTTCTTAAATCATTTTGATAGATGATGCCCTAGAATACTAGGCCATTCTCGATGGTGTAGTCCTGCTACTGGTGACTTAATATACTGGTGATATCCTTTCATGTCTGTACTGCCATTCATATTCTGTCTGTCTTTTGCATTTGTTGTTCTGCTTCAATACCTTTTTTTTCCTTTCTTGTTTTGTTATGTTATGTTGCATATATTTCTAGAGCGCACGTTAGCCAAGTGGTTTCATGGTGCTAAGGTAACAAAAACATAGCACGTGACTGATCGTTACTCTTATGCTAGCCTGAATTGCCAAGTCTTTAGGAGTTTTCTGACACAGTATAACAGGGCGTGGACCCGATTTCAGGTTGAAGGGCGTTCCTGATGTGGGGGCAGCTACCGAAAATCTGGAACCGTCTAGTGTCTTTTTTTTAAAAGTAGGAATGGTGAGAATATTTGAATGCATAGACCTCAGATTGCGATTGAGGGAGTTAGCATAATCTGACATTGAGATCACCAATGCAATGACAACCTGAGTGAGAGCCTTGAAGGAAAGGAGTTTACTGATGTTTCTGATTTTGCAGATTTGTAAACCACAGGAAGAGATTACAAGCCCTAATTGAGGTTTCCAGGACAGATGAGCATTGATCATTACTCCGAGGCTCTTAACTGATTTCTTGGGCAGAGGAAGAGAGCCTATTGTGAAGGGCCAAAATCTGGACCTCCATGGGTCCTGTTTATTTCTGGTGATGACAATCTAACTCTTATCAGAATTAATTTTAAGTTAATTGTCATTGATCCAATCACAGATAAATAACATCAGGTTTTGAAAAGAAGTTTCGCATTCCAGGGAGTTGTCTATGGTGAAGATCAATTGCAAATCATCCACATAATTGTAAAGATGTACCTTTCTTTGGTTCAAGGAATGCACCAGCAGACCAATATATAGATTAAAGAGGTAGGGGGACAAGGGGGATCCCCTGAGGAACACCACAAGTCAACCACACCTTAGGGGAGCAGAAGGCAGAGAGCTTAATCGCATGGGACCGGTCCTTCAGGAATCACATAATCCAGTCCCGAGCAGTGCCCTGGAGGCCCGTGGCCCAATCACAGTCCACCAGCATATAGTGATTGACTGTATTAAAAGCCGTCAAGAGATCAAGAAGCACAAATTGCATGGGTGGTATCCCTGTTAGCTGTCTCACATAGGTCATCCACCACAGAGAGAATGAATGTCTCAGTAAAGTGGTCTGGCTAAAAGCCTGGTTGATGGGGTTCAAGAAAATTAGTAGCCTCCATGAAAGAGCATATGCATCCTGCTACATGAGCCTTGAGTACCTTTGCCAGATAAGGAAGCAAAGATATTGGGCGATAGTTTTTGAAGATAGATGGAACATCTGCAACTTTCTTCAGTAAAGGAACCACCATCACCTCTTTAAAAGAGCTGGGAACCCAGCCACAGCTCAAGGAATAGTTGAGAAGGGATAGGGCTGAATCAGGGAAGCGAGAGAAAATTGTTTTTACAATCTGTGGGGGGATGCAGGGATTGTTTTGAGGGACTGATTTTACTTTGGTCAATAAGTCCTCAAGATGTGCCTTGCTGATGGTGGGTAGAACATTGTGGCTGAGTTACAGTCTGTGATAGATGTGGGCGTAAGAAAAGGATTAGAAGGGATATTGGCTTTAATATTAGTTATTTTATGATTAAAAAATGAGTTCAGGGCCTCGCATAAATCCTGAGTGAGAGTGATTGTGGGAGTCACTCTGTCAGGAGTAAACCATTGGTCACAATGTTGAACATTTCCTTAAATTTATTAGTGGATTTAGTCATTTTGTCTGGAAAAAGGCCTAATTTGCTTGTATGCTCAGCCTTTTGTATTGTATATGAAGTGACAGCTAGGCTGCTTTTTTAATCTGCATCTGCAGAGTAGTTTTTTCACCAATTGTGTTCAGCACGATGCAGTAGAAGTTGTACTGACTTTAAGTCATCTGAGAACCATTTTGATGTGTTGTGACTCCTAGGTGGTCTGGCTCTCCAAAGAGGAGCATGAATATCGTATGCTTCTGTCAACCATTTCAGGATTCCTTCCTGAAGTCTGCCAGACCTGCCATTTGTGTGAGGCAAGGATTTTGCCATGGAGCTACAAAAGAAATCAATATTAGCATGGGCCCACTTTCTAGATAAACTGCCAGAGCCAAATTTAGGCTTGGACAGGGTCACATCAATGAGTAGAAATGTCATTAGGGATTGGTCTGACCATGTGTATGGCAGTCCAGGCCTGATCCAAAATGTGGCCCTTATTATGTGTCGGTGAGGACACATGTTCAGTAAAGTTTAAGCTGCAAAGCAGGGCAGTGAAATCTAGAGATAATTGGCTGCTGGTGTCCTCAATTGCCATAATACACTCAATTACTAGCGGGGAGATCTGTTCCGCTAGCGACTGAGGGGACTGAGAGAAATGGGGCATATAACCCGGGGGCCTATATACTAAATTGAAATATTAAGGGTGAGGTTGAAAAGTCAAGTTTGATTATGAGGCTGCCTGTCACTGGAATGTCTAGTGGTGCAAGGCTAGAGAACTTAAAGTGCTTCATGCTAATAGCTGCTACAACACCTAATTTTGCTAGGGGAGCCATGAGGAAAAGGATACAATAGATTTCCTGGAGGCTCAGCAAGAATATCAGGAGTTGACTCAGCTGTTAACCAAGTCTCAGTTAAAGTAAAAGGTCCAAAGCTGATTGGGGAGAGGCTGGCTTCCTGTGGGATCAGTAAGGAGGGTATGACTGTTTCTTGCTATGGCTTTAGCTGATTTGCTTCAACCAAACTTATTGGATTAAGGGAATAGACCATTTGATGAGTTCACATTCCATGCTTGTTGAAACACAAGAGCCTTCAATTAAATTGCTTTTTCATTTGTTAAAGTGCTTAATGCTACATCATTCTATTCAGCAAATAAAAAAACAACAGCTTCATGCTTGCATGTGTTTTTGATATGCGGAGGTGGTTTTGTGATCATAATCTAGATAAATGGAATTGAGTTGTCTCAGCTCGCACTTAATTTAATAAAAAGGGTAACTGCCCTCCATGTTCAACTTTCTGCTAGATGGTTTATTAATGGCAGTTCTTTTCTGTTTTTTAATTTGTTTAGGGGAACAAGTAAGGGTGGAGTTGACACTTATACTCCCTTCAATTTTTACTAGTCAAAGAACCTTTACTTTGCCTACTTCGGGATTCAAACGAAAAGAATGCTATTTGTTTTGAAAAACTTGTATTCAAAACCTCTGCGGTAGTTCTTTTGTTTAGAAGTGAACCTGATAGCTTTGTTTTGAATATTCTAAATCTAATGAACACCTATGCTAATGTGTCTGGTTATACACTTAGGAATAGTAAAAGCCTTTTTCCCTTTAAATGCTCATTAACATTTTTGGCATTTTATTTCTCAATTCTATTAAGAATACTATCAGGATTGATTGTGGCAATATATGATATAAAATGAAAGAGAAAATTGATAAATGGTCATCATTACATTTAAACTAGTGGGAAAAACAGAATCTATGAACATGGTCTTTATTTCACACGAACTTTATATATTATCTATGCTCCCACTGAAGTTTCCATTACCATTTTGCACAAATCTAGATAGTTTGGTATCTATCTTTGCATGAAAGAACAAATAACAGTAACGCAAATGGAGGTATGATCTTTCCAGATTTATGCTGTTATCACACATAATTTTAATTATACAAGTCTTTATAAAGTTTCAGGGAATATATTATACGTCTTCTCCTAGATCCAATTTGAGCAGAATGGGAATAAACCTTATTTTGCCAAACATATTAAATATTTCCAATTCTTGTGTGCATATTAAATTCTCATCAATACTCAAAGTATGTAAATTTACACTTCTTGAATTACCTGGTAAATGCCCAGACAGAAAAGGGGAAAGTGGAATTGAAGTAAAAACTGCAAAAGAAAGAAAATTCACATAGCAGACATAGAAAAGAGGTGAAAGTTATGAGACAAACAAGAAAAGATGGATACCATAGGGACTGAGGATTATACAAGTCGTCTTAGCTTCTGCAAGGAAAGGCAAGCACTGAGACATTATTTTGGTTTTAGGAAAAGTTAATTACAAATTTCCACTCATATTTGCCTGTGTCCATTACAAGGGACATCACGGTGGAATGAACTACGGAAAAGTTCCCATGAGAGAAAAGTACAACAACTATGAATTCAGACTGTTACATCTGGAAGAAAGGAAAAAATACCATGTTGCGTAAGACTATTTCTTTATAAACTCAATGAATGTTGAACACCACGATTTTGTCTGCACTTTTAGAAAAATAAAAATTGTTAAATTTTTTCTAGATCCATCTGCTGTTTTATTGAACCATACCAGACCCACATAACCTGGGCGCCCCCCCCCCCCCCAAACTGTAAGTGAAAAGCCTTAGGGTCATATTGGACAAAGATCTTACTGTGACCTCACAGGCAAAGAAAGTTGCGGCCACATGTTTCGGCCTCCTCAGACAGCTGAGGAAGACGCTGAAGTGACTCCCTATGAAAACAAGTAGAATAGAGTTCCAGGACCTCATATAATGTCGCTTAGACTATGGCAATTCTCTCCTTATTGGCAGCCATCCTTAACTAATGCACATGAAAAGCGCTGGTGTTGATAATTAAGTGCTGGTGCTCAGCATTAGAAACCACTGGCTCCAATTAAGCGCTGGTTGCCAGGGGTCACAGTTGCGACCCCTGGTTTCCCTCATGTGACTTCGGGTACTGTCCTTGCAACTCCTGAGGTCCAGCTGCAAATGGCAGCAGGAGGAACAGAGTCAGCTGGACATTTTCACCTGAAAATAAAAGCAGCTTTGGGATTTCTAGACTGCTGTAGCTGGTTACAAGTAATAGATGCAACTTACTTCAGTTTGTCCCATCAGCTTAGGCTTTGCTTAAAGTGTTGTCTAGCAACACACCTTCAAGGCCTCTCACACCCAACACTCCACCAGGCAGTAACATACTTCACCTACAGGCTCAGGGAGGACTGGGCAGCATTGCGAAGGAGCTTCCTGCGTTGCTATCATGAACTTTGGCAGAAAGTTAGATGTTTATCCAAAAAAAGAGTGTTTTTTTGTGATTTTAAGTAAATCTGTTTTTTGAGTAATTAAGGCTCAAAACCTTTGTATATATCATGCCGCAGAAACTCTGTGGATCCAACAGATCTCATGCTGAGATCTGATTGACTGCCACCACATCAACCAAGATGTGGCAGCAGCCATCTTAGGTCTCCGGACTCAGTTGCGAGTCCTACAAAAAATTGTATCAAATGACATAAGGGGGCAGAGTAGAATTACCCTGACTCCCAAGGCCTGGTGGGTGAGGGGGTCCCCCAGACAAAATGTGTTGTTGTTTTTTTGTCACAAATCTGTTGTGGATCTATCATGAAAAGTAAGGGAATGGGGAAATGCAGGTCCCCTCCCTGTACCTCAATCGGCCCCAGGGCCAAATTCCATTATTTAGGGGAGGGGCTGGATATCCTCTCCTTGATCGTTAATAGACCCCATTCCTCTGGATGACCTTAAATTGAAGGAGAGTGAGGTGTGCTGCCCACTCCCACAAGCCTGTAAAGGCCCCTGGGACCCCATTCCCCAGGGCTTGATCAAGTACTGTGTTCTGGGGAGTCCACCCCTGGGACATAGTAGTTTCCATGCCCGCAATAGCTTGGGAAGGGAAACATATATCTACACCCACCTGGAGGCAGCATTTTTAAAGCTCTTGTCGGGTGGGTGCAGACATGCCTTCCCTGCTTGCAGGGATGAGGGCAGGGAAGGCATGTCTGCATTAACTTGGCCGGGGCTTTAAAAATTCTCACATTGGGAGGGAGCAGACTTTTGTTTCCCGACCCACATCCTTGCAGGCAGGGAAACTCACATTGCTCCTGCCCAGCGAGGCCAAACAAAAACAGCAGCTCACTGTTGGCTCCTAAAGGACTGGTGATGGCTGTATGCTGGGGCAGCAATGGCCCTGGGGCTCCCCTCGACCTACTGTTTGGTCGGTGCCCTGGGTGGACGCCTGGGCTCCCACACACAATCACCACAGGTCCAGGGGATGGTGTTCCCAGGCCGGCGCGGGGAGGGGGGTGGTGATGTGAACCACCCCTTTAAAATATGTTTTGGCCCAGGGGGATGGGCCTCCCAGGGCCACTGTTGGCTCAGGAGGGTGCTACAGGCCCCCCTCCCCTGAAAGGCCTCGGGTGATGGAGTCCCAGTAGCCTCTTGTGGCTCCAAGAGTGGGGCTGTGCACCCCTTCCCTTTAGAAAACAACAAAGGCACGAGTTGATGGGTCCCTAGGGCCGGAAGTGCTTTGGGGAGGGGCGCTGCGCCAATGGGTTGGCCAACTCCATGCTCCACATGGCCAAAGGATATGCAGGTGAGAGTTGACAGTCCACGTGGGTTGGACGCAGGTGGGGTGCTGGCTTTGGTACTAAACTATTTCTTTACATTAAAAAAGCACCTAGAAACTCACTGGAAAAAACTAATGTTGAGTTAACGTTTCAGTGACAACGTACCGTTTTAAATGTAAGCACACTTGATGGGCTTGGATAACCTTTTTAAAAAACGGGGATAATATTTCTTTAACAAAAATGTCTTGTCAGAGCAACTGTTTGTTTGGAAAAACTTTCAAGGATCACATTTGAAATAAATTATGAATTATAGTTATATGTAATTCACTGTTAAAGCTCGACTGCTTTATTACTGATTATGCACTAAGGTTTTTTGAAGCTCAATTCTTCCGTTAGAGTTTATTTTACATCATATTCAGGTAATCTGTTACATACTTATGTTTATGCTTGTTAAATTTGAACATTACAACATTTTCAATAAAAAAAGAAAAAGCTGCAAGCGCCGAATGAAGGCAACTGTTTTTGCCACTATAAGGTGCATCTTGGATAATTAAAACAAAATTCAAAATACATCTTTAAATTGCATCATCTATTAAGACATGGTATTTTAAAACTACCTACTTTAAAAAAATGTATTTTTGTATAAAACACCATAATGTTAAAAACATGGCCCAGTATATTGGGTTGTCCGGAAACTGTGTGTGTGTTGGTGTTGTCTGTGGTCTGTCGAACTCATTAATTAACTGTATAAACAATGCATTTTTCTCAAACGTATGCAATGCAGTCGCTCCTTTTATTAAAAGAGAGACTTTTAAGGGTCATTTTGTTCTGGTCACAACGTGAAAAATCAGGAATACATGATTTTTCACAGTTTTTGATATGTTAAACCTAAAGCCAGGCGCAAACTGAAATTGTGACCTGGGCTGTATATGCTACTTCGGGCCTAAATTATGTTGGAGACACTGGTTCCTGACGAAGTGCTGCATTTCTGTGGTGAAACCCTAACTAAAAGCCACAGGAAATGCACACTGCTTGCTGATGACCAGAAGCAATATTTGTTTTGTACTACGAATGACTGTGTCTCTGTGGCTGCTGTTTTCCCATGTCTGGAACGAACCATTGAAATTAAAGCATGTACATTTCAAAACATGAGGTCATCATTACTAATGGAAGGTCCAAGCAAACCCATGGGAGATGTCTAATTCATTGCAACATCCTACAAATTTGAATCGTCTATGTTTAGAAGTGATGACAGGGAGTTTTGACGTTAGTACACAAGTGTTTAAAAACGGACTGTAATGCACAGACATGTATTACAGCTCTGATTGCATTTTAAGTGTTTTACTTGTGGCATGCGAAGATTCATGTATAATATGGTTTGCTAATTTATGAACCAAGTTATATATATATATATATATATGGAAGTTCTGACTATTAATGGAGTCATATATATTTCCCCAAAAATCTTAATCATATTGTGCAAGATAATTATAATCGAATGATTTGTTGAGTTGGTTGTAGTTGCTTGTTGGTCACATTAAAGAGCTTCACTTTTCTAGCGTTCAGAGAGAAGAGTTTTATTTTTGATGTATGATTGCCGTGCACCAGAGAAGGGCTGGTTTCATTTCTTCATCTCAGTTACCATTTGAACAAAAAGCAGAACTAACCTGATGGATTTATTACCTTTTTGGATTTAACTCTGGTACAGACTCAACTTTTATTGACATTGTAAAATGGAAGATGTTGCCCAGAACAGTTATTTCCCTTTTAGAAAAATGCAGACCTTTTTCCAGATTTGACATGCACAACAAGCCAAGTGACTACTATCCCAAAACAGCTCTAAATAGACTCAAACTGACTTCACTTGGCAGAGGTTGCTGATAGGCGGCTTTCATCTTGCCTGTTTAAACAGAAGAGCCTGTCATTTTGTGGTGTTGGAGGCCAGCTTGAGTCATGAGGGTTGTCATTTGAAAGAACACATTGAGCTCAGGGGATGACATCAGAACCCAGAGAGATTTACATGGCACTCTAAAGATGTGTCTGCAGACAGTGGCACAGTGAGCTCGAGGGGGATGTGCACTCGATAATCCACTGCAGGCTGCCAGCTACTTTTGCAAGAGCAATAGCTACACCCTGTGCTAAACTAGATTAACCATTTGTTATGTGAATCAGAAGACTATATACAAAAGATAGACAGGGAAGAAAGGTTATATTTCGCTCAATTCTTTACTTTTACATGTTTTCTTAACTTACAGTCGATCAAACTAACTCCTAATCATTCTAACTTTTTAACAGCTTGATGATCATATTCAATTCTGATTTATTTGACTAAACAATTGATACATACAATGGGAGCCAGGTTCACCAAGTTATTTCTTTGTAGAGCATAGGTCTTATCAGCATATCCATTGAGATGAGGTGACCTGACCCAGATTTAATATTGGCTTGGGTTGCATGCCCATAAGTGAGATTTACTATGCTAGGCAGAGACACCTTGCGTGACCTCTGCCTGGTATAGTAAATCTGGAGTAAAGCAAAGCCCTGGGAAGGCGTTCCATGGGTGGAGCATTGGTGTTCCCACACATCCACCCAGCATCAGTGTTCCCACACATCCACCCATGGTTTTTAGGGCATTCCCAGATTTACTAAAAATCATAAACTTAGGAATACGCCAAAATGCTACACCTTTCCTGGGGAGGCATAACAAGGTGAAATATGTTTATTTAATCTATTTTGTTCTGTAGCACACATAGAACGAGAATTGTTTTTGTCCAGGAAGGTGTTTCTTACTGTACAAAAACAATCCTGACTGCGTTGGCATTTGGCAGCCACTAGTGCGCCCGCACAGAAAAAGCAGGAATACAACTCATTCCTGCCCTCTCCATTGGAGGCAGCGCAGCAAATTGTCTTGCTGCATTGTGCTGCATCAAATGTTAGTAAATCTACCCCCAAGTGTGTCCCAGGGGACACCTTTACTCATGTGCCTGATGATCAAGGGGAAAGACACAGGAATTAATAACCCCACTTCCCCAACCCCAGAACTTTGATTAAGGCACTCATCATTCATTTCATATATATTCTCTTCTAAAAATACCTTTAACTCTCTTGTTCACATTTGTCATCCTGAAGTTAGGTGCCTGCCCAGTAAACAATGTGAAAGGCCCGGCCCTAACTCTTGGTTCTGATCGGAAATTATTGGTTGGTCTCTACACCAATACACCCCTTATAAACTGAGACCTATGTCACATGCTCATCTATATTTCCAATGCTTGAATGCATTAGTTTCAGAGCCTAATTTGATGTTGAACAGTAATCGAAAATCATTTGATCTCAGAAGGAAGTCTGAAATCCGAAGAATTCACCATTGAAACTTTCTCCACCACACTGTCCCTCGGGTTGAGGACATTCCAATTTCTGGGGCTTCCTACAAATGTAACCCTTCCTTGAGAGAGAGCAGGGTTTTCTAATACCACCCAACATTAAATCAGACCCTAAGTATGTGAACAGAAACATCTGTCTTTCACTGCTGCGGTTCTTACTGTGCCGAAGGATCACACAGAAATGGGAGTAAATCACTGCCTATGAAGGCCAGGCCAAGAACCCTAATCTGTAATGGCCTTGCAGAAAGATATTATTGCATTTTACAAATCACAGACTTACCACAAACCGCTGAGTTCAGCTCCAGCCTTTAATTGTAAACTACATAATGCACAACATACACTGCAGGGTATGTAACTGGATCAAAATGTTAGCAGAGAGCAAACATAACAGTTGGATGGAGGCTGCACACTGGATATATGAGTTTTCATTTTAATACAAATATTGCCACACTTCTGACAACTTTATAAACAAATCTGTAAAATAAGGGCTGTGTTATCGTTGGCCCAGTGCAAGGTTTGCGCTGATGATGAGATCCATCATGGACTTTGCGGGCAGTGTGTACGAATCTCTGTCTAGCTAAATTCTTCCTCAGGTGCAGGCTAAAGGTAAAGGTGGAGTCACTTGCAACAAAATCTAGAAAGATGTGCTGCTTTTTAGTTATTTAGTGTTACCCCGAAACTGGTCCCAGGATGCTTGTTTACGGTCCAGTGAAGAGCATGCTTGGCAGTTTGGTCTGGACTGTTTCCATGAGAAATTCACAAAAGGGAAGGGAGGTAGAGGTTTTTATTAACTGGGTCCGCCCTCTTTAGTTTATACTCTAAATGAAACCCGAGGTCTCGAATTTAAGGACCTAGTCAAAGGAAAAGGCTTCCAATCAGTATGATCAGAGATTGCCTTCAGGAAAGAAAAATGTCTTTCTTGAGTCCCCTCACTCACCAGGGTTTCCCCACGGTGACATGCTTCATTATTGGGGCCATCCCAGTTCTCTACGAACTGATGCGTGCTGCGACTTGCGGAAAATACGTAGGAGCACTTTAAATGTGTAGTGCGCACTGTGGTGGAGTGGGTTAAGGTGATTAAAAATACCTTGCTAACCCGACGGGGCCCTAGAGAGAAAAATGGTCTCAAGACATCGGTGATATAGATGATTCAGAGTGGCAGGAAGCATTGGCATCCCCAAGAGAGGTGGGCATACCCTCCCGCCTCAGACTAGTGCAGCTCCGCATCCTACATAGATCATACTACACTAGACACACCTTTCACAGGATGGGAAGGGCAGAACACCCCTTCTGCATGCGTGGTTGCGGGGACCCTTTTTTCACACCATATGGGATTGTCCTAGAATAAAGGAATACTGGGCGCAGGTAATGAGAACTATATCACAATCGGAGGGGGTATCGCTTATACCGGAGCCAAGACGATGTTTATTAAATGTATGGGAGCCGAATGACCTCACGCGATCTGGGCAGAGTTGGGTAACACTGGGAATTATGGTTGCCAAAAGGAACATAACACAAAAGTGGGGAGGGGCGGAGGTGCCATATCTTGCAGAGTGGGAAAGGGACATGGATGCGGCCATGATAGCTGAGAGGGTGGTGTTCAGTAGAAGAGGATGCCCTAAAAAGTGGAGTAAAATCTGGGGGGCATGGAATAAATATAGGGGTGATATTTGTGATCCACCTCCTGACCGAGATGATTGTGACTCAGACTCAGATGAGATATGAAGACCCGTGGGTGGATGGACAGGGCCCAGTTTCAGATGCTGAGAAGATGCAAACTTGTGACTTTATAATAATAGTCGGTAATTATGGTGATGAAGTGATGTGCTACACTGATTTTTTATGTACAAGAATGTTTTCCTGTTTTGTTGGAATGGAAATAAATAAAAATCTTTGCAAAAAAAAAATACCTTGCTAGTGGGCTAAAATACTTTATTATAGCTCCTAGGTTGGTATATCTAAAAGGGGGTGTTACACGGAGAAAACTAACTATGATGGGTTAGAAGTTCAGTGTAAGATCAACATGGTTCGAACCTACCCCATGCTCTTCATCAGGACCACACAGGGACCAGCCCTGTGTTTGCCACTCCTATTAAACCTAAATGTGGAAATAAAATATTAAATCAATGATGATGGTTTCAAGCCAGATCTGTGACTGGGGGTTAGTTTCTGAAAAGATTCAGCACCCTGTCCATCATCTCCTTGTGTTTGCTATGCTTTTTAGTAGACATTTGATTCTGCTAAGGGAACTACATTGGCTTACCCGCTAGTCCGGTATCATCTTCAAGATCAGTAGCATCACCTACTTGGCTGGAGGATATAACACCCAACATACCGGGATAAAATGCTAACCCCCTCTGGCAGACAGAGCCACACCTGGGGCCAGGACTTCCCCAGTCCAGAAATAAAGAGGTGTAAGAATATAATATTCCTCCTATGCCTCCTAGAAACCTCTCTCTTTCTCTCTCTCTCTCTCTCTCTCTCTCTCTCTCTCTCTCTCTCTCTCTCTCTCTCTCTCTCTCTCTCTCTCTCTCTCTCTCTCTCTCCTTTCTCCTTTCTTGGAAGGTTTGTTTACCTTCTCATGAAGATTCTCAGCTTGCCAGTTTGTGAGCCAGTTGGAAGATGTTTAACTACACATGTTTAAGTGTCCGATAAATGTGTTTTTATACTTAGCAAATCACAGTGATTGCAACACTGCAGATGAGTTGTCTATGCAGAGGGCAGAACAGTGTAACCACTCTTCACAGCAATCATGTGACAAGTGATCGTAACCTCTGATTTCCAAATCTTCCTCTCAGCTGTGGTCATGACTGGTAGATACAAGGTATCTCCAAGGTACAGAGTCTGCAGTAGATCCCAGAATCCTAGCCCCCAGAGGCTTTTCCATTATTTCATGAACTCTGCCCTATTATACCTGTAAGGTGGAGTGCTCTCTTGATCTGAGGTATACTCAGCAGGTGGTCCTGTGTGAGATCTCTCCACTCTCCTCTCAGAGCTGCTTCAGCTTCTGTGGGACAAGTCTTCCAAAGTCCCCTTGGTCACCTCCGTCAGCAGGCGGTGCTGCCTTGCCATGCAGGCCTATTGTCTGCAGCGCTGGTTTCTCAAATGTTCTCTCCTTCGCTCAGAGACTGCGTCTTGATATTAACCAGCATTCTAGGATTGATCAAGTTATGGCTGAGTGACATCCTCCTTCTATCTATCTCAGCCTCCAGCTATAGCGCCAAACTACTGGACATAATAAACCAACTTCTACACCAATTTATCTATGATTCTCCATCACATTAACTGATGTTTTATACTGTGTTCATATGGAGTACTATTCAGTTATGTAATGAAACAGTAATATTAGTTTGTGACATAATTGTTAATTTTGCCTGCTATTGTTATTATAATTATGTGTGTCTGCTATTTTATTTTTTTAGTAATTTTAGCTTTTTGTTTTACTCTTCAAGAAACCACCCCTATTTTTTTGATAACACAACTTTCTTGATGTTTTTGTAAACAAAACTGAAAAAATTATAGACTGTTCTTAATGCATCTCATGACAGTACATTACAGACAATAATAACAGTAGAGCCATATGTGTGGCTGGACCCCATCAACCCATACGAAGCCAGAGAACAAAGTATGCCCCCCACTTCCCACAGATCTTCTTGTGTTTCTATGGACACCCTCTCGCTTGGTACACCGGCAGCTCCATCAAGGCGCACCAATGAACCCCTTTTTGTCACTCTACCAGAGTGGGGGCCTGGGGCGTCTTCTTTGTCGGTGATATCCCTTTTTGCAATAAGGGTGGCAACCCCTACCAGGGTATGCTTCGCATGAGGCTCTCCCACGTCCTCCGGAATACCCAAGAGGTAGTTCCAGCTCATGTTCCAGGATGCAGGAGAGACTCTACCCCTCCAATATTCCTGTATACTGGGGCAGAACCAAACCACATGAAATTAGTCAGCGTGTGGGCAGGACAGTGAAAGCAAGTGCCCCTGTACACCACAAGTGTTGAGGTGTGAGGTAGGAGGTATGTAAGTAGTACATTTGAATGAGGTGTAGTCTGGTGGAGACGGTGATCGCATGGGGTGCTGCACATGCATGCCACTAGTATGCCTTTTCCTAGGAGCCCAACCATCCCTCCCACTTCTGCTTAAGGGAAGGAAAGTCATACCGTGCATGAATAACCAGTGTATGGTAGATTTGGGAAATCAAACTCCTCTCAAGGTGACCCATGTGTATCTTGGCCTCAAGTGCGCTGAATTCAGGGAGAACTGGGGGGGAGGGTCTTGCAGGTGACAGGCCAGGTCATGTCACAGCAGTAAGTATCTGTGGAGTTGGAAGCTCTTTAGGGAGAATTGTATTTGCAGCTCTCAAAAGGAATGTAGGTACCCACCCTGCCACACATTTTCTGAGAGTGAAGACACCAATTCTCTCCCACCCCTTGAAGCCCTCAAGGTGTGCAGTGTGGTGTAGCCAGTGTCTTCCCACAGGGCAATGAGTTGAGTAAATGTCTTGTCCCAGTTCGTAAGGTGCAGGACTGCCCCCACATGCTGTAAACCACAGCAGTCAGGCAGAGAAGGGTTTGGGGTATTGATTGGATTTGCGAAATTATAAAGCGCACAATTGCCCATGGGTTTCTTGGCGCTGAGTCGATGTAAAATCAAGGTCTGCCGAAGAGTAGTGTTCTACCTTAGAGGTAAACGCGGGGACACGCCGGAAGGCGTAACCAGGCGCTTTATAAACTCCTTTATTATTATTATTATTATTATTATTATTAAACAGCCAGGTTTTTACCTCTTTCCTGAATATGAGTAGAGATGTGCTGTTTTTGATTGTAATAAGGAGAAGCTTCCAGGTCTTGGCTGCCTGAAGCTGGAAGCTTCCCCCCCCCCACACCTAACTTGCTTGAATTTAGGAACCTGAATCAACTTTGCCTGGCTCGATCTCAGGCTTCTGGAAGTCTCATATTGTTTCAAATGTGTTTTTAAAAAATGGGATCCTAACCCATGGAGGGCTTTATAGGCCAGACAAACTGACTTAAACTTTATCCTCTTTTCAATAGGTAGCCAATGGAGGGCTCCTAATCTGTTGGCGACTGGCTCTAATCTGGGAATGTTCAGCACCAGCCTTGCTGCAGCATTCTGTAAGCGCTGTAGTTTTGCTAGATATTGGCTTTGTATCAGAGCATACAGGGCATTCCCATAATCCATCCTAGATAAGATCAGTGCTGTTACTAATGTTTTACAGGAATCTTGGGGAATAAACAGCAGTAGTTTTTTTTATCATTTTGAGGATATACTATTCTGTGGAAGACAGTTTATTTGCCTGGGCGTCAAATGATAGTTTGTTATCCCGTACCACTCCTAGGTTTCTCACTTTGTTCACTAGGGACGGGCAGTCACCTAGGCTGTCTGGCCACCATTTTGGGGACCAGACATTTATGTCTGTCCCAAGCAGCATGATTTAGGTTTTATCACTGTTTAGTTTTAGGCAGTTACGGTGCATTCAGTGATTAATCTGTCTCATGCAGTTGTCAAATCTGCCTGCTGTTTCTTCTAAGTTGTTTGAGACCGATACCACTATTTGGGTGTCGTCTGCATAAGAGACTGGTAGGAAACCACAGTTCTTTATTATAGCTGCTAGTAGGTCTACAGAAATATTAAAAAGGGTAGGTCTCAAAGAAGACCCCTGTGGTACGCCGCACGGTGAGTTAAGGGTTTGGATATAGCCTCTTCTAATTTAACTGTAAAAGTTCTACCGGTTAAATATGAGGATAGCAACTTGAGTGCCGTCTCATGGACTCCAACTTTGGCTAGTCGGGTCAGGGGTGTATCATGGTTTACAGTGTCGAAGGCCACCGAGAGATCTAATAGAATCAAGGCGGCCTTCCCTCCAGCATCCAGTACACTTCTGAGTTTTTCCACTGCCATGAGCAGAGCTGTTTCAGTTCCATGTTCCTCTCGGAACCCGTATTGTGAGTGATCTAGGGCATTTACAGAGGTTCAAAATTTTGACAATTGCTTGTTCAATAATTTTTCCAGTACATTTGCTGTAAAAGGGATTCTCGATATTGGTCTGTAATTCCCGGGATTCTGCGGATCCAAATTTAGCTTCTTTAATAGCAGGAGGACTGAGGCCGTTTTCCAGGCATCTGGGAAACAGCTAGATTTAATTATTTTTGTGACAACCAGGGCTAGTTGGTCGCTCAGTAGATCTGGAAACAGGTGCATCACCTTGGGTGGACAGGGATCCGTTAGGCCCCCAGACCTGGTAGTCATTACCACCCGTTTAATCTGTTCAACAGATGGGGGCAAAAAGTGGAACCCCAGATTGGAGATTCCGGTAGACAGTCCCTGTTTGGGTTCTATGCGTGACTGTGGGGTAGCAGACTTTTCGGTCGTTTTAAAGGATTCATATACAGAAATGACTTTACCTACAGAGAACTGACCGAAAGTGTTGCATAGTTCAGTGCTACAGTCTATCTGTTTGTTTGTATTGAGGTTTGTTAGTTTTTTAACCTTGGTAAATAGTTCATTGCTGGAATCTTGGCCTCATTTATTTTTCGTATAAAATAGTTGCTTTTTTCTTCTAGGATTAGTTTTGTTATAAGTTGCTAGAGAGGTTCTGTATTCCTCTTTCGTCCGTTGTTCAAAATGGGTCCTCCATTTCCTTTCCGCCCTTCTGCAATTTTATTTTTGCCCCTTCAATTTATTGGAGAACCATGGTTGCGAGGGATTTTTCCTCCTGGCTGTGATCTTTTTCAGCGGGACTGCTAATTTGATTGCTGAGTTCACACAACTGAAAACCTGGTCAGCGGCTAGGTTGCTGTCTAACTCTAGTTCCGGAATGGTCATGGAAAGTTGCTCCTGCAATTTAGGAGTGTCAATTGGGTTGCCATAGAGCAGTCTCATGACAGTGTCCAGTCTCATGCGAGCACGCTCCAACCGATATGCTGGGTCATCCCATCACCCAGTCAGCCAATAATTGAAGGCCACTAGATGCGATGCCCAATAGTAGAGCGGGAGATCAGCAGACCCTGGAGCACCATCATATGTCGCATGTCGGGCCTGGTCCAATGCTACACAAGAACGGCAGTGGGCCCATAGAAAATTTCTAATGGAGGTGTTAAGGGTCAGGAACCAACTGTTGGGAATGAAAAATGGAAAGTGTTGGAGAGTGTAAAGGAACAGGGGAAGACCATGATCATAACCAAAACTACTCTTCCCAATACGTCAAGCAGCAGGCGGTCCCACTCATTAAATTTTGTACATATCATGAACGGAGGGCATGAGGTTAAGGTGCCAGGCCAAGTCAGGATTCGTGGAGACGTGGAAGCCCAGTTAAGGAAAGCTCATCTGCCAGATGGGCATGGACATCTGCCATTTCACCGTAAGGCGGTTCCAATAGAGCGGCATGAGGATGGGCTTACTTCAGTTAACCCCAGACTGGAGGGCATTTCGTAAATGCAGAGGATTTCTATCACTCGGCACCCCAATAGGTGCAGGTTTCGATAAAGAGCAGGGTATCATGCGCATATAGGGGGATTCTGCCATCAAGTTGATCAGCCCACTGCCACCCCATTATCTGCGCATCAATGTGGTTGAGACATGCCAGTGGCTCGATGGTGAGAGCAAAGATGAGCAGGGAAAAGGCGCAGCCCTGCTGGGTCCATCTGTCAATCAAAAAATCCTCCGAAAGGACTCCATTAATTTGCCCTTTCACCGTAGGTGTGGCGTACAGCAGCCTCACACAAGACCGAAATTTGGGGCCAAACCCTATTTTCTCGTGGAGGAAGGACCTGCTGACCGAATCAAAAGCCTTCTCAATATCAATCAGAATGGGTTACCCTGTCCTCCAACACTGCCTTGGGTCCTCCAGGGAGACTTGACGCAGGGGGTTTGGGCAAGCTGTAGCTGTCATTTCAGCATTCTGGAGGGATTGCACCGAAGCGTCTGCTCCACATCGAGTATGCTTGCCTCCAAGGCATTGATCCACACCAGTCTCTGGGCCTGAAGGAAGCCATGAGCCCCACCGTTAATTGTGGCCTTGCCCTCCGCCCAGAGTGTCTTGGGGGACTCGACTTCCGCTTATTGCCGTCAAAATTGTGTTGTGTCTCAGGCTGCAGAAATTCCGCACATTGGAAGTCTACCAAGCACCATGCCTTGAGGTGCCACACTTGGCGCTGTAGATGGTTCGGGTGCCCAACCCAGAGAGAGATGAAAGAGTGGTCTGATATACACTGTGGGAGGATCTCAGCCCCAGTGACCAGGAGCGTGTCTGTGGCCGGCAGGAGCAACAAGTGGGATATGCAAAAAAGTTCCATGGGTGGCCGAGATGTGAGAGGCAATATGTGCCAGATGTCACACAGCCCCAGGAAGACTAACCATGAGGCTAGCTGGTGGGCTTGGGAGAGCCTGTGTGTATTGGGCAGACTGGACCAGTCCTGAACTGGGTATGGCTGGGCCTTGAAATCACCCCCTCAATCATAGGACCTGACGGAAGGGTGAGGGGTAACTTTTGAAGACTTGAGAGGACCTGGGCTAGGGCTTGGGGTGGGACATGCACTCTGAGCAAGGTATACGGCCGGCCCTAGAGATGGCCCTCCATCCCAATGTAACTGCCCAGAGTGTGATGACTGTGGAAGTCACCACCAACGGGAAGGACATACAAAGGTGTCTCTTGTGAAGCCCGCGTGGTCGACCCTATCATATCCGAAACACCTCAGAAAGGGACAATGGGTGTCGAGTAGATGGGTCTACTGCAGCATCAGGATATCTGGTTTGGAGCGCTGAGTGTATTGGAGGACTGAGGTGTGCTTAATGAGGTTCAGGAGGCCATTCACATTCCACAACAGGACTTTAAAGTGTGACATTGGATCGCAGGTCATACATAGTGTTGGGCGAGTGTCCCCTCTCCCAGGGACAAGCCATTGTCAGGGGATAGGAGGGGAGAGCAACGTCTTCCTCTCTTGTGTTGTCCAGTGTAATGTGCGCAAGCAGAGACAGTCTGGAACTGAAAAATACATGAAAACAAACACCACAATGTAAAACAACCCAACCTCCCAATTCTCCCAGCCACATTTTTCTCCCCCTGAAGCATCTGTCACTTACAAAACTTCTGAAAACCAATCCTCCAACTGGACCATGAGTGAAACATTAGCGTGGAACCTCCTCCATTGCATAATGAAGCAGGACTGGCATAATGTCTAGCATAAAAGATTTCTGCACTTAAAAGCGCCAAGCGCAGCACTGCCACCAGAGCTCGGTCCAGTATGCATACTTGGGTGAGACTCTTAGTGTTCAAATGAAGGGGGAGCATAAGGCGTTGACCTCAGCTCACATTGTCCATTTCAGGGTGTCGCTCCTGCTGCAAGTGCAATTGCTGCCCCCCAAAAGCCACCTGGGGGTTCTCTAAGCCACTGGCTTGTCCCTCCGCGACCATGCATACCGGTGCACCCCGAGTCATGGGCAATGTTCAGTTTTACCCGTATGTTCCTGGTGAGGTGGGGGCAAGCCATGAAGGGACAGACGCTCGGTTGCCCTCTCCAATGCATCCTCCGGGAAGTAAAAAAGGAGGTCCTGTAATCATTGATGACTTTTAGCTTCCTGGGAAAGATTAGCATGTACTGAATATTGGCTCTGTGTTTCTGTTTCACTTCCTCGTAGGATTTTCTCCGTTGCTGCACCACCCAGATATAGACAGGGGTCATGGGTCAGGGTACCTGCCAAATGGTTTTCACACAGGATTGCATTCCTCTCTCTATCGTTGATGACCTGGGCTATGAAAGGCTGGAGAAGGGGCTCCCAAGAGGGACACAGGGCGAGGGAGAAATGTGCTATTTCGATCACAATCCATGGTGACAATTTCCCTTCAGGCACACAGGACGAGTTCCAAACCTTCATAAATTTCTCAGGTTGCGAGTCCCTAATGCACTCTGGGAAACCTATGAATCACAGGTATTTTAGACACAATAGTTTCTCAGAGTCCTCAGCTCGGGCCTCCGGGTGGCAGTTGTAGTTGTTAATTTGACATCGGAGCGTTTAAGTGTGGTCACCTCGTCTTCCAGGGTGGAGACCCTTCCCTCAGCCTCGGAAACCTTGCAGACCGCATTACGCAAGTCTTGGTGCAGTAGTGCCATGTCCACTACAAACAAACTCACCAATTTTGGCCTCCACTGCTTCTTTTGAGGCCTGTATGGCTTGTAAGAAGGTGGCTGCAGAGGCGTGCACCAAGGCACTGTACTTCAAACTTTTCCATCTTTGTTTGCACAAGCAGCCGGGTCACCGGCAGGAAAGAGACATCACGTGGGCTGCAACAACCCACTGAGCAGCCCGCAATTGTTAAATATTTAACCCTGCTCATGGGCGCAATGAACCACACAGCCATCTTAATTGGGAAGTAGAACACTGGGGAAGGGAGGTGGGGGTGCCAACCCACCTTGCACTTTGCCCATGTCCAGAAGTTTGGCCCCCCCGCAGCTCACCAGCTCCTATGAAGCAATGTGGGCTTGTGGAGGATTTTTGTGACTGCCTGTCCTAGCAGGCTGCAGTCTTGGCTGCGTCACCCTTGGCCAGCACAGCCAGGATCTGAGCTGTTCAAGGGTGCTGGGGGCAAAGAGGGAGAGAGGATCCCTATCGGTGACTGGATCCACAGTCCCGCATCCACCGGTCCGCTTCACGAAGGTCGTGCAGGCGTGCGATGAGTCTCCGTGACCACTCATCTTAGCGGGCCGCCGTCTTGTCAGCTTCTCCCCAACCATCACAATCTGTCTCCCCAATCACTGTTTGGACCTAGACAGCTCACAGACTTTGGGTGTAAAGAGGGGGTGCTCGCTGTGACTGGCCAGCAACATCACAAGGTGCGATAAAGGGCTTGGTCAGCAACAGGATGGCTCAGGATACTGGAGGAGGTCCGGGAGTGAATCTATGATGCGACCCCCATCTTGGCATGGGCGGCTACATCACCACCCCTATTTTTTTTTTAAGAGATTGAAAAACCTGATCTCCCATGGAAACAATGGGTAACCTGTTTGAATCATATTTGTTGCCACTGGTCGGAAAAGTTTTTACCATTAAGAAAATAACATATAGTGTTGCATAACTTGAGAGTGGAAGGGATGAAAGTGTATGAGAGCCTTCCTGAACCTGATAAAGAGGAGTTTGGAAGTGGACCTTGAGATGTGTTTCAAGCTGTATACAAAAAACCTGAATATCATTTTGTGGGGTAGATCAATGTGGTCCTTGAAAGGCACACAGTTTTTGGCAGATTGCAAGGGAAAGATTAGAACGGTTTTTAATGATATTGCTGTTCTCAGAGGTTTGTTTTCTACTTCTGATTTTCGGGAATTAAGTCACTCCTTAATCAGCACCAGTTAATTACCGTAACAAACATCTTGCGTATCGAATAGAAACTTGCTGCCATGAATCCTGATTTAAACGAAGCTATAGCTATAGTGGAAGGCATTGAGCTCACTATGAAATTTATCTTATCTCAGACCAGCAAATGTGTATGGCCAGATTTAGTTTTACTGAAGATCCACAAAAGGAAAAGTGTATGCGACTGAAAAAGGCATAGATTTGCTTGGTCGGGCTCATCAAAAACACTTGGGTATAAAAATTTACTGTAGTGAATTAGAGCCCATTTTCGTGATTGGGCAGATTTTGGAACTAAATAACATGGGTTTGCGTCTGTGAATATTGTATAAAGTTAAAAAAGAGTGAACCTCCAATTGTGCATGAAGTGAGACAGTGTACCACTCAAGGCCAAAATTAGTAAATTGTTAGACTAGGAGGTGATTTTAAAGACTGAAAGCTCTAAATGGCTTTCTCAAACTGTGTTGGCAACCAAAACGGGTGCTGCTGCTGTGAAGATGTGTGTTGATTAAAGTTATTTGAGTAAAAGGATAAAAGTTGATCTCCACCCCTTGCCTAGCATTGCAGAAATTTCCAGGACCCTTGGTGAAGCCACTTGTCTTATGTTCCCAACTTATCACCAAAGTAGGTCTGCACACAGAATTCCATACTTTAGCCGCTTCCATTGCAGTGTTGTGTGCATTTAAGTTCTGCAAGATGCCATTTGGGCTGGCCTACGCAGCAGCTGTGTTTCAGTGTATAATGATCAACATCCTGTCAGGTCTTGACAATGCTTTATGTTTCCAGGATGATTTCTTAGTTCATGGTCAGAACGTGGAGCACCAAAATCGAATTTTGACTTTGAGGGAAGTCCTTGTGAGACTTAAGAAACCTAGTCTCCCAGTCAAAAAGGACAACTGTCAAATTTGTAAGGGTGCAGTGACCTATATATGGCATACCATTTCTAGAGAAAATGTTAGGCCCAGATTCGAACTGGCTGCGGCAATAAGATTAGTAATCCCAATACAGAATATAGATGAGTTCAAGTCTTTTTTAGGGTTGTATGAGTATTATGCTAAATTTAATTTCAAGGTTTTAGTTGTTATACAACCCGTTAACACACTTCTAAAAAAATGATGTGTATTACCCATGGTCCAAAAGTGCAAAAAGCCCTTTAAAAGTGTATAGCCGCGATATTGGAAAGATTTGTTACATCTAAATGTACTATACTTACTACTGGCACTATGTTTAAAGGCTTGGGCAACTCCCTCCTAAATTGGGAATGGTATAGTGAAAATCGTTGCCCTTGTCTCACATTCTCTAGAAAGAGCAGAACTCCACCCTTCTGTAGTTTAACGAGAAACTTTATCATGCTACGTGGACATTCACTATTTTAAGTTATTCAATGGGTATTACTTTCATGGAACACATCAACCATAAATCACAGATCTTTGTATTTACCACCACAGGTGCTGAGCAAAACACAACTCACATTTTCACTTGGTTTCTAGGATAGGGATCCTTTACTTTAGGATGAAGTATCTTCCACAACCCAAGAATGCAGCAGCTGACAGTCTCTCTGGATCATCATTGAATAACCTTCAGGTGGAGGAAGATGTGTGCGAGGAAGTTATTATTGTTGCGGTGCAAAATGGCCTCTCAGGAGATGAATGGAGTAAAGAAGAGAATTATGATGACAGGTTGAGGCTGGTTAAAGGATGTTTGTGAAAAGGTTTACTTCATAGAAATGAGTTATCCTAAATTAGCCTTTTCTTGGCAGATCAGAGACTAATTTAGTGTAGTGCATAAGAAATAACTTCAAGGTAGCAAAATAGTGCCACTAGAATGACTTAGAGAAAAGATGATCAACCTTGTTTATGTAGAGACCCTGGGCAGCAGTATTATCAAAGGCAGTGTTTGGGTAAGTCATTGATGGCCAAGTATGGATTCTGATGTGGACAAGAAAGCAAAATCTTACAATACCTTCACAGTATGTGATAAGGTTCATGCAACAAGCAGACTACCCCTGTCTCCCATTGATGGGCCTGGCAAACCCTGAAACAAGGTGGTTTTCAGATATTTTGGGTCCCGTTAAGTGGCCTGGAGTTGATGGGTGTTTTGTGCTTTCACTAGTTAATTGCTGCAAAAGGTGAGTTGCTATTGCAGTGGTACTATAACCTACCACAAGTGTCTAAGTGAACTTAGTAACTTATATGATGCAGGCATAATTACTGATAATGGTGTATAGCTATGCTGGGCCTGCTTTAGGGCGGTGTGACTAGAGCAGCCGCACCTGGCCCTGAGCTGGGATGGGGGGGGGGGGTTGGGCTGTGTTTAGAAATCAAATAGTTCATACAAACTGCATGGCATAGGTTCGAACATTATTTTTTCTCCTCAGTCTTTCATTAACCTCAAAAGGGCTTGTTTGGGTAGAAATGCATACTTATGAGTAAAGTCAACCACAACCACTGTGGTTTTAAATCCTGAGTTTGTGTTTCTCAAGACCACTCTTAAAATATATTGTCTAATAGTATGGATTACATGCGATTCCTACACCTTTGTAATCCTCATTGTCCTATGTAACATTTCCAATATATTGATTTACATGCGTATGATTCATTCTCTCTCTATAATTTGTGTGGGTTGTAAAGTGCTCTAATACCCTACACTGGTATGAGTAGGGCTGTAAAAGCAATTAAAATACATGTGAAAGATGGGCTGTGGAGAGATAAGGGGCACCGTTGGAGGCTGTTAGTGAGGGAATCTGTAAAAAAGGTTGGAGGGGACCAAAAAAGATAGTCTCACCGGGGGCCAACAGTGCTAAAGCCCTGCAGCCATCACAGAAGTCATGATACATTTTTCGAGAGCAATGTTGAGTAAGCACCTCAAAACTACTCTACACTGTCCCCGAGTTAAATGTCCATAAGAACTTATAAATAAAATGATAATAGTGCTTGCAAGAATGAACAGAAGCATGCTAGGAAAGCTCTTTAGGAAATTATTTCGGCCTTCTACCCAACTCTGAACACTCTTAAGAGGAGTCCTGTTACTCAGAGGGGAAGCAAGCAGGAACCGAGTTTTTCTCAGAGTGGTTAAACATTGAACAAGGCAAACAAGTGAACAGAAGCCACATTAATGAGTGTGTGCTGTCTCACCAAAGGAAACATACTGAACGTTACAACGGTTACAAGCAGTTCAAGGGAGTGATGGTTATAATTCCATGTGAGTGGTAACGCAAAGAAACCTGGGGCCTCATTTATGAAAAGTGACGCATCGCTGCGAGAAAACAGCGATGTGTCACTTTTCATTGCGCCCTCCTTGCGACCCCAATGATGCGTCATATTTACAGTATTACGCATCATGTCGCAAGGAGTTACAGATATGTCAGTATTTCTGACGTATCTGTAAGCGCAAAAGTCACGCATTGCTGGGGTGGGTCACAAAAGTGACGCAACTTCAGCAATGCGTCCTTTCACATGGGGAAAGCCCCATGTGAAAGGGCTTGCGTCAGTCTTACCCCTGCTGTGAGGCAGGCGCAAGATTTTGATGCAACATCGTCCTAAAAGTGACGCAGTGAAATATCATAGATTTCACTGCGTCACAATTACGAGGCTTTTTGCGGGGGAATGCCCCCTCTGCATACATTATACCTGACACAGGTATAATGTAGCGCAGGGGTTTACAAAGTGACGCATCTGCTTAGATGCGTTACTTTGTAAATAGTGCGCAACAGGAGGCATGTTTTATGCTGCCGATGCGTCACAAAAAGTGACGCATCGGAAGCGCAAAACTGACGCAAGGCCTTATAAATGAGGCCCCTGGTTCCTTACCTGGGTAGGTGTCCAAGTGTTTAGGGCCTTTTCAGATTTATGAGTTGAGGAAGAATGTTTTGTACCTAGAACACAGGCAAGTTTGGGAAATGGACAGAATTTGCCTCCACAATTATCCCTTGGGAAGTGCTGTTTGGAAGAAAGTTGAATCAGTTTGGTTTTATGTTCTTCTGTTTCGAGAGAGGAAGATTTAAAAAGTCATTATAGATAAATACTACTCATTAAATTAGTCTTCGCTGAACGAACTCAGTAATTAAGATAAGTATATTATTTATTACGAAAGACATATTCCATCAGTCTTCGGTCAGACATTTGACACAAAACACGATAGGAAGTACAAAAGAACAGACACAAATATTAGCTTTATTCTCTATTGTGGCATAGGATATAACAAAAGTCTTACCCCAAACATAGATGCTACTATGTGGGATGGACGCCATGTCACTATTGAACCTCACCTGTCATTCTTTTGGATTGGACAGCCTTTGACTTGTCATCCTGCTTTTGCACGATGGACATTTATTACCTATACTGCAATGAGAAACTTCGATCCAAGTCGGTCATTCTTTTTTTTTTTTTTTTAAACCTTTATTGTACAGAAAGCGCTCACAGATACGGGCCTACAACCCATCGGGCCGGCCACCACAATAAAAGAAACATATCAGGTAGTACAGAAGCTCCCCCAGGACCTCACAGCAATCCTTACGAAAAGCAAAGGTAAAGAGCCATCGAGCAACCACCACGTACAGGATGAGAGAAGGTTGATTTTATAATAGAAGAAAGGGTGTCTCAGAATAAGGGCAATCCGTAAAGTCCAGAGGGCCGTGGTGGGCCGCGAACAAGCAGAAATATCAAACACAGGAAAAGTCAAAAAGAACAGGTACATTTTGGCATAGGCAGAACGTGAGTCCCACAGTAATAGGCAAATGCAACCGCTGCCCCGCGCCTTCCCACCACTACGAAAACACACAATAATACACAAGACTAAAATTAGGCTTGCAAAACAAAAAGCCCTCTGCCACAACAACCCAGGGCAGGAAGGAAAAAGAGGGGAGAGGGGAAAAAAAAGGGGGGGAAAGGACATAGGAAAAAAGGAGGGGGAGAAGTAAGAACGCAGCATCATTGCACGCGCCCCATGGCTAACGAAGCACTCAAGAATAGACCAGCACATGGAACCAGTGGTAACAGGAGGAATGAATGCGTAGTAAACCGTGACGGCAGGAATACCAGAAGGCTCATGCTAGCAAAAACACCCCAGGGGGCCACATGCCGGCACCGCGTCTCGAAAAAAGGGGATACATAAGAGCCATAGAACCAAAAAAAATGAGGGGAAAACACAATATGACAGACCCCCCCTCCACCCCGCACATCCCACCCTGCACCCCTGCAGAAGGCTATGGCCTACCCCCCGGCAGCGTGCCTGTCGCCCTAATCAGAACCCGAAATATAGAAGAGATAAAAGTAAGGAGGAAACAAAAGACAAAAAGAAGAAGGGAAAACAGGGAAGTAACAACGGGAGAGGAGCCATATAATCAAAATCCCATCAGCTCCCACCCTCCCGTCCGAAAATACTCAGAGCCCACGGGAAGATAATAAGCACAAGGATAAACTCCAGGAACATGAAGGAGTATCGAACATAGTCATACAGTTACAAACGGATCATCCGACCATACCGCAAGATAACAGTCCACCGAGGCAAGTTCATCTCAACCCTGTCCTTGTTTATCCCAAGCTGTAGTCGTCCAACGCACAAGAAACCAGATCATGTGGAACAGGAGGTGAATAACAGGGAGTCCAATTGGCAATCCACACAAGTCATATCGATTGCGACCCGGATGAGCAGGAAAGGACGGCAACCACCTCAGGCAATGCAGGCACAGTTCCGACGGCAATACGAGGGAAGCCGATCCGTCGGAGCAATCACAGGATCTTTGTTCGGCCATTCGAGGCAAAAAAGGAAAAGGTGATCCAACAAGGCCGGTCCGAACGGGACCTGGCCGGCGGACCCCCCGCACAGGGGGGAGCACAGGATGAAGGAGGGCAGCTGGCATCCGTACACCCACACCAACGGCAGCCGCCGGGCCCACGGCCTCCAGGAAAGTTCCAGCAGCACACAACAGAGATGAAGCCGCCCACACCGGGGGGAGCCCAGCCGGCCCGGCAAAATGATCCTCCTCCAGGTAAATGATAGGTGCGGCCATGGGAGCACTCCAGGAGCGCAAGGCGGCGAGGATGTCGCCAAGCGTAGGCTCACCTTTACGGTATTCAGCAAACGAGCCATGCGGCGGACCAGCGTCGCCAGGCTCGGCCAGGCCGAGAGACATGGGGTCGGCCGCCATCTTATAAGCCCGGCGGGGCCGCGGCAAACTCCGACCCCCGTCCGGACACCAGCGGTGCAAACAGGATACAGCCGACCACCAGCAGAGGCACCACCAGAGCAGGAAGGGGGGCCACCAGAAGAAGGCGGGTCGCCGGCTCCCCACACGCTACCGGCTCCGTTCTCCGAGTCCGGGCAGAGGGACTCAAAATGGCCGGACCGGAGAACAAAGGGGAGACGAGCCACATACACGGTCAACCCCGTCCATGGAAGGCAGCGCCCCAACACCAGGCCGCAGGACCGCCGGATCAGGCCCGGATAGCCGTAACCGGTCTAATTGCACATCGGCCTCTCCGACCGAACCCACACCGCCACCAAGGGCCGGCCACAGCGCTCCGTCCCGCCCGGGCGCCGCCAAGGAGTGTCAGGCCCGCTCGCTCCGGAGGCCCCGAAGCAGACAAGGGTGAAGCTCAGGATCCGCGGCACCCAGGAACAAACGGATCAAACAGTAAGTGCCTGTGAAATGTCGTAGTTCCATAGTCTATCAAAGAATACTTCCCGGGGCAGGATAAAAGACAGGATAAGTCAGTCATTCTTAAGGACATTGCACAGCCACTACAGTAATTACGGTAAGTGTGTACTGTTTGGTGCATCAGTCTTCGAGTGGCCATCAGGCCTTTCTATGGGCTCTACACTGCACAACTTCAGGGATTGTTGGAGAAGATGACAGGAATTGAGTACTACTGAGGCTATTCTAGGGTAGTTTGATTCATTAATCAGACACGGAAAACAAGAAAACTATTTCGGGGGCATGTGTTTTTTGGAATTATTAGACACCTTATCGCTTATAATGTTACATGCGTTTATGTGGCTGCCTCGAGATCTGAATCCCGAATCACAAGGATGTCCCACATAGGTCAAGAATTTTCAGATCAGTGCCAGAATTTTGAGCTATCCACCTAATGGAAATTTACATGTACCGAATCTAAATGGTGATAATTTGAATATTCAGTTGATATTGTAAAAATCTAGCAACACTAAAAAAAAACCATATTTTGAAAACGGACTAAAGATGACTAAAGATTAAGAGGTAAATCCAACGGAGCAATCCTAAACTCTTACTCCTGGTCATATTAAAAAAAACAATTTAAACAACATTTCAGATTAATTTGTCATTTGAGAACTATACTAAATGTGTTTTTAACTATTGTTTTGGGCAGTAGAGAAAAATTCATGAAATAAAAAAAATCATTCCAGAAAGCTATCCGAAGTCTGGAGTCCATTCCTTAGTTAAAAGGGAGGGAATCTAAAGATCATTTTACAATGTATCTCCTTTCATGAACAAACATTGATTGGCAAAGGCAATAGTATGGGCTAGGCAAGCTGGTGAGATGGTCAATATGTTTTGATTTTTGTTAAAAAAGCCTTAAAATTAGCAAGAAAAAATAAAAAAATGCTGCTGCCTAACTATGGTAAAAAGAACAATTGATGGACAGAATGCAGAACAATGTCATACATTCACCCCAGTATAGATCTGGGGCTAAATCCATTGTTTGTTTGCTCACCATGCCATTCCAGTTTGGACCCAGCCATATGCAAATCAGTCCTGATCCTGGGCAAAATGGGAACAGTCCTGCCCGAATTGCCTGGCCAGATCCTCCCCGGACTGGAAACAAGCATCCTAGGACCGGCTTCGGGCTTTCTGCCCTCATCAGCCGGGATAGCTTGACTCCATTGGCATGGAGATCACGGGACCCATGTCTGAACATACCCGTCCCACTCGGGGTGACAAATGCAAAAAGAACAATTGATGGACAGAATGCAGAACAATGTCATACATTCACCCCAGGACAGAGATCTGGGCCTAAAGCCATTGTTTTTGTTGCTCACCGTGCCATTCCAGGAGTGACCCAGCCATATGTAAATCAGTCTTGACCCTGCGCCCAATGAGAACAGTCCAGCCCGAACTGCCGGGCCAGGTCCTCCCTGGACTGGAAACAAGCATCCTAGGACCGTCTTCAGGCTTTCAACCCTCATCAGCCAGGATAGCTTGACTCCAGTGGCATGGTGAGCACAGGACACACATCTGGGCATACCCATACCACTTAGGGTGACAAATGCAAAAAGAACAATTGATGGACAGAATGCAGAACAATGTCATACATTCACCCCAGTACAGAGATATGGGGATAAATCCATTGTTTTTTTGCTCACTGATGGAGCGGTAAATTTCTTCTGTTAATTTCTCAATGCAAACCCTCAAGCTACCTCTAATTTACCGCTGAAAAAGGTGTTGGGCCCTTCACACCATGTATTACCTTCAGAAGACTTTAAATAAAGATGAACAGTCAAAAATGCAATTATCATTTAAGTCAATAAAGAGAGTTGTTGAGTATTTTAAAGGGTTTTATTCTCTAGTCAAAAGTTAATTTTTCTCTGACCCTTTATTCATTAGTAAAATATCAATAAGGTTACAGAATTTGGATACCAGGAAAAATAGCATTAATATAAAACATATTACAGTCTGCATGTAAGCATTACATGTAGGAAAGAAAATGTGGCGCAAAATATCAGTCAAAATTCTTAAAGAGTTTCTAAGAAAAATAGTCTTGCAAGGCTCATCAATAATTAAATAGTTGGCAAAAATCTCCCATAAAGAGAAATAAATGAATAAGAAAAATAAATCTTTTCAGACCTAATTAATTAGTCAAAGCATAAACTTAAAGTTTAGCATCTAAATCTAAAAAGCCTTTCTATCTGTTGCTGCTCTATGCATCTCTGTGTCTAAAAAGCAAACAAGGAGTGAGACAGCCCGCCCTTCACAGGCCTCAAAGGAATGTGGCCTGCAGTGCCAAAATATGACGTGCAAGGACTTTGAAAAAAAATCACCAGGGAACCCCAACTAACTCTCCTCGGACGCCCAAGGCTGCACCCGTGACGATCTCGTACCTAAACCGTGTGAATGAAGCAAAGCCTAAGCCAAAATGAGCAAGAAGCCCTATGAGCAAAAAGCCAACCCCACCTCCAGAGAGGTCATTATTTATACTCTAATTCTTGGCAGTCTACACAAAAATGTTGCATCTTCAGGAAAACCTGAAAGTGATTGGTCAGCCAAAATGGCATGAGTTCTTACTACCCTGACTCATTCTAAAAACCTGGCTATATCAGTTTTAACAAAAGAAGCATACATGAGTAAATACATTTATATTGTTTTTGCAACATTAACTAGAAAACATGTTTCATTCTAATTCTCTTCCTTCCTTCCACAGCGCAGTCAGGACGGATACTTTATCTAACTGGTACATTGGCACAATCACAAGAATGTCCAGTTCAAAGTGTCCTTGACTCCTTTAGGAAAGCTGGTACAGTCTGCACATGCTCTCTTCTCTTTTAATGCAAGCCATAGCCTTGCTGGATTCACAGGCAGCCATTTTAATGGTAGGCCCAAAAATAAAACAGACACAAAGAGAATATTAATTTCATGTAAATCAGTCCATTATGTTTCCCAACTCCATACTAATACCCCTTATAAATGTTTACCTAGACAAGCTATTAGTTGCAAGCAGCTTTTCTATTATTTATGACAACATGCAAAATAAATGAGCAATGTGCAACATAGCATTTTTAAGTTCTAGTGTAAAATTTAAAAGCACACACAGTTAATATAGCACACACAGCAACATGCTTTAGTGTTTTAGATAGCTTTTCATGCAAAAAGCATTTAACCCCATGTGAGGTGTTTGGTGCATTATTAATTCACACACATTATAAAAAAGAGGTGTTTTAAACTAAACATGTTTATCAAAATATGAAACAAGTCAAAGTCTTTTAGGACAGAAATAGTGAATTTAGATTACAAGGAATGAGCAGGGAAGAGAGAAACACATTCTATTAATCTTCACAGCTAAAAAGGCCACTTTTCTCTAGACTGCAAAAACAAATGTTAATTCAGCACAACCATTTCAGACTGAATAGGCCTCACTTTCATGTTTTTCATGTACCATGTTTTTAACTTGCACCAAAATGTGCGTGGCAATTTAAATGCAGTCTGTGTGAAGCACAAAAATAAAACAATGCCTGACTGCAGATGTTTCACCTGGCCCCATAATTCAATAACAATTGATGGACAGAAAGCAGAACAATGTCATACATTCACCCCAGTACAGAGATATGGGCCTAAATCCATCGTTTTTTTGCTCACCATGCCATTCCAATTTGGACCCAGCCATATGCACATCAGTCTTGACCCTGCGCCCAATGTGAATAGTCCAGCCCGAACTGCCAGGGCAGGTCCTCCCTGGACTGGAAACAAGCATTCTAGCCATAAGCTGTTATCAATAATTAAAGTTAAAAAGAATCGGCATTGCATTTAACTTAAATAAAACCATAGGCGTGCTTCCAAGTAGGCAGCTGTTTTAAGTGAAGTATAGACACCCTTTTTTGTTTTATTGTATATCACAAGTGGCAAAAAGAAAATATACTTTTGGTTTTAAATTAATATAACCTGAAGAGAGTTTAAACACATCTATATAAGTATTTATATATATATTCGAATGCAACACATTTTGGCTCAATACAACCTTTAACACTGCGAATGCCAATTGTTGCAACAGTGAAAAAAATTGAAAAGAGACTGATTACACTTACTCTTTCTTTTATGTTAGGCATGACGATACTCCAGCATTTCATTCCTTTTGTTTACATTTAGCTACGTGGATTTACATGTTCCAAAATTCAAGTACAGATTTGTAAATATCTTAAATGCATTAAATAAACTAAAGATACAAAAACAAATGTAAATATAGCCAACACAGGTCACATATAGTATCCTACAGAGTATTTCAGTTATGAGCAGCCTTAATCGTAATAAGTGCCACGAAATTTAAATGACCTATAAAGTGCCAGTTAATCAAAAAGAAGACCTGATTTACCCTCATTAATCATAGCATCATTCAGTCGCAAAAGGAATTGCTCTTCTTACGTTTGGCCGGAATGTGTTTGCTTTATAAATTAATTTTTAAAGTATGACTGCGTCAAGTCAAGCTGCTGGTGTTTATTATGAATAAGGCAGCTATTAACTAAAAATGCTGAAAAACAATTGGTCTGTAAATGTCACCACAACGGGTAAACAACAAGAGAGATGGCCCAAAACGTTCCAGGGAACTGAGCTCTTAAGACCAATAAGCAGAGAAAAAATCCCCTGGAGACAGAATCATATACATTCAAGACCTTTTTTCACACATTCAAATAGCTCTATGCCTTCCCTTTCAAAATACTCTCTATTACTCATCCATAACCCCCCGTTTAGTGGCATAAAAATTAAACCCCAAGCTGAAATGTAGTGCTCCCACAATTTTTATTTATAAAAAAGAGCACAAAATCCATACACAAGTTAAAAACTTTCTCAAATACTTAATAAATAAGCATGAAATAGTCTTGTCCGGTAGAAGGTTGTTCCTTTAAACAAGCTTCAATACCGAAACGCGTTGACATATTTTCCTTCCAAAAAAACATAGGTTAAAGTGACACACAGCGTTTTAAACTCTAAAAAAAATGAAATTCACCAATTATGGTTAAATGAAGTGACTATAGCTTGCAGCTTTCCATGCTCAGTGTTATCACAAATGTAATTTCAGATGTCTTGAGTGATGTTATCAATGATGTCATAAGACGTCATGAGTGATGCAGTATGTGAGATCATAAGCAGTGCATGGCGAGAAGGCAAGTTATAGTTAAATCAGGTAACTATACATGGTGAATTTCCATGTTTTCTCTCTCTCTATATATATATATATATATGTATATATATTACCTACTGGCGATAGCCAGTAGGTATATATAGTTAGGATTGTTTTCCATAGGGAAATCGCAACATTATATTGGGAATAACTTTGGCGCCGGTTGAGGAATCTTCCTGAAATTTTCCTTAACTTTGCCTTGCGGCGCTCCGCTCCTTCCCTGAAAGTTTGGGGGGGATTCGTCAAGCAGGGGCCGAGATGAAAGGGGGGTCCCAAAACGTGTTTTCCCCATGTTAATTTCCATAGGGCGGTTGGACTCACTTTTAGCCCGAACGGCTGAATGGTTTTCCACCAAACTTGGCAAAATTGTAGGGACTGGTAGCCCGATGTGCCTTTGCTATGTCTCAAGATATGTGCTCCAGTGGTTTTTACGAAAATTAACTTTGAAAAAATATATATTGGGCTACATTGGGCTATATATATGTTAAAGCCCAAATGTAGCCCAATGTAGCCCAATGTAGCCCAATGTAGCCCAATGTAGCCCAAAGATGGCCACCAGAGACAAAAAAAAAACAAATGTAGCCCAAATATCAGCCAGATGTAGCCCAACTATAGCCCAATGACAGATAAACCAGAGTGTTCTAAAGAACAACTAGAGCGCTAACAGTCTTACTTATGACAAAAGTATGGCACACCTGAAGTCATCTTGATTGGAATAAAGTGTTAACACTTAAAACATTTAATTTACAAAGGAACAAAATGAGGGGGTTCATTTTGCCATAGAAATTATGATTAGTGCTGAAGAAAGAAAAATTAGGGCACATTTTGAGTGACTTCTCAAATCCTCTTATATTTCATTAAAAATATTCTGATATGCAGTCTCCCAAGATGGCCACCAGAGACAAAAGAGCCCAAATGTAGCCCAAATATCAGCCAGATGTAGCCCAACTATAGCCCAATGACAGAATGTCCCAGAGTGTTCTAAAGAACAACTAGAACGCTAACAGTCTTACTTATAACAAACGTATGGCACACCTGAAGTCATCTTGATTGGAATAAAGTGGTAACACTTAATACATTTAATTCGAAAAGGAACAAAATGAGGGGTTTCATTTTGCCATAGAAATTTTATTACCTACTGGCGATAGCCAGTAGGTATATATAGTTAGGATTGTTTTCCATAGGGAAATCGCAACATTCTATTGGGAATAACTTTGGCGCCGGTTGAGGAATCTTCCTGAAATTTTCCTTAACTTTGCCTCGCGGCGCTCCGCCCCTTCCCTGAAAGTTTAGGGGGGATTCGTCAAGCGGGGGCCGAGATAAAAGGAGGGTCCCAAAACGTGTTTTCCCCATGTTAATTTCCATAGGGCGGTTGGACTCACTTTTAGCCCGAACGGCTGAATGGTTTTCCACCAAACTTGGCAAAATTGTAGGGACTGGTAGCTCGATGTGCCTTTGCTATGTCTCAAGATATGTGCTCCAGTGGTTTTTACGAAAATTAACTTTGAAAAACATATATATTGGGCTACATTGGGCTATATATATGTTAGAGCACAAATGTAGCCCAATGTAGCCCAATGTAGCCCAAAGATGGCCACCAGAGACAAAAAAAAACAAATGTAGCACAAATATCAGCCAGATGTGGCCCAACTATAGCCCAATGACAGAATGTCCCAGAGTGTTCTAAAGAACAACTAGAGCGCTAACAGTCTTACTTATGACAAAAGTATGGCACACCTGAAGTCATCTTGATTGGAATAAAGTGTTAACACTTAAAACATTTAATTTGCAAAGGAACAAAATGAGGGGGTTCATTTTGCCATAGAAATTATGATTAGTGCTGAAGAAAGAAAATTAGGGCACATTTTGAGTGACTTCTCAAATCCTCTTATATTTCATTAAAAAAATTCTGATATGCAGTCTCCCAAGATAGCCACCAGAGACAAAAGAGCCCAAATGTAGCCCAAATATCAGCCAGATATAGCCCAACTATAGCCCAATGACAGAATGTCCCAGAGTGTTCTAAAGAACAACTAGAACGCTAACAGTCTTACTTATGACAAAAGTATGGCACACCTGAAGTCATCTTGATTGGAATAAAGTGGTAACACTTAATACATTTAATTTGAAAAGGAACAAAATTAGGGGTTTCATTTTGCCATAGAAATTGTATTACCTACTGGCGATAGCCAGTAGGTATATATAGTTAGGATTGTTTTCCACAGGGAAATCGCAACATTCTATTGGGAATAACTTTGGCGCCGGTTGAGGAATCTTCCTGAAATTTTACTTAACTTTGCCTTGCGGCGCTCCGCTCCTTCCCTGAAAGTTTGGGGGGGATTCGTCAAGCGGGTGCCAAGATAAAAGGGGGATCCCAAAACGTGTTTTCCCCATGTTAACTTCCATAGGGCGGTTGGACTCACTTTTAGCCCGAACGGCTGAATGGTTTTCCACCAAACTTGGCAAAATTGTAGGGACTGGTAGCCCGATGTGCCTTTGCTATGTCTCAAGATATGTGCTCCCGTGGTTTTTACGAAAATTAACTTTGAAAAAATATATATTGGGCTACATTGGGCTATATATATGTTAGAGCCCAAATGTAGCCCAATGTAGCCCAATGTAGCCCAATGTAGCCCAAAGATGGCCACCAGAGACAAAAAAAAACAAATGTAGCCCAAATATCAGCCAGATGTAGCCCAACTATAGCCCAATGACAGAATGTCCCAGAGTGTTCTAAAGAACAACTAGAGCGCTAACAGTCTTACTTATGACACAAGTATGGCACACCTGAAGTCATCTTGATTGGAATAAAGTGTTAACACTTAAAACATTTAATTTGCAAAGGAACAAAATGAGGGGGTTCATTTTGCCATAGAAATTATGATTAGTGCTGAAGAAAGAAAAATTAGGGCACATTTTGAGTGACTTCTCAAATCCTCTTATATTTCATTAAAAAAATTCTGATATGCAGTCTCCCAAGATGGCCACTAGAGACAAAAGAGCCCAAATGTAACCCAAATATCAGCCAGATGTAGCCCAACTATAGCCCAATGACAGAATGTCCCAGAGTGTTCTAAAGAACAACTAGAACGCTAACAGTCTTACTTATGACAAAAGTATGGCACACCTGAAGTCATCTTGATTGGAATAAAGTGGTAACACTTAATACATTTAATTTGAAAAGGAACAATATGAGAGGTTTCATTTTGCCATAGAAATTTTATATATATATATAGATTCACTGAAAAAACCGTAGGTTACACACCAGTTATAGTTAGGAATTAGCATTTAAAAAACCTTTGAAATTCACTGAAAAAACCATAGGTTTCAGGCCTTATTTAGTTAGGAATCAGCATTTAAAAAACCTTTGAAATTCACTGAAAAAACCAAAGGTTTCGGGCCTTATATAGTTAGGAATTAGCATTTAAAAAAACCTTTGAAATTCACTGAAAAAACCATAGGTTTCAGGAGTTATATAGTTAGGAATTCGTTTTTAAAAAACCTTTGAAATTCACTCAAAAAACTATACGTTTTAGTGGTGTTATAGTTAGCTGGACATTTTACTCATACAAAACCAATGAAATTGCTCCTATATAGTTAGTTGTACTAACTATATTTCGCGCACCCGCAATCCACTGCTGATGATGTCACATATTAGATCATTCATGACATGGTCAGTGACATCACTGATGACATCTCAAATGACATCACTGATGACATCACTGATGACATCATCCACGTGACAATCACATACACCTTTTCATACACTATTACAATTTTTCATCACTGATTGTAAAATACAGAGTATCATATTTAAATCCATTGCCACAGCAATACAAGTATCTAAAAATCCACTCAGTGATTCATAGATGTATACACACATCTAATCACTTACCTCTGGATTCACTCATACATGCTGTCAATGAACAATAGAACACTTTCAAAAATACTTATACATCTATATCGACATTAAACAACAGCACGCATCCTATTCACATATGAAGTCATCCTACTCACTTATGCAAACAATGGATCATACTTACATATTTACTTAGCAAAACACTTATACAAACACCACTTCTTCTATTCATTTAGATAGTAAGTCATACTTAGTGAATTATAAAATCATTATTACAAGTATACAGTTATCCATACAGTCACTCACACAATCATTGTGTCTTATGTATACTTATTTATATACAACAACTGACACATACACTGCCTTTTATTTTTCTAGTTTGTTGGACCTGTACCTTTGAGAAATATATTTGCTCATCACCACACCCATAAAGAGATTCCCTCACCCAAACTGTTAGAACATGTAGTTTTAACTTCATATATCTACTGAATCAACTATTCACACATCTTTGGACAGTCACCCCCCCCCCACCGAACCACACACACTTTCACACTCCCATACAAATACTCAGTTAACTAATCAATACCTAATATAGACTTTCACATAGCTAGTAACCAACTGTAGAATCAGTTTACACAACAACTGACAAAGTGATACAGATATTCACACAGTTTAGTCACTATCCACTATATTTAGTGAGACATTATAAATTGGTCAAGTAAACAGTCAATTACACTGCTACTAAATCCTCCGTCCAAATATTTATTTATATATATCCACTCATTCTTCAATGTAAATTGCTATATATATAATGCATATTTAAATAACGAAGCAAACCACATTCACTGGATGATGTCATCAGTGATGTCATCAGTGATGTCATTTGAGATGTCATCAGTGATGTCACTGACCATGTCATGAATGATCTAATATGTGACATCATCAGCAGTGGATTGCGGGTGCGCGAAATATAGTTAGTACAACTAACTATATAGGAGCAATTTCATTGGTTTTGTATGAGTAAAATGTCCAGCTAACTATAACACCACTAAAACTTATAGTTTTTTGAGTGAATTTCAAAGGTTTTTTAAAAACGAATTCCTAACTATATAACTTCTGAAACCTATGGTTTTTTCATATATATATATATATATATATATATATATATATATATATATATATATATACACACACTTCGATGAATCTTGACAAAATGTTTGGGAAAAAAGATGAATCTATTTCAGCTTCTCCCTGGAAAGTTTCAGGATGATCTGTCAGGCAGGGACGAGAAGAAAGGGGGTAAAAAAAAAGTTTCCCCATGCATTGTAACTGTAGACTTAGCTGCAGCCAGAATAGCTAAGCAAAATAACACCAAATTTGGCCACAATCTAGATCTTTATGCAGACAGTGTGCTTTTTGTGACTTGGTGAAATTCTGTTTAGTGTTTCTTGGGAAATTAAGGTTCAGAATTTATAGCTATATAGAGATGGGGGTGTACCCCGGAATAGGCAGACCCAGACATTTGCATGGTTAAGGCATATGCGTGGTTAAGGCAAGCATGGTTGTGCCCGCAAGGCTCTGCCTGCGGTGTAAAGGCCGTTTCCCAGGGTGCACATTACCCCTGACATGCCTCGTGATTCTCCAAGAGTAATATCATTAGGGCGAGGGCAGGAGTGTTTTTCAGTTAATGTTTAAAAACTCTCACTTCTAATAAATACTGCACAAATAAATCTGATGTACGAAGGTGACATGCTTCTCAGTGGTAAAGAAATGCACTTTTTAAAATTTTGAAGAAACCTTTTCACATTCTAGCATAATATTTGCTGAATGATTTGCATTCCAAAAATGTCCAAGGCTAGGCTAGTGCACAGGCTCTTAGAGCCAGGCCTGGCCTTTTACAGGGGCCACACAGTGGAATTTACTTCGCACTGATATGAGTTTTTCCACTACTGTAAATAGATGAAAACATGGCTTTTTAACCTGGTCTAGTCTCTTCAATATTTTCTGATGGCTAGTCTAGCACCTGGACACCTCAGCTGGTGTAGCTGTTTGTGCTGTATAAATATATTATTCATGCGGATATTTAGTGCAAGACAAGGTGTATGCTACAGATGATATTTGAGCATGACAGACATGAAAGTAAACAAAACAGTTGAAAGTAACTTGACTGCTATTAAGGGCATTGCTCACTTTAAAGTTTAAGAGACTACCACAATACAGTTGTTAGACCTGTCAGCCTTAGGGTGGTCGTCTCCGAAACATTTTGATTCCTGTATTGCTGAATTTGTTTATGTTGGCCCTGGGAAGCTGTGCACTTTATCACTGCTAACCAGTGCTAAATTGCTTGTGCTAACTCCCTAAAACATGTTAAAATTGGCTTTTACCTCATTGGCATATTTAATTTAATTATAAGTCCGTTGTAAAGTGGTATACCATAAACCCAGGGTTGGTACATGATATGCTACAAGTGGGCCTGCAGCACTTAATTAGCCATCCACTTCTGTAGCCCTTCCAACCATGTTACAGGCCTGCAATTCGATTTCAATTTAGTTTTATTGATATAGATCTCTTACGAGATCAACAATTGTACAGGCCTGCAATTACAGCCTGCATGCAGTTTTAAACTACCAGTTTGACTTCGCAAAATAGTCCCTTTGCCAATCCTAAAACGTCCCTTTAATGCATATTCATCACCCCAGGGTAGGTCCTAAACAGCTCATACAGCCGGGTGCATTGCATATAAAAAGGTGCACATTTACTTTTAAGTTTGACATGGTAGTCAAAAACTGCTAAATAGTTTTTTGACTGTGAGGCATACCTTGTATGATATCATTGTGTTGCTTTATTACATTTAATAAGTATTAACTTTTGTTTGAGGACAGGTAGAACTACCATGGTTGGTGTCTAAAGAAGTGTAATTTAATATCCTCTTTAAAGGTAAAGTTTAATTTTGAGTCACAATCCTAAAAACGCCACTTTAGGAAAGTTGGCCTTTTCTCATACTAATCATTTGGTGCCTGCAGCCTCTTCTTGGCTCACATGACTAGGTGTAATTGGCAAGTGGCCTTTCAGTATTGCTCATTGACAGACACAAAGTAGAAGGACTGGGTAGTAGCAGGATGGGCCACTCTGACAAGATGGGAGGGCGGAGCTGTGCACAGCCCCACTTGCACTTCAAAGACTCTGACTCAGCACACACAAAAATAACTTCACGCTAGTCTGTTGTGACTTCAGGCATCCTGGGACCAGGGCAGGTGGCAGGATTTTCCAGACATGACTGTGGGGGGAAAACTTCAGAAGTTTCTCTCACTTTAAGGCTGGCATCAGGTATAAAAATGGGACTCACAAACTCACTCTTCATTTAACATCTGGACCTGCGGAATTACTCTCAGAGGACTACCCTGCATCCTGTGGCATGCAGTGTGCTTCAGAGGACTGCCCTGCTGCTCCAATAGGACTGGTTTGCTTTCTGAAGCATGTCCTGTGGCATTAGAGGGCTTCCCTGATGCTTGAGACCTGTACCTCTGCTTGAACCCAGGACTTCCAGAGTGACTCCAATGGTTAGTAGGCTGGCCTCTTTATCAGAGCCGCAGGCATAGAAAAGGCTCCATCCATGTTAAACCCACACCTCAAGTGTTGCTAAAGGTGCCTTGATAACCCAAATGCAAAACTGAGAAACATTTTCATAGGACCTACCTATTCGCTGATCTGCCCAAAGCGAATCGTTGGCCGGCCTGCCTTTGTGGTAGCTCCTACTCTGCTCTCTCTGCAGCAAATCCTGTTCAGTGGCTCATCTTGGGAATGGTGTCCTGCCTCCTGGAGCCCTCGTTAAATACAGCCTGCATTTTCATCTCTCTGGAGATTTTCGACTGCCAAAATAGAGACTAAGTCCGGATATAGAATTCTTCCCTCAACTTCATCTAGAGGCTCCCGAAATTGCCAGCTTCTGAAATTGCTAGCTTACTTGCCTATCTGAGCTTTACCTTCTCAGATATTTTTTCTTTCAAAATTGTCTGAAGGTAAGTAGAGATAGGTCCCAATGTACATTGTATATCCCGCCATAACTTTAGACTTTGCCATGGTCTTGGCTGAGTAGATGGTGCAGTTGGCATGTTGATTTTTTAGGTGCCTTGATTTTACTAAAGGTTAATGACTCCGGTTCTTCTGATTGGATTTCTGTTATTTTAGTGTCAAAACTTTATTACATTTTACTCTATGTTTCTAAATTGGTCTGGGATTTTTCTTGTGTTGTGTTTTCACTTTATTGCTGCTGAAGTGCTACATAAATACTTTACAGCTTCCTGCTGCATAAATACTTTAATAACTGTCTTTAAGTTAAGGCTGACTACTTTTGTGCCAAGCTACCACAGGGTTAATGTATTGATGTTTTGTGGTTCACCCTGAAAAAGAATGTGGCTTTTGCTTGAATAGGGTTTCAACCCACTTTAACCAACAACCCAATTTCTTACAACAATGATATGTAGGCTTAAACAGTTTAATGGCATTGACTACATGATCCCTATGAATGCCTCTGTAGCCTTTAAAATATCTGATTCAAATTATTAGTATGCTACAGAGTGCATTTCCATTTTTAAATTATACTTGATAGTCAGTTCTAAGAAACAACACCTTTTACCTGCCTTCAATAAGTTTTGCCAATTGTGCAACAAACCTGTAGAGCACACATCCAAGTGCAACTAAATGATGCTGTCAGTCTGTCTTACCAACCTACCTGTTTCCTTGGGCCTCACAGTGCTGGGCTGTGGCTGCTGGGCCTAGGAGCAGAGACCAGGCCTAGAGGGTTACCATCTGGCCAATATTGTCATGTCTAAACAGATGAGTATTGGATAAAGGAAGAAAGGCTGTTTTTTTAATGTTTTCTAGAGGAGGTCAAAGGCTGATTTCCACATAATTGGTCCTTTATACCACTGTTACAAGCCGACATCTGACCAGCTTATGCCTAGCTACATTTTCCCTTGTATCAAAAATCAACTGCTGAGCTTACTTAATTGTTCTTTAGAATAAGGTAATTTACCCCCTTCACTGTAAATGACACTGTGCACTGGGCAACTTCCATTCTACAATTCCTCTGCAAACCTACGATAAAACTGGTTTTAAACAGCTCTAACAATTTGTCATACACTAATCTTTCAGGTACCTACCAGGCTGAATCTGGACAGGGCAAAGTACAGAATTGGTAATCTCATAAATTTTAGATTATCTTCAATGCCTGGTTGACAACAGGGGTGTTGGAAGCACTGGTACCTTTGGACTTGTCAATAGCATTGATCATCATAAATCATTCCATCCTGAAAAAACCCTAGAAGTGGAGCTGTGGCTGGGCTGCTTAGTCATCAAATGGATCAAAAAATATCAAGGGCATAGACTGAAGTGGGATTAAATAATCTCTGAGACCTTTATTTCCAAGTTGGTTAGATCCTGCACATCGGAATTTCAGATCGGCTTGAGCAATGAGGTAACCCCATAATGGTATTTTAAGGGCTTTTGAAACAGTATGCACCAAGGGTAATTCTGCCCGCCTTAGGCCTGGGTGAATAGGACTTCCAGTCCCGAGCCATTGGTTTGAAAATAACTGAACAAGGGCACATAAGGCACTTTTAGCTACGCTAAACACAAAAAACCTCAGGATCGTGGGGGAATAAAAGAATTCAGGGTCAATTATAGAGCTGGCATTAAACGTAGAAATCCCGACCTAAAGCTCCTCACAGCAAGCACCCTGAAAGTCTGCACCTTGTTCTGGAAGGTAGTCAATAACCCATTCATTAAAGAGGGCCTGATATCAGTTCAGGCAGCCCTAGTTCTGGCCTAAGTCTGGTCATTTTTCAGCTTTATATCAGAGGGAGGATTCCGTTTCTCTAACTCCATCCCTAAAACAGTGGGAAAAACAGACGTTTCAGTGGGAGGAGATTAGCAATGCTAGTGTGCCCCTGCCCGCGGGCAAGGCCCTCAGTGCATATTATTATTATTAAGCGTTCTTATATAGCGCTCGATTACCCATAGGCATCTCGGCGCTTGCCTTGGGAACCCGTCCTGGTTTTTCCCTGTGAGATACCCGTACTGGGCACCCCCAAGGTGAAAGCCAGGCATCCCGCCACGGGGGGGCCGTAGTGGAGATTAAGCAAGCTAATGCCCAGAGCTGCAGAGTGTGAACCTGTGACTCGAGTAGGCACCGAAACGAGAATTAGTGAGTCCGTGCATATTTGGGCTCAAGACCCTGCCGCGTCGGGAATTGAACCCTGGTCCCGGGTCTGACCTCTGCTTCAGGGTCTGCCGCCTCTAACCAGTGAGCCACACTTCTCCACCGCATATGGGGTCCCTGGGGACCTGTTTCAGTCATTTGTGAATCTCTGTACTCCACTTCTTACTCCGCACATCAACGCTTCCATCAGTTGCTCTTTGCCGGATTTGTGGCGTCACTCCGTGATAGTATACATATTCAAGAAAGGGGACAGAAAAGACCTTACTTGTTATAAACCCAACTTGTTAATCAATGTTGAGGTGAACATCATTGGATCGGTCATTTTGAAAAGATTAACTCACTGGACGGAGGAAAACGTTATATTGTCTGACTCCTAATATGAGTTTAGGTTGAGGAGGGCGACAGTGGAGCAGAACCTTAACTTACATCTTGTAATTAATAAATATACCAGGGTACAAAGGGGTTCCCTGCATCTTGCCTTCATGGACCTCGGCTCTGCCTTTGATAAGGTAAACAGAGATAAGCTCTGGGTGGAGCTGAAGTCCATTGGGGTGGAGCACTGTCTGGTGAGTTCCTCAGAGACCTTCACTGTGGACTGACGGGCTCTGTTAGATATGGAAGTCATGGGTAATTCACTAAGTACTTTGACTTAAAAAGGGGTGTCCGGCAGGGATGTATTTTGGTGCCCTTTATTTTCATTATGTACATTAATAGTTTAGAGAGTGTGCTTTCTGACCAGGGCCTAGATGTTCCATGAGTCGGGGGAAGACTACTCCTGGCTATTTTATATGCAGATGAAGTAATTTTGATTGCCCGTACTGCCAGAAGTCTTCAGCGGCTCTTAACATTTTTAAATCAATTTTATGAGCAGCATGGGCCTACTAATTTTAAGAAGCCTCACATGTTTAACCTGGCCCCAAAAACATGAAAAGTGCCACCTTTTTGTGCAGCGCCAGGTCTTCAGTAAGGTGGACAATTTTACCTACTTAGGAATTTTCATAGACTCAGGTCTCAACTGGCAACCCCTTTTAAAAAAGAACACTGGGACCCTTAAGAGAGTGTGTACTAGTGTGAATGCCTTCTCTTCCATTCTAGGTCAGAAGCCACTGAAAACTATGCTTGTGGTCTATAAAACCAAGTGTGTCCCAATCTCTACATTTGGTTGTGAGAGTTGGGGGGTATGTGAACCTAAGCCCGGATGTGGTGGCAGAGTATAAATTCCTTTGGTATGAACTATATTGCTGAATTTGTTCATCTGCAACCTCTTTTGTTGTTGTGTGCTGTTTGGTTAAAGGACAAATTAGGTCTTAACAGGCTATTTATTCTGTATTATTTGAAATTAGACATGTACAACATTCCGTGGTTGACTTACATTAAGGAGAATTTCAAAGCCCTGGGGAGACCGGAGTTATTTCCTAACCTAGAGAGTATTATCAAACAAGTTGTTTTTTGGTTAAGTCACGCCCTTCACCTCAGGGTGTCAACCGAGAGGGAAGCCTCTGCCCTGGCCAAACAGACATACCAGAAATATGTTATGGTAAAGTTAGTACCCAGGATAGAGCCATATCTCCTCCTTAAAATGAAAAAACTCCAATGACGGCTACTGAAATATTTCATCTTGGGTTTGTTTCATCGGCTGCTCTATTCACAGGGTATTTGGTATAAGTGTACTGAACTGCCCTCATGCAATTGAATCAAGTTTCAATTTGCCATACTGTACACACTGTACTCATATGTCCTTTATATAAAACCATTCATCACAAGTTTTTAAGATCTCTTTTTTTTTTTCCATGGATTTTTATCAGGTTATGCTTGATGTTTTATATTTTCAACTTTTATCGACATATAAAATCTGTTTCAATGTGTCAAGGTATTTATCGAATGTCTATAGCTGAAGACATTAAGTTCTGTAACCCGCTCCTTATTCCTCAAACAGTTACTACATAAGTTGGGTTCTTTCGTGGGTAGGTTAATAGTGATGATAATCAATTATGTTTTCATGTTTGTTTTAATTGTGACACCCTTTTACTTTCTCAGGGCACTATTTTTAGTTACCTTTGTAATGACTGTATTTGTGCGCAATTGTGATGAACGGGCAATTTATGTATTCTCGTATGATTTTATTTCTAAAATTGAATAGTGCCTTAACTTACGTACATACATCAAACGGAATACATCATCGCTCTCAGCCCGCCAGCAGATCACTAAGATACCATGTGATAAAGTACAGTCAAAATACACTAGTAGAAGTTTAAATGAAGGATTTATTCAAAGGTTGCAGGTGTCTATCCATCAGACGTCCTACCCACACAACGCTGGCAGTAACTGAACTCTCAGAGTTCCAGAGCCACTCAAACAGATCAAGGCTCTAGAATGAAGAACTCTGGCCCCAACATCACCCTCATAGGAACACTGATCTACAGATCCCCTGGACCCCGAGCTCAGTTCAGCGACTCCATCGCCGACCTCGCCAGCACCCACGCACTCGCTTCCATGGACTACATCCTCCTCGGGGACCTGAACTTCCACCTCGAGAACAACAACGACGCCAACTCCACCACCCTGATTGACAACCTCGCCAATCTCGGCCTCAGACAACTAGTCACCACACCCACCCACGCCGCCGGCGACACGCTGGACCCCATCTTCTCCACAGGCTCGCACGTCAACTTTGACAACACCACCAAACTCCACTGGACCGACCACCGCTGCATCCATTTCACCTTCAAGAAACCAACCACACACCACCACACCCAACAACTACCCCGCCGCTGCTGGAGCAAAGTCACCGAAGACCAGCTGATCACCACCCTTGTCCAGAACCCGCCCACCGACCCCACTGAGCTCCAGACCTCCAAACGCGCATGCCGGAAACTGGAGAAGACATGGCTCCATGAACGCACACCGGACAACCACGCAGCCCACAAGGACGCCACCCGCAGAAATCACCACCTCATCAGACTAGCCAAGAGATCCTCCTTCAAAAACCGTCTGGAGAACAACGCACACAACAGTAATGAGCTCTTCAGCATCGTAAAGGAACTCTCCAACCCCAGCGTCAACACCAACGACATCCCGCCCTCACAAGAACTGTGCGACTCACTAGCCATCTTCTTACACTGCAAGATTGCTGACATCCACGACCGCTTCAACACCAAGACCGCCCTAACTACGCCAGACGCCACCTCCCCTGTGAACACCACCAGCGCCAACCGCCTGACCTCCTGCAACAACGTCAACGACGACGAGACACGCAAGATCATGAACTCCATCCACTCAGGATCCCCGTCAGACCCATGTCCACACCACGTATTTAACAAAGCAGACACAGCCATCGCACCCCAACTACGGAAGGTCATTAACATCTCCTTCGAAACAGCGACATTCCCGGAAAGATGGAAACACGCCGAAATCAACGCCCTCCTCAAAAAACCCAAAGCGGACCCCAAGGACCTCAAGAATTTCCGGCCCATCTCCCTGCTACCATTCCCGGCAAAGGTCATCGAGAAAATCGTCAACATGCAACTGGCCCGCCACCTGGAAGACAACAACATCTTGGACCCGTCCCAGTCCGGATTCAGACGAAACCACATCACCGAGACAGCCCTCATCACTGCCACAGATGACATCAGACGCCAACTAGACAATGGCAAAACATCAGCCCTCATCCACCTGGATCTGTCAGCCGCCTTCAACACGGTATGCCATCGCACTCTAAAGACACGCCTCATAGAAGCCGGAATCCAAGAGAAGGCCCTCGACTGGACCACGTCCTTTCTCTCAGGCAGAACCCAGAGAGTCCGCCTCCCATCCTTCCGATCCGAAGCCACCGACATCATCTGCGGTGTCCCTCAGGGCTCATCCCTCAGCCCGAGGCTATTCAACATCTACATGGCCCCCCTCACACAAGTGGCCCGCCATCACGACCTCAACATCATCTCCTACGCCGACGACACCCAGCTCATCATCTACCTCACCAAGGATCCATACACCCCCTAAACCAACCTCCACGAGGAAATGAAGGCCAATGCTGACTGGATGAGGAGCAGCCGTCTGAAGCTGAACTCGGACAAGATGGAGGTGCTCATTCTAGGACCTACCCCCTCAGCCTGGGACGACTCCTGGTGGCCGACAACAATGGGAACAGCACCAACACCCACCGACCATGCACGCAACCTAGGATTCATCCACAACTCCTCCCTCTCCATGTCCAAACAGGTCAACGCCGTCTCCTCCTCCTGCTACAACACCCTCCGCATGCTCCGCAGAATCTTCAAGTGGATCCTGACCGAAACAAGAAGAACGGTGACACATGCCCTCGTCAGCAGCAGACTGGACTACGGCAACACACTCTACTCAGGAATCCCAGCCAAACACCTACGACGACTACAACGCATCCAAAACACCTCCACCCGACTGATTGTCAATGCCCCTGACACAGCCACATCATCCCCCCACCTGAGAAATCTACACTGGCTCCCTGTCAACAAGAGGATCACCTTCAAGCTCCTCACCCATGCACACAAAGCACTCCACAACACCAGACCAGCCTACCTGAACAGCAGACTCAGCTTCCACACCCCCACCCGCCAGCTCCGCTCCGCCAGCTACGCCCTCGCCACAGTCCCCCGCATCCAACGCGCGACCTCTAGCGGCAGATCCTTGTCCTACCTCGCCGCCAAGACCTGGAACACCCTCCCCATCCACATACGGCAGACCCAAGACCTACTCGCCTTCAGAAGACTCCTCAAGACCTGGCTCTTCGAACACTAGCACCACTCCGCCATCAGCGCCTTGAGACCCTCACGGGTAAGTAGCGTGCTTTACAAGTACTCTGATTGATTGATTGATTGGTTGACTCCGTCACCCACAGGCACACGCTTGTGAGAGACAGCATGCCTGGCGTCAAAATACTCCTTCCTTTTGGTAATTTTAACATCTTGACTTTCTTGCCAGGACGCCTTGTCTGAACCTTGATTAGGGAGTCTCACACCAGCATCAACATCCAAGCCCACACTCACACCTTTGTCTCTCATCCACGCTTGAAACATATGGGTGTTTGGACATCGTCCTTGAAACAGCTCAAAGGGAACTTTACTTGTTGTGGAGTGGGGCGTGAGGCGGTAGACAGTCACACATTGTAAAACTTCTTTCTTCCAATACTCATTCTGAGCCTTGGCCAGCTGAATGTATTCTTTCAAGACACAGTTGAATCTTTCCACCATTCCATTAGTTTTGGGGTGGTAGATAGAGCAACCTTTGTGTCTAATACCCCTCTTTGTCAAATATTCCTCCATTTCTCTTGAGACCGTTGTCGGTTAGGAGACAGTCTGGAAGTCCTTCTCATGAGAAGACTTCATCAAGAAACTTAGTGACATCCTTCGTTTCGTTGCTATGTGTGAACATAATCTCTGGCCACCTGGAGAACATGTCTATCAATACTAAGCTGTAGGACTGACCAGAGCTGGTCGAAATAGAACCCAGAAGATCTAAACCCACCTTTTGCCAACAACGATCAGGAGTCTCTCGCACCACCATGGGTTGGACCCTAGTGTTGTAGACTTTATCACATGCATTACATTCAGTACAATCTCTAACTAAGCGTTTAATGAGAAGATTGATGCAAGGCCACCAGAAGTGTGATCTAATCCTCTCTTTGGTCTTGGAGATGCCCTGATGTCCCTGATGAGCTTGATGAACAATCTTGTGCCTGACGGAAAGAGGAGGAATGAGCTTTGTACCCCTCCAACTTAGGCCAGAGGAAACAGACAACTCATGGCGCACATTCCAAAAGTTTTGTGTCTCCTCTCTCTTTGAATGCCTCCCCACCTTTCGGTTACTAACTTGCAAACCTCAAGAATAGTGGGGTCACGTTCCATGGATGAATTCCACTCACCTTCACTCAATACATCAGTCATGACCTCACATACCTTATAATCATCATACTCCCACAAGTCCCCTGAGACAACAGGTTCAGGATCAGAATTGCTCTGGACAAGACGGCAAAGACAATCAGAAACCTTATTATGAGCCCCTGGTATGTAGTTCACAACAAAATCAGAGTCTTGTAGGGCGACCATCTACCTGGCAATTCTTGAGGATACAGCATACAGACTCTTCTTCCTGAATAAGTCTTTCAATGGCTTATGGAAAAATTGTACAACAAATGAACTTCCCCAAAGAAACTTCTTAAGTTTCTTTCTCACCCAAAAAAAAACCAGGGTCTCTTTCTCTATCACAGAGTACTGAATTTCTGGTCCCACCAGTGCTCTCGAGAGGAACATGATAGTGATCTTCCTTCCATTCTTCAGCTGTTTGAGAACAGTGCCGAGACCCTTGGAACTAGCATCAGTGGCAAGAATGGAACGGACATCAGCATCAAAACTCTGTAGAGAGGGTGCTTTGTTCAAAGCTTCTTTAATATCAAATTCTGCTTGACATTGTGGTGACCAGGTAAATCTTACACCTTTCTTCAGGAGTGACCTTAGGGTGAAGGTCCGGGAAGCAAATTATGGTACAAATTTGTTGTAGTATTCGGCCATGCAGAGAAAAGTAACCAACTCGTCTCTAGACTGAGGAAGTGGAAGATTTTTAATGGTCTTGACTAAATGGTCTCTTGGTTTCACACCCTCTTTGGATAACTTATGTCCCAAATAGTCAACTTCATGGTGGTTAAACTTACACTTGTTCTCGCTTAAGGTCAAACCAAGCAACCTAAAGTGCCCAAAGACATCCCTAAGCCTTTCATCATGCAGCTTCTGAGAAGAGCCATATACGAGTACATCGTCTTGATACACCTTAACACCAGGTAACCCCTGAAGGGCATCTTCCATAGCTCGCTGGAGGACAGAAGCAGCAGAATTCAAGCCAAAGGGAAGTCTTCTACATGTATACGTCCCAAAAGGCGTTATGAACACATTGAGGTTCATGGAATCAGGGTCAATCTTGATTTGGTGCTATGCGGCCCTAAGGTCTAAGGTGGAGAAGACCTTGCACCATCCAGTTGTGTCAGCATTTCTGCAATATTGGGGGGGAAGATATTTATCAGCTATAACTGCACAGTTGAGGGCATGCAAGTCCACACATAGCCTCACCTCACCAGAGGCTTTGCGAGCAAAAACCACTAGGGCTAGCCATTCACTCACTTCAGTTTTGACTATAATTCCTTCTTTTTGTAACTTAAGTAATTCCTTTTGCATGGACTCTCTCAGAGCTAATGGAACGTTACGCACTTTGCACGTGACAGGGGTAGCACCAGGCTTCAAAGTAATCTTATGTGTATAGTCAGTTAAACAACCCAATTTCTCACTAAAGACCTGCCCAAATTCAGTACGTAAGTCATCAACTTGGACAATGTCGGCAGATTCAGGTGAACTAGCAACATCAGGGTGTAAAGATGGTAGACCTCCCTTCATAACAATACATGGATCTCCACCAGGAACCAGCATCACACCAAGATCAGCTTGGTTAAACCATCTTATAATGCTGTCGCCTCTGGAGGAGATGTACATCTTCCCAGCAGTAAGCTTGCATCTGTTTTTGATGTCACCCTCAAAGTATCCGAACAACTTTATGGGTTGGCCACCATAAGCAAGCAGCCTGATATCTGGTTTAAAAACTTTAAATTTGCCCATTAAGGACACGTTGTAGAAACTCTTCGGAACCAGCGTTATTTTTGCCCTGGGATCAAAAAGCATTTTGACTGGGTAGTCATTCACTTGAACGATGTCAATGGGACTTTTCCGCTTATATTGACTGTTCTGGGTTAGGATCTCACCACAATGCATTTCTTCAAGATTGGAGTCGGATTCAATTTGGACCCAAACATCTTTTTCACGCTTGTTCTTTTTAAATTTTAATGTCCTGCAAGCTTTTGCCACATGACCCACTTTCCCACATTTAAGGCATTTGGAGTTCAAAGCTGGACAAGACTTGTCGTTGGCCAGGTGACCTACCAAGTCACAATGGTTGCGTTTTCCAGAGAAGCCTTTTTTGAATTTCGAAGGTTTTGTCTCAATTTCTTTAAATGATCATTGTGGTTCAATTTGTTTAAAAGGTTTTGTTTTTACATTGGTTACAGCTTGCACTTTATCATCTGCAGTAATATATAGTAGAGCCATTTTCTTTCTTTTTCACTTCAACACACGCAAGGGAGTGTTCGACACGCTTGGCAATCGAGATGACCTCATCTAATTTAGGGTCATCTTTTTGCCAAAGTTGGTTTTTGACTTTCTCCAAACCGCAAACCAACGTAAACTGGTCGCGAATACGTTCTTCAAGTGTCCCTTCAAATTAACATGTCGAAGCCAGCTTGCGTAAGTGAGTTACATATACCTCAACAGACTCTTGGGCTTGTTGTACACGCTTCCCAAAGTGGTAACGTTCCAAGATGGTACTTACTTTGGGGAGATAATGCTTGTCTAATTTCTTCAAACAAATCTCAAATTCGTTGAGGCTATCAGATTCAGTGTCATTAAGGTCGGGTAGGTGTTTGAAAACCTCTTGACCCTCTGTGCCTAGGCAGTGTAAAAGCAAAGCTGACTTCCTCTCAGCCCTCAGTGAAACTCCTCACACCCTTGCGTAATTGAGGAAGACTTTTTTCCACTTGGACCAGCGGATTGAAGGTTCACCACGAATACAAAGGAAAAAAAGAGGTGGCTTTACATTTTGCATATTGAAAATAAAAGATAATAGGTGGTAACGTGGTGTGCCAGTCACCTTATAGAGTGTGAATAGATATCTTGTAAAGTATTGTGCTTATCATTGTAGTAGGCGAAGTGAAAGTACTTGAAGTAGTGTGCTTATCACTGTAGCAGGTGAAGTGAAAGCACTTGAGAACATAGTGAATTGAAATAAGTTCGTAGTAGGCTGTGCTTGTAAAATTTATTCAATTACTCTCAATATTTTACTGGTAGAAAGTTGTGCCCATCAGCAAAACAGGCAGGTCAGAAGATTGTAGAGACACTAATATGTTCAGCTTGACAGGAAAATGAAAGACTACAAAGTGTTAATTATCAAGAGCTGTGCCTGTCAGTGAAACAGGCAGGAAAATATTCGTAGGGAGACTAATCAGTTGGCTAAAGAAGATGAGTTGAGATTAATAAACACATGCTGGATGATGAGCTGTGCCTGCCAGAGCAGAGGAAGTGAAGTGTCACACTTTAATAAATTAGGCGAAACAGAAAACAAAGTAGCACTTTGTTGCGGAGCGCTTTGAATTGACGTGAGAAGGCTTGAGCACGTCTTCAGAAGCTCAGCAGCACGCTTGAAAAGTATGCTGTCACTGATGCACAACCACATGATTAAACCCAGATCTTTTGACTGGGTATGTGTGTTTGATTGGTTCAGATGCTCCATCCATCACCACCCCCTTTTGTACCTCTTTGTTCGCCATAAATTGACAGGGTATGCTCAGACGTGAGTCCTTTGCTCACTTTGCCACTGGATTCAAGCAAGCCTGGCTGAAGACGGCTGAAATGGCAGAAACCGGCCCTAGGAAGCTTGTTTCCGGTCCAGGGAAGGCATGGCTTGGCAGTTCGGGCTGGACTGTTCCCATGAGGCACAGGGTCAGACTGATTTGCATATGGCCATGTCTGAACTGGGGTGGCAGAGTGGGCTAAAGAACGGTGATGGATTAAACCCAGATCTTTTGACTGGGTGTGAGTGTTTGATTGGTTCAGATGCTCCATCCATCACCACCACCTTTTGTACCGCACAACCTCATGTAACTCGCAAAGTTTTTGTAGCTAAACAACAGAAGATTAAGTGACGCGCGCTGAAACATGGAATTTCGTCTTCAGCAGCACTCTTAAAGTGTCTATGGTCACCTAGCAATGTGAAATGCAGTCACATGACCCTCGCAGAGTTTTGGTATCCAAGCAACAGAAGGGATTGTGACGCGCGTTGAGACGTGGAAGTTCTGTAGCTAGGCAACAGAAATTAAATCAGCCCTCGCCAAGAAGAAGATACGTCACTTAGGAGCATGCACAGTTAGAATACGTAGTTGGCAGCACGAGGAATGCACGTGATATGACGGTATGCACAAAAAAATTATGTTTTTTTAAAGTTTATTTGTTAAAGTGAATCGAAAGATGTATGGGGTATTATCAATGAAGTAGTTCGAAAAAAAACTGCTCTTCAAGCTTGACAGTCTTCTTTTCCGTAGTGTCGATTGCTGTGTTAGGATGTCTGTGCTTCAGTAGGGTAGACGGTGGTGGATCCGTTTACAGGTCGTCGCCAGTGTGATAAAGTACGGTCATAATACACTGGTAGAAGTTTGAATGAAAGATTTATTCAAAGGTTGTAGGTGTCTACCCATCAGACGTTCTACCCACACAACACTGGCAGTAACTGAACTCTCTGTGTTCCAGAGCCACTCAAACAGATGAAGGCTCTAGAATGAAGAACTCTGGCCCCAGTGACAAGCCTCAAACAGGATGGCTTGACACACAGGTCATCTATATATATAAAAACAAATGTCTGTCTGTCTGTTTGTCCTTTATGCATTACCACACCATTCATCCGATCGCCATGAACCTTTGGCAAGTTGTTGAGTACACTCCCGTGAAGGTTTCTGGCATACAGTTTTTTTTAAATATCGGCCCCCCAGGGCCCTCATAATCTTTTGAATACTGATGTACGCACCAGACGGAAAAACAACAAATCATGTATCCACAAGCAGTCGAATAAATAAATAGAATTAAAACACCATTCATCCGATCGTAATGAAACTTTGGGAATTTGTTGAGTACACTCCCGCGAAGGTTTCTGGCATAATTCTTTTTTAAATAAAGGCCCCCCAGGGCCCTCATAATCTTTCGAATACTGATGTACGCACAAGACAGAAAAACAAAAAACGTGTATCCACAAGCACTCGAATAAATAAATAGAATTAAAACAGCATTCATCCGATCGCCAGGAAACTTTGGGAAGTTGTTGAGTACACTGCCGCGAAGGTTTCTGGCATAAATTTCTTTTAAATATTGGCCCCCCCAGGGCCCTCATAATCTTTCAAATACTGATGCACGCACCAGACAGAAAAACAAAAAATCGTGTATCCACAAGCACTCGAATAAATAAATAGAATTAAAACAACACTTTGAAATGTTTTCCATATTAAAATGAATAAATTTCAATAAATATGACACAATGTAAATTGAATGTTATCATAACGAGTTTCCTTGAATTTCCTTTCTTCGGAGATCTCAGCAACGCGCAACGGGTAAGCTAGTATTAAATAAAACATGAATAAAAATGACACACAGGTTATTACATACCACCTTTTCATTCCACACCTAAGCATTTTAATTGTGGTGTCTCACAGCGGTCAATCGTGTCCACACTGATTTTAACCCCTTTCCTTCAATACCTAGGGGAATTATTCTTCACGTATTTGGACGACATTCAAATCCTATATAGCCTGGCTAATCCAAGTGCAAATTTGAACCTTGCACAAAATAGAAAGACTCTGGCCTATTGCCTTCCTTCGTGAAGAAACGTTTACCCTACATTGACTACAACTGGCACAAAACAGTAGTCAATGCCATGATTCAATCTAGGCTGCAAAATACAAAGGGCATTTACACAGCTGTCTCTAAAAAACGTCTTTATCGACTTCAAGTCATAAAAAATGCTGCTGTCAGCCTCATATTCTGCATGTTTAGACATGGCAGGATATAGCCAGAAAACTGCACTGACCACCATTTGATCTACAGCTGCCTTCAAAGTCCATATGATAACACATAAAATCCCACATCACCATTGTCCAACCTTCCTAGGCCCAATAAAAGCCTATGCTCTCCCAATCATATCTTACTAAACTTGCCACTAACTAGAACAGTTACATATGGGGACATTCTTTCGCCGTTGCTGCTGTCAAAATGTGGAACTTCCTTCTAGCTGACATTTGCCCAGGACTCATTTTAGTTAAATTCAAGAAGGCCATCAAAGCCCGGCTTTTTAACCAATAACTTCTACTTCTCTCTTTTTACTTGTTTTTGCACCAAGAAGCTTAGCATTACTGCACTTTACAAATTAATATAATCACAACATAACAACTGTTTTTTCTTCAGACCTGTGTGTAACAAAAGTGAGAAAGCAAGGGTAAAATTGAAGAGCGTGTCAGGTGTTTAAACACACAAGTGGGAAACTTAAAGTCTGAGTTATCTCATTATTCTATATTCGCAATCAACTCAAACCAGGTCATATGCTTGGTACAATAAGTTATGTAATTTGCAATTTTAGTCAGTCACATCTAGTAAAAGTATATGGATTATCCTTTAGCATAATGTAAATGATTAGTTACCTCTTCACACAAACAAAGCAGGTCTTTGTTGAACAGACATGGCAATGCGCAATCTGAAAAGTCACTGTGCAAACAAGTTTTGGAGGGACTTTGTACACAGGTTCTTTTGGGGGTTTTCATCCCATTACACCATGTTTGAAATTAAGCCCCAAATCTCTTGAACAGATGAAGCATGTGGTATAGTGGGCAAGGTTTATGTCTTAAAATAATCAGTCCTGTGTTGCAGTCTAGGTTCTCCTATTTTACCGAATTGTTTGATCTAAGGCAAATCATGTTCTCCCCTGGCCTTTTTTCTCGTTATCTGCCGTTATTTCATGGGCTGACGGCCCATTATTTTAAAGTAAAGATTTTACAGAGGATGCCTACTGGTTTAGGGCTTTTTCATACAGTTTTAATATTCCTTCTATTTAGCACCTCTAAAGGTAAACATTTTAATAAGGTGGCCTGTGTAAGTCATTTCCTTTGCTACATACCCTCCCAGCCAGTTACCATGTTAGCAGATGCTGGCCGCTCACACTTCTTCACAGTGGTTGTTGCCACAGTCTTTGTTGGTACATCGTGCTGGGCAGGGCGATTCCAGGCTTTGCAGCTGACCTGTTTGTTTCATATCAACAATTGATTAGCCTCCTTACCTGAGGCAGTCCCTTAGTGAGCAAAAAAAGTTGAACATTTGGTCTCCCTGCAGGACCTACCTGCAGGGTGCAACATAAACATCTAAAATGGGGACAATCATTCACCATGCCAACCTACTACGTTAGGCTTGCAGCATTAGACCAGCAGTGTGAGTCCAATTAAAAAGGGGGCAGTGCTGTAAAATGGTACAAAAGGGGGTGGTGATGGACGGAGCATCTGAACCAATCAAACACTCACACCCAGTCAACAGATCTGGGTTTAATCCATCACCGTTCTTTAGCCCACTCTGCCACCCCAATTCAGTCTGACCCTGTGCCTCATGGGAACAGTCCAGCCCGAACTGCCAAGCCATGCCTTCCCTGGACCGGAAACAAGCTTCCGAGGACCGGTTTCTGGCATTTCAGCCGTCTTCAGCCCGAAATGGTGCCATGTATCCTAGCAGATGCAACAAACGATAAATAGATCGCTATTTCCCCCACCCACTTGCTAGGCAGTAAGACACAGACATAAATTAGGTAAACTCATCTGATATCGCACATGATCTACAGTGCCACTACCCTTGTCTCACTATTGATAACTACACTACTGAGAGAGGCCTCATCTCCTGTGCCTCACAGCCATGTTCCGATGCTGCAAAGCCCTTGGGCAAAAGCTGCTCCCCTGAGCATCTAACAATGGCGGCAAAGACAAAGGTAGGGAGGGCATTCCCTGGGCCTCGCAGGACAGGAACATGACTTCAAGGCCCCCCCCCCATGGAAAAGATGTAAGTATCATAGCAATGGCACCATATACCATGAATCAAAGTAAAAGAGTCCCCTTGCCCCATCCACTTGCTGCACAGTAAAATACAGCCATAATGTCTTTTAATTGGGCACCTAACACCTTTGGGGCCTGGATCACTGCACCTGCTGCACTACTGATTGCTATGCCTGTGACATGAACCTTGGCATGTGGGCTTGCTACAGCACTGCGAGGTAATTCCAGCATGGCCCAGGGGAGGCTTAGCAGTGATATACCATAGCTAAAAGGCCTAATACAGGTGCTCCTACTCTACTAGGCCTTGCAACCATGGTCTAGCACTGCAAGGTCAAGGGGAGGAAAGTCCCCTTCCCTGAGCCTCTCATATATGACCCAGTACTGTATGTTATGTTATATTACGTGTATTTTTCTTGGAGCACTAATCACCCGTGATGGCATCCAGGCACTCTTGAGCAGGTGTGTAAGTCCAGCCCTGGGGGGCTTATTCCAAAACCCAGGTCTTCAGCTTCTTGCAAAAGTCAAAAAGACAAAAGGAGGCTGTGATGTGTTGTGGAATGTCGTTCCAGGATTTAGGGGTCAGGTACGAGAAGGTGCATGCCCCTGCTCTGCTTTTTAGTATGCATGGGGCATGTGCTAGAAAGAGACCAGCGGAGTGAAGATGTCTGAAAGGTCGGTAGAAGTGAATGTGGCTGTTCAGTTGGGCAGGAAAAGCGTATGGAGTGCTTTGTGGTTGTAGCAAGGAGTTTGAAGTGTGCGTGCTTGTGATTCGGGAGCCAGTGGAGTTGCATAAGGTCTGGAGCTATTTGGGAGGATTAGTCTGGATGCTGTATTTTGGACTGTCTGCAGCCCTCTTGCGAGCTGGTTGGTTCTAGCTGCATACAGGGTGTTCCTATAGTCAAGTGTTTTTCTTGGTGTTGTTTGGTATACACTTGATGATATTCTTCAGCATCCTTTGGGTGTTGTCATGTCCAGTTTGTTGTCCATGATGATTCTGAGGTTTCTCTCTTGTGAGCAGGGTGTGGGGTGGGCCCAAACTTTGTGGGCCACCAGGTGGAGTCCCATAGTGTGATGTTTTGTTTTTCTTGAAGACTACTACTTCAGTCTTGTGAGAGTTCAGTTTGAGACATTTGTATTTCATCCAAGTGGTCAATTGTAGGAAAGGGCCTACTTTTGCATTGTTACCCCCTACTTTTTGTTGGATGCCTGATGTGATTTCGAAATGTAAGTGCACTGGGCCCCTGATAACCAGGTTCCCAGTGCCAGATCTCTTCCACCAAAACTGTACCACGATTGGCACAACTTCAGTCACCCCTATATGTCTCTATTACTAGGTACCCCTGGTACCTAAGGCACAGGTACTGAAGAGGGACCTCTGGGGCTGCAGCACTGATTGTGCCATCCCAGGCCCCCCTGACGACGGCTATGCACTCTGCCACTGCAGGCTGTGCAACTTGCTGCAGGAAGATCCGAAGAGTTGACATGGCACAGAGCCATGTGTGCCATGCCTCCCGTACACTGCATAAGATATATAAAAGCCACTCCTACAGCAGGTCTTCATCCCAAAGGCAGGGTGCACTATATCCTATGTGTGGGTATACCTGCAAGAGCAGATAGGCACCTACAATGTCCAGCCTATTCTGTGATGTTGTAAGTGAACAGGAAAGCCATAAAGAGAACAGAGACTGGATACTCTTCAACACGAATTTCCTGGCTCCATGATGGCTTCACTGATTTCGAAGGTGTTTGTTACCAAACATATTGTCTTAATAAATCCTCACTGATGCCAGTTGTGAGAAGTTAGCCTGATATATGATGTCCACTATTCTAGTGGGCACCTTGCACCAGTCTATACGACCCTTATGGTGGTTGGTTGTAAAGTCAACCTTATAGACCTGCTACCCTAGTGGTAGCGTGGACCAGCAGTCTTAGGCTAAAACTTCAGAGAGCATGTGAAGCCAGCTGTTTTACCATATATAATCCCTTGAATACCAAATGAAAGGACACCACACAAGGTATATATCAAATATATATGTATTTATTACTAACACAACCCCTCTGCACTCTTTATGAGGTCAGAGTTCGAGATACGTTACAAGTAACTCATTAAGCATACTATAAGTTGCACAAATACAATTCTGCCCTAAGGGCCTCACGAACCATATACAAAGTAAGTGGTATGAGAACCACTTCAGGAATGGTGAATAGGCCTAGGGCCTAGGGAATTGCTGGGGCTACACTACAGAACCAAGGGTTTGGAAGTAGGAGACCCACGGGAGACGTGTGCAGTGTGGGAACACAGACGCAAGTTACCAGTGACTTACAATGGGGAACGAAGAAGTTACTGATTAAGGACACTTCCAGGTGGACTATGGTGAAACCCCTTTAAACTAGGACACTTGGATAGTCAATACCCACGGGAGCACCGGAGTACTCGAGTTACCTCACCCAGGGAAGCCGGGTGCATAGGTGTCTTTTCGTGTCGGGTTTCGTCGATGCTTTCAATGGAGACCTGCAAAAGAAGTGCTGCAGGCGGCCGAAGTAAGAGTGTCCGGGTGGATCCAAGGGTGGATCAAGCAGTGAAGAACCTGAAAGAAGAGGGGACAGAGTCTGGGTCACTAGCCAGTGACCAGAATGGAACCAGAATGGAACCAGGTGATGTCGCGATGCAAACAGGTGAAGAGGTGAAGCTTGTCTCTGCAGCCACGAGGACCAGGAGGCGTCGATGACAACCAGCAGCTGAAGTCGAGCTGCCACATGAAGGATCTAGTTGCCTGCAGTGTCGGTATCTGATTACACCCAACAAACCTTGGTAACCGCAACCCACGCAGGAAGTGAAGATTCGCTTTGGTTCAGATCAGCAAGGTCTGAGGAGCTTCTCTTTCGGAAGGAAGCTGGAGCAAGCCCAGAGCAACCAGGCAAGCATTGAAAATTAAAAGGATCATCTTCCGGGGGCTCACTAGCCAATGGGCTAGCAACCGGGAAGATGTGTTGAGCTGAAATGCAGGAGCCGGCCCCACACAGCACTCGTGGAGTGTGGAGGGCTGAGCTCTGGTGCAGATATTGCTCAGGTCTGGGGCTTCTCATGCCCCAATGCACAACTGTGAGTTACCTCAGGAGTTGATGCAGTTAGCAATTTGCAGGATGTCCAGGGAGTCTGGTCCCACGTCTCTCGTGTCGGCCACGGATCTGAGCTTTGCTGTGGATGTGGGTCGGAGTCTAAGAAGGTTGGAAGTCCAGTCCTGAGTAGCTGAGTCATCGGGTTCCGTCGGGAGCGTCGACAAAGAAAACTGGCAAGTTACTAGTGGTGCCTGTTTGAACAGGGTGGTCACTCCTTGACCACAAAGGAGATCTTCTTCAGTCTTCTAGTCAGCATAGAATGTTGAAGTCCAAGAGTTCTGTTTCTTAGTTTCTTTCCAGGGTAATCTGATGTCTCTAGACACAGCTCCTAACTTTATACCAAACTAAGGGGCTGGATTACCTGCTAGGTCCCTCTTATGGGGGGACCCTGAGAAGGGGGTGGTTACACACCTTTCTCTTTGTCCAGTTTCGCACCAGAGCTGGGGCTGGAGTGCCCCAGCAACTGGTTTGAATCGGGCTATGCATGGAGCACCTTGTGTGCCCCAGGCAGTGTCTCATTTTGCAGCCCTCACTGCCCCATTACACTAAAAGCCTGTCTAGGGAGGTGCTAGCAACTCCCAAGGCAGGAAACCTATTGTCCAGGCCTCCCCTGCCGGAGTTTCGTCCAGCAGCAGGAAGTCAGACTCGTTTCTGTGGCAGCAGCGTCCATTTTGTGATGCTGAGGCTCTGTTTAACTTTAACCGGGTAAAGTAGTAACCAACATGTCTTCTCCCTTTAGAAGGGTAGAATGCTACCCCCGCTGCCAGAATTGGCGGGGGCAGGGGTAGTATTCCAAAGTGTTTGACACCTTACACAACATGTTTTGATAAAGCCAAACCAAAGTTAGCATTAACCGCGAGGATTATAATGTACTTAAGAATATATGGTATGGCTATATCATAGAACAGCTATAAGGACATGGTTCCGAAAGCTGCAGAGGGGCTCAGCTCATGCTAGGGTACCCTCTGACATAAAACCAAGCACTCTGCCTCCAGAATTGTTAAGGCCTGCCATAGGAGTGACTTATAGGTTACTATGTGTCTATATATAAGGTAGATATAGATATACTATATCTAAGTAAGGGGTGATTACACCACCTTACCCAAGCTGAGTGATCAGCCTGTGGTGTCAGTTTGGATGGGCAGCCACGGGTGGCATAATACATGCTGCAGCCCCTGGTGGGCCTTGGATGCACCTATGCCCTGGGTACCTATGGTACACTATACAGGGGCTCACAAAGGTGCCCCAATACCCAATCAGGTATGTACCTAAAGTACATGGTATCAATTTAGAGAGAGAACAGCTGGGCTGTGGGTCTGATTAGCAGGCCCACAGCCACACTAGTGTCGAAAAACCTGTAAATCACAGCAAAAAGTGGGGGTGACCATAGGAAGCAGACCCTACTCTCCTACACAACCCCCCCCCCCCAAACGCAGGGACATTAAACTAACCTTGACCAGTTGAGTCTTCATGTTATAAGTGGAAATATCTGGAGAGTCCATCTGCATTGGCATGGTCAGTCCCAGGTTTATGTTCCACTTTAAAGTCGATCCCCTGTATGGAAATGGACCACCTAAGCAGTTTGGAATTTTCACCCTTCATCTGATTTAGCCACAAGAGGGGCTTATGGTCTGTCTGAATCTTGAAGTGAGTACCAAACAAGTATGGCCTCAGCTTCTTCAGGGCCCAAACCACAGCAAAGTCCTCCCTCTCAACAGCTGACCAACGTTTCTCTCTAGGGGTCAGCCTTCTGCTAATAAAAGCAATGGGCTGGTCTTGACCATCTTTATTCAATTGTGAAAGAACAGCTCCCACACCCAACTCAGAAGCATCTGTTTGGACAATGAATTCTTTGGAGTAATATGGACTTTGCAGAATAGGTGCAGTGCACATGGCCTGCTTCAGGTCATCAAATACCTTTTGACAGCTTACTGTCCACTGAACTTTCTTTGGCATTTTCTTTGAGGTGAGGTCATTAAGAGGAGTCCCAATGGACCCATAGTTCTTAACGAACTTCCTGTAGTAACCAGACAGGCTCAAGAAAGCTCTGACCTGTGTCTGGGTGGTTGGAGGAGTCCAGTCCTTTATGGTCTGGATCTTGCTCTCCAGTGGTTGAACCTGACCTCCACCTACAAGGTGGCCCAGGTACACAACCTTACTCTGCCCTATCTGGCACTTGGTAGCCTTGATAGTTAGGCCTGCCTTCTGCAGGGCCTCCAAAACATTCTTCAGGTGGATCAGGTGATCTTCCCAGGTGGAGCTAAAGACAGCAATATCATCTAGATAAGCTGCACAGTAGTCATCCAGACCTGAGAGGACTTGGTTCACCAACCTTTGGAATGTGGCAGGTGCATTCTTCAGACCAAAGGGCATTACCACAAATTGATAATGACCCCCTGGGGTTGAGAATGCTGTTTTGGCTTTTGCATCATCATCAGCTAGTCTGATCTGCCAGTAGCCAGCTGTGAAGTCAAATGTGCTCAAAATCTTGGCAGAAGCCAATCTGTCAATGAGCTCATCTGCCCTTGGTATTGGGTGGGCATCTGTCCCAGTGACAGCATTGAGACCTCTGTAGTCCACACAAAACCTCATCTCTTCTCTTACCATCTTGGGTGTGAGGTTTAGGCACAAGGACTACAGGACTGACCCAATGGCTCTTTAAGGGCTCAATAACTCCCAACTCCAACATCTTTTGGACCTCTGTCCTGATACAGTCCCTGGCATGGTCAGGTTGCCTGTAGATTTTACTCTTGTCAGGCAGACTGTCACCAATGTCCACCTCATGGGTGCACCAGCTTGTCTGACTTGGAGTCAGAGAAAACGTATGTCTGTAGGACTGTAGAACTTGTCTGCCGTCCTGCTGCTGTTGGTCAGTGAGGCTGCCTGCCAAGGTCACTCCATCAACTGAACCATCATCAGGGTTCTGAGAAAGCAGGTCTGGGAGCGGTTCACTCTCCTCCTGTCCCTCATCTGTAGCCATGAGCAAGCCCATGTCTGCCCTGTCAACATATGCCTTCAATCTGTTGACATGAAGCACCCTGTGGGGGCTCTTGGGAGTTCCAAGGTCATGTTTTCAAAGAAGGGAGGGAGTTCCAAGGTCAACCAAGTAGGTTACCTCTCCCTTTTTCTCAACAATAGTGTGGGGTCCAGACCATTTTTCTTGGAGTGCTGCTGGGGCCACTGGCTCCAACACCCACACTTTCTGTCCTGGCTGGTAAACAGTCTGCACAGCCTTTTGGTCATGCCAGGCTTTTTGGAGTTCCTGGCTAGCCTCAAGGTTGTTAGATGCCTTTTTCATATACTCAGCCATCCTGGAGCGGAGACCAAGTACATAATCCACTATGTCTTGTTTAGGCTTTTTGAGAGGTAACTCCCATCATTCCTTCACCAAACACAGGGGTCCTCTTACAGGGTGCCCACATAGAAGTGCAAAAGGGCTGTAGCCAACCCCCTTCTGTGGGACCTCTCTGTAAGCAAACAAAGGGCAGGGCAGCAAGATATCCCATCTTCGCCTAAGCTTTTCAGGGAGTTTCTTGATCATGCCCTTTAAGGTCTTGTTGAATCTCTCCACCAGACCATTGCACTGTTGATGGTAGGGTGTGGTGAACTTATAGTTTACTCCACACTCTATCCACATAGCAGTCAAATACCCAGACATAAAGTTTGCACCTCTGTCTGAGACAACCACTTTCGGAAAACCCACTCTTGAGAAAACTCCCAGGAGGGCTCTTGCCACAACAGGGGCTGATATGGTCCTTAAGGGAATAGCTTCTGGGTATCTGGTGGCATGATACACTACCACCAGACTAAACCTGTGCCCAGAGGCTGTTTGGGGATCTATTGGTCTAACAATGTCTATCCCAACTCTTTCAAAGGGAACCCCCACCACAGGTAGTGGTATTAGGGGGGCCTTTGTGGCGCCACCTGATTTGCCACTGGCTTGGCAGGTGACACAGGAGCGACAAAACTCCTTGGCATCTTCTGACATGTGTGGCCAGTGAAAGTGAGGGAGAAGCCTGGCCCAAGTCTTGTTCTGGACAAGATGTCCTGCTAAGGGAATATCATGAGCTAAGGTAAGAAGGAAGCCCCGACTGCCAAAGGTTAGACCAACCTCCTGGAAGCACCAGGTTTGGTGTCTCTAGCCTCTGAATAAAGGAGTCCTTCATCCCAATACACTCTATGGGTACCTGTAGCATTCCCAGCAGCCTCAGCAGCAGCTTGCTTTCGGAGGGGTTCAAGAAAGGGGCAGTCCAGCTGCTCCTGCCTCAGATCTGCCCTTGAAGGTCCCCCTGACCCAAGAAACTCAACCTGATCAGGCTCAAGCTCTTCTAGGACAGTTCCTTCTTGGGTCTCACTATCAGCTTCCTCAGAAGGCTGATCCTCATTCTGAGGCAGGGGGGAAGGCACTGCCTTAACCCTACTACTCTTTCTCTTGGTAGGCAACTGGTCCATGGTTTCAGGATCCAGGGCCTGTTCAGTTTTGCACTTTTTGGCCTGTGACCTGGTCACACCAAGGAGATGTGCTGATATACCTAGCATTTATGCATGAGTCCTATACTCCACTTCAGACCAGACTGAATATTCCAGATCATTGCCAAGCAGACATTCTACAGGAGGTCTGAACTAACAACAACTCTTTTGAGGCCAGTTACCCCTCCTCAGGAGAAATTAACAATTGTCATACTATGGGTGGTAGTGACATTGCTTGCATTGGTCACTAGGTAATTGTCACCTAGTATTATCTGACCAGGGTCCACAAAGTTAAGCGTCACCATGGTGACACTGGCACATGTGTCCCTGTAGGCCTGAGCTATTTTGTTATTGATTAAAGGTGTTTGCCTGTACTTGCCCAAGTCATTGGGACTCACAGTAGAGGACATAGCCATGTACACATCACAGACAAGAACAGCTTGAGTTGGTATTCTGACTAGGCCAGAATCCATTTCAGTACCCAGGGTTAACCCCACTATAGCCTTGGGTTGAGACCCACCGCTGTTAACTGTACTAGGCAGTGCAGGTGCCTTAGGGGCAACAGTGGTTGGAGCTGTCTCCTTCTTGGTGCAATCACTAGTCAAGTGAGAATTAACCTTACACGTTTTGCACCAGGGTTTATTTGGGCCTTCCTTTTTCTTAGATTGTTGGGAACCCCCACCATTAGAAGCTTTTTGGGGACTTTGAGGAGACTTCAGGGGCCTCATTTATGAGAAATGATGCATCGCTGCGTGAAAGCAGCGATGCGTCACTTCTCAGTGCGCAGTCCTTGCGACATGATTGATGCGTCATATTTACAGTATGACGCATCATGTCGCAAGGAGTTACAGATACGTCAGTATTTCTGACGTATCTGTAAGCGCAAAAGTCACGCATTGCTGGGGTGTGTCACAAAAGTGACGCAACTCCAGCAAAGCGTCCTTTCACATGGGGAAAGCCCCACGTGAAAGGGCTTGCGTCAGTCTTACGCCTGCTGTGAGGCAGGCGCAAGATTTTGACGCAACAGCGTCCTAAAAGTGACGCAGTAAAATCTCATAGATTTCACTGCGTCACTATTACGAGGCTTTTTGCGGGGGAACGCCCCCTCTGCATACATTATACCTGACGCAGGTATAATGTAGCGCGGGGGTTTACAAAGTGACGCATCGGCTTAGATGCGCCTCTTTGTAAATGGTGCGCAACAGAAGGCATGTTTTACGCTGCCGATGCGTCACAAAAAGTGACGCATTGGAAGCGCAAAACTGACGCAAGGCCTCATAAATGAGGCCCCTGGTCTTTTGCTTTCTCCCCACCCTTTTGGTCTTGCTTTTTCAGATCACCACCTTGGTTCTGGACCTTCTGCTTCACCTTGGTTCTGACCCATTTGTCTGCCTTCTTTCCCAATTCTTGGGGAGAGGTCAGATCAGATTCAATCAAGTGTTGATGCAGTAACTGGTTCTGACAATTATTAAGAATTTGCTCTCTCATAATCAAATTATACAATCCTGTATAGTATTTGACCTTACTGCCCAGTAACCAGCCTTCCAGATATTTAGTGGCACAATCTACAAAGTCAGTCCAGTCCTGAGTCTGTGTCTTCTCGGTGTCTCTGAACAGCAAAATATACTGTTCCGTGGTTAAGCCAAACCCATCTATCAGAGCACTCTTCAGGACATTGTAGTTGTCAGCATTCTCATCACTAACTGTGAGGAGCTTGCCTCTACCTTTTTTCTGAAAAGGGGAGCCATAAGATTGCTGCCCACTGACTTTGGGGTGACCTGCTGTACTTTGCAAGCCCTCTCCAAAGCAGTTATCTACTTGTGGATGTCATCCCCTCTCTGGTAGGGAGGGATAATCGTACTTAGGTTTCTCTGGTCATTTGACCTTTCAATACCTCTAGGGATGTTGCTGCCACCAGTGGAATCTAATCCACTCAACTTTTGCTCTCTAGCAAGAGCCAGGGTCTCTTTGGCAAGGGCAATTTCTTGCCTCTTGATCCTAAGCTTGACTTCCCTCATCCTAGCCTTATGCTCTCTTCTCTGAGGTGAAGTCATCCTCATCACTGCTGAGGTATTTGACCCTATTGACTCATCAGAGTGGTGGGAGTCACTGGAAAGTGACCTCCTCCTTCTGTGCTCAGTGTTAGGCCTACTTGGGGGCCTGGATAGGATTCTCTCTTGCCCAGCCCCTGGTAGTCCTAGGTTGACCTGGTCCAGTTCTTCAACTTGGAACTGATCATCATCCTCATCATCAGACCCCCCTGGATTGTCATCCTGGGAATCCTCTGTTGATGGATGCCCCCCCCTCCCACTACCTAGCTGATTTGGGGTTGCTGCTTTTTCAGCATCATACTCCACTAACAAATCTATAAGGTGTCTTAGGGTTGGACTCTGTCATTGCCTCAGTCTCCTGAGTGAACACAAACTTCTAAGTTCATTAAAAGTAAATGTGTCATAGTGAGAAGGGAACCTGGGAGGGTCCACTTCCTCTGGGAGAGACACACTAGGCTCTGCTCTCAAGGACATTCTCTAGTGAGGTGTGGTGTGTGCACCTACCTTCACTAAGTGTTACCTACTAGAACCTCTCTAGGAGTTGTAGTCAGGGTGTGCTAAGCCCTTTCCTCTACAACAACTAAGTTCAGTAGAACTTAAGTATTATAAGAACTTGATTTATATGTACCTTCGGGTACCTTAAAGTGATCTTTCAAATGATATCTTAAGATTATATGGTAAAACAACAGAAAGCTCTTATCCCATCCGCTACACACCAATGTGAGAAGTTAGCCTGGTATATGATGTCCACTGTTCTAGTGGGCACCTTGCACCATTCTAAACGACCCTTATGGTGGTTGGTTGTAAAACCAACCTTATAGACCTGCTATCCTAGTGGTAGCGTGGACCAGCAGTCTTAGGCTAAAACTTCAGAGAGCATGTGAAGCAAGCTGTTTCACCATATATAATCCCTTGAATACCAAATGAAAGGATACCACACAAGGTATATATCAAATATATATGTATTTATTACTAACACAACCCCTCTGCACTCTTTATGAGGTCAGAGTTTGAGATACATTACAAGTTACTCATTAAGCATTCTATAAGTTGCACAAATACAATTCTGCCCTAGGGGCCTCACAAACCATATACTAAGTAAGTGGTATAAGAACCACTTCAGCAATGGTGAATAGGCATAGGGCCTAGGGAATCACTGGGGCTACACTACAGAACCAAGGGTTTGGAAGCAGGAGACCCACGGGAGACGCGTGCAGTGTGGGAACACAGACGCAAGTTACCATTGACTTACAATGGGGAACGAAGAAGTCACAAAGTTACTAATTAAGGACACTTCCGGGTGGACTACGGTGAAACCCCTTTAAACTAGGACACTTGGATAGTCAAAACCCACGGGAGCACCGGAGTACTTGAGTTACCTCACCCAGGGAAGCCGGGTGCATAGGTGTCTTTTCGTGTTGGGTTTCGTCAATGCTTTCAATGGAGACCTGCAAAAGAAGTGCTGCAGGCGGCCGAAGGAAGAGTGTCCAGGTGGATCCAAGGGTGGATCAAGCAGTGAGGAACCTGACAGCAGAGGGTACAGAGTCTTGGTCACTGGCCAGTGGCCAGGATGGAACCAGGATGGAACCAGGTGATGTCGCGATGCAAACAGGTGAAAAGGTGAAGCTTGTCTCTGCAGCCACGAGGACCAGGAGGCATCAATGATTACCAGGAGCTGGAGTCCAGCTGTCCCATGAAGAATCTAGTTGCCTGCGGTGTCGGTATCTGGATTGGACCCAACAAACCTTGGTAACTGCAACCCACACAGAAAGTGAAGATTCGCTTCAGTTCAGACCAGCAAGCTCTGAGGAGCTTCTCTTTTGTAAGGAAGCTGGAGCAAGCCCAGAGCAACCAGGCAAGCATTGAAAATTAAAAGGATCGTCTTCAGGGGGCTCACTAGCCAACAGGCTATCAACCTGGAAGATGCGTTGAGCTGAAATGCAGGAGTGGGCCCCATGCGGCACTCGTGGAGTGTGGAGGGCTAAGCTCTGGTGCCGATGTTGCTTGGGTCTGGGGATTCTCATGCCTCAATGCACAACTGCGAGTTACCTCAGGAGTCGATGTAGTTAGCAATTTGCAGGATGCCCAGGAAGTCTGGTCCCACGTCTCTCCATGGGTCTCAGCTTTGCTGTGGATGTGGGTCGGAGTCCAAGAAGTCTGGAAGTCCATCCTGAGTAGCTGAGTTGTCGGATTCCATCAGGAGCATCGACAAAGCAAACTGGAAAGTTACTGGTGGTGCCTGTTTGAACAGGGTGGTCACTCCTTGACAACGAGGGAGATCTTATTCAGTCTTCTAGTCAACATAGAATGCCGAAGTCCAAGAGTTCTGTTTCATAGTTTCTTTCCAGGGTAATCTGATGTCTCTAGAAACAGCTCCTAACTTTATACCAAACTAAGGGGCTGGATTACCTGCTAGGTCCCTCCTATGGGTGGACCATGAGAAGGGGGTGGTTACACCCCTTTCTCTTTGTCCAGTTTCGCGCCAGAGCTGGGGCTGGAGTGCCCAAGCAAGTGGTTTGAACCGGGCTATGCATGGAGCACCTTGTGTGCCCCAGGCAGTGTCTCATTTTGCAGCCCTCCCTGCCCCAATACACTAAAAGCCTGTCTGGGGAGGTGCTAGCACCTCCCAAGGCAGGAAACCTATTGTCCAGGCCTCCCCTGCCGGAGGTTCATCCAGCCGCAGGAGGTCGTGTCTGTGGCAGCAGCATCCATTTTGTGATTCTGAGGCTCTATTTAACTTTAACCGGGTAAAGCAGTAACCAACATGTCTTCTCCCTCTAGAAGGGTGGAATGCTACCCCCGCTGCCAGAATTGGCGGGGGGGGGGGTAGTATTCCAAAGTGTTTGACACCTTACACGACATGTTTTGATAAAGCCGAACCAAAGTTAGCATTAACAGCGAGGATTATAGAACAGCTATAAGGATATGGTTCCAAAGCTGCAAAGGGGCTCAGCTCTTGCTAGGGTACCCTCTCACATAAAACGAAGCACTCTCCCTACAGGATTGTTAAGGCCTGCCATAGGAGTGACTTATAGGTTACTATGTGTCTATATATAAGATAGATATAGATATACTATATCAAAGTAAGGGGTGATTACACCACCTTACCCAAGCTGAGTGATCAGCCTGTGGCTGCAGCCCCTGATGGGCCTTGGATGCACCTATGTCCTGGATACCTATGGTACACTATACAGGGGCTCACAAAGGTGACCCAATACCCAATCAGGTATGTACCTAAAGTACATGGTATCAATTTAGAGAGAGAACAGCTGGGCTGTGGGTCTGATTAGCAGGCCCACAGCCACCCTAGAGTCGAAAAACTAGTAAATCACAGCAACAAGTGGGGGTGACCATAGGAAGCAGACCCTACTCTACTACACCAGTGTTGGATTCAGTAATACATTCACACAAGAGAGCCTTTTTGAGGGTCCCCTGAAACCTAACTAAACACTAGTGGGGTCTCACACCTCCTCCAGGACAGGATGGTATTCCCGGGCGGGAAGCTTCAAAGATGATGCTGCCTTTGAAATCCAACCCAAGATAGTGGAGGAGGCCAAGCCTCCTTTCCTGCTCCACTTTTGGTGGGAGGAAAAGTGGGAAAAATAGTTGGATGAGGAGGAGGGCCCCTCTCAGCCTACACCCCCCCAGGACGAGGTAGGTGAGGTGAACCCCTTTCCTGAAATTCCATCATCTTTAGACTGTAAGAAAACCTCCAATGAGGTCTAGTGTAGTGCCTCTTACCACAAGAAGTAGTCTCTACGGGTGTAGACACCCTACATATAAGTAGCCCTTGGTCACTACCTGTCTCCCCATGTAACACCCCTAAATTCAGTATTTAGGTGGCTCCACAAGACCTTGAGGTCAGATTCCACTGGCCTAAAGAAGATAAAGGAAGAAGACATGTTGCTGATCTAAGAACTGACCGCTGCTGTAGAACAAATCGGCGCCAAACCCTACAAACTGCAAATGGACTCAACAACTGTGGTCTGCTGTCCCTACCTGAGACCGGTGTAGTCTCCAACAAACCCAGAGCTCTGCCTGCCTTCACCAACTTTCTGGGCCCTCCATTTGGACTAGTGGTACTATTCCCCAGCACATCACCGGTAAAAGACCGCCACGAGGTGAAGACCCGCACAGACTGTGTCGACACGATTCACCTCATTATCCAAAAGTTGCAGTAGCCAAGGCCTGTTGGTCATCATTCCAGTAACTGATCCCTTCATTGCATTCACCAGCCTGAGGGATCCTCACAGTATCTATTGTAGTGTAGTTCCTATTATCCCAATAGGCTCTGCGCATTGGAATAATATCTTCAATAGTATAGACGTAGGACAGAGGTTAACTAGGTCTTCTACTGTCGATATTAGACTTAAAGTTTAGTGTTTGCCAGCTAGCTCAGAGTTCACTAGAAACTTTCTCGAATAGACAAGGAGGAGTTTAACCTCCCTGGATAGACAAGAAGGGATTTAGTTTCTGACAACCATAGAACATGACAACTTTGCTCTCCCCTAATCAAGAGTGTATCTCTAGAGTCGTGTGAAAACAAAAGACAACTTATTTTACTCTGTCAGTTCAGTGCATTCTTAGTTTCACCAGATTGTAGAGAAAAGGAAGAGACGGGCGTGTTCAATAAAAAGATGTTATTTATTGATCAGTCTCTTTTCTCATACAAGAGAAATGAATCGCTATTATTGTAATACTTAGAGTTAAGTAAAGTGCATACAGTAATAACAGAATTATAAAATAATACTGTAAAAGCATTGATATGGTTTCTTAGCCATATGATACTTAAAATGGATAAAATAGATACATACATATATACATTGACTAATCGTACTCAACTGGTGCTTCTAACTACGCCTACCCCAATGTACCTGACCTAAGCCTAATACGTGGCGGGAGTAGATAAGTAGCAGTTTAAGTTAAGTTTGCTTTGCCAAGGGTCTGCTTCAAGAATTCTCTACAAAGGATGATTCAGTTCAGTACCTGGGAGTTTAGAAGGCTGGAGGGCTGGTATCTCTATCTCAGGTCTTGATATTCCAGCTGCCTGCGAGGGCGGCTTGGAAGCGCCGGAGCTGGATTTCTCGGCAGGAGAAAAGGCAGCGTCTCTCTCTCAGCGCGTCAGAAAGGAGGGGCAGCGTCTGTGGGCTTCGCTGTCAGCTGGGCTCCTCGGCAAGTCTCGCTGCTCCAATCTTGTCACCACCTCGTGTGTTTGCTTAAGGCAATGTCGGTATTATTTATACCTGAAAGGTGCCGGGATTGACGTAAGGATGGACATAAATACGTCAATAAGGATGTCATACGAACTGGTCGTTCGCACATTCTTTACTGAAGTTCTCGGCTAAATCAAAACAATGGCTGTGGGGATTTCCCAGGTCGTGGTAGGTTTGATTTGTTTTGAGAACACCGTATGCCTATTAGGGGGCTGGAGGAATAGTGCTTGCCTAATGAGATGGCATGCGCTATGACCTAATCAGATAACGGGCTTCTGTGCCGTTGTGTGGATAATCAGATAACGGGTTTCTGTGCAGTTGAATGGCTGCTAGTTAATTATTAACCAGACAAGGGTCAGAAATAGGGGGATCGATAGAGTACCCATAGTAAATACACCACACCCACTCCACGTAATCTATGTCCATATTTACAAGTCTAGGCATAGTAAACATACTAGTAGTGCATGTGTATACCGAACCACCCCAAAATACAATCAAATGCATTTTGAAATTGCAAAATGGGAAATACACGAAAAGATGAGTACAGTCACTATATGCACTTCAAGCAGCATAATAAAGCTAAATCTAAACGCATATTTTGAAATCAGCATGAATGAAATGCGGAAATTACACATGAAATGGCTCTTAATACAGAAGAAAAAGTCAAGACCATCTCATCACAAAAATCATAATACTCGTGAACATGCTAGAGGGTAGCTAATGTCTCTAGAGTAGCTAAATATAGAAATTTTGTTCTCTAAGAATAGTTTTACTTTAAGCAGAAGATAAGTGTCCCAAAAAATCGTAAATATTTTTGGAAATGGAAGGGGAGAAAAAATTGTCTCGCTCTCCGAAAAAACTGGTGAGAAAATTTCTCTTTGCTTTATTTTCAAAGTTGAAGGCCAAATTCAGGGTGTAGGGAACGCCGTGTGCTAGTTTGTTCAAAGTCATTCTTTCTGCTCTGGTGAAAACATCATATTGTTGAGACTTTCGAAAAAACTGTCAACTGCTTCTTGCGAGAGTTCCACTAACTCGGAAAAATTTTGTAACATGCATTCATGAGCATGATTGCCTTCATAGATGTTTTGTTCAGCATAGCTGACAGAAGGTTGTACCAGATCGATGCTGCTTTCATCTTGTACTTCACAACTCTTCAATCGTAGTGGTGAAGTCTCCACGAATGCCGTCATCAGGATTGGTAGCCGCTGGGGACAGCACAATGCATGAGCCGTTACCGGACCCAACAAAGTCTCTGCGTCCATTGGCACATCCGATTGTAGTGTCAGACAGGTGTCCAACACGCATTCTTCGCCGCATAGCAAGCACCTTAATACAGGCATAACACAACTTTGCCACATCGGTCTGAATGAAAGAAACCAAGTCATGTTTAAATCTCGTAGCCTTGCTAGTCCAAGGACTTTAGTTATGCGGTCCCGGTAGCCAATAGCTCGGATTGTTTCTTCCATTATCGCTGGTGTCTTGTCTGTGACGTGGTTTGCCATAGCGAAGTAACAGGATCAAAAATAGGATGCCTGCCACTAGTCCCAAAAGGAGAGGAAGTCCGCCAAAGATGGAATGGACAAAATCAGGAAAAATACCCAGGATGGCTTTGAATGGGGTTAAAGCTCCCGAAAACACTGTCTTAAATACACTCGCGATTCCGCTTGTATCAGAAATATTTAAGATTTCGCTCAGTATTTCCGCGAAATGTATGGGGGAATTGGTTGATAACAGTGAATGAATCTCAGCCGTTGTCCTTGCAACTTGGAGATCATACGTTTCTTTTGATGACGTTAACATGGTTGGCGTCTGTAGGAGCACTGTCTTCATTCTGCTTAAAGTATCAATTCGAATAGAAGAAATCTTCAAACTGGGCCACAACCTTGCCTCCCTGTCTCGGGCATCGTTCGGGTACAATACTCGCTCACAGCACATGACCTTCGTAGTCACGGTTATGAGATAAGGTTTTCCGGGCAGCAGACTGCAACATCTGCGATCTACAATTAGAATGTAACTCCCGTTCGAGAGTCTCTTAAAGAATGGTTCTATTTGTGTTGCAGGTGTGCCTAGCTGGTGACATGAAAGGTTATTTGAGTTCCCTTCACAAGCTCCATGCAAACTAATACCCTGACACAGAAGTGTACCGCTTAGTGACCTTTCACAATTATTGCCACTAAGGAACACACTTTGTCCTTTATTACTAACGCATGCGTGTGTATAGGGCAAGTTCCATGTTGACTTAATGTATCCTTTACCCAACCTTTCATACTGGCCTGCCTGTATATATTTTTGGCAGTATTGAAACTGGAAAGTTGTTATTGGAATATTTATTATCCCGTGTATTATCCATTCAATGACAGGTCGTTCTGACATTGTCAATGGAAATCTCTCAAGTTTTTCAATGCTCAGAATTGTATAGTCAGCGCCCTTCTGTGCCAAACTGATTTGTTTATCAGTAAGGTTAAAGATATTAAATAGTGACGTTGTGTTGATTAAACGCCAAGGCACATAGCCTGAACGCAGATTTTGTAACGTCCAGCAAAGTTGTACAATAGAACGCAATTGGGACTGACCGTGTTGTAACATCAGTAAGTCTTGCGATATTATATCGATTGCTGAAGATACAATACTGTCCAGTGAATATATTCTGGAGGACAGAGTCATTAACCCATTGTCCACAACAGAAAGTGATTTTTCCAAATTAATACGGTCAATTTCCCGTATTTTTTCTGCTGTCTCAATTTGAGTTACTTTCCAAACTTCATTGTAAGCTGCATATATAGAGGCCGCTATGAAACGTTTTTGACGCTGTTTGCATGGTCCCATAATGAAATCACGCAAGTCAGCACCTTCTTGAAGTAAAGTTAGGTGTTGCTTAATTTCTGCCAGTGTGGATGTTTGTAGCCATTGAAGGCAGAGCTTGCCCACACTGTAAGTAGTTATTATCCCTGGATGTTGTCTTTGGGAATATCTAGGGTCTGGCCTGGTCAATTTGAACCCCTGTATTTTGTTCAGGAATCTGTCTTGACAGTTATTTGTGTCTGTGGGCCAGATCAACCATTGTTTCCAATCAGGATGTGTTCTGTTTGGTTTAAAATATGGTTTACGTCTATCTCAACCTCTATAGAGTTATTACTATTCGTTGTTGGCTTTGGAATAGACGGTTTGTTTAAGTCTTTGATTTTGGCTAAGCCAAGGCAGGTAGTTTGTTGAATGGTGTCATTCAAAAATATAATTTGTTCTGGGATCATGCAGGCTCTGAACAATGATTCTATTCCTTGTACTTGCCAATCTTTTGTACCCCAAACAGTTTTTGTTTCAATGTTACTGTTCCAGAAATCAAAACCAAATGTATTCATTTGCTCAAAAAATGAATCTGAATATATCAATTTTGTGTTTGTAAGCATGGTCTTCATACCTGTCTTATTTGACAATTTGAAATAAAATGTTTCTGCATTACTTGTATTAAACCCTGAAAAGTATGAATATTTATCAAAAAATGTTTTGGAACTACCCTTTGGTGGAGTAGCACAATGTTCCCATTGGTTATAATTTAAAACATTTCTAGGTTGTGCAGATTTATGGAGATAATGGTTACCATAGTGGTTATAGCAGAACATTTTATCATAATTAGACGAACCCTGCAAATAATCATGTTCTGTAAACTTAGCAGACATTACTAGGTCAGACATCATATCATTAATACTTTCAAAGTCCCAATCATCAGCAAATGTGCTTGGTTTTACAAAGTCACTTAACGAGATCTTAAATTGGTGTGGATACTTCAGGATTTTAACCGGGCCATAGATTTCATAATCAGTATTGTCCCATGCTACACCGCCTGGTATAGGATTGGCTGTGAAGTTCACTGAAGAAAGTTCTCTTTTCTTGACATGTGAAGATGTGTGTGGTTTAAGGACCAAGTTGATTTTCTGGCTTGCTGTGTCCATTTTAGCATATTTTCCCTCAATGAAATGTCCCAAGCATAGTACCATGATGAGCCAAAGTATGAGGACAAATGCACCTAATGTCACCCAAATTTCAATCCATGGAGAAGTCAGATAGGTTCTCTTTAGTTGCTGAAAAAGTTCCTTTGCTTTGTCTTCAAAAGTTTTTGTTGATGGCTGTACTTCTGGTTCGCTTTGTTCTTCTGAAGAATCATCGAAGTTGATGAAGTAGCCGGATGCCGTTCTGTCAATTGTTCCAATTGCTTCTGGATTACTTCTTGTTTTTGGCTTTTGCTTTGTTTCATTAGAAGAATCTGTTACATCATCGTAGGTTGTTGTTTCTTGATGAAAAGCTTTGATTTGGGTTTTAAGAGGTTCAAGTTCCATTGCTTTGTTGCATAGTCCTTGTTGTTTCACTGTAGATTTTCCAAATGTGATCAGTCTTTCAGATTGAACCTCTGTGGATGTAGCAAACTTTGGTGTTCTGCTACTTCTTGGGAGTCCACTTGGCCTACTATTTGTTATCGGCCACATGATTGTGGTTTAACCAGGTCGATGGATATGACTCGGTTCTCCTTTTTACCAGCAAGGGGCGGTAGTACTACTGATCTTGTCCCGTTGATAGACAAGACAGGAACTGCTTTTCTGTAAGAAGGCCCAAATTCCTTCTTTACCGCGATCTTTTCTCTGACTAGATCCCCGACTTTTGGAATCCAGACAGGCCTTGCTGGGACAGGTGGCTTTTCTTCAGTGGTTGCTGGCTGCTGTTTCAACTTTATGTTGCTCAGGTCTTTTCTTGTTTCATTTAAGTCCTGTAAAATAGCCAAGCGATCTTTGATATCAAAGCATTTTTCTTCAACCACTGAAGTCTGACTATCTAAGTCCTGGATTAACATTCTAGTCCCAAACAATAGTTCGTACGGACTGAGTCCTTTCAGAGAATTTCTTGGCAGGTTATTTAGACTACGTTGGACACTTATTAGATGTTTGACCCACCCAACTCCTGAACCTAATATCTTTGCTGTTATAGATTGCTTTATGCCTTGTTTTTTTCTTTACACCATCCCGTTTCCCTCAGGAAGGAAGTGAGAAGAGTCCCGCAATGCAATGTTCATTCTGGCCAGTCACCCCCCATAAGCTGTTTTTAGAGCTAAAGGAAAGATTTTGGTCAGAACGTAACATGCTTCTAGCGTATATGCCATTCTAGACTCGCAAATCTTTGTATAACAGTTCCGACGTCAGCCGAAATTTGGGGTCTACATTATAAGTGAAAATAGTCTCTTCATGTTAATACGACGCATTATTCATACTGGGTTTTATTTTTTTTGTTGATTTGATACATTCTGGAGTGAAACGCCATGATATTAAACCGTTTCTCTCGCCACTGCGATCTCTATTGCAGTCTGGGCAGTTTTTTACAAAATGTGATGATGCAGGCTCATGCCTGGCCACCAGTACACTGATTGTAATTCTTCCAGAGAATCTTTTAGCTTAAGGTGTCTGAGACCCTCACCCATATGTGCGTCTGCTATTAACAAGCCTCTCCTGTCCATGTTTGGAATTACTCTATCCCCCACTCCAGGGATTCGATTATGTATGTATAATTGAGTGGATAATTGATCGGTAGTGCAGAGCAGTCGCCTTTTGATGACGTTTTTACTGCCAGCACAGTTTCACCGTCAATGTATTTTACTGCACGCTTTTTTGTAGCTACGGAAGCCGATTTAGTTGCTACCGCTGTGGCTGTCTCAGCCAATGAATTCCCTGCAACGTGAACGCCATCACGCTGATGACTCAGTGAGTGTATCACGTGAGTTTTTGGTAGTTCTTTCTGTAAAAGAACTACTTGTTCCCAAAGTACTTTTTGCTTTATTGTTGCACCTGTGTCATCTTTGTAACCGTTTTGAATCAATTTCTGTAAATCGTTATTGTATGATTTGACGAAGTAATACGAGTCGCACACTATAAGTGTCGGGAATTCGCAATCGGCATTATCTAGCGCCATTTTTAACGCTATTATTTCAGTTTGTTGTTCTGAATTATTTTCCACTGAGTGTGTTTTTGTAAGTAGAGGTCTTAATTTACCTCCGCGCCACACTTCTTTTACAATTTCGCATGTGGCGTTGTAAGCCAGCTCTCCCCAAACTGAGGGTTGAGCATGTCCGTCTGTATATATTATACAGGCGTACTGTCGTAAAGGCAGAATGTCGATTGGCAGAGGGTATTCTCTCTCATATTCTAGATAATTTAATTCTTTCATTTCCGGGTCAAAATAGTATTTTACTTTGTCTGTAGCAACAGAATTTACCCATTGTATCCATTCTGGATTCAGTGCAGTTGTCGGTAAATTACATGGTGTTGTTAATGCCTCAAAAGCTGATTCTGCTGTTCTGACTGTAACCTGTCTACCGTCGGCTTGGTATTTTTCCTTTGCTACAGCTATTTGAACCGCATGAACAATGTTTTCCCTAATGCTGAACCTTTTTTCAGCTTCTGTGTACAAATGTGATTTGTATGCTATTGGTACCTTCTCTCCCTCATTAGAGGTCAGGTATGTGAATCCGCATCTTCCTGGGATGACTCGAATCACAAGGTTGCGTGTGTTGTCACGTGTTTGTAATTTTGTTTTGACTAACATATCTGTTTGTAAAGATCTCAAAATTTCTGTGTGTTTTTGAGTCCAATTGATTCTTTTAAAATCTGGTTTTATAAGGTCATAGAGAGGTTTAACTCTCTCTGCATAATTTATAATGTAAGTTCTTCCGAAATTTAGGAAACCTAGAATTGATTGTAAGTTTTTTAGTGTTCTAGGTGCTTGGATTACAGCACATTTCTCTAGGAAATTGTCAGCCAGGCTTTTGCCTTCACTTGATAGTTCATATCCTAAAAACAGGACAGTTAGATGGGCAATTCTTGACTTTTTAAAGTTGAATTTGTAACCCTCAGCTGCGAACCCAAGTATTATGGTGTTCACTCTCTTCAAGTGAGTATCCAAGTCATCATCTGTTAGATAGATGTCATCGACATAAGATAATGCCTCATCATCATATATTTGTAGTAACTCTGTTACTCTTGCTGAGAATAATCCTGGGCTGTTTTTAAACCCCTGGGGCAAACGACAGAAATTTTTTTGCGCGCCATTTATTGAGAACGCGGTAAAATATCTGCTTTCTGGTGCTATATTTTGACAGAAGAATCCATTAGAAATGCCTAATGTTGTTTTGTATTTTTTGCGCACTATGTTATTCATTAGCGCAGCACTATGCGAGTTTTGTACTGCAAAAGTTTTGCAACATGAGTTAAGGTGTCTGTAGTCCAAAACAAGACGATATGAATTGTCTGGTTTGGAGACAGGAAACAAAGGATTATTCATTTGTGAGGTGCAAGTTTCAATCACCCCCTGGTATTCAAGTTGATCTAGGATCTCTTTTACCCATTTTTTAGCTTCTTGCTTAATTGGATACTGCCTCTGAGCAGTAGGTTGTGATTTTAACTGGATTTTGTGAGTAGGAGAGTCCTTATCCCATCCCACATGGTTTTTATATAATGCAGGAGCTTGGGCTACTGCCCACTTTCTTGCAAGTGTATATTTTTTATGAATTGGAATATGATTTGAGAAGGCAGGCATAATTATTTCTTCGCCATGAGGGCACTCCCTGACAAACTCTGGTGGCCAGTCTCTTTCAGCTAGAAGGATGTCATAGCCCTTGGAGAGATTATCCCAAAAGAGACCCCTTATTTTCCTAGTCTTATCCCCCTCTATACGCAATGTTATTTCATATATTTTATGAGGTTTGCTAACTCAGGTATCTGCAGTTTCCACCTGAATGTATTCATTCGTGTCCACTGTCTCCAGATGATTCATAAGGATCTTGCGAGCTATGCTCACTTCTGCTGCGCTGTCTAGCATTGTCTGAGCCCATTCTCCGTTTTTCAGCTGTGTCCTCAGTATTCTCGGCATGGTTGATTACTTTAATACTGGCTACCTTCTTTTTTGGAAACTGTAATTTTTTATTTTGATGAGCAGGTTCCTTGTCTTTCGACTTGACGTGCTCTTCCCTGTGTTCTGACCGTCCTCTTCTTTCCGATTTCTGCGAGGAAGTCTGAAAAGATTGAGAGGGACGTGTATCAATATCTTGATATCTATCAGGTTTCTTCAGATTATCCCTATTTCTAAGGTTGTATTTTTTCTCAGAGGGCTCCCTCTGGGGAGACTTGTGCCCTTGGTCCGGAGATCTTTCTCTCCGCCGAGGAGACCTTCCTCTGGACTGGAATCTTTTTTCTTTAGGAGTGGATTGTTTATTTCCATCCCAGCTCTTTTTTGAAGTGTTTAGATTATTCTTAATAAATATTTTTTCAGGTTTTTCAATAAGTTGGGGTTTCACCGGTTTTCCACCCAAACTATCTCTTCCTAGTTCTTCATAGGATTTTTCTATGATTCTGGCAATCTCGAATGGTTGGTCTGCTATATCTGTCTCTTTTAACCTCTGGCAGATCGCCACATTTGCTGCTTCTCCCTTTATATTTGCTAATAATATTGCCGAGACCTGCTTGAAGTCTTTTAGTAATTTCATACCAAGAGTTAAAGCAGGTTCTGGACCGTATTCATCTTGAATTTGTTTTAGCACATCTGGTATTACTGACATGGATGGAACACCATGTGTTTTTGTGTAATTGGAAGCAAAGACTGTACCCCAAGTGTCACAGTCCTCCACATGTGGTGCGATTCCCATTGGAAGACAGATAGTCAGAATCCTGTGTTTCTCAATCGGGGTGGTATCTGGAAATACCGCCTCTATTTGAGTGATTTTTTGTGCTAACCAGAATGGTATTTGTTCCCGTTTTGCGGGTACTTTACCTAGACAGGACTGTATGTTCTGTGGTGTAATTTTATTTGTGTTCCCCTGGTGAGGGATCAGCTGTGGAATTGTAATAGCTGGTAGGACTGTTGAAGTCCGCATTACATATTGGACTAATTGTCTGTATATTTTAATTAGTTGTTTTAGCTGTGCTAAAAGATCTGGTGCAGACATTTCTTCAATGTCTGGATGTGGTGTGTATCCGGATAGGACCAGCCACGTTGCTCCTGGTCTACCTCGTGGACCGAGCCTGGTGATGTGATTATTATGTTTTAGGGTGCGCCATTAAACCAGAGCAGGTGCTCTCGGTATTTGAGTGGTATTTCCACCTCCTCGAAAGGAGTGTACTCATTAGGAGGTTCCTCTATTTTGTAGTAGTGGAAGTCCTTTGTTACAGCGTTTGCTGCTGGAAAGTTTATCCATGAATAGAATACCTCTGTCTGCCGATATTCGTGTGCCTCAATTACGAATATGACTGTACCACCTCTCGGTGTCAGCCCATTTTCTATAAGTTTTAAAGTTATAGATTTCCTTATGTTGACCGGGATGAGTATTGCCTCCGGGTCAGTTTGCAGCAGAGTATTGTCAGCTGCTATGAGTTCAGCTGCTATTCTAGCTGTCTCCCTTTCTTCTTCAGTTTCTGACATTCTAATGTCAAGAAGATTTTGTTTATTTGCAGATCAGGTTTCTATGGAAACAAAGATTAGATGCACAATATTTTGGAACAGTGTATCCTTCAACGTTGAATAAACCAAGAACCATACATAGGAGTCTCCTCCTACTAAGTTTGGCGGATTTAACCTTTCACCCACTCCAGACGTCTTTGGAGTATTATGGGGAAAAGGGGTCTGTGTGAAAAAGCACGACTGAGTTACTCTAATGTCTTACGTTAGATTTATCGCCTATCCAAACACGTTGGGCGCCATGTAGTGTAGTTCCTATTATCCCAATAGACTCTGCGCATTGGAATAATATCTTCAATAGTATAGACGTAGGACAGAGGTTAACTAGGTCTTCTACTGTCGATATTAGACTTAAAGTTTAGTGTTTGCCAGCTAGCTCAGAGTTCACTAGAAACTTTCTCGAATAGACAAGGAGGAGTTTAACCTCCCTGGATAGACAAGAAGGGATTTAGTTTCTGACAACCATAGAACATGACAACTTTGCTCTCCCCTAATCAAGAGTGTATCTCTAGAGTCGTGTGAAAACAAAAGACAACTTATTTTACTCAGTCAGTTCAGTGCATTCTTAGTTTCACCAGATTGTAAAGAAAAGGAAGAGACGGGCGTGTTCAATAAAAAGATGTTATTTATTGATCAGTCTCTTTTCTCATACAAGAGAAATGAATCGCTATTATTGTAATACTTAGAGTTAAGTAAAGTGCATACAGTAATAACAGAATTATAAAATAATACTGTAAAAGCATTGATATGGTTTCTTAGCCATATGATACTTAAAATGGATAAAATAGATACATACATATATACATTGACTAATCGTACTCAACTGGTGCTTCTAACTACGCCTACCCCAATGTACCTGACCTAAGCCTAATACGTGGCAGGAGTAGATAAGTAGCAGTTTAAGTTAAGTTTGCTTTGCCAAGGGTCTGCTTCAAGAATTCTCTACAAAGGATGATTCAGTTCAGTACCTGGGAGTTTAGAAGGCTGGAGGGCTGGTATCTCTATCTCAGGTCTTGATATTCCAGCTGCCTGCGAGGGCGGCTTGGAAGCGCCGGAGCTGGATTTCTCGGCAGGAGAAAAGGCAGCGTCTCTCTCTCTCAGCGTGTCAGAAAGGAGGGGCAGCATCTGTGGGCTTCGCTGTCAGCTGGGCTCCTCGGCAAGTCTCGCTGCTCCAATCTTGTCACCACCTCGTGTGTTTGCTTAAGGCAATGTCGGTATTATTTATACCTGAAAGGTGCCGGGATTGACGTAAGGATGGACATAAATACGTCAATAAGGATGTCATACGAACTGGTCGTTCGCACATTCTTTACTGAAGTTCTCGGCTAAATCAAAACAATGGCTGTGGGGATTTCCCAGGTCGTGGTAGGTTTGATTTGTTTTGAGAACACCGTATGCCTGTTAGGGGGCTGGAGGAATAGTGCTTGCCTAATGAGATGGCATGCGCTATGACCTAATCAGATAACGGGCTTCTGTGCCGTTGTGTGGATAATCAGATAACGGGTTTCTGTGCAGTTGAATGGCTGCTAGTTAATTATTAACCAGACAAGGGTCAGAAATAGGGGGATCGATACAGTACCCATAGTAAATACACCACACTATGACCGATGCTGAAAACAGTCCTGCTCCTAAAAGCCTGTTCCTGGTGGCTACGGCTGCGTGAAAGCAGCAACTTGGGCACGGCCGCCCAGACCACGATGGTCCACCATCACCACTGACTGTGAAGAATAAATTCTGCATCCCCAGACATGTTTTTTCGCTTGCATATGAACTTTTATTCTTATAATAATATATTTAAAGGACAAAAGAATGTATTTTAAACTTGAATTGTGTATTTTAAACTTGGACTGTCTTTTTGGTCGAAGCTTTTATGGCTGTGTGCCGGATAAAGTTAATTTGATGATGATGACATCCCACGACCTCCGGCACCTCCGATCCAAGTAATCCAAACCTGCCTGCTGTGCCTGAGCCCGGGGACCTCCATAACTATGACTCCCCTGGAGTAGAACCTCCCCTGAAGTATGGGCGACCAGTGTCCCCCAAAACTCTGTGGCACAGTGTTGCTTCCATCGTGACAGTAAATGTGTTGGTGGTACTCCGTTATCTAACCCTATGATATTTTTCCCCTTGCCCGCGACAATCTCTGCCTGATGGTATTGATCGATGTTGCTTAAAACCTGTAAGTCTTTGTGTCTTGAACTGCATTTGGTTAAAAATCAACATACAAAGCATTTATTAACTGTTGAATGAAGTTTTTGGTTTCTAAATATATATATAAAGATACAATGTTATTTTTCCTAATTGGTCTCGCATTTATTTTTGAGTGTGTGTCTTATTTATTAGCGTCAGAATGATATGCTTTTATCTCTGCACACCTATTGGGGATCCACTGGACTCTGTGCACATTGAACTTCATTTTAGTACACCATATAAATAGCCAGTATCGCACACCAATTTTGTCATTCATGTGCTGAACTTGTTTTTGGTGATGGCAAGGGACAGTGTCAGTTGGGTTTTGTCAGTGTAGGTGAGGATGTTTTTGTTGTGAGCTTGTATGATGTCAGCCAACGGGATCATGTGGCTGTTGTAGAGTGTTGGGCTGAGTGAGGAGCCTGTGGAACTCTACAAATAAGATCCCGTGCTTCGGGGGAGTAGGGAGCATGTAGACGGTTTGAGTTCTTCCAGTGACGAAGGAGTGGACCGATTACAGGACGTGCCCCTGGATGCCTGCTTCATGGAGTCATTGGATTAAAATGCTGGGGGAGACTGTACCAAAGGCTGCTGTTAGGTCTAGAAGGATGAGGGCTGCAGTTTCCCCCCTGTCGACAATTACCCGGATGGCATCCGAAGCAGCTGTATGGGAGGTTTCCATGCTGTAGTTGGGTCTAAATCTTGATTGTGTGGAACCAAGAAGCTGTTATTTGGCAAGGTGGTCTAAGAGATGCTTGTTGATAGCTTTTTCCAAACTTTGGCTGAGTAGGGCGGGAGGATAATGCGTGTGTAATTGGAGAGTTCGGTCATGTTGATTGAGGGTTTCTTTAGGAGGGAATTGATGACTGCTTGTTTCCATGGTTCCAGAAAGGTGGCTGTACTTTTTGGAGGATAGGGGGGAGGGCATCGCTGATAGATATTGCTCCTTTGTGAAAGGCATGGAGGGATAGGGGTCTGCCGGGGCCCTGGAGTAAAGAGTCATTGGGATAGATGTAGTTTCCTCTGTGCTCACGCTGTCCCGTGTGGTGATTGTGTTGACTTCCTTCATCAAAGGGAGACTTTTCTAGAGGGTCTCAGGGTTCTGTTCGGGGTGGGGGACGTTGATGCAGATGGTGACAATCTTGCTGCAAAATAAGTTTGGGAGATTGTTGCAGAAATCTTGTGACGGTTTGATTTTTCTAGTGACAGATGTTGGTGTGGTGAAGTCCTTGATGATTGCAAAAATGTCATTGCTGCTGTTGGAGCTTATATTTATTCATTTGACTAGGACCTCACTCTTGCGTTCTTGGATGACCTGGTGGTACCTCCTCTAGGGGCTTTGAAAGCGTCTTTTTCTACTTACCCTTTTCTGGCCCTCCATTTCTGTTCCAGTTGGTAAGTGTTGCTTGGTCATTCTGAGGTCTTTAGTTTACCAACTGGGTTGTATTCTGGTTTTTTTTTAGTGCTTCATTTAATGAGGTCATGGTGTTGGCCCAGTTGGTGAGCCACTTGTTGAAGTTCTCTATGTTGTGTGCCAGGAAGCCTGTGGGTTCTAGTTTGCTCATGTGTAGGGTGGTTATCCAGTCTGCCTTGATTATGTTGTTCCAGTGTCGGCATGTTGGGCCCACTGTGGGGACTCTTGTGATGGATGTTGATTGTAAAACTGACTATGGTGTGGTCTGCCCAGGTAATGGGTGTTAGTGTCTTGATTGTAATATTATTGAAAGGTATGAAGATGGGTCCTAGGATGTGTCCGGTGGTATGGGTGCACTCCATGAACGTTTGGGTTTTCCCAGGTTTATGAGGTTGTGAAGAAGGGCAGCTAAGTTGGGGGTCGGTTTGATCTTTAAGATGGAAATTATGATCTCCGAGAAGGATGAAAGCGATGGGGATGAGGACTAGTGGGGGCGATGAAATCTGTGACGTTGGTTCTGAAGTTAAGTTGAGGGCCTGGAGGGTGGTCTACTAGGGTTCCACCATAGTGAAATTTACTGTGATCTGTAATTTAAAGTTGAGTGCTCAAGTAGCTTGTTCAGGCTTTCAGGCTTCAGGGAAGGTGGTGCAAATAAAATTGTTATTGTAGATGATGGCAATTCCTACTCCAGCCTTGTTTAGGTGGTCCTGCCTAGTGACCTGTATCCACCAGGAATGGCGGTTGCAATGTCTAGCATTGAAGCAGAAGTCAGCCATGTTTCCACAAGGAAGATGAGTTCCATGCAGTATCTTTCAACATGTCCCAGATCTCCGTGGCGTGCTTCCTGAGTGAGCAGGTGTTGAGGAGGATACCTGATATAAGTTTGTGAGGGATGCAGGTGTGTTTGTTGGTAGGTGTTTGATTGTGTGTGGGGGTGGGTGTGATAGGTATGTCCTTGGATGGTTTTGCAGGAGTGGTGGTGCAGGTGAAGAGGCAGAGGGAGCAGGTGAAGCCTTCTTCCATGTTGTGGCATAACAACAGGGGGGTGAAACATTTGGGATTCAAGGTATGCAGGAGAGTAGAGGGGTAGTAATGGGTTGAGGGGAACCAGAGTATCTGGGGCAGGTCAAGCACAGACAGACCTGACTTTGGTGCACCTTTGACACACCATTAAGTAGGTCCTGCAAGGGGGCTAAGCACAGGGTGTGGCAGGCAGGGCTAAGAGGTAAAAGAGAGAGGTACGAAGGGGCAGGTAAGAAGCCAGGGGAGGAGGGAGGGTGGGGCAAAGAGGACAGAAAAGTGATGCAGCAAAAGTGGAAATAGGGCAAAGGTTAGAAATAGAGCATGAAGAAAAAGCACAACGTTGCTAATAGAGCGAGAGAAACTCCACTGAGATGTCACAGAAACAGTTGGAAAAGTGGGAAAAATTAGGGAACAGGCACAATGAGTGAGTAAAAAGGGCCAAAAAGCCAGTAAACATGAGGTAAAAGGCATGAAGTGCTAGAAAATGTCACAAACAGTGTGTACAAAAGGGCCAAAAAGTCACAGTAAGAGTGAGAGAAAAGCAACAAAGAGTGGGAGAGATGGCACAATGAGCAAGTAAAAAGGTACAAAAGTTGCAGGAAGAGTGAAAGAAAAGTCACAGAGAAAGAGAGAACAAGGTGCAAGGGAGAGAGCGAGAGGGAGAGCGGTGGGAGTCTATAGGCTCATGGGAGCCGGGCCGCAAGGGCCTTGACCTGATGGAGGACTGGTCGCAGGTAAGTACAGGAGGGGCTGGTCCTATGCACTGTGAGACCACACCCCTCTGCTGGGCCTTACAGCAATGGTTAAGTGTTGCGAGGCCCAGGTAGGGGGGCCATTTTTCCATTACCACTTCTCGAGACAGTTTGTGCTTGCAGAGATGTGTTGCAGAGACATTCAGAGGAAGCAGCTGATAGGGTTTGTAGTGGTTACAGATAGACAGGCGCTCTACCTAGAATTAACGTTACACTTCGTAGGGAAATGATGTCTGTGGCGTGGTGCGTGAAGAGCGAGCGGAGTAACCCTAAACCGTTCCAAGAAAATCTGGACGACCTTCGCTATTAAACAGAAGCAATGCTCTCGCAACCACAAAGAAGTGTAAAATACAAAAAAAACCAAAAAAAAAACAGTAATAACAATAAGGTAGAAAACAACAGCAGATCTTATGTTCTTAGACTTTCCCAAAAGACGTTTATTGGATCCACATTCAGCCGACACGTGTTTCGTCGTGTTCAAAAAGTGGAGTCGACACGACTCTTCAGGGCTGATAAAATAAAAACAACATATGTATAGTATATTCCACTAATAGCACATCTTGTACAGAATTCAGTGTTACAGAAGTGCATGGTAGTGAAAGTGAGTTTCCATCCAAGGGTTATTATGTGTCTAGCGTCCGTATTTGTGAATAAAATACCGTGCACATCTACATGCCATTATGGTGATGATGGTGCAAGACATGCGTGAGGAAAACCAAAAAAACATAAATGTATGTTTTTTAGTTTTAATGCAGGGAATCGCGTCACCTGTTTTCTCATGCTCACAAGGACCCGCATATGAAAAGGGATCAGGGTGCAAAAGTGTTTTCTTGCTCCAAAATATAAGAAAAGTGTATCGTGCTCAGTGTTAAAGAGGGTCTATATACAAAAAGGCAAAACCTCATGCAAGTCGGATAAATCACTAATACCAACTCTCGCATACCTGGTAAATAGACCCAGGCATCTATGGGTCGATGCGAAACGTAGGTGTGGTTGAGCGAAGAATCTATGTAGCACAAGAGTAAGAGAATTTTATTTGAATAGGGAGGAAAAGCTAAGAGCGGGCACGTAGTTGTAGTTACAGGGTGCCGTTCAAAGTATTGCTAACAGTCGCTTACCCTGTTTGTAAATTGACAGGTAATCAATATCTTTAAGATCCAAAGAACCCTGGTTCCGGGTTAAAAGTTATATGTATGACTATTCTTCTGACGTAGGCGCTCAGTGAGGCGCATTAGTACAAAAAAGAGACTGTAGGGACAATGGGGAAAATAAAATAAAACTGTAAGCAAACGAAAGTTAAAAGGGATTGGTAATGCAAAGTTCAGTTAGAATGGAGACAAAGTACGATCCAACTCATATTCCAAAGTTTACATACCTAGACACGTGTGAGTGTCTGACTATACCGGGAGGGGATCCAAATATAAAAATTAAGGGCTGGATTTATGTTCCGTTATCCTTGTACGAGTAGTGCACTAAAGTAAACAAAAACACAAAAGAACAACCGGAAAAGGGAGTCAGAGGGCCGCAAGAGTAACGGGCTGCGCATCGGAGATGGCAAGTACACCGAGTGCCGTGGTCTTACCTATGGTTCGGAATCCCTCCTCTGTGTGTTCCCGGTCGCCGTGTTCCAAAGACGGACACGTGACCGGAAACTGGAAAGAATCATATAGTTTTAGTCCACCAACAACTAGAATGTGCCGTACGAATTACGAAGAACCAGCGTAAGCCACCATCTTTGGTGAGTGAAAAAGTACAAGGTCGTTAAAACCCTATTGAGGCACTATCGGGTGAAGGCGGATTAACCTCCATTACTAAATTAACCCGTTACTCTTGCGGCCCTCTGACTCCCTTTTCCGGTTGTTCTTTTGTGTTTTTGTTTACTTTAGTGCACTACTCGTACAAGGATATGGTCGTCATCAGGCGTTATCCATACTGAGGGGACCTTTCGTTTGGGCGGTTATCTCCCGCTTTTTTTCATCGTCTCCGAGAACTAAGGAGGAGGAACCATGAATAAACTTTTTTGATGGCAGGATATCCGCTGTAAGGGGCACTTGGTCATCCATAGATTATAGTGCACATCGCATTGATGGTGCACCAGATATTTATTTTCATGTGAGGATTTGGATAGTATATTTATAGTACTTTTTACCAAGACCCCGTGTACATATGACACTTCATGACTGAACTATCTCATGAACATCCACGTGGATACTCACCATTTTTATTGGAAATAGAGATTGACAGAGCGGTCTGCCACCCAACTGGTTTCGACACCTTATCCTGGACATTTGATTTTTTCTCTTGCCCTGAAGAAGTCCCGGCTGGGACGAAACGCGTCGGCTGTCCTATTTTCACTTTATTGAAAAATAAATCATCTAAACAAAACGGACTTTCTGGACATTTATATTTGCTAAGTGATTATTGAAAACCTGTTCATTCTATGGTGCACCTGTGCTTCTAATTAACTCATGTTGTAGTTCTTTTCTGAACTGGCATTGTGTTGGCGGGTGTCGTATCGGTGTGCACATGATCCCCACCCAAGGGTTTAGATAAGGGGAATTCTTTCACAAAAGTGGCACATTTTTGTATCAGGTGCATTGGTTTCAAGGTTCCGCCATCCACCATGCTTTAAATGTTTACCATTTTCTTTTTTTTTTTTTTTAGCTTTGATAACTTTATTGCGGTCATAGACCATAAAAGCACAGATAAAATATGTACATACACGGAATAGAATACATAAATAATTTAAAAAGATGCATAGTTAAAAGGTTATTAAACAGTAGGTTGTCAAGATAATGGTATCAAAACATCGCAATTGATCACAGTTTTTCGCAGTTCATTAGAGTGAGCCTTCTGCGCCACATATATGGTTTCTGTACTATGACCCTCCCGAAAGCCATATTGTGTACCGTCGAGCACCTCAGCATCATGCAAATTGCTTTTCAGATGTCTATTTCTCCATTTCTCCAACATCTTAGCTGGAAAAGGTAGGCGAGAGATAGGCCTAAAGTTACGAACATCTGTAGAATCCAGATTTGTTTTTTTTAACAATGGGATCAAGGAGGCCGTCTTCCAATATGCTGGGAAGCTGCCCACCCCAATATCTTATTAAAAAGGGGGGTCAAAACCAACGTAAATATTTGAGGGACCAATTTGGCTATTTTAATAGGGCAAGGGTCATACGGTGAACCAGATTTCAAATTTTGCAAGAGTATAGCCGTGTCAGTGTTGGCCAGCAATGGGAATTCCGTCAACGCGTATTGCGTATGTAAGGTTATGTTAATATCCATGCCTTTTCATGGGAGTGCCCATTATTGGCAATATTAAAAGGTGAAAAGATGTCCTCAACTTTATCTAGAAAGTGCTTGGCGATTTTGTCACAAAGTTCCTGGCTCTCTACCACTTGTAGTGAATGAGGGTTGGCCAGTTTACAGACAATTTTAAAGAGTTCTTTAGCGGAATTTTCTGCTAGTTTAATTTGGCTCGCGAAGTACTCTTGCTTAGTTGTAAGCAACAGTTGCTTATATGCCCGTAAACTTTCTTTATGTTTAATTTTGTCCTCTATCTTATAGCCCTTCCTCCATTCCCGCTCAGAGTGTTTACAAATGCATTTCTGAGCTTTAAGAATGGAGGTATACCAAGGGGCAGAAGGATAGGTCCTTTTACGGTCAAAGCGTTTTTTGGGGGCAAGCTTATCACAGGCTTTATTAATCCAATCATTAAAACTAATGATGGCCATGTCAACCTCACCAACCAGGGAGGGCAGGGTAGATTCCAGGAGGTCTAACAGTTCTTTGGCATCGATCTTGTTCCATGCGCATGTATAGCTAGACTTTATTGTTGCTTACACATAATTCTGATTATCTACACAGGCTATCTCGAATAGAATGGCCAAATGATCCGACCATACTACAAGGTACACATCCCTTACCGATAGCTGTGGGTAATTTGAAAAAATCCCGTCCAGCGTATGACCAGCTGTATGGGTGGCTCCTTTAACTATTTGTGGGAGGTCAAATCCGTTCAAAAAATCGAGTAGCTCCTGTGTATCTAAGTCTACAGAGTCTTCCAGATGGAAGTTAAAATCGCCCATTATGGAGAAGGATCTGTCGCTTATGCCTTCCTCCATCAGATTGCCCACTAGGTCGATAAAGGATTTCCGCGGTCCTGGTGGCCTGTATAACAGAACTCCTCTGAAATTCTCCTTATGTGGGAGGAAGAGGGAGAAGCTCAAAGCTTCACATCCCCCATTAGTAATTGTCTTAAATATTGTTTTGATGGAGTCATGGTAAAATACTGCCAGCCCCCTCCTTTCTCGCCCTGCCTGTTGACCGTATAACATAGGAAGCCAGGTGGTGAAGCTTCTACTATGTCGGGTCCAGAGGCATCATCCGTCCACGCTTCAGTAATGAATGCCACTTTAGCCCCTAGATCTTCTATCAGGGCGGTGCATTCTGTGCTATGCTAGACCAATGATCGAGCGTTTAGAAGGATCCCTTTTATACTCTGTGTGGAGTTGTTCCTCTGGACCCCTGTTACATCCGGTGTCCTATACCTTACTTTGCTAAACACAGGAGTTGGAAGGTTAATGTTACAGTATGGGCAGAACGTAGGATTATCTATAGAGTTTTCATATAAAGGCAGGCAAGGGCAGTCTAAACACCTACCCACGTTATTTAATCCTAATAACCCACTTCTAGAATAAGCAATAATTGATCGATTACCTGAACTAGAACTAGCAGGGATCGTGGCACTCGGCGCGGTCCAGGCGCGGACGGGCGCAGACGGGCTTGCCTTTGGCATGCCTTCGATGCGCCATCGGCGCGCCTGCTGCGCTTGTCCGCAGCGTGCTTGGGTCATGATTCTTTTGAGGAGTATCCTGGCGAGCAACTAGAGCGCTGCCGCCCGAGCCTCCCCAAGATGGCAGCCCCGCAATGCTTAAGCCCAATATACCGTGACCGGCAGTGCCCCGAAATCCGCTGTCACCGGTGAGTCCACCTCCCTTCAGGTAAGCCCTCCGTTAAATAGATCGTAATTTAAGAGTCAAGTAGCAGCAGGAATGTTTAAAATTACAAAGTGCATTGTGACATTAAAAGTCTCCCGGCTGAGCCTCAGGAGTAAGCAATGAGTGTTCAAAGTGCAAAGTGCAGCGTAGTATTAAAATCTCCCTGCTGAGCCTCAGGAGTAAGCAGAAGCCGCGGGCTGTCTCCTAGCCTCTTTTAAGGAGTATCCTGGCGAGCAACTAGAGTGCTGCCGCCCGAGCCTCCCCAAGATGGCGGCCCAGCAATGCTTAAGCCCAGTATACCGTGAGCAGCAGTGCACCGATATCCGCCGCCACCGGTGAGTCCACCTCCCTTCAGGTAAGCCCTCCGTTAAATAGATCGTAATTTAAGAGTCAAGTAGCAGCAGGAATGTTTAAAATTATAAAGTGCAGTGTGACATTAAAAGTCTCCCGGCTGAGCCTCAGGAGTAAGCAGTAATGCCTCTACCCCACAAATTACTCCTATTGCTCTATGTTGCTCTTACCTTTGTATGCTTCCCGCTACAAACCTCCCCATGCTCTGTGTTGCTCTCTCTGTTGTGTACTTGTCCCCATGAAAATCACAGGCACTGCCTGTTGTGCTTTACCATGTGTGTTTTCCTGGTCCCAGCTCCGTGTTGCTCTCTCCCGTGTGATTCTTCCACCCATAAAACACTCCCCAAGCTCTGTGTTGCACTGTTCCTTGTGTGCTTTCCCCATAAATCCCACGCCCCAGTACTTCATGTTGCTCTCTACCATGTGCGCATCCCCCAACCCATGATCCATGTTGCTCTCTCTGTGTTCTTCTCTCCTGCAAACCTCTCTTGTACTCTCCCTTCTGTATTCCCCCATTCTACGTTGTGGTCTTTCTTCTGCGCTTCTCCCCGTTAAGCCCCCATGTTAGATGATGCTCTCTCCCTGGTTTGCTTCTCCCCTACAACCTCATGACCTCTCTGCAACACAAATCCTATTTGGTGTCAATTGGCATCTTCGGGAATAGGCCAGGGAAGTTCTTCTTCAACTCTGACGCATTTAGTTCCTCTGATAAAAAGGCTTACATCCATTTGGGACCTTGAAAGCCCTTTCTCGGTCTCTTTCATAAAACATTAAAACCAGAGGCCTTAAATGAATCCACGCTATCGGTAGTATGCCGTGTGTGTGGCCTGTGTTCCTCGAGCTGTGTGGCATAGGTTTCCTAGGAGATGGGTTGAGTCTTAGAGCACTTGGACTTGAACAAGACGTGTCTTAGCACAGAGCGAGTAAAGAATCTATGGGCGGTTAGAATGACACTCAGACCCAACCGACAATCGTTACAAGATTTGGAGGAACGGTTGTACAACCTGAGAAGCTTAAATATTATATTGCTGGATAGCATTTTATATGTATTATTTGCAATGACTTATCACTGGACTGGAGCTAGATGAAGATGTGTCTTGGCACACTGCAATAAACGTCCAATTGAACAACCTCCGTAACTTCTCTACATTATGATCTTGCACCTTAAAACTGTAAACCATCTTTCCTCAAAAAAGGTGGTGCTGCAAACCTACCCATCCTTTGTCCCAAATACATTGTCAGAATTCCACTTGAAAAGCAATGTTTCCCCTGGTCTAATTCCTTCATCCACTTTGATTTAATTACAAACATTTCAAAAAGTAATTTCCGGTCCGGCCACCCAAAAAATTGGGATTCGGGGACAACCAAAAACAAGCATTGCCATATCCAATAGGTCTCGCCTGTGGGACCTTATAAGTGTTTATCCGTGCAACCGTTGATGTTGTTGCACCAAGGATATTGTGCTGGATGAATAAACACTTATAAAGACCCAAAGGCAAGACCTATTGGCTGTGCCAATGCTTGTTATTACTTAGTTGTGTAAAGCATCTGCTTTAACCTTAGAATGTTTGTGGCATTTCCTATTCATGCCTCAGTCCCTTTCTTTGAACTGTGTAGGCATTTTCACTTTGATTTTTTTCAACTTAATGTATTTGGTCATTATAATCAAAAATCTAAATGTTGTAATAAACATAGCATGTTAAAAATAAAGTTAATATACAAGAGCTATGCTATATTTTACTACTAAACAGGCAGCCACAAGTGCAGGTGCCTTGAATCCAACAGGGTCATGATTTGAATGGTGCAGCAGGTGCAGTAGCACTGGGCCCAAAAGTTGTCAGTATTCCTCTAAACACAAAATATTGCTATATTTGACTACAAAATAGGCAGTCAAATTGCTCAAACATTTAAAAGTACAGAAGGTGCAGTGGCACCGGGGTCAAAATCACTAGGTAGCCCACTTAACCCAGATTGATGTAAAATTTTACTAGTAAACAAGACAATCACAGGCAGTTATCTAGCAGGCAATAGGGTTGTGATGTGAATGGTACAGCAAGAGCAGTGGCACCAGGACCAAAAGCTCTAGGCACCCCACTAAACACCTAATATTGCTATATGTTACCACTAAACAATAAGCCACAAGAGCAGTTACCTTGCAGACAACAGGGTCATGATTTGAATGGTGCAGCAGGTACAGTGGCACTGGGCCCAAAAGTTGTCAGAACTCCTCGAAACCCCCAATATTGCTATATTTTACTGCCATACAAACGGACACAATTGCAGTTATCTTGCAATACAAACGGGCTTGATTTGAATGGCGCAGTAGGTGCAGTGGTACCGGAGCCAAAAGCTCTAGGGACCCCACTAAATGCAGAACATTGCTAAATTTACTACTAAACAGGCAGTCACAAGTGCAGTTATCTAGCAAGCACTAGGGCCATGATTTTAATGGTGCTGCAGGTGCTGTGGCCAAAAGTTGTCAGAACTCCTTCAAACATAAAATATTGCTATATTTATATACGTTTTGTTTTGTATAGCAGAAACTAGACCCGAGACATCGGGTATCAGAGTCCTTTACATGAGCACCAGTTTCGTTACAGAAGGACACATTCATTGTTGTTAAGCACAGGGAAATTAAGTGATTTGCCCAGAATCACAGGATGTTGAGTGTCGTTGCCGAGACTTGAACCCAGTTCTCCAGCTTCGAGGTTGATTGCCTCCTCTCAGTATCATCTCAGATACATCTCAGATACATCCTCTCAGTAACATGTATAGTTACCTTGCAGGCACTATGGTCATGATTTCAAGGGTGCAGCAGGTGCAGTGACCCAAGGGACCCTATGCTCTAGAAACCCTCTAAACATCAAATATTACAATATTATACTAGGAAACAGGCAGTCACAAGTGCAGTTACCTTACAAGCAATAGGGTCATGACTTGAATGGTGCAGCAGATGCAGTGGCATCGGAGCCAAAAGTTGTCAGAACTCCTCTAAACACATATTATTGCTCTTACATCAATTAATTTTAATATGTACCTCTCATTTCTTATTTCAAAATGTTGCTATTACTTACCACCACTACACCACTATTAACAGCACAATATATTGCCTTTTGTATATAAACAGGCCATAACACTTTAACAGACTTGCTGCAACTTATATTGTGCAACTACTCAGCAAGCTAAAACTTACGACAACAAAAAGCCTCGTCTGGAGCCCTACCTAGATTTTATTAAGAAACCAAGAGATAGATCCCTTTATATCCAGTTTAGGCTGGGAACACTCCCCCTTCGTGACTATACTAGTAAGTGGAAGCCCCCGCACCAAACCTCTCCTGACTGCCCCTTCTGTGAAGGTACAATTGAAAATATCCCTCATGTCTTTTTTGTATGCCCAGCCTATGCTAAACCTAGACAAAAGTGGCTCAAACCTGTGTGCCTACTGCTTGGAACCAGGGACCACTCCGCCGCATTTAGAATTCTTAAGGCTGATGTTAGCACAACCTTAGTGTGTGGGGTGGCCAAATTTCTTAGTTGGGCCTGGTTGATTAGGTTGAAGGCTACTAGACGATCCAACTTTTAGCTGATTTTTCTTTATATCTATAAACCCTCACAAAGCTGCTAAAGTTGAATCCATTTTTAAATTATTTATTGTAACATAAATGATTTTTATTGTAACCTTTTAACAAATGTATTGTCAATGACTTGTGATTTTATATTTTTATGTGCTTTTATGATATTCTGTATATCGAAATAAAGCTTTGATGATGAAAAAGCTTATTATTTATCACATAGGGCAAACCCAATGCATTTACCAATGCTCATTCTCTCTTCTCTCTTATTTAATTGTGCATCTCAGGAGTTGCTCCTCCTACCACGTGAATACTCTTGTCAGAGTCTAACTATTAAATAGAGAGCCAGCCAATGCGATCAAAAATAATAATGCTATATCAAAATTCAACTCTCTCTCCTGATGGGCAGTCCACAGTGTTACGCAGGAATGTGATGTCATTCACACATGTGCAGACAGAAGAGAGCTAAAAGGTCTGTAGCACACTAAGATTGGGATTGCGTTTTGGATATCAATGAGTATAATTCAAGGGGCAGTAATTTATTACATTCTGAGAAGAGGCCCAAGTTCATATCGCTTATTGTATTTACTGTCTGTTTCAGAATGATTAATTTACACTGGAAAGGAAAGTGAGCGACAAAGGATTATTGTTTGGCATTTCTAGAGTACATGTTCAAGCCCAAAGACGCCTCTTTGCACTATATGCACTCATTTTACGTACCAGTGAAGGCTGAAATGCTGAATGGACCCTGCGAGATTCTAACCTGTGAGCGTGGGGTCAAACGCAGACCCTTGGAACGAATGCCCTCATACACTGAGCCAGGAGAGCCAGTGCCTTAATGCAGGAGTTTAGTGACTTCTAGCCACTCAATTTAGTATATTGTTGGGGGAAAAGCATTGAATATTTGCACAAATCAGAGATTATGTTACTTATTTTATTTCACTACTGTAAACTAGCTTAGTGTGATTTGCAATTACTTGGGGTCTCTTATATTTCCAGTTGCTATCGAATATGCACATTTGAATATGAGGTCAGGTCACAATGGGAGTATTATTTGTGCATTTCCTGCCTGGTGAGATTGGATGTTTGATTTACAGAATACTGAACAGTACCTCCTACACAAGAACGAAATGTTTCTTCTGTTGGTAAAATAATCAAATTGTGTAGCTGAAAAATAACTGGTCATGGGGGAATGGAAACTGGCACGCCTCAAGAAAGTAAAATAATTAATGTAAAAATCTTAAATAAACTGTTATTCCATTCCCTTAAATGAAGAATTCTTGATAACTACCACAGAGCAAAACAGTTGATACGTGACAAAATATATATTTTTAGGCACATGGTGACACTCATATACGTGTGTTGCATAGAAATTGGTTACCATTGCTGGAGTCAACCAGAATGTCTTAGAAAACTACATATGACAATAACAAGTTAATTGTGAATTTATAATTATGCACATATCGCTCTGTGACTTTGAACAACAGGTGTGCCACTGTGCAACTATATATCTATCTATATAAATAAAAATGTAAATGTTTGTTTGTTCAAAATCGCAAATCTCCAAAAGTACTTCACCAATTGCTTTGAAATTTTGACACAACGTTGGATTCGAATACGCTTGTGTTTTTATATACACAATGTTGGATTCCAATACACGCGTGTCGAATACGTGCATGTTTTTAATCGAAAGCCCGAACAGACTTATAAAAATGTCAATGTTTGTTTGTTCTAAATCGCAAATCTCCGAAAGTCCTTCACCGATTGCTTTGAAATTTTGACACAACGTTGGATTCGAATAGGGGCGTGTTTTTATATACACAACGTTGAAATCGAATACGCGCGTGTCGAATACGTGCGTATTTTTAATCGAAAGCGTGAACAGACACATAAAAATGTCAATGTTCGTATGTTCAAAATCTTAAATCTCCGAAAGTTCTTCACCGATTGATTTGACATTTTTCACATAACGTTGGATTCGATTAAGCTTGTGTTTATATATACACAACGTGGGATCAGAATACGCGCATTTCCAATACACGTGTGTTTTTAATCTAAAGGCCGAACAGACCCAATTGATTTGGTTGCTGCGCAAAAACTACAAGGGACGTATAGAGACAATAGTAATAGTCTACATATATTAGGATGGACAGTTGGTGTCAGGATGGCAGACCGGGAAGAGGGAAGGGGGAGGAGTTGGTTCACTTTGTAACATTAAGAAAGGACGCATAGAGACAATAGTCTACATATATTAGGATGAACAGTTGGTGTCAGGATAGCAGACCTGGAAGTGGGTGAAGGGAGCGGGGAGGAGTTGGTTCACTTTGCAACATTAGCGCATGTTTATATATACACGTGACAATAGTCACAAAAACATATTGTGTGCCCACAAGCATTGTGAAATTAAACATATTAGAAACGTGTGCTTACTCTTTTCTTTCTCTTCCATTTAACCAGGCTGAGCCACAGCAATGCGTGGCGGGGAACAGCTAGTATATATATATATATATATATATATATATATATATGTATATATATATATATATATATATATATATATATATATATATATATTCACTGAAAAAACCATAGGTTATAGACCATATATAGTTAGGAATTAGCATTTAAAAAACCTTATTTTACTCACACAAAACCATTGAAATTCCATATATAGTTAGTTGCACTAACTATATATCGCGCACCCGCAATCCACTGCTGATCATGTCACATATTACATCATTCATGACATGGTCAGTGACATCACTGATGACATCACTGATGACATCTCAAATGACATCACTGATGACATCACTGATGACAACATCCAGTGACTGTATGTTTCTGTAAAGTTAAAATATGTCTTACATATTGAAGAATGAGTGGATGTATAAGTGTCTGGATGAAGGATTTAGTAGGTGCGTGACTGACTGTATGAGTGAGTGATTAAATGTGTCTCACTGAATGCATGGGTTAGTGACTAAACTGTCTTAATTTGTGCATCATTATGTCTGTTGTTCTGTAAACTGCTGCATGTGTTGATCATTAGCTATACGAGAGGCTATATGTGTTATTAATTGGTTGCCCAAGTATTTCTATGGGAGATTGAGTTTGTGTGGGGGTGGCTGGAAGGTGTGTGACTCTATGCATAGATGTGTGAGCAGTTTATTCACTAGGTGTATGAGTTCAAGAGTGCATGTGGAAACAGCTACATGGGCAGTTGACTGTGTGCATGTGTGTATTGATGAGTGAATGGATATCTCAATGCTACATGTCATAGTAAGTACATATGTAAAACACAGTACATGTGAGAGTTGGCATATATAAATAACTGTGCATGAGAGCCACTGAATGAGTGAGTGGTTGTATCGATCATTGTGAACTTGTATCAGGGATTATATAAGAGAGTAAATATGTGTTAGTATATGTTTCAATAAGTAAGGTGTGTTTAACTATATAGTTGAAGAAATGGAGGTGAGATTGTTTCTTTGCATGACTGACTGGGTGTGTGAGTAACTCCATGGATGAGTGGCAGTGTGTGAGTGTCTGTATACACTGAGTGTATCTAAGGTTATATTAGAGTCTGAAGAGGTTTATCGTATTAGCACAAGAATGATGTCAAATGAGATGTCATCAGTGATGTCATCAGTGATGTCATTTGAGATGTCATCAGTGATGTCATCAGTGATGTCACTGACCATGTCATGAATGATGTAATATGTGACATGATCAGCAGTGGATTGCGGGTGCGCGATATATAGTTAGTGCAACTAACTATATATGGAATTTCAATGGTTTTGTGTGAGTAAAATAAGGTTTTTTAAATGCTAATTCCTAACTATATATGGTCTATAACCTATGGTTTTTTCAGTGAATTTTCAAGGTTTTGTAAATGCTAATTCCTAACTATATATGGTCTATAACCTATGGTTTTTTCAGTGAATTTCAATGGTTTTTTAATAGCAAATATCATAAGCTGTCGAATGTCAAGTACGTGGTAAGTGAAAACATTTTCGTGTTTATGCACACTGATCTGCTTTGAATGGTGCCCCCCCCCCTCATTTCTATTAGGAGTACTCTCTCTTTGCAGATAGTGAAAGGTAGTTAACGCAGGCCTTTGCCCCCGTTGTAATCCGTCGTGCCTGCTTCTCTCTCCATTTGATTGATTGTTATCCAAGTATTTACTATTTTAGAATTAGTTCTCTTTGGTTCATTCTCTATTTACAAACAAACACAGAGTCGCAATACTCTGTTTAGTCTTTGCAGATAACGAAAAATCGTGTAAAAAAAAAGAAAAGGAATCGAGCAAAATCAGTAGGCCACTAATGGGATCTCTTTTTGACCTCGCTAAAATAGAAACATTAGGAACAACCCCTCATGACAAATACAAAACTAGTGAGATGAACTGAACTCCACACAATGATGGCTGCAAAACAGCTCGGCTCCGCCACCCACCCTGCCCAAAATAACGATAAAGAGCGGCTGCCATGATTGGTTGCGGAATGGCCACGACGGAGCTACGAAATGGTGCTGCTCTCATGCTAACCCCAGCTTCAGTCTGAAACATCCAGAAACACTGTAGACTACCAATTCGATCAGTTCCGGTAGCGCCCCAATGTAACCCGGTAGAGAAGAACTAGCCCTCCCCTCTTTGACTGATGGTTCTTGTTGCCTGTCCCTTCTGTTGTCATTTAACAGAACTATTTAGCCTGCTGAAAGGGGTTGTGTTTCGACCGCTGGTTGGTGGAGACATTTTGACTATATTCTGGACCTGCGTTGTCGCGTAATGCGTCATATGACGCGCCGCGTTAGCGCATCCGGAAGTCATCCGGGGCGCGCAGCGCGTAACGTAAGCATAACAAGTCATGTGACTTGTTAATAAAACTTTTCATTGGTTCATTTTACTTTTCTTATTCTAATGATGAAAGCCTTGGTCATATCACCTAAAAATTACGCTTTTAATTACTTCCGAACATTATTTTTTCTTAAATATATGTTATAATGTTCCAGGCTAATGTACTTTCCCGGAAATTTTACAACTGTCCTGCAAGTAAAATATATTCTTTTTTCGAGAAAAAGAGCGTTTCTTCGTCCCATGACGGAGCCGTTGAGCAAAAGAGGGTCGACCTGCTGTCTTAGTCGCCGATACGCCTGAATATGAGATTCTTATCGATCACTTTATGTTGCAGGAATAGAAAACACAACAGCCCTTGACCATTTATCTTTACTGCGTTCCTTCGTATTATACCTTTTACCCTTCATGTAATTGGTCTGCTTTATTTCACTTGCCTTTTAATGATTCTAAAACAGTGACTATTATTAAAAACGTTACCAATGTATATACTACTACCATGTTTTCTTTTAAAAACCTTTATTGTGAAAATTTCATTATACAAATACGAGCCTATAACCACGTGGGCCTGCCACGGAGCAAACTGTAATCGTATATGATGAATAGACATTTACACTGTAGAGGAACGTAACGGGCGGGCCATTAGGTTGCAAGAACTAAGGTGTCTAACAGTTACGGAATCGGTGGACGTACATTTTATAATTAAAATACGACAGGGCCAGTTACAATAAAACTATCTAGATATACATTTGCGGGCAAGTACCATGGGTGACGTTAATTCGAACTTTCAACAGTACAGTAATCAATAACACATCAGAACTTAATATCAATAGGGATGTCGAAATATTCAATCAATTCTCGTCCCCGCCCGCCATGTGCTTCAAAACTGCATACGTATCTCGTGATTTCAAGGTTCTGCAACCAGTACACAACAAGGAGTTACGAGTCCCATTTATTCTGGCGCCATTTTGGGCGAGGACGGGCAGGTCCAGGATATAGTCAAAATGTCTCTACCAACCATCGACTATGATGATGTTCATATGCTGTATTTATTAGAGTAACACTCATCTGTCCACATGAAATTAATTTACCACAATCTAAACATGTCATTTTAATCTTTCCAAAGTTCTTCTAAATATTTGGGACCGTTTCCCTTGCCTCTGAAGCTCTCAGTGCCACTTCTTTGATGAATGTACTAGCAGGTCAGGGGTTCTCCTCCAAATCTCTCTTTTATGCAGCACTATAATTAATTGGTGCCACCTCTCCATATGACGATGCATGGTATAGTTACCACAACTATATTTTTTTTCGGTTCCTCTGGAGAGTTCATCGTGGCAGATGAAGCGTGTAACGTACCGGGCATTTACCTTTTTTTGCATGTACAGGAAAGGAAAAAAAAATCGAGCGTCCAAGTTCTAAGGTGTCCCAGGGCCATTTTAGTGGACCAGGCCCAAATCCAAAGAACAGGCCGCCATTTTGAGAGTCCTCTTGCAGCCGCCTGTCGCTGTAGCATCAAGAGCAGCCGAAACTCAGCTGAATGGCAACTGAAACGGTAAATGGGCGCCCCACTACATTTCAGCATTGTAGGATGACCACACCAGTACAGCAACTTGCTAGACATCACCTCGGTGCCATCCGGATCTCGGCGCCCCACTGCAGATGAAGAGCCTCTCAACTATGAAACCACCACGGTGACATCCGGATCTTGGCGCGTTGTGCTGCCTTCGGCCTATTCGCACATCGGTCCGCTACTGACGCCATCTCACAGGCTAATGGGGTGACCCACGCCGAGTTTCAGCATTGTAGGATGACCACACCAACTTGCTAGACATCACCTCGGTGCCATCCGAATCTTGGCATCTCAACGCCTAGTGGTATCTTCCATACAGAAAATATTGTTACGCTGCCTTTGGCCCCATTCGCACATCAGTCCGCAACTTAGACATCACCTCGGTGCCATCCGGATCTTGGCATCTCAGCGCCTTGTGGTGTCAGTCAGAAAATATTGTTGCGCTGCCTTTGGCCCCATTCGCACATCAGTCCGCTACTGACACCATCTCACAGGCCAATAGGGCGCCCCACGCCGACTTTTACCATTGTACGATGGCCACACCAGTGGCACAACTTGCTAGACATCACCTCGGTGCCATCCGAATCTTGGCATCTCAACGCCTAGTGGTATCTTCCATACAGAAAATCTTGTTACGCTACCTTTGGCCCCATTCGCACATCGGTCCGCAACTTAGACATCACCTCGGTGCCATCCGGATCTTGGCATCTCAGCGCCTTGTGGTGTCTTCTACTCCGAAAATATTGTAGAAAATATTGTTGCGCTGCCTTTGGCCCCATTCACACATCAGTCCGCTACTGACACCATCTCACAGGCCAACAGGGCGCCCCACGCCGACTTTTACCATTGTACGATGGCCACACCAGTGCCACAACTTGCTAGACACCACCTCGGTGCCATCCGGATCTTGGCATCTCAGCGCCTTGTGGTGTCTTCAAATCAGAAAATATTGTTGCGCTGCCTTTGGCCCCATTCGCACATCGGTCCGCTACTGACGCCATCTCACAGGCCAACGGGGCGCCCCACGCCGACTTTCAACATTGTAGGATGGCCACAGAAGTGCGACAACTTACTAGACACCACCTCGGTGCCATCCGGATCTTGGCATCTCAGCGCCTTGTGGTGTCTTCTATTCAGAAAATATTGTTGCGCTGCCTTTGGCCCCATTCGCACATCGGTCCGCTACTGACGCCATCTCACAGGCCAACGGGGCGCCCCACGCCGACTTTCAGCATTGTAGGATGGCCACACCAGTGCTGCAACTTGCTGGACACCACCTCGGTGCCATCCGGATCTTGGCGCGTTGTGTTGCCTTCGGCCTATTCGCACATCGGTCCGCTACTGACGCCGCCTCACGTGCCAACGGGGCGCCCCACGCCGACTTTCAGCATTGTAGGATGGCCACACCAGTGCTGCAACTTGCTGGACACCACCTCGGTGCCATCCGGATCTTGGCGCGTTGTGTTGCCTTCGGCCTATTCGCACATCGGTCCGCTACTGACGCCGCCTCACGTGCCAACGGGGCGCCCCACGCCGACTTTCAGCATTGTAGGATGGCCACACCAGTGCTGCAACTTGCTGGACACCACCTCGGTGCCATCCGGATCTTGGCGCGTTGTGTTGCCTTCGGCCTATTCGCACATCGGTCCGCTACTGACGCCGCCTCACGTGCCAACGTATTTTCTCCGCATTTTACACCCTATGCCGCATAACAGGTCATGTGACTTGTTTATAAAACTTTTCATTGGTTCATTTTACTTTTGGTTTCCTAATGATGGAAGGCTTGATCATGTGACCTAAAAACAACACTTTTCATTGGATGAAAACTTTTTTTTTTTCCCAAACGATGAAAGCCCCACCTTGTTTCTGGATGTTTCAGACTGAAGCTGGCGTCAGCATGAGAGCACCACCATCTCGTAGCTCAGTCGTGGTCATTCCGCGAGCAATCATGGCAGCCGCTCCCCACCAGAAGCCTGCAGGAGTCGGAGCCCCCAAAACTTTTGATGAATTCTCAAGGCGGAGGGGACGCTTTCGAGAATGGGGTCCAAGACCTAGCAGACAAGCGTCCGATTTCCAAGGTGTCCCAGGGCCATTTCAGTGGACCAGGCCCAAAAAGGAAACAGCCTGCCGCCATTTTGAGAGTCCTGTGACAGCCGCCTATCGCTGCACCGCAAGAGTGGGCGCAACTCAGCTGAATTGCGGCTTTTGACACAGTGGACCAAAAACGGACGGAATGGCAACTGAAACGGTAAAGGGGCGCCCCACTACAACAGATGACACTCCACCTGGACAGGCCCGTTCACCGCCTCCCCCGGGGCGCCCCGCGCCGTTATTCGGAGCAGCATTGTAGGATACCAAAACCAGTGCGGCAACTTACTGGACATCACCTTGGTGCCATCGTTCTGCTGCCTTGGAACTATTCGCGCAACAGTTTGCTACTGATGACCCACCCCCCGCGACGCCCCATGCCGTTATTTGCTGGGTGGCAACTTACTAGACATCACTTTAGTGTCATCTAGATTTCAGCGCGTTCTGCTGCCTTGGAACTATTCGCACAACAGTTTGCTACTGATGACCCACCCCCCGCGACGCCCCACGCCGGAAATCTGGACGTTGTGCTGCGTTGGGACTATTCGCACAGCCGACCGCTACTTCGTTGTTTTTCCCTAAAAATGTTTATATGTTATTACTATTTTTGTTTTCTTGTATATATTTATAAATTATTAAAGTTTTATAATCTTACTACTTTGTCGGAGTGCTATATATTTTTAATGTGACACATAATTGTAAAAACTTTGATGTACAAAGAGTCATCCCTGGAATCTTCCGCTTCAGGCTCGGTCCCCTCCCCAATCACAATACAGGATGGTTTTCAGATAATAGCAACGCTTCTGCTGTGACGGATCTCATCGAGTGTGGGCCTTGATCTACTATAACTCCTTTGAAGAGGGGTGATTCTTTACAGCTGTGGCCATAAACTACATCTGCAGGGCTAGCTGATACCCTAGGACCAGCCTGGACAATCGGACACAGAGGAAAAGGAGTATCAGAGGGTGCGGTAGTGAATAGGGCGAAAGGGAGGTGTCGGGCGGGCACAGGGTGTGATTCTCAGGGAAGAGCAGCGCAGATGGGGGGAGGTTTATTACCCATGCATAAGACAGAGAGCGGGGGTGACCACTGCCTGGGGGAGATGCTTGCGAGGGTGGGGAGCCATGCTAAGGATCGACAGCGTGCACAGAGTGGGTCTGGTCAAGGCATCTAAAATGGCTGCCGTGCACGACAAAAGTGTGGCATTTGAAAAAAGACAAGATGGCGCAGACAATGTTTTTCAACACTTCCTGATTTCCTTCGAATCGAACGTTAACAGACGTTGGGGCATATTACCAAAGTTAAGCGATATTTATCCCTAACGATGCTTAGCAACAATTTTTTTACCGTCAGAAATTATCGCAGATAAACCTTGCTATTATCAAGGTTTATCGGAAATACGATAAAAAACGACCGCAATGCATTAATATCGCTGAAAACTCAGCGATATTCATGCATTACCGAGCTAATGCTCTTAGCCATGTTATCCACCTCCCATTGGATAACATGGCTAAGAACTGCTCAGGGCAGGTGGTAGCTTTTGGAGATATTCGCGCTTATCTCGAATATTTCCAAAAGTTGATAATAGGAGATAGCGATGTTAGCGACTGTTTCCAGTCGCTAACATCTTGGCATGCCCACTTTGCATGTCATTAGTGATAAATATCACTCACATGCAAAGTGGGGCCCAAGATGGTCGCTATCTTCTACTAGCCGTCGCTAACTGGTGTTAGCAACAGCTAGGTAATACACATATAATTTTATCTCCGCGAAGCGGAGCGCTGTTACAGATATATATCTTGTTTCTGAACGTTAATTTCTCAAAATGCACTGAAGCACATATATTGAGACCTAGCAAAGGCACATCGGGCTACCAGTCCCTACAATTTTGCCAAGTTTCGTGCAAATCCATTCAGCTGTTCGATCCTACCGAGAGACAAGATGGCGGCCGCTACGGACTGTTTGGAATGTTTACAGACACCGGAGAGCCAATCAGCTTCGCTTCGCAAAGCTCCGTAACGCGAAAAGTACGCGAAGCGGTGCGCTGTTACAGATATATATCTTTTTTTGAACGTTAATTCCTCAAAATCCACTGGAGCACATATATTGAGATCTAGCAAAGGCACATCGGGCTACCAGTCCCTACAATTTTGCCAAGTTTCGTGCAAATCCATTCAGCTGTTCGATTATTATTATTTTTATTTTTTTTTGCCCCGCGGGGCCCTTTTAAAACCTCCACATCAAACCTAGGGGGTGAGCGACAATGTACTATGCCCCCTTACGGTCATTTGCCCCTTCGCTTTGGCCTCCTCTTGTCTCTCGATCCTACCGAGAGACAAGATGGCGGCCGCTACGGACTGTTTGGAATGTTGACAGACGCCAGAGAACCAATCAGCTTCGCTTCACAAAGCTCCGTTGCGCGAAAAGTACGCGTCCTGGGCCGCTGCCCGGTCCGCTGTTACAGATATATATCTTTTTTTAAACGTTAATTTCTCAAAATCCACTGGAGCACATATATTGAGACCTACAAAAGGCACATCGGGCTACCAGTCCCTACAATTTTGCCAAGTTTCGTGCAAATCCATTCAGCCGTTCGGGCTAAAAGTGAGGCCAACCGCCCTATGGAAAACTCAATGTTAAAAACACGTTTTGGGACCCCCCTTTTTTCTCGGCCCCCCCTTGACGAACCCCCCCCCAAATTTACAAGGGATGCTCAGAAACAAAATGTGCCATTTTCCTGAAAATTTCAGCCAATTCCGTCCACAAACGCCAAAGTTATTAGACATAGAATTTTCAAAAAACCCATAGAGAAAAAATCCTAACTATATATACCTACTGGCGACCGCCAGTAGGTAATATATATATATATATATATATATATATATATATATATATATATATATATATATATATATATATATATATATGCTCCGGCGCATGCAAGATAAAGCACACGAAGGCACTCGGGGGAAAAGTCTTTAAAACACCTTTTATTAGCAGACGCGTTTCAGTGATAGGCTTTCTTCAGTGCTTCCAGGTGTAAGCGTTTCTTGTGCAGCGCTAAATTTATTTAAAAGGAGATGTCTTTCCTGATTGGCGTTTGTTCAGTGTGGCAATAGAGACAGGACTTGCGAGTCAGAATACCATATGGCCGCCATGCTGAAGAAGTAATATTTCAGTCTTAAGATGATATTCACAATTCATCCACATATTTTGGCAATGTTATTGGCGGCATGTCTCTTGTTGATACAGTGTTTCTTACCACAAGCGCGCTGTTTGTACTCCCTCGCCAAGCCTCTTGATGGTCAGGACGATGCTGTAGGCTGCAGTATATGACAGCAGACCTTGAACTTGGATAGTTCACGACCTTCGATCGGCAGGCACGTCCTGTAAGAGACGGTTCAGCTTCCGTGTAATACACATCGCTCCAGGCTCCTTCAAATCGAAAGCGTGAACAGACACATAAAAATGTCAATGTTCGTATGTTCAAAATCTTAAATCTCCGAAAGTTCTTCACCGATTGATTTGACATTTTTCACATAACGTTGGATTCGATTAAGCTTGTGTTTATATATACACAACGTGGGATCAGAATACGCGCATTTCCAATACACGTGTGTTTTTAATTTAAAGGCCGAACAGACCCAATGTGCGCTTACTCTTTTCTTTCTCTTCCATTTAACCAGGCTGAGCCACAGCAATGCGTGGCGGGGTACAGCTAGTGTATATATATATATATATATATATATATATATATATATATATATATATATATATATATTACCTACTGGCGGTCGCCAGTAGGTATATATAGTTAGGATTTTTTCTCTATGGGTTTTTTGAAAATTCTATGTCTAATAACTTTGGCGTTTGTGGACGGAATTGGCTGAAATTTTCAGGAAAATGGCACATTTTGTTTCTGAGCATCCCTTGAAAATTTGGGGGGGGTTCGTCAAGGGGGGCCGAGAAAAAAGGGGGGTCCCAAAACGTGTTTTTAACATTGAGTTTTCCATAGGGCGGTTGGCCTCACTTTTAGCCCGAACGGCTGAATGGATTTGCACGAAACTTGGCAAAATTGTAGGGACTGGTAGCCCGATGTGCCTTTTGTAGGTCTCAATATATGTGCTCCAGTGGATTTTGAGAAATTAACGTTTAAAAAAAGATATATATCTGTAACAGCGAACCGGGCAGCGGCCCAGGACGCGTACTTTTCGCGCAACGGAGCTTTGTGAAGCGAAGCTGATTGGTTCTCTGGCGTCTGTCAACATTCCAAACAGTCCGTAGCGGCCGCCATCTTGTCTCTCGGTAGGATCGAGAGACAAGAGGAGGCCAAAGCGAAGGGGCAAATGACCATAAGGGGGCATAGTACATTGTCGCTCACCCCCTAGGTTTGATGTGGAGGTTTTAAAAGGGCCCCGCGGGGCAAAAAAAAATAAAAATAATAATAATCGAACAGCTGAATGGATTTGCACGAAACTTGGCAAAATTGTAGGGACTGGTAGCCCGATGTGCCTTTGCTAGATCTCAATATATGTGCTCCAGTGGATTTTGAGAAATTAACGTTCAAAAAAAGATATATATCTGTAACAGCGCACCGCTTCGCGTACTTTTCGCGTTACGGAGCTTTGCGAAGCGAAGCTGATTGGCTCTCCGGTGTCTGTAAACATTCCAAACAGTCCGTAGCGGCCGCCATCTTGTCTCTCGGTAGGATCGAACAGCTGAATGGATTTGCACGAAACTTGGCAAAATTGTAGGGACTGGTAGCCCGATGTGCCTTTGCTAGGTCTCAATATATGTGCTTCAGTGCATTTTGAGAAATTAACGTTCAGAAACAAGATATATATCTGTAACAGCGCTCCGCTTCGCGGAGATAAAATTATATGTGTATTACCTAGCTGTTGCTAACACCAGTTAGCGACGGCTAGTAGAAGATAGCGACCATCTTGGGCCCCACTTTGCATGTGAGTGATATTTATCACTAATGACATGCAAAGTGGGCATGCCAAGATGTTAGCGACTGGAAACAGTCGCTAACATCGCTATCTCCTATTATCAACTTTTGGAAATATTCGAGATAAGCGCAAATATCTCCAAAAGCTACCACCTGCCCTGAGCAGTTCTTAGCCATGTTATCCAATGGGAGGTGGATAACATGGCTAAGAGCATTAGCTCGGTAATGCATGAATATCGCTGAGTTTTCAGCGATATTAATGCATTGCGGTCGTTTTTTATCGTATTTCCGATAAACCTTGATAATAGCAAGGTTTATCTGCGATAATTTCTGACGGTAAAAAAATCGTTGCTAAGCATCGTTAGGGATAAATATCGCTTAACTTTGGTAATATGCCCCAACGTCTGTTAACGTTCGATTCAAAGGAAATCAGGAAGTGTTGAAAAACATTGTCTGCGCCATCTTGTCTTTTTTCAAATGCCACACTTTTGTCGTGCACGGCAGCCATTTTAGATGCCTTGACCAGACCCACTCTGTGCACGCTGTCGATCCTTAGCATGGCTCCCCACCCTCGCAAGCATCTCCCCCAGGCAGTGGTCACCCCCGCTCTCTGTCTTATGCATGGGTAATAAACCTCCCCCCATCTGCGCTGCTCTTCCCTGAGAATCACACCCTGTGCCCGCCCGACACCTCCCTTTCGCCCTATTCACTACCGCACCCTCTGATACTCCTTTTCCTCTGTGTCCGATTGTCCAGGCTGGTCCTAGGGTATCAGCTAGCCCTGCAGATGTAGTTTATGGCCACAGCTGTAAAGAATCACCCCTCTTCAAAGGAGTTATAGTAGATCAAGGCCCACACTCGATGAGATCCGTCACAGCAGAAGCGTTGCTATTATCTGAAAACCATCCTGTATTGTGATTGGGGAGGGGACCGAGCCTGAAGCGGAAGATTCCAGGGATGACTCTTTGTACATCAAAGTTTTTACAATTATGTGTCACATTAAAAATATATAGCACTCCGACAAAGTAGTAAGATTATAAAACTTTAATAATTTATAAATATATACAAGAAAACAAAAATAGTAATAACAATATAAACATTTTTAGGGAAAAACAACGAAGTAGCGGTCGGCTGTGCGAATAGTCCCAACGCAGCACAACGTCCAGATTTCCGGCGTGGGGCGTCGCGGGGGGTGGGTCATCAGTAGCAAACTGTTGTGCGAATAGTTCCAAGGCAGCAGAACGCGCTGAAATCTAGATGACACTAAAGTGATGTCTAGTAAGTTGCCACCCAGCAAATAACAGCATGGGGCGTCGCGGGGGGTGGGTCATCAGTAGCAAACTGTTGCGCGAATAGTTCCAAGGCAGCAGAACGATGGCACCAAGGTGATGTCCAGTAAGTTGCCGCACTGGTTTTGGTATCCTACAATGCTGCTCCGAATAACGGCGCGGGGCGCCCCGGGGGAGGCGGTGAACGGGCCTGTCCAGGTGGAGTGTCATCTGTTGTAGTGGGGCGCCCCTTTACCGTTTCAGTTGCCATTCTGTCCGTTTTTGGTCCACTGTGTCAAAAGCCGCAATTCAGCTGAGTTGCGCCCACTCTTGCGGTGCAGCGATAGGCGGCTGTCACAGGACTCTCAAAATGGCGGCAGGCTGTTTCCTTTTTGGGCCTGGTCCACTGAAATGGCCCTGGGACACCTTGGAAATCGGACGCTTGTCTGCTAGGTCTTGGACCCCATTCTCGAAAGCGTCCCCTCCGCCTTGAGAATTCATCAAAAGTTTTGGGGGCTCTGACTCCTGCAGGCTTCTGGTGGGGAGCGGCTGCCATGATTGCTCGCGGAATGACCACGACTGAGCTACGAGATGGTGGTGCTCTCATGCTGACGCCAGCTTCAGTCTGAAACATCCAGAAACAAGGTGGGGCTTTCATCGTTTGGGAAAAAAAAAAGTTTTCATCCAATGAAAAGTGTTGTTTTTAGGTCACATGATCAAGCCTTCCATCATTAGGAAACCAAAAGTAAAATGAACCAATGAAAAGTTTTATAAACAAGTCACATGACCTGTTATGCGGCATAGGGTGTAAAATGCGGAGAAAATACGTTGGCACGTGAGGCGGCGTCAGTAGCGGACCGATGTGCGAATAGGCCGAAGGCAACACAACGCGCCAAGATCCGGATGGCACCGAGGTGGTGTCCAGCAAGTTGCAGCACTGGTGTGGCCATCCTACAATGCTGAAAGTCGGCGTGGGGCGCCCCGTTGGCACGTGAGGCGGCGTCAGTAGCGGACCGATGTGCGAATAGGCCGAAGGCAACACAACGCGCCAAGATCCGGATGGCACCGAGGTGGTGTCCAGCAAGTTGCAGCACTGGTTTGGCCATCCTACAATGCTGAAAGTCGGCGTGGGGCGCCCCGTTGGCACGTGAGGCGGCGTCAGTAGCGGACCGATGTGCGAATAGGCCGAAGGCAACACAACGCGCCAAGATCCGGATGGCACCGAGGTGGTGTCCAGCAAGTTGCAGCACTGGTGTGGCCATCCTACAATGCTGAAAGTCGGCGTGGGGCGCCCCGTTGGCCTGTGAGATGGCGTCAGTAGCGGACCGATGTGCGAATGGGGCCAAAGGCAGCGCAACAATATTTTCTGAATAGAAGACACCACAAGGCGCTGAGATGCCAAGATCCGGATGGCACCGAGGTGGTGTCTAGTGAGTTGTCGCACTTCTGTGGCCATCCTACAATGTTGAAAGTCGGCGTGGGGCGCCCCGTTGGCCTGTGAGATGGCGTCAGTAGCGGACCGATGTGCGAATGGGGCCAAAGGCAGCGCAACAATATTTTCTGATTTGAAGACACCACAAGGCGCTGAGATGCCAAGATCCGGATGGCACCGAGGTGGTGTCTAGCAAGTTGTGGCACTGGTGTGGCCATCGTACAATGGTAAAAGTCGGCGTGGGGCGCCCTGTTGGCCTGTGAGATGGTGTCAGTAGCGGACTGATGTGTGAATGGGGCCAAAGGCAGCGCAACAATATTTTCTACAATATTTTCGGAGTAGAAGACACCACAAGGCGCTGAGATGCCAAGATCCGGATGGCACCGAGGTGATGTCTAAGTTGCAGACCGATGTGCGAATGGGGCCAAAGGTAGCGTAACAAGATTTTCTGTATGGAAGATACCACTAGGCGTTGAGATGCCAAGATTCGGATGGCACCGAGGTGATGTCTAGCAAGTTGTGCCACTGGTGTGGCCATCGTACAATGGTAAAAGTTGGCGTGGGGCACCCTATTGGCCTGTGAGATGGTGTCAGTAGCGGACTGATGTGCGAATGGGGCCAAAGGCAGCGCAACAATATTTTCTGACTGACACCACAAGGCGCTGAGATGCCAAGATCCGGATGGCACCGAGGTGATGTCTAAGTTGCGGACTGATGTGCGAATGGGGCCAAAGGCAGCGTAACAATATTTTCTGTATGGAAGATACCACTAGGCGTTGAGATGCCAAGATTCGGATGGCACCGAGGTGATGTCTAGCAAGTTGGTGTGGTCATCCTACAATGCTGAAACTCGGCGTGGGTCACCCCATTAGCCTGTGAGATGGCGTCAGTAGCGGACCGATGTGCGAATAGGCCGAAGGCAGCACAACGCGCCAAGATCCGGATGTCACCGTGGTGGTTTCATAGTTGAGAGGCTCTTCATCTGCAGTGGGGCGCCGAGATCCGGATGGCACCGAGGTGATGTCTAGCAAGTTGCTGTACTGGTGTGGTCATCCTACAATGCTGAAATGTAGTGGGGCGCTCATTTACCGTTTCAGTTGCCATTCAGCTGAGTTTCGGCTGCTCTTGATGCTACAGCAACAGGCGGCTGCAAGAGGACTCTCAAAATGGCGGCCTGTTCTTTGGATTTGGGCCTGGTCCACTAAAATGGCCCTGGGACACCTTAGAACTTGGACGCTCGATTTTTTTTTCCTTTCCTGTACATGCAAAAAAAGGTAAATGCCCGGTACGTTACACGCTTCATCTGCCACGATGAACTCTCCAGAGGAACCGAAAAAAAATATAGTTGTGGTAACTATACCATGCATCGTCATATGGAGAGGTGGCACCAATTAATTATAGTGCTGCATAAAGGAGAGATTTGGAGGAGAACCCCTGACCTGCTAGTACATTCATCAAAGAAGTGGCACTGAGAGCTTCAGAGGCAAGGGAAACGGTCCCAAATATTTAGAAGAACTTTGGAAAGATTAAAATGACATGTTTAGATTGTGGTAAATTAATTTCATGTGGACAGATGAGTGTTACTCTAATAAATACAGCATATGAACATCATCATAGTCGATGGTTGGTAGAGACATTTTGACTATATCCTGGACCTGCCCGTCCTCGCCCAAAATGGCGCCAGAATAAATGGGACTCGTAACTCCTTGTTGTGTACTGGTTGCAGAACCTTGAAATCACGAGATACGTATGCAGTTTTGAAGCACATGGCGGGCGGGGACGAGAATTGATTGAATATTTCGACATCCCTATTGATATTAAGTTCTGATGTGTTATTGATTACTGTACTGTTGAAAGTTCGAATTAACGTCACCCATGGTACTTGCCCGCAAATGTATATCTAGATAATTTTATTGTAACTGGCCCTGTCGTATTTTAATTATAAAATGTACGTCCACCGATTCCGTAACTGTTAGACACCTTAGTTCTTGCAACCTAATGGCCCGCCCGTTACGTTCCTCTACAGTGTAAATGTCTATTCATCATATACGATTACAGTTTGCTCCATGGCAGGCCCACGTGGTTATAGGCTCGTATTTGTATAATGAAATTTTCACAATAAAGGTTTTTAAAAGAAAACATGGTAGTAGTATATACATTGGTAAAGTTTTTAATAATAGTCACTGTTTTAGAATCATTAAAAGGCAAGTGAAATAAAGCAGACCAATTACATGAAGGGTAAAAGGTATAATACGAAGGAACGCAGTAAAGATAAATGGTCAAGGGCTGTTGTGTTTTCTATTCCTGCAACATAAAGTGATCGATAAGAATCTCATATTCAGGCGTATCGGCGACTAAGACAGCAGGTCGACCCTCTTTTGCTCAACGGCTCCGTCATGGGACGAAGAAACGCTCTTTTTCTCGAAAAAAGAATATATTTTACTTGCAGGACAGTTGTAAAATTTCCGGGAAAGTACATTAGCCTGGAACATTATAACATATATTTAAGAAAAAATTATGTTCGGAAGTAATTAAAAGCGTAATTTTTAGGTGATATGACCAAGGCTTTCATCATTAGAATAAGAAAAGTAAAATGAACCAATGAAAAGTTTTATTAACAAGTCACATGACTTGTTATGCTTACGTTACGCGCTGCGCGCCCCGGATGACTTCCGGATGCGCTAACGCGGCGCGTCATATGACGCATTACGCGACAACGCAGATCCAGAATATAGTCAAAATGTCTCCACCAACCAGCGGTCGAAACACAACCCCTTTCAGCAGGCTAAATAGTTCTGTTAAATGACAACAGAAGGGACAGGCAACAAGAACCATCAGTCAAAGAGGGGAGGGCTAGTTCTTCTCTACCGGGTTACATTGGGGCGCTACCGGAACTGATCGAATTGGTAGTCTACAGTGTTTCTGGATGTTTCAGACTGAAGCTGGGGTTAGCATGAGAGCAGCACCATTTCGTAGCTCCGTCGTGGCCATTCCGCAACCAATCATGGCAGCCGCTCTTTATCGTTATTTTGGGCGGGGTGGGTGGCGGAGCCGAGCTGTTTTGCAGCCATCATTGTGTGGAGTTCAGTTCATCTCACTAGTTTTGTATTTGTCATGAGGGGTTGTTCCTAATGTTTCTATTTTAGCGAGGTCAAAAAGAGATCCCATTAGTGGCCTACTGATTTTGCTCGATTCCTTTTCTTTTTTTTTACACGATTTTTCGTTATCTGCAAAGACTAAACAGAGTATTGCGACTCTGTGTTTGTTTGTAAATAGAGAATGAACCAAAGAGAACTAATTCTAAAATAGTAAATACTTGGATAACAATCAATCAAATGGAGAGAGAAGCAGGCACGACGGATTACAACGGGGGCAAAGGCCTGCGTTAACTACCTTTCACTATCTGCAAAGAGAGAGTACTCCTAATAGAAATGAGGGGGGGGGGCACCATTCAAAGCAGATCAGTGTGCATAAACACGAAAATGTTTTCACTTACCACGTACTTGACATTCGACAGCTTATGATATTTGCTATTAAAAAACCATTGAAATTCACTGAAAAAACCATAGGTTATAGACCATATATAGTTAGGAATTAGCATTTACAAAACCTTGAAAATCCACTGAAAAAACCATAGGTTATAGACCATATATAGTTAGGAATTAGCATTTAAAAAACCTTATTTTACTCACACAAAACCATTGAAATTCCATATATAGTTAGTTGCACTAACTATATATCGCGCACCCGCAATCCACTGCTGATCATGTCACATATTACATCATTCATGACATGGTCAGTGACATCACTGATGACATCACTGATGACATCTCAAATGACATCACTGATGACATCACTGATGACATCTCATTTGACATCATTCTTGTGCTAATACGATAAACCTCTTCAGACTCTAATATAACCTTAGATACACTCAGTGTATACAGACACTCACACACTGCCACTCATCCATGGAGTTACTCACACACCCAGTCAGTCATGCAAAGAAACAATCTCACCTCCATTTCTTCAACTATATAGTTAAACACACCTTACTTATTGAAACATATACTAACACATATTTACTCTCTTATACAATCCCTGATACAAGTTCACAATGATCGATACAACCACTCACTCATTCAGTGGCTCTCATGCACAGTTATTTATATATGCCAACTCTCACATGTACTGTGTTTTACATATGTACTTACTATGACATGTAGCATTGAGATATCCATTCACTCATCAATACACTCATGCACACAGTCAACTGCCCATGTAGCTGTTTCCACATGCACTCTTGAACTCATACACCTAGTGAATAAACTGCTCACACATCTATGCATAGAGTCACACACCTTCCAGCCACCCCCACACAAACTCAATCTCCCATAGAAATACTTGGGCAACCAATTAATAACACATATAGCCTCTCGTATAGCTAATGATCAACACATGCAGCAGTTTACAGAACAACAGACATAATGATGCACAAATTAAGACAGTTTAGTCACTAACCCATGCATTCAGTGAGACACATTTAATCACTCACTCATACAGTCAGTCACGCACCTACTAAATCCTTCATCCAGACACTTATACATCCACTCATTCTTCAATATGTAAGACATATTTTAACTTTACAGAAACATACAGTCACTGGATGTTGTCATCAGTGATGTCATCAGTGATGTCATTTGAGATGTCATCAGTGATGTCATCAGTGATGTCACTGACCATGTCATGAATGATGTAATATGTGACATGATCAGCAGTGGATTGCGGGTGCGCGATATATAGTTAGTGCAACTAACTATATATGGAATTTCAATGGTTTTGTGTGAGTAAAATAAGGTTTTTTAAATGCTAATTCCTAACTATATATGGTCTATAACCTATGGTTTTTTCAGTGAATATATATATATATAGATATATATATATATATATATATATATATATATATATATATATATATATATATATATATCTATCCCGAGAAGCAAAACAGGGTCCTGCTGGGATCCTTTCTCCCAAGCCAGGTGGCGCAAAAAGTTTCGGCGGACCACAAAAGCCGAATCCAATATTCAATGCAAGGTTGCTTCAGAGCAAAAAGTTGCGCACTCAGGATTCCGTTTACTAGATGGTTTTATTGTTTACAGTTTCACACGCTACGCGTTTCGACACAAGGAGTGTCTTGATCACACGTGTGATCAAGACACTCCTTGTGTCGAAACTGTAAACAATAAAACCATCTAGTAAACGGAATCCTGAATGCGCAACTTTTTGCTCTGAAGCAACCTTGCATTGAATATATATATATCTCTTCTCACAGACCCCAAGAAGGACGAGATGCAAGCCTCGACTGTTTGCAATCTTCCTTTATTGTGTAGCAACACAGAGCAGTGTCCGCCTCCCCAACTCTTTTCTATACTTCCATCTTGCTCACGGGTATCTGTGGCTTGTTATTGTCAATAGTTACCAGAGTATGCACACCTGAACATATTCAATCATTGGCTCCCATGAGCCTCCATCATAATAGTCTTCTTTGGTGCATTATGGTCCTGGTAGTTTTAATTGTCAATTTCAGCCCTTCAATGGGCTTTACACAATGCTCGTGTTACAAATATGGAATCATGAAGTGGAGTCGTACAGTTATCAGTCCCACATCAAAGGCTGAACAGGCCCTCCAAACGCAGAAATCTGCGATAGTGTGCATCGTCCTTTTCAATTCTCACTTTCATTCAAGCGCCATGGACAGCGCAACACTGTTTTTAAGGTGGTGCAATCGCACGAGGCACTGGCCTATGCTACAAAATATCAAATACGCTTCTCACAGACCAAAAGATGGACGAGATCCACTCCTCGACTGGTAGCAATCTTCCTTTATTGTTTAGCAACACAGGGCAGTGTGCGCCTCCTCAAAAAAATTATTTATTTATTTAACCTACTGGCAGTCACCAGTAGGTAGTTATAGTTAGGATTAACTTTCCATAGAATTTTTTTTTTTGACTTGCCCATATCTTTGGCTCCATTTGAGGAATCTTTGAGAAAGTTTCCCAAAAAAGTGTCAAATTAGGTCTTGTTGTACATGGAAAGTTTCGGGGTGACCTATCAAGCAGGGGTCAAGAAAAAGGGGGATAAATAAAAGTGCATTTTTCCATGTTAATTCCCATAGGGGCTTTGAAAAAGACAACAGCCCCTATCTCTGGACGGAATTACACAGAATTTGGCAGGAAGGTACATTTGGTTACGCAGATCATGGTTTCAGTTATTTAGTGTAAATCTGTTCAGTAGTTGTTGAGAAATGAAAGGAAATCCAAATTTGTATACCTGTGGATGCAGAGAATGCGCGACAAATTGCAAAAACGTGCCAACAGGAAAGTTGTGATTGGCTGGTTGGTACCTGAACAGAGAGTTGCAGCCGCCATTTAAGTTTATTGGAACAGTCCCAATGGCTCAAATGAAGTTTGAGAAATTGGCATATGGAGTCAGGCTGGAAGTGACTTGACCCCATGGCTGCAATATAGGGTTCTTTGAGGGCCCCCTTATGTGTATAATATGTAGAGAAACAGTTTTTATCCCAAATGCGATATTTGCAAATTTGCCACGCCCAAAAGGAAAAGCTCCACTCTAGTGCAAGCCCTTATAAACCAGTATTGGTAATGAAGCAAATAAGGTAAATGATGAGTAAAAGACCACCACATTAGTATTAGAGGTAATAACTCACAAGAGGGGAGTGTTGCCCTTATCATAAAAAGTACTAGGTTCCCAGTCAAGTGTCTCGTGCAGTAAAGCAAATTATAATGTCAATAAGATACCCGAACAACGTACAATTAACCAGAAGTGAAAAATAGTACTCAAGAGTCCAGTAAAAAGATTGGAGCCTTGAATGGGGAAAAACCTACATTAATATACTGGCACCCTGTATTAATTGTATATATATTTATGTCTAAGTTTGGACATTTGAGTTAGAAGTCCCATACCTTACAGTCAAAATATATGTGCCAAAATTCAAAGTATTAGACGATGACCCTGATAAGTCCATATCGTCTCACCGCCAAGTACTATCAACAGGAAAGAGAGGCAAGGGAAAGTTTTGCGGAAGGTCAGTTCAATTTAAACATTTGAAGCTCTCAAATAGTAAAACACGAGTATAATAAAGCTGTAAAGCTGTAAAACGTAAAGGTTTTTCCAAGGAAGGAGTGTCCTGAGGAGCGTATGTCCTAATAAGCCCTGTGTATCTTTTAAAAGCATAAGTTGTTGAGATGAAAGACAGACCCAAAGACCCTCATATTGTTCCAGCCGGTTTACCAGCAGCAGGTAATCTAATACCATATACTCACCTGGGCCCATAAACACACATTTATACTACCTAGTAATAAATCGCTGGGGTCAATTGTTTGTGATTCTTTGTCATTCAAGATTAGTCACTTCTTATTCACAACTCATCTTTCACTGATCAAAAAGTTCTTTCCTTTGGTCAATGGACCAAATTAGTTGAACTAGTTGATGGTGAAATGACATAAATATAATCTTCTTACATTTGATGAAATGACCACAGACTCGGGAAATATTTTGAATCTTCATCTAGCTTAATTTCATGTGAACCACTTACAAAGTACAGTGCAGTCTCTGTCACTCATAGGAAGGAAGATTCAATTAATCAATCATCAAAACACATACTTTCATATCAAGCAATGACTTATGCTCAGAAAGGAGAGGACAGAGAGAAAAGAACATTAGTACATTCGCAGAAAGTATATTACCTAGGATGGTGTGCAGGGCCGGGCTGGCTACTGGGCGTTTTGGCATGCTGACGAGCTGGGGGCTGATTTCACTGCGGTGGGGGCTGATTTCATTGATGGGGACCTGCGTGTGCTTCTAAATAAACAAAGCAAAACAAATGTTTTTCAGGACACACAGGTCCCCATCAATGAAATCAGCCCCCAGTTCGGCAGCATGCCAAAACGCCCAGTAGCCAGTCTGGCCCTGATGGTCTGAAAAACCAGCCCCCTGTCCAAGGAGCTGGGAAGGGTCCCCCAGGAAAGATCAGGTGGCAAAGGCTTCAGGACAGGAATCAGGACAGGATAGATGACCTCTCTACCACCGACGCTTATGTAGCACCCCTCTCTGACACTCTCTTCCTCCTCGAGATTCTTCCGCGATCGTCTTCTAAGTAAATTAATTTAAGATAAAGTGGTTCAGCATTCGATTCTTCTTCAGCTTCTCTTGTTACTCCGACAGCATCCCGAGCTCTGCAGCGTTCATCATCAACGTCTCTCTAACTAACTAAGAACTACCTCAAGTATACCCTACAATATTCATGTACCTCCCAATAATGTTTCAATATCATGAAACTCCTAACTCTGATTGGACAGGCTAAGGGGGCTAATCATCACACCATGCTTATTTTCCAATTTAGTCTTTCAGTCCATTGTTCAATAATCCCACCCCTTAATTTTCTATTCACAAAATGTAATTCCCATCCGTATTCACATCACATTAGAAACAAAAGTATAAACTTCATCTGTTCCCATTCATTTTAGAGGTTCTCAAGTTGGTTCCCAGGGTATGTATCTGTTTTGACCTTTGACTGCATTCAAGAGTCACATCACTTCTTCCGGCTTGTTCATATCACGCATGCTTGAAAATCAGGTAGCCAACAGACTTTAGTCTCATACGAAAGGCCCAAGATACGCACTAATAAAATAGTCAAAAAGACATATGTTAATTTCGAACATAAATGGTTTCACTGTATACCACCTATCTCTACTATAATCACATTCATTTATTTATGATTTCCCCACATTAGCCTTAGAAAAATTGTGTGTTTTAGTTTCGGCAAAGTAGAGGCTGAGCATGTGAGCCTCCAGGCAGCCATATTAATAGCATTTGCGCAAGTGCAAGAAATTCCCTCCAAGCGACAGTGCATCATACTGCGTTGATGCAGCTGACGCATGCGCAGTACAGTTTTCCCATTAGCGGACATTTTAGAATTTTACTCAAAATACTTACGATTACACGTAGGCAAGCATCTCTTTCTTGTATTGCTCAATGTTGTGCATATTAATTTACACAATACATGGTTAATACACTATTAGAAGTTAAATGAGAGGTTTGTCTTTGAGCAAGTCCTTGCTCCATCGGTATGTCCGGACTGGAACTAGTGCTATTGTGTAAAACCATCTCATATTTAAAGTTTGTATTAAACAGAAGCCCGTCCTAAGGCATAAGGATTAAGTCTTGGATCACCATGTTAAAAAGTGTCCCAGACATGCACAAACGATAGTACAGCAAACACCTTAGTTTATAAGTGTGTTATCGTTCATCCTGCCCGGCGTCATGTTAAGAACAAAAATGTAATGTACTGTATACATGCAATAACTCTCATATTTGCTTATACGGATTTTGTCATTGTGGAGTACGAATATCATTGTATTCCAGAAAATTACAAATCACCAAAACACTCAGCATTGCCTGTTTATGTACAATATTCATCATGCATATATATGTTTGTGCTATGTGAAGAAGATGTCTTCTCATATATATATTTGCTGATGTTGTGGCAGCCAATCAGATTTCATCTTGAGATCTTCTGGCTCAGTGGACCTTCTACGACTTGAAATATCTATATATTTTAACCTTCATTTCTCTCAAACTACTTAATGAGTTTACACCAAATCACAAAAAGCACACTATCTGGACCAAGATCTTGCTTGCATCGCCACACATTGGTTACAACAGTCACATAACATCCCTCAAATCAGATTTACAGTTTTAGAGAAAGTAGACTCCATCAGTGGTAAAGATCACCACACACAACTCTCTCGAAGAGAAAAACATTATGGATTAAGTTCCTGGGTACTATGAATCCCGGGGGTTTAAATGATCAATACGAGTTACTCTGTTTCCTGTACTGAGCATTTGTACTAAATTTACAATTATTTGATCAGTAATAGAAAGTTCATTGGAATGTATCTTAATGACTTCCAAGCATCATGTTGACTTTTATTCGATCATTCCCAATGACGGTATTGTGAATTCTCTACTTAAGTATCAATCACAACTTGTGACATATTTGTAAACGATTTGCACACAATGTTTATGATTTAGTTCTGACTTATCTCTTTACACTATGAAACCTCCATGTAGAGACAATGATCGTCTTATTATAGCACATGTGACAACCATTGACATGTCTGTAAAGGACTACGGCAAACTGTTTTGTATTCACTCTTACACTCCTCATTTCTTTTCTATTTTTTTTCTCATTTCACTCGCAAATTTAACACCGGGTTAGTGGGTTTTTACGAAATAATACGGATTCTGACACGTCACTCTCCGTCTTGACAGTTGTTTGTCAGGGCCAATAAAGTTGATTGAATTTGCGGTATTTAAATTAGACCGCGGCATCCACCGGATGTTTACACCGGAAGGAGACCGCGGCGGAAGTCAGCACTTGACGGGACGCACACAAGGGGTTTCTAGGTACGTACACATCGGGATTCATCCTGAGGATTTTGTCTCGCTCATGTCACGGGCTTTAACAGTAAAGGATTATTGTCCTGTTCATTCCTTAGTATACATCCACAAATCACCGGGAGCAGGCATAGCGAGAATATCGACCACAGACGCAACTTGGGGGCGCACGTCACACTGAACACCGGTAAGCTGGTTATACCTTTTGAAACAGAGGACACAAGTTTTGGGAGTAGCGCGTACCTAAAAACAAATAGTCATACTCATTATCACCACCTTTCCCATAGCTTGATACATGTGGATACTGTTGGAGGCACCGTCACTGAGTGAACTGCAACTTCGAGCGGGTAAGACTCGCTTTTAAAAAAAACATTGTTACAAGTTTTATTCTTTGTCATCAGAAGAGTACAATATTCAATACATGTATCACACCATTTTCTAGAGGCCCTGAATCCCATCATTCTTTGAAGAAGCATATCCGCTCATCTTTCAGTAGGTCCTAATTTCTTAAAAAGCGCGCAGTATTTCAGTAGCGAGCACGTTGGGTGTATATCCACCACCTGGGGTATACTCACGTATTGCACAGATGTTCACACGACAGTGAGTTTAACTGAGTTTTCAGCATATCTTGGGGGATTCTTGTACACCTCACAGGATGTTTCTTATTCGTTACAAACTTTCTTTGACTCTTCTTTCTTTCTTCTTATATTATTTACAATGTGCAAATCCTATTAAAGACGTGTAAGCATGATCTTTTATTTTACATATCGAAATCATCAACTCAGTTCTTAATTGTTTACATTATAGTGCCAAGCCACGGAACTCAAATTCAAGAAGAATTGATTCGAATATTGTACGCATGAACCAACCCCTGATGAAGGGTTGATTGAAACCCGAAATGCATTGGGCTTTTATTTTGGAAATATAAGTTACATTTTATAATCAGATTGTTAAATGTGATTATCTCTTTAAACAGATTTTGAATGTTATGAGCAAATTTTTGTTTCAGTTCAGAATACATGAATGTAATGTTTCTGGTCTATTGAGTGTTTATTTGCACTAATGAAATTTGGAGTATTGGACTCGAAAAGCAGTTGTTAAAACAAGTGTTAATGTCAATAGAAACCTCAGGGACTTTAGGGTGAGCACCCTGCAGACCTGGATGCTTCCAGGCCTCGACTGAGCAGTTTACCACTTAGGGTAGTGGGCACGACCCCAAGCAGGGTTGCTCCCTAATTTGTTGAAATCAGTTGGAGTTTTTTGATTATAACCAAAACATTAGGGGCCAGATGTAGGTAATTCCGATTTACCGACTCTTAAATACCGACTCATACCGAATCGGTATTTAAGAGTCGGTAAATTGGAAGGAGGCAGATGTAGGTAAAAACGTACCGATTCTGTAAGAGTCGGTATTTACCGATTCATTAAATACCGAATCTGTATTTCCCATTGATTCCTATGGGCCTTGAAGCCCATAGGAATCAATGGGAAATACAGATTCGGTATTTACAGAATCAGTAAATACCGAATCCTGCAAGGGTGCAGGGGGTGTCACTTTTACACCCTCTAGCACCCCAAGTACAGGCTTGTGTGACATGTGGCACACATACATGCCCTGAGGGCATGTCTGTGTGTCACATTGCTCAGGTGTGCATGCACACCTGAATTCGGTATTTTACCACCCAATAGGATTGGGTGGTAAAATACCGACTCTTAAGGGCCTGTGGCACTCTTAGGAGTGTCAGCTACATATGGATTTACAGAATCGGTATGTTTAAACATTCAGTAAAATACCGAAGTGGTAAATTTACCTAATCGGTAAATATACCGATTCTGTAAATTCCGACCCACCTACATCTCAAAAGCCAAATACCGGTCGGTAACGGTCGAAATCGGCCGTTACCGACCGGTATTTGGATACCTACATCAGGCCCTTAGTGTGCAGGTCTTACATTTACAGAGCTGAAAACCTGTTTGGGCCACCTCCTTTTTTTCAGCCCCTGGGAGGCACTCAGGTGGGTGGAAAATTGGGTTCCAATTGTAATTCCAAGTTGTGAGATAATTACTGATACCCACTCGATTATTGCCAGGTTTCACTGGCCGATTTTGTTCAGAGAAAAAAAACATCATTCTAGATTTTGCATCTTTAACCCCTTCCGAGCTCCCGTCGGCCGACGGAAGCACTCCCTCCCTGGTGCTGCAAACGGCCTACGGCCGTCGCAGCCCCGCCCCTCATTAGAACGCCCGCACCGCGGTGGAATTGCGGTCGCGGTTAAGGCGTTAAACATGGGACTACACTCAGCATTACCAGGTTAACCCCATTCCAAAAACTGGACCCAGCAAGACTGGTAATGCCACTCCTTGCAGCATTGGAATATACCAAGTCCGGTATTACAGCTACAAATAAATCACTTGTAAAGAGGTCCAATAATTCTATTTTTACCTATGGGTGCTTTGGGTGCCCTGAGCGATGACTGTCACTAAACTTGGTGACAGCAGTATTAATACATTTGCACAATAATACACATTTCTTTAGGGAAATTCCAATGGGTGGATTGTTGTTGTAAGGTGAGTGTAAAATATAGCTCCTTGCATGAGAATATCCGGCTATTTTGGATTTTTTGCTAGTCCAAGATGTCCTGCTTCAAATGAAGTGTCTATCCTATCACCTTTTACCTGATTTCCCTCAAAACGTCCAGTCACCATCATCCAGTCATCCCACCCCTTGCCATTATTGTCACCTGACATCTCATTAAGCACTAACCCCAGCCATTACAAATTTCCACCATCTTACCACCTTGATAAACTTCCTAAGTCATTTGTTGTCATTGGTTGAGTTTTCACCTTGACCTTAGTCTCCTGCTACAATTGCTTAGATCAGAAACTCTTCTTGGAAAAGTTAACCAACAGTACATTTGGCTCTATTTATAGACTTGATGGGACAATTTTTGGTCATTAGACTGTTGGAAGCTGGAATTTTGTGTAACCCACCCCTTCCCATTTCTGTTTGCGTCTTTTGTTTGACCTTTAAGTAAAAAACTTTGTTTTTCTTTAGTTCTTTTTTTTATTACTTTGATGCTCAGTATTAAGAGATATCTCTATGTATATATTTTTTATCAAAACTATTTACATTTCATGAGTTAGGGTTTGAATGATCCCCTAGTCAGCCTCTTGTTAGTCTGGTTTATATTTACCCAAGCTCTCAAGAGGTTACTGGGTTTCCCTTTTTACTGTTTACTGATCATTCAGAAAATGGTGTTTAGCCTCTTGAATTTGCTTTTGGGAGGTTTGAATGTTGAAACTATTTAGTACATGTCCCTTTTTGTACTATCAGGCTATTTATAATTCAAAGTAAATTCTCGATAATATTTCAGTTAAGAGTTCAAGAAAAATAAATCTGTTGGGTTGTAAATGATGTTACAAAAGTAAATGTTCTGGAATACCTATTGCTGGGGATTGTTAGCAAACAAGGACTAGGTATGGAGAATTGTCTTTCCTCTGTGTTGGATGGCCCTTTAAGACAACTAGGTGGAATTGTTGGCCAAATCCTACATGACACGCCAATGCATGAAATATTTACCGCCTGTGGATTACATTCTGCAAATAACCAAATTATGCAGAACAACAAAAATGTGGTAGATGAGTGTTATTTTTCAGCTCAAAGTCATTAGGGTCATTCTCACTTTAGAATCCTCTAAATGACTATTGTGTTTTTTTGCTAGCAGTGTCATTCTCCTGGTTGCATTTGGCCGCACTTGCAATGGTGTGATTGAAAGATCCAACTAAAATCTAGCAGAAAGAAGAGTTGGGAAGAACATACGCCTTAATTCATTTAATTTAATTCAATTTAATTGCTGTCGATTCAAAGAAGATCAAGAACGGGCCCTGCCTAGATCGAGTAATGCTCCTCCAGAATGTACAAAGCCTGACTTCGAATTTATCAAAGATGTAAAGTCTGACCTAAAAATGTGTCCCAAAAAAATCTCACAAACATTGCACCCAGTTCACAATTTTGGAAGTTCCTTTTCAGCATTGGTCTGTGAGTCTCTCCTCTTACCAGGACAATGAGTCCAATCCACTTTAGAAGTGGTAGCAATACAGATCCTGGCCGAGCATTCAATATCCTCACAAACTTCTTGGGAATGCACTTTCTAAACTTAAGCTTTGAATCTGACCATGAAGACTCAAATTGCTTGACCTATTTTTCGGATCACAGATGACCTATAGATGAAATGTACACTCATGTTTATCTCATTGAAAACTTGATTGGGCATGCTCCCTATTTAATGCATGATTGGCAACCTAACCACATAAGGCCATTTTTAAAAGCTTCTGTTTATTCTGAATTTTTATTATTGACATCCTTACTACTTTCCCCCCACCTCTAGTGTAAAAAATGCATGTTTTGTTTCAAATTCTTAATATTGTGTTCAGTGTGCAAATCGATTAATCAAACCCCCCTTACCCTGTTGTATTTCTGGGAATTACAACTCTACTTTGCTGACTGCTACTTCATGATATGTTTGCCCAGAAGATAAGGTTCTCCCCCACATTGTTTAAACTGTTTACCAGCCTTACCACAACAATATAGAACCATCTATTTAAATGCACTTTGACATTAGCACTGCTAATAGATAGCATACAGCCTTCCATCAGGCAGCCTCAACAGACCCCTGAGCTGCCTTCAACAGCAGCGCCAAGGACAGAGCAGACTACTGCAGGGTCTGTTGGACTAGTGGCCCATTATGCAAACTGATACTTTGTAATTTGAAAAGGTTGAAAAGCCCTGGTGCCAAGTATATCTGGTACTCCTTAACACAGTGATAAAGCTGCATTTCATTTGGATGAGATAGTAACTCTGCGCATGTTCCTTTAAGGACCCTTGTAGCACATTTACAGAGCAGACATCCCATTCTTTAGTAGTCAACAGAGTCCTTGTTTTATAAGACTTCAGGCTTTCCAGGTCTCTAAGTCTGAGTTTCTTTCCATAAGGAGAGCCGTCTCTCCAGTTTATTGCTGGCAAGTGTCTTGTAACTTTCAATGTTATCAACTGGTTTGCGAGTCAGTTCCAGGAGGTTTCAAAATTCATTCTGAAACGCCCAGAGCTCCACCTTCTTCGCTCCAGAGAGATATATGCATTCCAGAAATTTGTAATTTTACATTTGGGTTGGGTGTTTATAGTTAAATATTACTTTCTGTTATTGCCAAATATTATACGCGGTTTTGTATCGTTATTCCTAGAAACGTGTTTGCCAACTAAGCCATCCCATGTTCCTTTTTGAAAGGTTACTACTTGGGCACTGATTCAAAGGCCTAAAATACGTTGGAGAAGACGGATACAAGAGAAACAGAGGCCTTTGGAGAGACAGACAGAGAAAGAAGAGAGTGCGAGACAAAGAGCGCGAGCTAGAGCTAAGAAGATAGAAACATGAAAAAGTATTTAGTTTGTACCCACTTGTATGATAATATGATTATTACACACTTACGGTTAACTGTGGTATACAGATAACTTAACTCATGGTGTAAATTGCTTCTATAAATGCAATTTGTTGTTAAAGTTTTTGTGCATCCATATTTCTGTGCATCATTAACAACGTCCAGAACGTGGATTTATTCTCTATTATACGTGTATACACTGATATAGTACTATCAGATTTTATACAGCATTTCTATGACTCGTACTAGTGTGTTTTCTTAGTCCTTGTTAACTAGGCCTCCTTTTAGACCTGGTCACCATCTTTTTCAAAATGGGCGTTTTCCCTCTGCTCATTTCTCTGTTTATAATTTCCGCAGCAAACAGTCAAATATGTTAATCTCGGAAACAAGTTCGATAAAAAGGTATATATGGTAAAAAAAAATGCATCCACAATAAATACAGAATACATATCAAAACCATAAATACATAAATATAAAAGCAGATATAAATATCAGTCAATCCTCACATAAAAGAGCAGACTAAAAACAAGTAATTTCCAGAGCCTGATTTTTTCTTTAGCACGCCCTTTAGAAAACGTACAATACGAGAACAGGAGCATTCAGAAGAAAGCATTTTTAAAAAGGTAAGACCAGGTCTAACCTGGGTAAAATTCATGTCCTCGAGGAGAGGTAAACTACATCTGTGACAGTAAAAATCACAAAACACAGTAAAATGTAAAGTATCTTGGATTGAGAACATATCACAGCTGGCGGGATCAACAAATAATGTAACAAGCCTAACCCAAATCTAATTAAAAGAGACCAATGAAAGCTATTCAAGATAAAAATCAAGTACAGTTAGACAACCAGGGTAGTTTAAAGAATTGCATGTACACCAACAGATCCTTTATATATTTCAAAGGACTTCCTGTTGGACTTTCTGAGGGCAAGAAATTAATTTAATCACAAGACCGGAGGCTACCATTATGCATTATTCCTTTAATGTCACTCGACGCAGCACTTGGAAGAACATTACATCATAAAACAAAAGCAATCTAGAATAGAACATCCACACATTATGAGTAGTCCATGCACTGAACAATCTTCTTCTTTTAAATGCTGCTTCTCGCACAGATAAGTGCTTCTTTATCTTAACAAGCTTTCAAGTTGTTTTGGTGTTTATTTTCTCGGTAACTTTGGTGTTATATAAAAGAGCATTGAGCATTAACGAGCCTGTTAGAAAGCACAACGTGCAACATGCAGTTCAAAGTTTTGCATTTTATGCAGACAGCTCAGTGGGCCGCATCTTTTGCTGCAAAGATTTGTGGGTTACCTGCAGGGCGTAAATTATAATTCTTCTAATAGAGCTCAGTGAATAATGATCCAGCATAAAAAAGCTGCATGCAAACTAATAGGTTTAGGATTAGAACCACTATTTTTTCCTTAATCTTTCTTTGTTCAAAGGTTGCTAAAATTGATCCTTTAAATGGTAATACGAACTTATTAGTAAGTGCTAGTAAAATGGTTATTTGGGTAATTACTCATATAGACAGATACATGTGAGCATCCTACAACACATGCATACCTCTTACATGAAAAGGTTGAAATCCCGGTAAGCTGCTAATGGGTTGACAGCATCGCAGGCGACATCATTAGAGGATGAATCTCTTTTACTTCTGTAGAATAAATTGGTGATTACATATGGCAAATGGATATTCATTAAAGCCAATTTACAGCTTATTCCTTTTAAGCTTTCAGTTAAAGCTGGAGAGTTTTTTCATTTAGGTTTACCTTAAGCCTATAACTTGCACCTATTTTTTATAAACATGTGCTTTATTTACAATACAACCTAGACAGCCTATAAGCTTACGCCTTATTTACAGTATGCCCGAGAAGGACAGGGCATCTACTGAGATACAAAAGGTGAACGTTCATGAGAAGATCTTTAAGTAATTATTCCAACATGAGAAGCGTATCAGTGTAAGCGAGACCGTTGACAAGTAATGCTCAAGAAGAAAGCTAAGAATGGTTCTGATAGTGAATGATGGTCCACTTTGGAGGGAGTCTCCGATTGCGATAATACAGGAGGTGTGAAAAAAGGAATACCAATTACATTGAGAAAGGGTCTATACCCCTTAAAATAGAGGCCTAAACACCTCAAAAGGGAATGGTGTCATATGCTGCATGAAAAAGAGAGGTGTCCGATGTGGCACAAAGGAGTAAGGGTGTCCTATGCAGCACGAAAAAGAGAAGTGTCTGATACGGCACCATGGAGATGGGTGTCCTGAGCAACACACAAGACATGGATACAATGGTAATGAGTGTCCTGAGTGACACACAAGACAACGACCCTCAAGAAATTGAGTATGGGGAGGAGGAGCTCCAGAGAGGTATTGATGAGCTTTATGAGGGGTATGTACTTGAACGCCAAACGGATGTTTACGGAGATGACCTCTTCAGTGAGGATCAAGTTCCTTCTACCTCCAAAGACGACTTCAGGAATCTGTTAGGGGAGAATATGTTCTCGCCCTACAGTATTAAACATGCCAAAAGTGCTGAAAGATGACGGGTTGTACATGTGGCCAAATTGATTGAGAGGTGGACCAGATTTCCACTAGAAAAAAAAGGGAGGAATGTCCTCAAGGCTAAATGTTCTAGGCCAGTCATCCATGACAAGTACGCCTAGCGCCCAATTGGCAGGGACTCCAGGAAGGGTTTTGTGACTCCTTAACAAATGTCAAGATAGCCTCCTTGACGTTGTCGGCCCATCGACAAGAATCACTGATATGTCCGAAGAGGCATATTTTAGTGGCTTCCATTAGACTGCACACTACGGTTCACTTGGTGAACTCCAACGCAGGACTAACAGCCAAAAGTCCAAGGCAGTCTTAAACAAAATCCACCCCAAGTTGGGAGATTTAGTGGAGAAAGAGACCACAGAGAACCGTAATAGACTCACTTTCAGCAAAGACATGTTAAAAACCCTGGGCAAGGGGCCAAAGTCACAACTGATATCAATGTGAGTACTATGTTTTCTCATTCTTCTTCTCAGGGAAGAGCGGGTGGTTGCCTCAAACATTGCACCCAAGTGTGGGAAACCATTACACATGATCCATGGGTTTTAAAAAACTGTCCAAGGTTTCAGATTAGATTTCTCAGAACACCCCCCCCCCTTATCAGTATACTCCTCGAAGGGAGTTGGTTTTTAATGCAGATTAACAAAAAGTAGTACACAAGGGGGTAAATTCTGTGTGGTTAAAGGGAGCCATTTTAGAAGTGTGCAATGAAAAAAATGTGTTTTTGTAGGTGCACTTTTCCAAGTACAGAAGAATGACAGGTAAAGAAGATTTGTATTAAACCTAAGGAAATTTAACCAATTACTGGTGTACAGACACTACAAAATGGAAGGGATCCATATTTCAAGAGGCATGTTGTTGAAGAGAAAATGAGTTGGTAAGTAGGATCCAAAGGATGTCTATTTTTACAATCCCCATGGCGAAGGATTACCAACCACATTTTCAATTCACTAGCCGGAATTGACTTTACCAATTTTGTTCACTTCCGTTTGGCCTTCCTTCAGCACCATGGTGTTTCACCAACATTATGAGAGAGAGAAAGGGGCATGTGCATGTTTTTCTAAATTGGACAATATTCTGTTTATGTCCCAATGTCAATCTCGATTATTGTATGAAAGCCTTCAGGCAAGTCTGGAGTTCACAGTGAACACAGAGAAATCGATCCTCATCCCTTCACACTCTCTAGAGGTTTTTGGGTTTCACAATAGGTACAGTTAACATGGTTCTGCTTCAGGCTACAACTCTAACAGAGCTTGCGAGGCTACTAGATCTACTAACCTCTTCAATGTAGGCAATATTTCCTGGTCTGTTACACTATCATTCTTTGCAAAGGATAAGGCAAGGGCCCTTCTGGGAGATTTATGGTATGGACACGAGATATCTCTAGATCAGGAGACAAAGGAGGAACTGGTGGATTATGGTCAAACTCAGAAAGATAGCATCATTTAAACTATTTGGAATTAACAGCAGGTCTTTATCCTCTCTAGAGTTCCAGACATTATTTACAAGGCCGAGCAGTATTACTGTGAATGGTCTATGCTTATATCAATTGCTTAAGAGGCTCTGAATCCTCATATTTAGGTAAGAAACTTTGGATTTTTTGGCTTACAACTGAAAATCTGTTTGTGGGCATAATATTTGCCTCAAATATATCTGCGGACTAGAATTTAAGAATTTTGAGGGATTACAGCGAGTGATGACTGAGCAAGGTTTGTTTCAGGGAATTACCTTGGTTTTGGGGTCCTCTGAAGGTAGACTTTTTTTTGCAAGCAGACTGACCTTTCAACTGAAGAAGTATTACGGTTGGAAGCCAGACCCAGGAGGTCTAGCGGTGAATACCTTCATTCAGAGTTGGAAGGGAACAATCGATTACATATTTCCACCCTTCACAATAACTCATAGTCCCTCAGTAAGTGAGACAAGAGAGATGCTCATTATACTGAAAACCCCGTTTGGATTTCTCAAGACTGGTTTCCAATTATTTTGTAACTCACTTGTGTCATTTCACTTTTCTTCTTCCTGCTAGGTAGGATCTGTTGAAAGACCTAGATGGAGAGGAACCTTCTCTGGTACAGTCAGGGACTTGGAACTATCTTGCATGGAAAGTAACAGAAGGTTTTCCCAGATATCAGGGTCCAGGAACCAGTTATTGGTATACAAGGATTTGAAGAATCTGGTTACCTTGGTGCAAGAAAAAGAACATATATTCCGTGGAAGGTCTTATCGTTGACATAGATATCTTCCTGGTAGATCAGTTTGTAAGGTGCCTTATTTATAGAGCTTTTATCAACTACAGATCAGCAGTCTCTGCGGGTTACAGTCTCATTAATGGCAAGAGTGTAGGGTATTGTGTTTTGGTTTGCCGGGTCCTTAAGAGCATTAGATTGTTAACCTCCTAGACCAAGATATGAAACCATGTGGGATGTCAATTTGGTCCATGCCCTTATTTACTAGATGGCCAGGTAAATATATATTTAGATTAGAAAACATTTACTATGAATCTAGTCTCTTATTTTTGTCTAACCCCTTGTTGTAGAGCTTCAGATATTTATGCATTAGAGATAAGTAATAGGTGCAATGACCCCTTCGGGATAACTTTATCCAGGAGTTGATTCACGCAAGAAATTGTATGTAATGGATTGCATGAGTGAATATGATTCTCATACGATTGATTTTTGACCTGATGGTGTTGACCAATTTTTTATTTCATTTCTGAAACCTTTTTAAGCAGTTACCACAGTTTCTATCGCAAGATGGGGGAAATGTTCAATGCAGCAGACTGGTGTTAATTTGCAAAAGGTTCACGTTCATTTTCTTTGGCTACTCAGAACTTCTGGAGAAGTGGAAGTCTGGAAGATATTATGAGAACAGATTGGTCTAATGCCAGTTTAACACATGTCTGATGTGGTATTAGAGGGCTACCAACATGCATAATGGTAGCAGCTGGTCTTGTAATGAAATAGTGATTATCTAAATGAAATGCCAATAGAATCTGAATTTCATTAAAGACATAGAGGCTTACATTATCCCGCCCTCCCATCCCAATCTGACAGAATCTATTTTCTTAATGATATATCCCACCCCAAAAAACAACATAAATTGGTAAGTAAAATATTTAGAAATCAATATATTTATTTGTGTCTGTAAGTGATTATCTCTGCATTTGAAAGTTTTTATTAAAAGCTTCATTTAGATTGAGACTTTAATAATTCTTAATCTTTTCAGATAATACTCAATGGCACAGTTCCTTTAAAAAGTTACACAATTGCTTTAAGAAGTTACACAATTTCTGTTTACTCAATCCTTATTTAACAAGAAAAGAGGGAACCTGTTTTGCATTTTAAAGAGCAAGATTGTGCAGTGCAGGGACTACTGATACTGTGTGGATGTTCTATTCTAGATTACTTTTGTTTTATGATGTAATGATCTTTCAAATGCTGTGTGGAGTGGCATTAAAGGAATAATTCATAATGTTAGCCTCTGCCCAAAATCTGACTAATAAGGTGAGGACTTTTCACACCTACACTAGTCGAGAGCTGGCTATGATCCATAAAGGCTACACAAACAGAGGAACAGTAAATAAGGGGAAACATCCTTTACAACACAACTTTTACCACCCAGTGCTATTACAACGCAGGTTTTACAACAAAAACCATTACAACGCATTGCGCTGGGGGGGCGCTCTAGGATAGGGAATAGATTTAATTTACTATCCAACACCTTCCCTAGTGTCCACGGGGACTGGAGTTGGAATAGTAAATTAAACTATTCACTATCCAGCACCCCAAAGCGCTATGCGTTGTAATGGTATGCGTTGTAAAAACCGCGTTGTAACAGCATGCGTGCTAAAAGCATGCGTTGTAATGTCATACATCCGTAAATAAGGCATGCTCCACACCCACGGAAGTCATGGGACCGTTTTAATGCAACAACTATAAATTCCAAAGCATACAAGCTCAACCTCAGAGAGCCAATATAACCACAGAGCAGGGCATTAGATTTGATCCCTATCCCATGGACAGTATGCACCCTCTGAAGATTGATACTGCTTTCTGGCGAATGTAAGGTCTCTGCCAAAACATGCAGTTAATATATGGGACCTGCTGTCCTCCACAAACCCTCATATAGGGTTCCTGACAGAAACCTGGACTAAGCCACACTCCAACCCAGCAAATCCAATGGCACTCCCAGATGGCTACAAAATCAAAAAATCGCTAACCTGCACACCTATTTATTGTTTTTTCTTAAGTGAAAAAGGCAGTTACTTTGTTTCTAGAAAAATATTTTAATCAGTTTTTTAAGCAATTGGTGCGAACGTGGAAAATCCCTGACCAACCCCTGTCAGGTAACTATAATAAACGAAGGTGCAAACAGAATCTGCTTGGATACCAAGGTGCACTGTTCACAAGCCCCTTAGGGTGCTGCAATATATATAAAAAACGTATCAATCTTTGTACATACTTTTAAATAGATTCCAAAAAAGGATTCAAGTGGAGAGGCTGTAACTCGCAGCTTCTCCTGTGTTATCAGAAAATTCAAACCTTGTTATAATCAAACACATGGCTACCACATACACAAACTAGATAGACCACACAGGACAGGAGGAGGAATAGTCATTATTTACAAGGACCACATCACATTCTCCATTCTAGACCAAGTATGCAATGACCAGCTGGAAATACTGGTATTTAAAATGAACTTACACCATGGTCTTAGCTGGAAAGTAGCTCTAGTATATCGCCCACCAGGACCACTATCCAACACCACCACACAGCTTATGGAACTCATCGCTCTACATGTCATATCTGCCAGGAATTTTCTACTACTTGGAGATTTTAACATACACAGCGAAAACCTAGATAACCCAGAGGCTTTGTCTCTTTTGACAGAACTGTCTGCACTCAATCTAACCATAATAAATAAAGCCCCTACCCATCATGCTGGACATACTTTGGACAAAATTAACAAACTCCCCCGATATATCCTATGAAGCTACGCTCCCCTTGACATGGTCGGACCACTCTATGGTCGCGTTCCGTATCAATAGCCCGAAGCACAGACTATTCCCAAATATTACCCTAATAAAATTACAGACACTGGTATAAACTTAAACCAGGACATTTTGAAGTCGCCTTTTGTCCACCTCAACACTCTGAATTGGAAAATGTAGAAAAACTCCTAGCCTCCTTCAATGCCAGCCTACTATCCACCATGGACAGCCTAGCTCCTTTGAGACAATGCCCCATGAACATAAAACAAAGTCAGGCACCGTGGTATTCTGCCTCCCTGCGGCTAGAAAAAAAGTCTACGTAAAAAACTTCAATGCCTGTGGCGGCGCTCTCATAACCCTACAGATAAATAAAAATTTGAGTTTGCACTAACTCAATACCACAATAATTAAAAAAACACGAGAAAAACACACATTGCAACTACACTTGAACAAGCAGGGAGCTCTCAGAAAATTCTCTATCAGATCCTAAGAACATTCACAAAGCCTAAGCCTGCGACATTGTATCTGCCCCATCTCAAACACTGTGCGACAATATAGCTAGCCATCTAAAATTGACATGATATATAATAAAATTTCCTCTACGAAAGATCCTCAGACTGATCCCGAGTTTGATCTCCCACCAGCCTTGCCTATGTCTTACATGTCAGAGAACTTCCTGTTACTCACATCAGAGGAAACAGAAGGTCTATTAAGTTGCGCTAAATCAGGGTCCCAACTGGACCTCATTCCTGCGAAGTAGCTGCCACTCTGTCCAAACAACTAGCTGGCCCCATTTGCTCTATTCTAAATAACTCCATGAAGGAAGGCACCCTCCCCCTGGATTGGAAAGCTGCGCAGATCCTTCCAATTAGAAAGAATCCTAGAATCTCTATGGAAGACGTAACCAACTATCGCCCCATTTCTCTTCTTCTCCTTCACACCAACATTTTGCAAAAACACATTAATAAACACCTTTCAGGCTTCGCTGAATCTACTAACTGCCTGGACCCCTCCTAATCAGGAGTCCGTCCCAGATATAGCACAGAATCCACACTGGTGGCAGTCACGGACAACATCAGGATGTTGCTGGATAATGGTCAAGCGGTGTTTTTGGTGCTGCTTGACCTTTCCGTGGCATTCAATACTATCTCCCACCAGACTCTACTTAGAAGATTGAGAGACATAGGCATCAAAGAAAATGCACTGAAATGGTTGTCCAACTTTCTGTCCAACAGAACCCAGACCGTTAACCCAGGCCCATTCCACTCACTGACTACCAGGGTGACCACGGGAGTACCACAGGGCTCATGTCTGAGCCCCACCTTATTTAACATTTACATTACTCCCTTGGCAAGACTTTTGAGGAAATTGGGATTTATCCCCATATCCTACCCTGATGACCCCCAACTACTCCTCTCATTTGACAAATTCAACTCCAATATTCAGAACACCTTTGCTGAAGGAATGAAGGCCATAGCGGAGTGGATGAAAATCAATTTTCTTCAACTTAATGATACTAAGTCAGAGATAATGCTATTTGGTGAAGGCACTGTGAAAGCCAGGCCAAGCTGGTGGCCAGAGGAATTAGGTCCTACCCCATGTCCCAAACAGGTGGTGAAAAACCTTGGAGTTCAGTTGGACCACAAACTCACACTGGGAGAACATGCTTCTTCCACCATTGGAGTTTGTTTCCATAGCCTTGGCATGCTCAGAAGAGTCTTCCCCTTCTTGCCACCATCAACCAGGAAAACCTTGATCCATGTTCTACTCTTAAGCCGCTTGGACAACTGTAATGCGCTGCGGATTTTAGCCAATGAAAGTTCCTTAAACAAACTCCAAGTGGTTTAGAACACCACAACCTGCCTGGTGCCCAATGCCCCCCCCTAGAACCGCTTCATTCCCTTTGCTTTAAAATCTACAATGGCTGTCAATACGGAAAATGATCAAATTTAAGATCTACTGTATGACATACAAAGCTGTAAACAGCCTAGGCCCCAGATACCTAAATGATACATTTGTTAACTATGTACTCTCTCATGAACCCGTCTCTCCATAGCCAAAGCCCTACTCCAAGTCCCGCGCTTTAAAAAATCCTGCCATGGTGGTAAGGCCTTTTACTGTCCGGCCCCACACTACTGGAACAACTGCCCATTTACATGCGCTAATGCACGGATTACATGGCATTCAGAAAATTGTTGAAAACCTTGCTATTCTGATAGTCCCTCATCAGCTCATTTAGGCGGTCCTAGCGCAGAGATACCCTTATGGGGTGATTCGGGCGCTCTGTAAGTACATAAATAAATCAGTTTTTTAAATAGATTCTGGAGACATGAACAAATCCAGGCCCCCAAGGGCCAAAAACCCTGCTCTCATGTAACAAGGCCAGGGGGTCCTATTTCATAATCCAATGATAGGCAATCCCTCAAAAATGACCTATGAAATTCCATGTCCGGTATAACCCAGACAGAACATCATTTCAGTAGCAGACTTACAGCCATAATGCCGGAATTATATCTGTGGCCTAGCTCCTCATGGGCAATACAAGATGACATAAAGCAGGGAAGTGCATGTAACAGCTCCAAAAAGAGATTCTCTGCCCTTTGTAGATACAATCTACATACCTTCACAAGTCACTTCCATACAACCTGGGCCTAAATATGAGCTGGTGGTTTCCGGTGCTCAGCATAGGACTTAATTATCAACACCAGCACCTATGACAGTCGGCCACATGGTGAAGACTTTTGTCGTATTTAGAGATGAACACAACAACAGTTGTCTATTAATTCAATATACACTAAAAACAGTAATACCAAGCCATTCTTACACCTTTAAGGGCTTATAATAGTCTGAATTGTCACACTTGCGGGAATGTGATGGTTAATAGTTGTGTTTATAGTGTCATTGACACTGCTAACGGAAGTAATGGGTGATGCTAGCTGAAGTAGCCTCCTTATGAGGGCAGTGGCACTTATTGTTTTACAAATTAAGCACTGCAACACTGCTGAGACACATTTGGCTTCATAGACCATAAGTAGGGTCTGAGTCACTTGCTCCCAAGCCTAGCAACAAAATTCAAAGAGAGCTCTCATAGTCTTAAAATGAAGCCATTTAGATGTAATCAATGGGGACCTAGAATATTAGTGATCAAACAAAACCTAGAGGTACAGGAAAGAATAAACCCTTGAGGTTTCCACCCTCAGGATGATATGCTTCCTTGTCTTTCTTGTAGTTCTGGGGCCAATATTGATAACCAGGACTTACTAGATTACTAGATAAATTGAGAGAAGCCATGAAGCTCACAAATGAGTCAAGTAAATGCGGTATACCCAAAGCAATCCTTGTTAGAAGAATTGTATAGTCTATATAAAGCAGAACTGGTATACAACTTGTATCCATACATGGCAAATCCCAATCTTCACGTAGCAAGAGACACTCCAGATGCTTAACATGCATGGTAAATTAAAAAGGGGCCAGATTTCACCCCTACCTACCTCCACGCATAATGTCAAATACCTCTGTGTAGCAGTGGAGGCTCGCTGAGGGAGTGCTCCGGAGCGGGGGGGGGGCAAGGTAAATTGTTTTATTTATTTATTTACTAAGTTTACTCCATTCCACCGTATGTCGGAGTCCACTAGCCCCCACCCTGCCCCTCCCCTGCCTCACCGCCCTGCAGCACTCCCTCAGCGTGCCGCCACTGCTGTGTAGTCTCTATTCCTGCAGTATCTTACAGAGGTGGTCATATTCTGATGACAGTCAAGCAGAATCATGTTTGTTTATTTCCATTTCCATTGACGTTGTTTTTGCTTTTCTTGATGAAAACTTCCCAGTTTAGCTACAAAAATGTAATGTTTCAAGGTCCTTCCACTTGCTCACTGTGCTGTGTTTATTCATGATAATTTGCTGTTGTTCATGTAACTAACCTGTAATGCCATTTCAGGTTGACATTTGCATAAAGTGGACAGAATCAATATTCATGTAGTCAGATAGACAATATTCATGTAGTGAGATAGTGCTTAGGTGGTAAGGCAATATGATGTTTAATAAAACTGTGCTTTGATTTGCTAACAATGTAACACGTCTGCCGACACCATGATCAATCTGCATTTTCTATTCAGTTCTATGAGCCACTTTGCTATATAAACCCCTGAATTTGGGGGTAAGCCAGAATTTCCTGATACTTTCCGATGCCATTAGGGATGCTGTCTGTTTCTATCTTGATTTTGCTGCTCATGTCGGTGTTAGAATAATTTAGATTTTGCTCTACCCCATACTGCTCTATTTGCCGTGAGCCTTAATGGCAGAGACTTTATCATAACTTTGTACCTTATCCTTTAAATTTTTTGTAGTATATCCTTTCAATTAATTCTGCTGATCAAGAATTGAATGATTGAATGGGCCCTTAGTCCATTTAGAGTATTTTTGATGCATTGGGAGGTGCCTTACCTTGGGGAAACGTTGCCTCCTAAAATTGAGGTTTAACTCAGTCTATAAATCATCAACCCCATTATTAAGGTATATTTTACAGTGTTCAAGTTAAGTTACTTCTCCGCACCCACAATATCTAAGCATTTAGAAATTAGATAATTACAGTTTTCATTTAAAATACAAAGTTCATTTTATTGACTTTAGCTCCCAAAAACAAATGTTTGTACTGAGCTGGGTTAGAACTGGTGATTTGGCCTTGGTTCACGAACATCTGTTTACTAAGTACATTCGCTCCATACTAGAAAGCATTGCAACACTTGCTTTGGGGAACTGATTGTACCCCAGTCTTCAAACAATGTCACTGCTTGTACAAGCAGCAGCCCCCCCCTCGCCTCTCTCTATCAAGGGCTGCAACAGGAGTGTGACTAGTTGGATCTGGAGTTAAGAAGAGCATGGAAATGCTAGTGATGGCAGTGGATGGCATTTGTCGTACCAGATATGGGCCTCTGCCATACTATTTGCCTGAGGGGCATTGAAGTATACACAAACAGCATCTCATGTTCTGCCTGGGTCATGTGGTAGCCAGAGTAAGAAGCACAGGAAAGCGTTGCAGGACAATGTTTAGGCAATCAGCAAGCCTGCAATCTGGTGCACAGTGTACCATGGAGGCGTCAAGCACATCTCAGGCTTTGCTGCTCAGAGGGAGAGTGGGATGGGAGAGATGAAAATTCGGAAACTAGGTAAAGAGTGCACTTGCAGTGCACACATAGCAGAGGTAGGAGCAAATAGGTACTTGTATCGCTTTCTAAATAAGAAATGAAACAACAAAAATCACCACAAAAATAGTTGTATAATATTAACAGTGAAAGGATACAACTCAGCCAATAGAAATTGAGGGTAAAGAAGAAATGCTTAATGGGTGGGACAAACACAAAAATAAGGAGGAAAAACATCCAATTAAACTTGTAACTAAAACAGAGAAGAAAGCCTTTCAATGATCAGCAGGGACCGAGCCAAAAGCCCACTTTATTTAGTTTTGCACACATTGGCTTCTGTGAAACCGATGCTGTCTGTAACATGACTGCAAAAATGTGACATTGACGGGGTTTGACTATTTTGAGAGGGAATGAACGGGCATATATAAAAAGCATGGTTTAATGGAAAAAGGCATCCAAGATAGGTGATAAATGTAAGAATGGATAGATGTCCTTTATTGATATACTGCAATTAAATGTAGACATGTAAGATAATGGTACTTATCTGCAGGCATTGGATGTGAAAGATTTCAATCCGTTTTTTAAAGGTTTTTTGAAGTGTGTAGGTTTGTTCTATAGCTTTGCCTCTGAATGTGCTACTGTCCTGGTTTTTCCAACCCCCATTACAGTGGAGATGAGTTCTTTTGGAGCCGTAATATGAGTTATTGGATGTATGTCAGGGAAACGAGGGTAGTGGTCACTGCCAGAAACGTATGAACAGTTTATGCTCTTTCACATTGAAATACTAGGGAATGTCTCACACTAGTGAGGGTACACAAGGCAGAAGCTGCTTACAGAATTAAGTTGCAAAAGCACTAACAATAGAACATAGAGGCGAGGTTTAACTTTCTTTAGAACAAGTTCCTCAATTATTTACGTAGCATCACAGATACCTTGATGCCATGGAATATCAGAGGTAGTAGTGCATGAGTAAGAGACAGGGAAAACGTGCATGAACACAAGGAACTGAACATTGGCATGCTGCATGAAACACAAAGTACTGGCAAGAACATCAGGGCTAAGTGTACTACTCCTCTTGAACTGAAGTATACAAGAAAGTAATGGATGGAAGGCTTGAAAATATTTTTGCCACTGGTACTCACTTTGGGTCACATCCCAGTCCATCATTATTTGCACACTGACTCTCCATTTTAGGCACAGCCATACGCAAATCAGTCTTGACCCTGCTACAATTGGAACAGTCCAGCCCGAACTCTCAGGCTAGGTATTTCCTTAACAAGAACAACAGCAACCCAACAGTGGTTTCACTCTGATAGGAGCTCTTCAATAGGGTGTATTTTGGTTCCAGTGGCACAGTGCGTATTGACCCAAATCAGGGCATAACCATTGTACTTATGGCATCACACTGAAGTATACAAAAAAGTGATGTATGGAATGCTTTAATTAATCCCAGTCACTGATAATTCCTAAGGCCGCATCCCAGTCCATCATTATTTTGCACACGTGCTACCTTGCACAGTGATGTCGGCTCCTCTTAGGTACGTCACCCAGTTAAGCCACTCTTTGAAAGTGGCCTTGGTGGTGTCTTTCCACTTGGCTAGCACTGTCTTTGTTGCACTAGTTAGGAGGAAGTCGAGAAGGTCTCTGTCTTGTTGTGAGGTAACGTCTGTATTGAAGTGTGCTGTGGTTATAGTTCCGAATTCTTGTTTCAGGGTGCAGCCTAGGACCTTGTTAGTGAAGTCGAACACCTTCCTCCAAAATTTGTTGTCCTTGCTGCAATAGAAGATGAGGTGGTCTAGGTCCCCTATTTCACTCTCACAGTTCCAGCAGCGGTTATTCTCTCTAAGACCTAGCTTCGCTAGTCGGACCGGTGTCCAGTATGCGTGATGCAGCAGCCAGAATTTTGTTTGGGCTAGTACCGGTGATATCATGTTACGTGTCGGGGACATCCACATGGTTTGTCATTCTTTTTCTGTGAGTTTCGAGTTTCTCTGTGTTTCCCAGTAGTCTGTACTTTTCGCGTTTAGCTTTGAGGATGCTGGGCGGAGGAGTTTGTACAGGTGAGATACTTGGTGACCAGTCTTGTTTATGTTTTCCATTATTGGAATATTGAGGGAGTCAGCCTGTTTAGTTTCGCTTTTGTGATGGCCGATGTATTAGCCAGGAAGTTGTAGAGTTCTAAGTCTGGCAGATGGTGTTTATCCTTTATGTTGTTGAACGTGAGGGGCATGCCCTTCTCCTCCAGCTGAACTGGGTGCGAGAGGCCTAATTGTTTCCATGTTGTTATGTCTAGGGGTCTGCCTCTGTATTTGATTTTGGGGTTTGCCCAGAGTGCTACCCACAATGAGTTTTTGATGCTTATCTCTAACTTTTGGTCTACCTTGAGAAGAGCCTGTTTCGTCATCTTGAATATCGGGTTCCTTTTTAGTGACTGTTTGTTGGTGGTGAGGAGGGTTAGTGGGTCAGTATTGTCAAGGATGGCTCTCTCTAGTAATAGCCAGGTAGGAGTGTATTGCTGAATTTGGAGTACCCAGTGCATCCCCTGCCTGGCCACAAAGGCAGTCTGGAAGGTTCTCAGGTCTGCTACATTGAGGCCCCCTTGTTCTTTCCTCAATCTCAGTTTCGGGAGGCCTATTCTCTGCTTTTTGTCTCTCCAGATGAATTTGTTAAGTGTTTGGTCTATTTTCTTGTGGAAGTTGTCTGTTAGTGCTAGGGGAAGCATGCTGACTAGGTAGTTAACTATTGGGGTGATCATCATTTTAACTGTTTCTATTCTTCCCCCCCAGGTGATAAACTTGGGCGACCAATTCTCCAGCAGCCCTTTTATGTTGTTTAGGGTGTTTTTCTCGTTTTGTTCGAGGGTGATTCTTAGGTTCCTACCGAAATTGATTCCTAGGTATTTGACCGATCCCGTTTGCCAAGCTAGCCCTGAGTCTCCCAGTACCTCTTTAGTTGTGTGTATATTCAGCGGCATACACTCTGATTTATCTCTGTATAGTTTGGAACCGGAGTGAGATGCGTAGGTGTCAATGGTGTGCATGAGAGCCGGTATGGACTTGGCAGGATCCTCTGTAGTAATTAGTAAATCATCCACGTAGGTGGCTAGTTTAGCTGTGGTCTTATTGATGGTTATGCCTGCTATGTTCTTGTTTGCTAGGATGTCCCTGATCAGTGGTTCTAGTGCTAGTAGGAACAACAGTGGGGAAAGAGGGCAGCCTTGTCTAGTCCCTCTTTTGAGGTTAAAAGGGGTCGAGGTCGTTCCGTTGATAGCAATCTGTGCTTTGGGATTTTTGTAAAGGGCCATGACCTTCCTAGTGAAATTGTCAGCCAGGTTGTATGCCTGCATGTATTTCTCTAGGATGTGCCAGGAGACTCTGTCGAAGGACTTTTCTTCATCTAGCGTGATTGCGACTGCCGGATGTATGAATTCCAGCAGTGTTCGAGGACTTGACAGAGGAGTCTTGTGTTATCACTTGACATTCGGGTTTTCATGTATCCTACCTGTGTGTTCCCTATTAACTGTGGGAGCATTCTGTTGAGTCTTGTTGCTAGGATTTTGGCGTATATTTTGCAGTCTAGGTTTATGAGTGATATTGGCCGGTAGTTTTTCGGCCATTGTGGGTCTTTACCTTCCTTGGGGATGACTATGATGTTGGCATGTGACACTGTCTCCGTTACTTCCCCTTCCCCCCCGCAGTGATTCAAAACTTTCGTTAGGATCGGTACTAGCTGGTCTTGGAAGGATTTGAAGAATGGTGCTGTGCATCCATCTGGTCCTGGGGCCTTGTTGTCTTTTAGGGCCTTAATGGCTGTCCTAACTTCGAGAGTTTTGATGTCTTGGCCTAGCGCCAGTGCTTTGTCTGTCATTATCTTAGGTAAGTTTAGGTTCTCAAGGTAGATCTTTGTTCCCTCTGTATCTAGGTTATCGTCTTTCTTGTAGAGCTCCTTGTAGAATTCCATGAAGGTGTGTAGGATGTCCTTGTGACGGGCGTGTGTTTTGCTGCTAGTGTCTGTGATTGATGTGATGTAGTGTTGCCTTTGTTTGTGCTTGAGGTATGACGCTAGGGTTTTCCCAGCCTTGTTTGCTTCGCATAGGTTGATTTGTTTATATTTTTTATCCATAGCCCCGCCCGTTCACTAATGATTCTGCTGAATTTGTATTTCCTCTTTGTGAGTTCTGTCAGTATGTGTTGGTTTGTGGTGTCTCCCATGTGTCTTGTTTCTAGCAGTTTGATGTCTTTTTCCAGCTGTGACAGCTGAGCCTTCGCCTCCCTGTCCCTTCTGGCCTTCATTTCAATTAGTACACCTCTGATGGTTGCTTTGAGGGCCTCCCACAGAATTTTGGGGTCTACGTCAGGTGTGTCATTGTCTTTGATGTAGTCATCAATGGCTTTCTGGATTCTATTCTTATCTTCTTGTTTGGCGATGGTAGTGGAGTTGAGTCGCCATCTGCGGGTTGCATGTTCATTGTGTCTCCCTGTGAGGTGTAGGCTGATGCAGGCGTGGTCCGATATTGTTCTGGCCGCAATGTCTGTGTGTTCTATTAGGTGCGTGTGGGTTCCTGAGATGAGAATATAGTCTATTCTACTGTATGAGTTGTGTGGGTTCGAATAGAAGGTGTAGTCTCTGGTATCGGGGTGCTGTAGTCGCCACGGGTCCACTAAGTTTAATCTATTGCATACGTTCGTTAACATCTTGTGGGACTTCGGGGTACATGCTTGGGTTTTTGATTGCCTATCAAGGGTTTGGTCTAGCACCATGTTGAAGTTGCCCACCACAACCGTCATGTTGTGTGAACTGTTGGTCTCTAGTTCCTTAGCTACCCCCTCCCAGAATGGTGTGTCATCGGTGTTTGGTGCATATATGTTTGTCACAAGTATTGTCTCCTCTCCTCTTTTCAGCTGCGTGATCAGTAGTCTGCCTTCGTTATCTTGCTGCACATTCTCGATTGTTATGTTTGATTTGCTACTGGTCAGGGTAATGACCCCTCTCTTTTTGCCCACTGCTGGCGAGCATGCAACCTGACCTATCCATCTGGCTCTGAGCTTGCCTGCTTCCTCTGTGGAGAGTTTGGTTTCTTGCAGCAAGATAATGTCCCCTTTAGTTTTGGCTAAGTAGTCTAGTATCTTATTCCTCTTGATGGGGTGGTTAAGACCTTTAACGTTGAGGGAGATTATCTTAAGGTCTGTTGACAGTGTTTTGTTATTAGACTGTGCCATTTTTAATACTGCAGTGGGCTAAGTCTGTTACTGCACTGAGTAACCTATCTCTGGCAGTGCTGTGCTGCGAGCTAGCTATGTCTATAGGATCTGGTGCTCTCAGTGTTAGAGGCGGTCTATCGAGTGTGTTAGTGTTGGCTGCGACGAAGACATGGACAGAGCGTACATGACGAACAAGACAAACATGACAGACAGGATGAACGCCCCCCCTCTCCCTACTTTCCCCCCCTCCAAGCCTCCCTCTCCCCCCCTCCCCCTCTCACTGCTACTTCGTACTGTAGGCGTGCAACAGCAAGGTCCCCCCCGTCTTAACCCCGGGATATAGGAACATATCGTCTTTCTAGAGCTTGCATATAAAGGATATATCGTGGCGTAGTACAGTGGGTGTCAGGATTTACATCTGGGCGCCTACCTAAACTGTAAATAAACTACATCTCCCAGAATTCCAGGGCTGGGGGAGTGATACTATAAAAGAAGGGTGGGGCTTAATTTCCCTGTTTGTGATTTTGAAAACTTCAGGGATTTATGAACTTCTTCACTTTGTTTGCCAAAGCGCTGTGAAATGGTGATTTAAGGCGAAGCGCTGGCTGGTACTAGTTGAGTTTCCGGCGTGTCTGAGGTCCGGAGGGAGCAGCGTTTTCCGAAGCGCATTTGGTTGCTAGGACGATTGTGCACGCGACCTCGGGTGCTTCCGGGTCGCGGCTCTTGCAGCGTGTCTATTCTGAAGCGGCTAGGCAGAGCGGCCGGCTGTTTATCCAGAGAAGAAGCTGATGGGGCTTCACATGAGAACTGACTCAATCGGGACCTTTCTGCGTACCTGTGAGTTTAGGTAGTGCGTGAGTAAACGCGCTAACTCAGTGTACTGTATTTCTTTCCTATATTACGTGACAGTATAACTTTGTATGTGAGAAACTTTGCTGGGGGATATCGTGTTTTGTTCCATAGAGAGCGGAGCGTAGTGGGGGAACTCCTACACGTTACCGTTACGAAGGTTATTATTAACCCAGGATTGTCAAGTGCCAAAGCGGAAGGTTGTGGGGCTCTACACCTTGCCGTGTTTGGAGTTGTATAATATTGGAACTTTGGTTTTTGCCTTAAGAGCGGAAGACAGTAGTAGGAAGCTACGTCTTGCCGTTTCTGGATTGTGACAATTTAGTTTCTTTAGGGTAAAGGAAACACGGTGCACTTTTCATTTATTTTGGATTCACTTTGGAATTCTATTTGCAGAGAGAGAGTTTCTGCTATCCTGTTTTGATTACTACCATAAACAAGGAGGGGTGCGTTACATTAGATAGATTTATTACATATTTGTGTTTATGATTTGTTTCAAGAGTATAACCTGACTTTTGTATTATTTAGGGACCAGAGGTTCTGATATCTTCTATATCTTGCGACAGGGAAGAGGTGGAACACACACACTTAAGAAAGGTGATTCTTAAGGTTCTATTTAGCGAGAATGAAATGAGTGTAGCATTATACTGTGGATGTCTTTAAACCTGGTGTGTTTTCTCTTGCAGCTATCCCTTCCCTGCAGTCCCCTTCCGTCCCCTCCCTTGTTTCTTTATTTTCCCTCACCCTATCACTCGAACACACTGTGTTATACACAACAGTGTGCTGGTGAGGGTCGGGAGGTGGAGCCCTATTTCTGCAACCGGATCCTGCTGAGTGGGACCTGACAGAATCACAAACCCACGAATTACATTCTGCCTTGTCCGGTTGTTGTTAATATGGCTACCATGGAGGATGTGTTGCATGCTCTGGTTTTGGTACAACAGGAGCTGGCGTCTTCTAAGACAGAGACGGCTGCGCTCAAGGACAGAGTAGAACAGTTATCAAAGAACCCATTTTCGACGGGTCCATCACAAATACAAGTCACTGTTCCTCCCCCCATTCCTTTGGCTACCCCAGAAATGTATGCGGGAGACCCTCGCAAAATACAGGTGTTCCTTACTCAGGTGTTGCTTCATTTTTCCTGTAAACCTGCCTCTTTCCCTACCAACCATTCAAGGGTAGCGTTTGCTATTTCCTATTTAGTGGGGGATGCGGCTAACTGGGCTGTGCCGTTGGTAAAGAACAATGACGCTATTTTGTCTGATTGGTCTGCATTCAGGACAGAATTTGAAAAGGTGTTGGACCGGAGGGCTGTGGAAAAGTAAATTTTGCCATGTTCTGTGTCCCTACGCCTCATCCATCATATGTTATGTGTGCATGACCAATATGCATATGTTATTCCCCATGTCTGATTAATGACGCAATTACAGTTGTGTCCACCTCTGGTATGTCATTTTCCAGTCCTCGTGAATACTACGAATATCAGGCCTAGGTAAAGTTATGTTGCCACGTTTCTCAGTATGCACGTTATTCCATTATAAAGTCCCCGTTTCCAGGCCTCAAAAGGGCCCGGACCCTGGATTCAGCTCCTGTCTCCTGAAAGCCTCGCTGAGGAGCGATACAGCCCCCACCTGTATCCTCGACCCTTCACTTACTTCCTGCCTCGCAGTGCCCGGTGCAGCTTGGCTCTGCCTCTGAGTCTGCCAAAAGTATGTTATAGTTCCAGCTATCAGTTCAGTCCTCCTTCTCTACATTCCTAAGCTACTGAACTGCATCAATAGTTTCCGTCATTGTCTAGCCTTCTCGTCTCCATGTTAGAGAAATACTGCATTTACTGGTCATTTAATATTCCTCATCACGCATTTCATGTAGAATAATGCATGGTCCAGTCTTAGAATCAAGTTAGCTTTTCCCCTCATGACTTCTAGTTTATATCAACATGTTCCCTAAACACCAGATACCAGATAGGGTTTAGGTACATGTCGCTCCGACCCTCCAGACTCTAGTCTCTGCTCCTAGCACAGAGTTCGTAGCCCCCAGCTTCTCCTAGTGATACGTCATTGCCAGTTTTCGCGCACCACCAGGTTAGAGGTCCCGGCTCCTTAGGTAGCCCCCTCCTATGTTTCCGCCCATTTCATGACATATTCTGTTACGTTTGCATCACATGTCTATGTATACTCCCAGTTACACCTCTTTTTACTGTTATCTTTCGTGACTGCTACACGTCACGCCTTCTGCTCCACCCACTGCTACGCCTACTGCAATGTAATGCTATGTGTTTGCACTATGTATATAAGTTGATGTATTGTTATTAAAAGTTAGCGCGCTCATCCCAGACCAAGCCCCAGCAGCTGCTGGGTCATCCTATGCAGGTTGTCCTGATCCTGTCCTTATGCTGTAATAAACCTGCAGAAACTCCTACTACCTCGAATCTTGACTCTTATTTTATTGAGCTATCTGTTATTCATTCATTCATTAAAAAATAGATCCGGTATTATTTATTTATATACCACATAATGGCGCCCGAACAGGGACTTGCCCTTTCCCCACGCGTCGGTGAAGCCACGCCGACCCCCTGACCCTCTGCAGTCGTGACGGAACCATACCGTGCACTGGCAGATATTTCTGCTCCAAGTATCCCTCAGGCCCACGGAGGAGACGGAGGAGGCGGTCCAGCATCCGAACGAGACGGTGGAGGAACGCGGCGAGTCCCGACCAGAGCCCAAGCCGAGAGTCCAAGGTCCGAGGTATCCGGAGGCCCACCTGTAACTGAAGTCCGAAGTTCGTCGTCCGTCGTCCAGTCCAGTCCGAGGCCTTCCGTTCCGTGCTACCCGGTGAGTACCATTGCTGGGGTAGTATCTAGACAGGACCAATCTAAATTGACTCCTGGTCCGTGGGTTGGTGGTGCCCAGACTCACAAACGAAGTGTTCACCTAGGTGGATACGGGTCTTGATGCGTTCCTTTATGGGACCGGTATGTTCCGTACTGTTACAGCAGTGCATCCAGTAATTCTAGTCTGTTCCGTTCTCGAGAAATTCTGTTCTGTTTCTGTTCTCAGTATTCCAGGTAATATTCTGTTCGAACTGTTATTTATAATGTTGTTTAATGTCTTTCCAATGTCGTGGTATGCCTGAATTGTTTTCCTAATTGTTATTGTTTTTCGTGTATTGTATTGTGTTCCGATTCAAGTTTACAATGCCGCTCTTTTCCAAGTTACGTCAGTTAAAAACTAGAAAGGGTCTGTTAGAGGAAGCGGTTCCTGTCCCGCCAAGGGACAGTCCAGGTCATTTTATGTATCAGAAACATGGCATAAGCGCCATATTGTATTTAGATTTATGGGTAGAGTATACCAAACAGTTAGAAGAAAAGTATAGATGGCCCGTATCGGGTACATGGGATGCCGAATGTATCATGCGAGTGGAAGAAGCATTATGGAAAAAGAAAGCCAGACAGTCACAGAAAGATGCCATCGAGTTATGGCGTAAAGAAGCGCATAGAAGAACCGAGAAAGAGGTCAGAAAGTCAGAGTTAAGTAGAGAATCCCAAGAACGAGCCCAAGAAAGAGAATTAATCGAGATAGGTGAACAAGTCAAAGCCGAACAGTCAGACAGACAGAGGCATGCCCTCATTAAGGGTATGTATCCTCTTCTTGCCGAAGGCTTGCCAAAAGCGACCCCAGAGGCATCCAGTAATTTCCCGCCAACATTAGTTCCGACCAAGCTACGTCACAAACCGACCGCAGCTGATATTTTTATTTCGTCCTACTTGGACGACACAGTCCCAGAATATGCAAATCCTGTTCGCGCTCCGCCAGTCCCTGTAAACCAGGTAATTCATGCTCCTCCAGACACCGGGGTGCCCTTAACAGCCCCCCCGGGTCAGTCCGCCATACAAGTCCAGCCCACGTTACAATTACCGACCCTGCCAGGACGAAGAATGTCAGTCGACGATTCTAGTCAAGGGGCCGCAGGAGGAGGTCTTCCTCAAACCCCGCCGCCACACAAGCGTTTAACGTTAGCCGAATTACATGCACAAGCATTACAGCGTACGCCTAGATATCAGTCTGTTGCAGAAATAAGAAAATCCCTTGCCGAATGTTGCTATGATCCAGTCCCAGGCGAGGATAATATGGTTTTATATTCATTCCGCGTAAGAAAAGTGACCGAGTATCTAGTCACCTTACCGAATATGAAAGAAGATCTAGACAGAATATATCGTTTCATCCGTACAGGGGATGATCCAGAAAGTATTGGCGAGATTATGTCTCAAAGGAAAGCCGAGATTCAGCTCATGATATTAAAGTTCCTGATCAATTGTCTAATAAGAGAACAAGATTACCCGTCTAAAGATTCTGCCGAGATGAAAATCCTGACAAGGTGGAGTGATAATATAGCCGAGGGTAAGCACAAGACCGTCGGTGCCATGGAGAGTATGTACAAGAAAATTCGTAAAGAAATAATAAGGTTACACGACCAGCGTAAAGCAGCACAAGTAAGCGAGAAAGAAAGTATCTCTGATCCTGAAGAGGAAGAGAACGAGAATCCCGCCAGAATAGCGTATGTAGGAAAATCTAGATTTCCAGATCGCCATTTACGCCTAGAACACAAGTCTATTTTTCGTCATCCAGCACCAGAACTAGGTTCTCTAGAACAAGTATTTCAAGCTACCGATCACATTCTGAAATCACGAATCGGTTATAGTGAGTTAAGTACCATGCATGAACAAGAACTAGCCCGATCAGCAGTCCGATGGATTACTGATTCTACCACTTTTCCAGACGAAATAGTGGCACAAATGTTCCTGAAACTGCCCCCAGCCGAGCAACGACTGGTGGGTACGTATATGATCCAGCACCTCATTACTCTGTATGAGGGTCAACATTCTGATCCAGGTCCGTTACACGATATCCTGAACGAGTTACTCCAGTATAGATGGAGAGGTCTAGGTACCGATTTAATTAGTGTCATTCTAGAACAGCGTCACAAATATAGAACGTTCTTGAACCCGCATTTTGTTCATGTCTCACCCCCAGAAAGTAAATCATTTTACATAGACAGACAGAATCCGTTACGAGAAGTCCACCCAGTCCAAGGGGCGGGTGGCGTAATGCAACGAGTGTTTGTATACACTCCGATTTCAAAGATGGAACTTCTTGAAATGAAGAAATTAATTCCCTGTCATGACAAAGATCCAGCAGGGTTCCATAGAGAATTAAAAGACATGCTCCGTATGGGAGAATACACTTACCCAGATATCATTAAAATGTTAAAGGTCCTGTTACCCGCAGGGGTGTATGAAAAGTTAAAGGAAAAGGAATGGGAGGTGGGAGAGAAAAAGATCGATTGGGCAGCTCTAGAAGCTGAAGACAAGGCACGAGTACCAGGTACCGGTCTTGGAGATAAATGTAAAGAATTACCAGAATTATTGATTCAAGTTTTACCCAGATTATTGACAACTAGGAAGGAAGACTGGGATGCAATCTCAGCCTGTAAACAGAAACAAGATGAAGATATTAGTGATTTTTATTCTAGATTTGAAAAATGTTTTAGTATTAACAGTGGTCTCAAGACAAGTAGTGAGTCATACCCTCATCTTTTTGTTACCAAATTAGTCGAGAATTCAAGTCCACAAATTAAAAACCGAGTTTTGAAAGTCGAAAGCACCTGGCAAGCAAATACTCCGTCCCAGATGCTCCAGATGCTCCAGTATCACCAGAATAGAATCAGAGAAGAGCAAGAACACGAGAGAAAACGTATGAAAGACACGAAAATGAAAGTGCTAGTTGCACAATCTGTTCCTCAAGACAGTCAGAAGAGGGGACCGAATCAAGCCAGTCATCCTGCAGCTCCCGTTAAAGGGAACTGCAATTATTGTAAACAGCCAGGTCATTTTATAAACGAGTGTGCAGTTCTGAAACATAATATAGCTACCGGTAAGACTAAAGAAAGACCACGTCCGTCGAGACAAGAACAAGTTTCACAGATTCCTCAGCCACAGAATGCACAACAGACAGTTCCCGCACCGCAGCCTATTGCTGCAACACAGCACGTTACATCGCAGATGTACCAGTATGCACAGTCCGAGTATCCAGAGTACCAGCCATATTCATGAAACAGCCTAGAGAGGGAGGTAGGCTTGCCTCTCATCGAGATACCTGTAGATCAAGAAGGTCCCTATGTTCACAGTCAAGTATTAGGGAAAGACAGAAAGTTTTTGATCGATACAGGGGCAAGTAGGACCACAATTAGTCACGCCGAAGTTCCAGGGGCTCCGCTCTCAGGCTCAAGAAATGTTTCCCTTGGATTTTCAGGAAAGCCAATAGTTAATGAGATATCAAAGCCAGTCACTCTAGAAGTAGGTCCATTGTCCCACACTACTGATCTGTTACTCACTAAGTCATGTCCAGAAAATCTATTAGGCATTAAGACACTGAAAGAATTAGGTGCAGTTATTTGCTGTTCCCCAGAGGGAATACGTCTGTTCCTACGTGACTTTAAGGGTCACTATGTATTACGAGATTTTGATTCAAGATTGTCTAATGTTCCACAGCACTTATGGGCGCAAGGTCCAACTGATGTAGGTTACATGCAAATCACACCCCATCGTGTGACTCTCAAACCAGGTGTAGTGTTACCCCGAATCAGACAGTACAGATTGCCACCTGAGGCTGTAGCAGCCTTATCCAAAATTATTGACGAGCTCATGGCTCAAGGAGTAGTTGTAGAAACTGACTCCAATATATGCAATTCTCCGATCATTCCAGTCATGAAACGTACTGATCCAAATGCACCCCCAGTATATCGATTAGTGATTGATTTACGAGAGCTTAATAAATGTATTATTCCTCAGTACCCAGTTGTCCCAGATATCTCTTCCCTGTTAACAGCTATTGATTCCGAAGCCATGTTTTTCACTGTCATAGACCTTAAGAATGCATTTTTTAGTGTTCCTATTCATCCAGACAGCCAGTTTCTTTTCGGATTCTGTTTAAATGGAAGGAGCTATATGTTCACACGCGCTCCTCAAGGTTTCACTGAAAGTCCTAGTATTTACAGTCAAGCACTTAAGAGACAATTAGACAACATTCACATGCCAACTGACACTGCCCTGCTCCAGTATGTCGATGATCTACTGATCACAGCCCGTTCTGAATGTGCCTGCGAGCGAGCATCCCTTACAGTTCTGTATTTTCTAGCCGAGATGGGGCACAAGGTGTCACCTTCGAAGCTTCAATTCTGTGTCCAGCAAGTGGTATACTTAGGACACTTGCTGTCCAAGAGGGGTAGGCAGTTGACACCCGACCGTATCCAGTTAATAGCGAGTCTTCCCCAGCCCAGAACCCAGAAGGAGGTACGTGCTTTTATTGGCCTTACTTCTTATTGTAGACAATGGATTCCCCAGTATGCATTTCTAGCCAAGCCACTGATACAGTTAACGACACAGGAGGCAGCCGTATCGACTGTCCTCCCTTGGACATCTGACCATACACTTAGTTTCAACGAGTTAAAGAAAGCCCTATGTCAAGCTCCAGTTCTAGCTACACCGAACTACAGTAAGCCTTTTACACTTTTCGTTACTGAACGTGAAGGTACAGCATTATCTATTCTCACACAAGATCAAGCAGGACAATACAAGCCCTGTGCTTATTTTTCGAGCACATTAGATCCAGTCGCCCAGGCGTTGCCTGCGTGCCTCAAGTCAGTTGCAGCCACAGCACTAGCTATCAGACAAAGTGATTCCATAGTTTTAGGACATTCCCTGACAGTACAAGTTCCACACTCCGTAGAAGTTCTTTTAAACCGAACACAAACACAGCACTTGACAATTGCACGTTTAACAGGTTATGAATTGACACTGTTCCAGCCACACATAGATATTAGACGCTGCAACGTCCTGAATCCTGCTACACTGTTACCATCAGTTAATTCAAATCCAGACCCACATGATTGTGTGGAAGTAGTTAACATTACGACAAAGCCAAGACAAGACCTGACAGACATTCCGTTACTAGATCCCGACCTGACACTTTATGTGGATGGTTCATGTATGAGAACTAGTACAGGAGAACTAGTCGCCGCGTATGCAGTAACTACTGACACCGAAGTTATTGAAACACACCGTATTGACACCCTGTCCGCTCAAGCAGCAGAGCTAGTCGCTCTGACACAAGCCTGTATACATGCCAAGAACCTGAAAGTTAATGTTTACACAGATTCACGTTACGCATTCGGAGTTGTACACGACTTCGGAGTGCTCTGGCAGGAGAGAGGTTTCATGACTTCTCATGGAACCAAGATTCAGCATGGTCTCCTTATTCAAGCCCTGTTAGATGCCATACATTTACCGACATCTATTGCTATCATGAAGTGCAAAGCACATACGAAAGTCACTGACATTATTTCCCAAGGTAACGACCTAGCAGACCGCACAGCCAAGCTTACAGCACAGACTCCAGACATTCCGGTTAACCTGACACATATTCCAGATCCGACTACATGCATGACAGTTAAGGACCCTACTCAAGATGTCATAGATATCCAGTTACATGCTACTCCTGAGGAAACCAAGAAATGGTATGAACAAGGAGGGGTCCAGACAGATCAAGGATGGTTAACGAAGGGTAGAGCCACATGGTTTCTCCCCGACTCTATGGTTCAAGTCATTATCAATACCGCACATAGTCCAGCACATTTAGGAGAAAAAGCTATGTTAGACAGTATCCAGAACATTTGGTTCAACAAGCATTTACGAGCTGCAGCCAAGCAGAAAGTCCGCACCTGTATGATATGTTGTCAGTTTAACCCAGGTAAAAGTGTCCCGGTGGAACAAGGTGGTTTCCAGCCTCCTGACCACCCTTTTGAGGTCCTCCAGATGGATTATATTCAAATGGAGCGATGTCGAGGTTTCAAGTATGTCCTTGTAGTTGTATGCGCTTTGTCCAGGTGGACAGAAGCATACCCAGTCCCAGATTACACAGCCGCGACCACTGCCAAGCAGTTGGTTCGTGAGTTTTTCCCTAGATATGGACTCCCTAGAGTCGTATATTCTGATAACGGCCAGCCATTCTCATCTGAACTCATGAAGCACGTTTCCCTTTTGTTAGGGTACCAGTGGAAGTTCCATTGTGTACGCCATCCTGAAGCAGCCGGTCTGGTAGAGAGACATAATCAGACCCTGAAAATCCGCATTGCCAAAGTCTGCAAAGAAAAAGGTGTGGACTGGCTAGTAGCTCTGCCAGTCGCTTTGTTTTATATGCGCATGGTCGCACATTCCAGATCAGGTCTGTCCCCGTATGAGGTCGTATTCGGCCGCCCCCCTAACATGTGGGGTACTCCTAGACCCCGAAGTATTACCGATGTTTCATGTAATATGCTGACAGATTACCTAGCTTCCTTGATGTCTGCCCTCAACTCATGTCGTTCACAGGTTGCTGCCGCATTTCCAGACAATACCGAGGTGGCACCGCATGAAATCGTTCCAGGCTCCCTAGTGATGGTCCGGAATTTCGACAGATCAAGTCCGCTGGAACCACGTTGGAAGGAGCCACGTCAGGTCCTCTTGACCACCCGTACTGCCGTCAAGTTGGAAGGCAGAAAAGGATGGATCCACCTGTCTCATGTTAAACTTTTTAAAGGACTGAAATCCGTTTCTAAAAACATTTCCCAGGATTTGAAGGACTGCCAGAATATTGCTCTTAAGGACTGTCCCGCACAAGACATTATTACAACCCCTCCCTTGTTAGAGAAAACTCCGCAGCAGGAGTATAAGTTAAAGCTCAGGTCTAGTAAAATAAGTCAGTCAGTTTGATTGTATAAGTCCTCCCCTAGGTGAAACGGTTAGACTGTTTCTGACATGTATAAAATAGACCCCCATAGTGAGAGAGTCAGTCGAAGTTCACTCCAATGTATCATTTTTCTGAGTTTCATATTATTTATCAGCATTTTGATTTCCTGCACCAGCTATGCATTCTATCTGTATTTTCCAGTTCCTCATGTAAATATGTCTGCTAATGCTACAGTAGAGCACACGTTTAGTGATCTGCCTCCTCACGAATATTCTTACCGCCTCGCTATGCGTAACAACACATTTATCCGTATGTTACATTACTCACACCAGACCAGCAATGCCACTAATTGTTGGGTGTGTGGCCGACTCCCCCCTTTCCAGACACCGAAGGGAGTTCTGCCACTCTTTCCTTATCCATTCTCACACAATGGTTCGTGTGGAGCATGGTCCACGTTAACGTCATCCTCAACAGATATGTCTTTTCTTAACAGTACATGTTTTCAAGACAAGCAAGGTTTCCCCCACAGAACAGGTTTAGATCTAGAAAATGAAGTATATAATTTAGGTAATTATTCGTCGAATTTTATGGTCCTGAATGTTCAGTCTGATACTACTCCAGACTTACCTGCTATTTCAGTACTACCTGTCAAAGGCGAATTATGTGTCCGTAATTATGGTTCCATACATGTAGGTCATAGTGAATGTACTACTGTTATCAAGTATAGTGACAGTGGGAAATCTGTTTTCAAAGCTTCACGTCATTCTTATTTTATTTGTGGTCAAACTGCATATGTTCGTCTGCCCCTCGATTGGGAGGGAACCTGTTACATTGCCTTCCTACTGCCACCTGTTTTCCTAGCCCCATCTGATTATCACAGAAACACACATCTAGTACACATTAGACATAGAAGGGAGTCCCCAATTGTCGATTATACTGAAACTGCTCTAGAACAGTATACAGATTTCAATAAAGGTTTCTTCTTCTTTGTAGGACCTGTCCAGAATAGTAAACTGATCCGTAGGTTAACAAGAACCCTTGAAGCTGTAGTAAATGAGACTGCCTCTGCTCTAGGTAACCTAACCGAAGAACAATCTGCTATGAGATTTGTCGTTTTGCAAAATCGTCTCGTCCTTGACGTCATACTGGCCGATAGGGGCGGGGCCTGTAGAGTCATCGGATCTAGTTGCTGCATTTTCATTCCAAATAACGCGCCGTCTGTTTATTCAGCTATAACCAGACTCCATAAAATTGCCCATCTGTTACACCAAGATCCAGGCACCTGGACATGGTCCGGTTGGTTCTGGAATATAATTTCCGCCTGGGGATGGAAAATCCTGTCCTTTCTAGGTATTGCAGTAGCGATCATATTTAGCTGCTGCCTCTGTATACAATGTGGCCCTGCGATTTGCAGCATGTGTGCTACCTCTTGTATTCCTAGTCCCAAGCCCCGTTCTAAATCCCGTTCCAAGACAATTCGAGACGAGCAAATGATACTGTATGAAATGATAGATGGTATCATGAAAATTGATGTTTCCTGATGGAAACGTAGTGACAAGGAGGGAATGTGGAAAAGTAAATTTTGCCATGTTCTGTGTCCCTACGCCTCATCCATCATATGTTATGTGTGCATGACCAATATGCATATGTTATTCCCCATGTCTGATTAATGACGCAATTACAGTTGTGTCCACCTCTGGTATGTCATTTTCCAGTCCTCGTGAATACTACGAATATCAGGCCTAGGTAAAGTTATGTTGCCACGTTTCTCAGTATGCACGTTATTCCATTATAAAGTCCCCGTTTCCAGGCCTCAAAAGGGCCCGGACCCTGGATTCAGCTCCTGTCTCCTGAAAGCCTCGCTGAGGAGCGATACAGCCCCCACCTGTATCCTCGACCCTTCACTTACTTCCTGCCTCGCAGTGCCCGGTGCAGCTTGGCTCTGCCTCTGAGTCTGCCAAAAGTATGTTATAGTTCCAGCTATCAGTTCAGTCCTCCTTCTCTACATTCCTAAGCTACTGAACTGCATCAATAGTTTCCGTCATTGTCTAGCCTTCTCGTCTCCATGTTAGAGAAATACTGCATTTACTGGTCATTTAATATTCCTCATCACGCATTTCATGTAGAATAATGCATGGTCCAGTCTTAGAATCAAGTTAGCTTTTCCCCTCATGACTTCTAGTTTATATCAACATGTTCCCTAAACACCAGATACCAGATAGGGTTTAGGTACATGTCGCTCCGACCCTCCAGACTCTAGTCTCTGCTCCTAGCACAGAGTTCGTAGCCCCCAGCTTCTCCTAGTGATACGTCATTGCCAGTTTTCGCGCACCACCAGGTTAGAGGTCCCGGCTCCTTAGGTAGCCCCCTCCTATGTTTCCGCCCATTTCATGACATATTCTGTTACGTTTGCATCACATGTCTATGTATACTCCCAGTTACACCTCTTTTTACTGTTATCTTTCGTGACTGCTACACGTCACGCCTTCTGCTCCACCCACTGCTACGCCTACTGCAATGTAATGCTATGTGTTTGCACTATGTATATAAGTTGATGTATTGTTATTAAAAGTTAGCGCGCTCATCCCAGACCAAGCCCCAGCAGCTGCTGGGTCATCCTATGCAGGTTGTCCTGATCCTGTCCTTATGCTGTAATAAACCTGCAGAAACTCCTACTACCTCGAATCTTGACTCTTATTTTATTGAGCTATCTGTTATTCATTCATTCATTAAAAAATAGATCCGGTATTATTTATTTATATACCACAGGGCCACCACATTTAGCGCTGATAAAGAATTGTTAACTTTGCGACAGGGTAGAGGTGAATTAATAACATATCTCACAGCGTTTAATCGTCTGGTGGCAGAGTCTGCATGGCCAGAAGAAAAAAGAATGTCCCTTTTTTATCAGGGGTTAAGGGACGAATTAAAAGATGTGGTGGCGCAGATTGATCCCCAACCTACTACCTGTGTGGACATGGTGAATTTAGTAATAAGGCTTGATAGTAGGTTGACGGAGAGGGGTGGAGACAGAAGGAAATGGGACAAAGGATCAAACCGATATGTGAGTTTCCCTCCAAAAGCTATGGGTACTGCAGATTCTGGCTCAGAACCAATGGAAATCGGAGCTATCAGACCCCCGTTGACCAAAGAAGAAAGGGAAAGTAGAAGAGTACAAGGCCTTTGTATGTACTGTGGGACGAAGGGGCATTATGTAAGAGAGTGCCCTTCAAAGCCCAAGACTCCCAATAGTTGGAACCGTAATAAGAGGGTGGCGGTTTCCACAACAGCTAGAGAGTCAGACAGTTCATTGGGGCCTATAACAAGAGAAGTAGAATCTCCAGACTGGAAACTCACATCCCTATACTCCAATGGGATAGGGGAGACGGAGTCTCATTTGGTTCTTACTATGACTTTGGAGTGTGAACAAAAGACCCATCAAGTGTTGGTAATGTTGGACTCAGGAGCTACGGGTAGTTTCATCGATAATGGTTTGGTTTCTCGTTTGGCTATACCCAGAGTACCTAGAGATAATCCAGAGGAGGTCATGGCAGTTGATGGACAGCCCATAAAATCAGGTCTTATAACTGAAAAAACAGCTGAAGTGGTGTTGTCTATTGAGGTGTCGGAAGGGAGACATGTGGAAACATTGGAATTGAATATCATAGATGCTCCCCAATCCGAGATTATATTGGGGATGCCTTGGCTGACTTACCACAATCCTTCCATTGATTGGAAAACCAGAACAGTACATTTCTTATCAGGGTATTGTCAGGAACATCTGGTGCCTTATGTGGCTTCCCCTGTAGCGGTATTAGCTTGCCAGTTTATGGTGGCTACCGCTGCAGAGAAAGAAGTGGTCCTTCCCATAGAGTACGATGCATATCAGGATGTGTTTAGCGAAAGTAAAGCAGAAACATTACCACCTCACAGGGAGTATGACTGCCGTATAGATTTAGTTAACGGAGCTACGATTCCAACATGTAGAGTGTACGCCTTGTCTGTACCTGAAACCACCCACTTAAAAGAATACATAGACCATTATGTCAGTATTGGGTTTATCAGACCATCTCGTTCCCCTGCAGCCTCTCCCCTTTTCTTCATAGCGAAAGCCAATGGGGACCTGAGAGCCTGTGTGGACCACCGCGTCTTGAATAAAAACACCATTCGCAACCGATACCCTCTCCCCCCTCATTACAGTTTTGATAGACCAAGTGAGGGAAGCTGTGATCTATACCCGCTTGGACTTGCGGGGTGCTTATCACTTGGTCAGGGTTCGTGAGGGGGATGAGTGGAAAACTGCCTTCAAGACGCGGTATGGTCTGTACGAGTATTTGGTCATGCCTTTCGGGCTATGTAATGCCCCGGCGGCTTTTCAATTCCTTATTAATGATGTTCTGAAGGAATACATAGATCTTTTCGTAGTTGTCTACATAGATGAAATTTTGGTGTATTCTATGGAGGAAGGTAGCCATGTAGACCAGGTATGCAAGGTACTGTCCAAGTTAAGGGAGCACAGTCTATTCGTGAAACTCAGCAAATGTGAGTTTGGGGTGTCTAGTGTAGAGTTTTTGGGAGTGATGCTCAGTCCACAAGGTTTGCAAATGTCTGAGCGCAAGGTGAAAGCGGTTCAGGACTGGCCAGTTCCGAAAAATGTGAGAGAGGTCCAGAGTTTTCTGGGCTTCGCAAATTACTATAGTCGCTTTATCTTGCATTTCTCTCAAGTAGCAGTTCCCATTACGAGGCTGTTGAGGAAGGGAGTTCCTTTTGTGTGGACAAGGGAAGCCGGAGAGGCTTTCCAGAGCCTAAAGAACTCATTTATCACAGCCCCGGTACTTTCACACCCTAATTTGGAGCATCCTTTTGTGATAGAGGCCGACGATTCGGATGAAGCAATAGGGGCGGTGTTGTCTCAGAGGGACATCCATACTGGGCAATTGCACCCTGTGGCATATCTGTCTAAGAAGTTGAGTTCGGCTGAACTCAACTATACTATCGCAGAAAAAGAACTCCTTTCTATAAAAAGGGCTTTTCAAGAGTGGAGGAAGTATCTGTGGGGGGCTCTTCATACCATCACGGTCTACACAGACCATAGGAACCTGCAATATATGTCCTCTGCGAGACACTTGACACAAAGGCAAATGAGATGGATGCTCTTTTTCTCGGAGTATAACTTTGTGGTCACGTTTCGTCCCGGTTCTGAAAACCGAAAGGCGGACGCTTTATCCCGACAAACCATGCCAAACCTGTTGGGAGGGGTGGACAAGCAGGCCATCATACCAACAGGGAAGGTTCTTTGTGTGGTGAGGGCTGAATCCTTTCTGGATGACGTTACGAGTCATCAGTATCCCGGAGGCTGGAAGACTTGGACAAACGGCGTCACAGAGAGGAAGGTGAGACAGGGGTTGCCTTTCTATCAAGATAGGGTATTTTTGCCCACGGTTCCATTACAGAAAAAGGCGTTCAGTTGGTGCCATGAGGGGGGGCTAGCAGGTCACCCAGGCATTCGTAAGACCATTTGCACTGTTCAGAGACATTTTTGGTGGGCTACTTTGAACAAGGATATAGCTTTGTGGGTTGCTCTATGTGATGTCTGTGCTAGAGCGAAAGGAGTAACCACTAGAAAAGCGGGGAAGCTCATTCCTATGCCTACCCCGAATCAACCATGGCAGAACATCAGTCTTGACTTTGTGTCAGGTCTTCCTCTTGATCAGGGTTTCTCGGCCATCTTGGTGGTGGTGGACAGCCTCACTAAAATGGGACACTCTATCCCCTGTAAAAACCTTCCCACTGCGAGTCAAACAGCACAATTGCTAGCCAGTAATATCATCCGTTTGCATGGGATACCGAGAGTGATCGTTTCGGATAGGGGGCCTCAATTTATTGCGCGATTCTGGCGCATGTGGTGTCGAGCCCTGAACATTGATTCCAATCTTTCTACCAGCTTCCATCCCCAAACGGATGGGCAAACGGAAAGACTTAATCAGACTTTGAAGAAGTACTTAAGGTGTTATTCTAGAGAAGCTCATGAATCCTGGGTAGAGCTGCTATGGATGGCTGAGCTGGCCTATAATAATGCCTGGCATAGCTCCACCGGAATGTCTCCCTTTAAAGCTAATTTTGGGTATGATGCTAATACTTTGCCCGTTGATATTCCAGTCGATCTCCAAAATCAGCCTTCAGTCAAGGAAAAGGTGTTGTTACTGAGAAAGGTACACAAGGGGGTGCAGGTGCACTTGAAGAAAGCTAAAGAGGTGTACAAGAAATGGGAAGATCGTCGCAGACTGGAGAGTCGCCAGTATGCGGTGGGTGACAAGGTGTGGCTGTCAACCAGGAACATTCGTTTCAAGTTGCGCAGTGTTTTCCATCCCAGATACATTGGCCCTTACCCCATTGTGAAACAAGTTAATCCTGTGGCTTACAAGTTGAGGCTGCCGGGTTCTTTGCGAATACACCCTGTGTTTCATGTTCAGTTGTTGAAGCCCGCATTGACAACCAGGAGGGCGGCTCCTCCTCCAGTGGTGAGTGATGGGGGGCTTGAATACGAGATCAAGAGCATTCGGGACTCTAAATGGCGCAGGGGGGTGCTTATGTACTTGGTGTCATGGAAGGTTTACACCGCGGAGGACGATTCTTGGGAAGCCTGTGCCGATGTGCATGCTCCCAGTGCTGTGAGGTCTTTTCACAGGAGGTTTCCTGCTAAACCTGGTCCTAGGAGGCGCTAGGGACGGGGACATACTGTCAGGATTTACATCTGGGCGCCTACCTAAACTGTAAATAAACTACATCTCCCAGAATTCCAGGGCTGGGGGAGTGATACTATAAAAGAAGGGTGGGGCTTAATTTCCCTGTTCGTGATTTTGAAAACTTCAGGGATTTATGAACTTCTTCACTTTGTTTGCCGAAGCGCTGTGAAATGGTGATGCAAGGCGAAGCGCTGGCTGGTACTAGTTGAGTTTCCGGCGTGTCTGAGGTCCGGAGGGAGCAGCGTTTTCCGAAGCGCATTTGGTTGCGAGGACGATTGTGCACGCTACCTCGGGTGCTTCCGGGTCGCGGCTCTTGCAGCGTGTCTATTCTGAAGCGGCTAGGCAGAGCGGCCGGCTGTTTATCCAGAGAAGAAGCTGATGGGGCTTCACATGAGAGCTGACTCAATCGGGACCTTTCTGCGTACCTGTGAGTTTAGGTAGTGCGTGAGTAAACGCGCTAAGTCAGTGTACTGTATTTCTTTCCTATATTACGTGACAGTATAACTTTGTATGTGAGAAACTTTGCTGGGGGATATCGTGTTTTGTTCCATAGAGAGCGGAGGGTAGTGGGGGAACTCCTACACGTTACCGTTACGAAGGTTATTATTAACCCAGGATTGTCAAGTGCCAAAGCGGAAGGTTGTGGGGCTCTACACCTTGCCGTGTTTGGAGTTGTATAATATTGGAACTTTGGTTTTTGCCTTAAGAGCGGAAGACAGTAGTAGGAAGCTACGTCTTGCCGTTTCTGGATTGTGACAATTTAGTTTCATTAGGGTAAAGGAAACACGGTGCACTTTTCATTTATTTTGGATTCACTTTGGAACTCTATTTGCAGAGAGAGAGTTTCTGCTATCCTGTTTTGATTACTACCATAAACAAGGAGGGGTGCGTTACATTAGATAGATTTATTACATATTTGTGTTTATGATTTGTTTCAAGAGTATAACCTGACTTTTGTATTATTTAGGGACCAGAGGTTCTGATATCTTCTATATCTTGCGACAGGGAAGAGGTGGAACACACACACTTAAGAAAGGTGATTCTTAAGGTTCTATTTAGCGAGAATGAAATGAGTGTAGCATTATACTGTGGATGTCTTTAAACCTGGTGTGTTTTCTCTTGCAGCTATCCCTTCCCTGCAGTCCCCTTCCGTCCCCTCCCTTGTTTCTTTATTTTCCCTCACCCTACCACTCAAACACACTGTGTTACACACAACAGTGTGTTGGTGAGGTCGGGAGGTGGAGCCCTATTTCTGCAACCGGATCCTGCTGAGTGGGACCTGACAGTGGTTTTCTCTGAGGTAGATTCGTTGTAAAGTCTTTCGCACTGGTAGACTCTGTATGAGGTAGTCCTGTGCTCTTCTCTTTGTGAGGTAGCTTTGTTGTGAGATCTTTCACCACGGTAGTCTCTGTATGAGGGAGTCTTATACTTTTCCTTTGTGAGTCGGCCTTTGTATCCGTGCGCCAAGTTGTTTATGTTGTCAGGCCAAGTGTTCGGCCTTTATCCTGCTGCTGCACGGTTTGCCTTAGTCTGTTGCTGGGCTCGGTGAGGCACTTCTTTTCCCAGTCGGAGCGGAAGCTTCACTTTTCCTCCGATGGCGGACCCTGTAGATAGCGTGACAGTTCAGCTGGGTCTTCGAATGTCAGCATGATCCCTTTGTTCTGTATCCTGAATCTTGTAGGGCCTGCGAAGGAGAAGGTGATGTTTTCTTTTCTTAGCCTGCCTCTCTGAGCTAGGAACCCCTTTCTAATATCAACTGTGGGTTTCGAGTAGTCCTGTGTGAGGATGATCCGCTGTCTATTCCATATCAAGTTGGGGTTCTTCCTCGCTACTCCGAATATGGCGTCCGTTTGGTGTGAGCGTAATGGTTTGCATATTATTGGTCTTGGGCCCGCTCTTCCCGTTTGTCTGATTGCTGGAACTCTGTACACCTTGTCTAGCTCAAATGGACCTTCGAACTTGAGGTTTGGAAGCTTTGGTATGAGGTTCTGTATTAGGGACGCACATGAGCCGGCCTTGTCTTCTTCTCGTCCCGATACTCCCAGAATTCTTATATTGCCTTTCCTGTTACGGTCTTCAAGATCTGCTGTTTGTCTACGGAGTTCAGTAGTAGCTTTAGCGATATTCCCAATGGCCTTCCCTGTGAGTTGTGACCAGTCCTCAATATCACTAATTCTTTGTTCCACTGCTTCTAGCTTGTTGTTGGTTGGTGGATGTCCGCTCTGCATGTAAGTAAGTTCCAGTTGTGTCATGTCTGTTGTTTTCTTTGTGGACTTTGCTAGACCGTGGACTTCAGCTAGTTTTTTGAGGATGCGGTCCAGTGTGCTGGTGATGTCCGCTCTTTGTTTGATTGGGGAATCCGAGATGTTCTTCGATCTGTTTTTCTTTTGTAGTTGCGACAGTTTGCCATCACTGCCAGCCATTTTCCTTAGTTCTTTATTGCTCAACGAATTTTGGGTTTATCGCAGCTATATGGAGCCCTTATTTGTGCTTGCTAGCGTGTCCAGTTGTGGTCACTGGTTCTGGTTGGTACAGCCGGTGTCTTGTGCTGTGCCCTGTTTTGTGGCTTATTTATTGTTGGTTGGCTGGTCTTAGGTATCTCCGCTGATGTTGTTCTCTGTTTTTGTCTTGTGCTTGTGTGCTTTCTGTTGGGCTTGTCTTACCCCCTTATCCTGTTTGTTAGCCTGTTTTGTGGCTTATTTATTGTTGGTTGGCTGGTCTTAGGTATCTCCGCTGATGTTGTTCTCTGTTTTTGTCTTGTGCTTGTGTGCTTTCTGTTGGGCTTGTCTTACCCCCTTATCCTGTTTGTTAGCCTATTGGGAGGCTCAGAATTCTGAGACATCTCCCTTATTAACATCTACTCCTCCAATGAAAATGCTGTTTAAAGGTTCCCTGCGCCGAGATGCCCCCGGGTGAGTTGCATGCTATAAAAGTGGAACTAACATAACATAACATAACACTGTCAGATTATATTGTCCTCAGATATTAGAAATCATGAAATGTCCTTCTTAACCTCATCAGTTGTTATTTCCCGTGGCTGTCAGTCTTGTCTCTTCTTGGATCTGACTCTAATCTAGCACTAGAGACCTGATGCCCCAAAGGTCCCCAGGTGCAACACTGTGGGGCTCAGTTGAACAGCTACAAATCAGTATTCAATGTGTACTATGAGTCCAAGAGAAAGTAAAATGCTACATTCAATCGAGAGGTGGCAGCCTCAATTTTGTTTAAGGGTTGTAGTAGGCCACTAACTTCAAACCTCTGCAATGTTGAATTTTCCATTTCTGTGTTGCTAAACAGCAGCAACTGTCTTCGATGTCAGGGATACTTGCAGTAACAGTCCTGGATATGTGGGTATCACTAGTGTTATACCTTAAAGCAGTGGAATGACATGCTGGTGTTCTCTTGCTCCTATCTTTGGTATGCTCGTTCTCCACACTGTGTCTCTCAAGGGACGGAATGCCTCCAGTCAATGTGGCTTGACTTTAGTACCATCACCTTCTCAAGGCAGGACTCACCAGACCCGACATGTTCCAATGCCCTTAGATTTCCCACTCCAAGCTTTTTATTGCCACTGCATGTCGGTCCACTTGTAGACTCGAACTGTGGCTCCAATTTCCCTTATATAGATGCTGGCTAACACAATTAACACTTCAAGGTCTCCAGACTGCCACCATCTACCTCCTTACTCCTTGGCTCAAAAAGGAAGAGGGGGCTGCATACTTGTATCTTGATACTGTGTCTCCCCTGCACAGAAAGCAATGGCTCTCCTTCCCATCGTCTGCTACTGTCATTCAGATCAGTCACAGGTGACGATGAGTCCCCAGCAGGGAGCATACAAAATGTGCAACCATTGTGTTCAGCATTTGACCATACCCCTCCTTAGTCATAATCATAATCTTAAAAGGACTGTATAGAATTTTGTTAGTGTTAAGACTTTAAGGGGTAATTGGGTCTCAGCTGATCATTATGCTGAGTTCCATGTTAATCTTGATCCCTCGCTAAACAAGGTATTACAACAGATTAGACTTTACCCTGCACACCCATCCAGCACAACTCATTTTTTGCATATAGTTGGATATAAAAAAGTTCCCAGCAGCATGTTTGATAATAAACAACACAAACCAACCCAGTCTCCTGAATAGTATTGAACATATGAGGGCGGCACAGTTATTGGATGTCACTGTGTGAAGGTGTTCACCATGGCATGGAACAACACACAGCAGTAGTGCCCCCCAATACATACCACACACCCCTTCACAACAACACATATCAAGTAAGTACTCTGATTATACACTAAAAAGCATTGAAAAAAGATGGGTGACTAGTTCTTATTTTGTGGTATACGCAAGTCAATGCAACGTTTAGGTGCTCAATGTAACTATATTTGTACAAAGGATGTACTTCTCATGAAATGAAATTGTTTATACTTGTAAAATAGTTTTTCTTAATGTCCTGCTTTTAAATCACTTTGTTATATTGCAAATGGTTTCAAGTAACTGTGCAATTAAATAAACCTTTACCACTCTTAAGGTAGACACATATGAATCAATAGACTCATTAACAAGTTGATGTCTAGTGAAAAATGTAAACCTTTACATTACAATAATAGGTTCTTCTGAACACCATTTTTAAAGCCTGTCAACCGCCTCAGAAAAGCAATCATAATCTCTAACATCCACTCCTTGAGGCGGTAACATCGGCGGTACATGTTCCAACATTTAAAATCACATCTATGCCCAGTGACATATCACGATAACAGCACTAATATGTTTTTCACGCCTGACATGAAAACACTACCCACATAGACTAAAGGATAGACACTCACTCTTTCAACCATAGCACTCCCAAGGAATAGTGTGTTACCTTTTCATCAAGGGTATAAATGAAACGTGTACATTCAACTAAAGTACAATACAGTACAATTGTGATTATTCCGCCTAGTAAAATATTGAGTAGAATATTACACGAAAGTCCATTGGGACGGGACTGACTTCAGTGCTCATGCACACTAGAAAACAATGACAACATACTAAGCAATAAAGATGTAGATCAGTAATAGCTATTTTCTGACTGGTACAATTGAAAACACATGTTACATGGTAGCAATGGAAGTAAGCACACCATATAATGTTTTTCTTTCAATAATTCCTTTGGCAGTTACTACCAACAAAAACATCCACATAATCCTATTCCGTTCCAGTTTCTGTTTCATTTCTGAGAAGAAACCTTTATCCCGAGCTGAGTGTTATTTTTTGTTAAGTAACTTCCTTAGTGTTTTGCCAGAGCCCATTACTGCAAAGCAATGGAAATTGGCGATAAAAATGTCCCGTTCACAAATGGTGACCTTTGCCTCCCTCAAACTGATATCATTATACAAGTAAAAATTATTTTGAGAATAAATATTCATGCTTAATGCATAGTTTTAGGAAAACATAAATGAAAGGGTGTAATAATGCCTGCAGTGTCAATTTCTCCTTTCATTTCCTGTTTTGCAAACATAGTAAGGATTCTATGTCAGGACCGGAGGCTTCGGATTATGCTTTTCTCTCTTCGCTGTTTATTAACACAAACTCACATAGCAGCCAGAAAAGCATCAAACTTGGAAAAAAACTTCTCTTATATCCCAAACACAGGGATATTTAGCAAAAAACAAGATAACAATATCCTCTTAGAACTACAATATCCATCAGTCCAACATGCGGTAGTCCTTCTATAGTGTCCATAATCCTAGGAAGGGCGTCCATCTTGTGAACTCCTCCTCTTTCTTCGCTGCTTCGCAGCCAGTTAAGTGCTATTTTTTCCTCTCTCTCACTACATTGTGTTTGGGGGATTATTTGTGATATATTCCGTTTTTGCTGAACATTAGTTTTGGTTCCCTGTGCTATTACCAGGCTCTGTGTGTGTTTCGCTTTCAAACCGTGTTGGTATTTTTCTCCACAGTGCCCCTTATCGCGGGGACGCTTTCGCCCCTTACGCGATGTTCCCGCTTGTACTGCGGTGTGTATTCTGCCGCTAGAGGGCGCCGTGGCGTCTCGTTCGCCCAAGCGCGGTTCCGTCTCGTTGACAGGAGCCGCGCTGGGGAGAAGGAGCCGCGCCGGAGCCCTGCCTGCCGCCTAACCCTGACGCCCTTTGCTGGGTTGTATTGCCCCATGATTTTAACGCCCCGCTGGGGTCTGTATTTGCGGTTTACACCGCGTTGACGCCTGCGGGCTGATTTAAGCACCGGCTGCTTCTGGCTTTGTTTACTTTGCAGCGCGCTGGGAGGCGGCGTGTACCCGGTCTCTGTGAGGGTCAGCGCGCTGATGAGGTTGGTGCTGCCTCTGTGACTGCCAGGTTCCACCGGCTGTAAACGTTGCTAGCCTCCGGTTAGCCTATATTTGGCCCAGTGAGCGCCACCATACCCTCAGTTCTTCCCTTTGCTAGAAATTCATTTATACCTTTTATTATGGCTGAGGGATATTATATGGAGGAAGAGGAATCTCACCATTACCTCCAGGATGAGGAGTTTTATGCTGCTGTGGACCAGTCCATATTTAGATGTGTGCAGGACATAGTGGGACCTATGGAAGACAGGCTCTCTGCCCGCATAGTGGAAGAGTGCGCTAAGTTGGCGCCGGGGCCGATAGGGACGCCCGTGTCTGACCAGGGGCAACCACCGGCGCCTAAGAAGGTTTGTAGGGATGGAGGTCTCGGGGGTGCGCAGGGTGTAGATAAGGACGCCTTTGAGCGCCTACGGGACGCTTTCTTGGCTAAGGCGACCGTGCCTGCCCCTGCGTCACTCCCGCCTCAGGATCCTTCAACACCAGCTGGGACTGCCCCTTGTTCCCCGGGAGGGATTTCCCCCGCGGACACTGATGAGGATGACGAGGATTCGGTGCGTTCTTGGCGCCCGTCCACCTCCGCGGCGGAGTTACCCAAGGACACTTCTGGCATGCTCGACCCGGATGAGATAATTCATCCGCGGTCGGCCGCTTGGGCGCCTGGGGACAAAGTCGCGCAGTTTGTGGCGGGCCGCCTCCGCAAACCCTTAGAGAAGGAGGCGCGCAGTTGCCTTAGAGGGGAGTGCCCTCGTCCGACGTTGGAGGGTAAGGTCGCTATGACCCCGGAATTAGACGGGAAAATGGCTACGTTCATGGCCAAGTTTGTCAAGGACCCCCGTAAGGGGATTGACCGCTCCTGGCGATCATGTCAGGACAAGTTGTTGGACGCCATAGGCCCGATCACGAAGATCTTAGATATGGCAGAGGAGGCCAAGGTGTCGGGCACCCCTATATCCCCGGAGGTGTTGTCGAATTGGGCGCAGAGGGCGGTCATATTTCTGGGAAACGCAAACTGCGCCCTTTCGACGGAACGACGGCGTTCCTTGTTGATCAAGTTAGATCCCAAGTTGGGGGATTTGGCCTCTTCGGAGGCGGGCGCCGTGGCGCAAGGTGGTCTCTTTGGGGAGCCCTTTATCAAGGAACTGGGGAAGTTTGTGTCTACTTTCACCTCTTTGGACAGGGCCCAGTCTACTATAAAACGGGTTTTCCACCAACGTTTTTCCCGAGGGGCTGGTCGTGGTAGGGGCCTCACGACCGGCCGTGGCGGTCAGAATCACCCCAACAAGGGTCAGGGCTCCGGCAGAGGTCAATACAATACCTCGGCAAACTACACCAACTTCTACCCGACCAGGGGTCAGCGCTTCCAGAAACGTGGAGGCTATAGGAATGACACCGGAAGCAGCAATTCCCACGGTAAGTGTGATTCCAGCGGATCAAGTTCTTATTGGGGGAAGGGTGGCATGTTTTCCGGAGGCTTGGGCGGCTATCACGGCGGACGCGTGGGTGCTCCAGACCGTGCATGGGTTCCATATAGAATTCTACGATCAACCGCGCCAGCTGCAGCCACCTCGCCCCATAGTCTTCTCTCAGCCAGACGCGCAGTTGATCGACGAAGAAGTCTCAGCGCTGCTGCGCAAAGGGGCTATTTGTCGAACAACGCGACATCCCCGCGGATTCCTGAGCAATATTTTTCTCGTAGAGAAGGTAGACGGGGGCAAACGACCAGTCATCAACCTCAAAGACTTCAACGGCTGGTTGGTCTACAATCATTTCAAGATGGAGGGCATCCATCTTCTGAGGGACATACTGCTCCAGAACGACTGGATGGTCCGGTTGGACCTCAAGGATGCGTATTTGGTGGTTCCTATCCATCCACCTCACCGCCGCTTCCTCCAGTTTCTCTGGAAAGGCGAGGTTTTCGAGTTCACTGCCCTTCCATTCGGGCTTTCCTCGGCCCCTTGGTGTTTCACCAAGTTGCTACATCCAGCAGTGGAAGTCCTGCGGAGTCAGGGGATTCGGTTGATCGTGTATCTGGACGACATTCTGCTGATGGCCCAGAACCCGTCCAAGTTACTACTTCAACTCTCCCAGACAATCTCCCTGTTGCAGGGTCTGGGGTTCATAATCAACAAGGACAAGTCTGTCTTCACTCCCGCCCAGAGCGTAGTGTTCTTAGGGTTTGTCGTGGATTCCCTGCAAGCATCGCTCAGTCTTCCATCCAGGAAGATGGCCAAGATCAAGCACGAATTGCGGCAGACAGTCTCCAAGTCGCACACCTCGCTCCGGCAGATTGCCAGAGTGGTGGGACTTCTCTCGTCTTCCATTCAGGCGATTTTTCCGGGCCCTCTTCATTATCGGGCCCTTCAACGTCTCAAGGCGCATCACCTGCGCAAAGGGCTGTCCTACGACAGCCGGGTACCTCTGTCAGTGGAGGTAAAAGAAGAAATGGGTTGGTGGCTCACCCATATGGAGGCGTGGAACGGTCGAGCGATCTTCGGGTCCGTACCGGACTTGGTGATAGAATCCGACGCCAGCAGATCCGGCTGGGGCGCCCGCTGTGGGGATTTCTCCACAGGCGGCGCTTGGTCGTCCGACGAGCAAAGACTTCACATCAACTGCCTGGAACTTCTGGCAGGATCTTTTGCCGTCCGTTGCTGGACCAGGGATTCCGCGAAGTCTTGTGTTCTCCTGAGAATGGACAACGTCTCGGCGGTTCGGTATGTGAACCACTTAGGAGGCCCGCGCTCTCGAGCGTTAGCAGATCTGGCGAAGGACTTTTGGGACTATTGTCTGTCCCGTCAGATCTCGGTAACGGCGGAGTACCTTCCGGGACAGGCCAACCAAGTAGCGGATTGGTACTCGCGTTACCTGCGAGACTCCAGCCTGTGGAAGCTGGATGTTCAGGTGTTTCAATGGATAGTGAAGAGATGGGGGCCTTTTTCAGTGGACCTGTTTGCGTCCCGACTGGACTTCCAGCTACCGAGATTTTTCAGCTGGAGGCCGGACCCTCTGGCGGAAGCAACGGATGCGTTCCTCCAGGATTGGAGTCAGGAACGGCCGTATGCCTTTCCGCCCTTTTCCATGGTAGTGCGGGCGGCGGCCCAACTCCGCCGGCAGATGGCGGAAGTGGTGATGGTGACGCCCGTGTGGAGATCGCAAGTTTGGTTTCCAGTTCTTCTGGAACTTTCTTGGGATTCTCCAATCCTACTCCCCCTGCTTCCTCGTCTTCTCCTCAATCCGGACGGGAACCCTCATCACCTCCTCACGCAGGGTTCTCTCCGCCTCATGGCATGGAGGCTTTCCGGAGACGTTGGTCGCTCCCAGGCCTTTCGGAGTCGGCTGAACACCTTTTATCCAAAGCCTGGGCAGGGAGTACCGCAAAGAGGTATAGATCGGCTTGGACCAGGTGGGTTCGTTGGTGTCTTCGACGGGACTTGGATCCCATGGTCGCAGGCGTCGTTCCCATCCTGAATTTCCTGGCAGAGTTGGCGACCGCCGGTTTAGCCTACCGGACAATCAACACGATACGGTCGGCGATCTCAGCGGCTCATGAACAGTTGGATGGAGCTGCGGTCGGTGAACACCCACTTGTCTGTAGACTCCTTAGGGGAGTGCGGCTTTCTCTACCTCCTGAGCCGCAGTATTCTGTCCTTTGGGACGTCAATGTGGTGCTGAACCTTTTTCTTTCTTGGCAACCTAACAAGTACCTTTCTTTAAAAGAGTTGTCGGCCAAGCTGGCTATGCTCCTATGTTTGGTGTCGTGTCGCAGGGTCTCTGATGTGCGCGCTTTGGATGTCTCGGCGAGAGTGTTTTCCCCTGATGGGGTTACCTTTACCGTAGGCCGCCGCACAAAGTCCTCTACACGGACTATCTCTTATCCGGCCTTTGCGGACGTACCCAAGTTGTGTGTAGTGCAGTGTCTGCGGACGTATGAGGATGTTACGATGGAACTTCGCCCACCGGGCGAACGACAGCTCCTGATTGCGCTAAGGAAGCCGCACAAGGCTGTATCTTCCCCCACTATAGCCCGTTGGGTGCGGTGGGTCTTACAAGAAGCTGGTATCGATACTAAAAAATTCGGAGCTCATTCAGCTAGAGGAGCCATGGCCTCAAAAGCATTTGCCCTGGGGGCCCGTTTAGAGGACCTGATGCGAGCTGCGGATTGGTCCTCAGATTCCACCTTCAAAAGGTTCTATTTCAAACCGGTGGTGGATATTGCAAGTTTGGTGGTCAATAAGCTTTGAACAAGCATAATCCGAAGCCTCCGGTCCTGACATAGAATCGAAATTTGCCTAGGTTAGTGACGGTAAGTTTCAATTCTATTAAGGACACGGAGGCGAGGATTATCCCACCCATACCTCCTGCGGAGATCCCCCCCGTACTGATGTAAGTAACCCTTTTTTGCTGAATTTGAGTCGATGAGGAACTGTTCTCTGTTGCTTGCATTTTAATGATTGTTGATAGTTCAGTTTATGCTTTGCCTTCGGACTTTGGCGGGTCTGGCAACGCTCACACTGTTGTGTTTTTCCCGCCAGGTAACGATGGTGCAAAGCAGGATCGTTGAGACTTTGGCGTGACTCGCGCGAAGAAAGAGGAGGAGTTCACAAGATGGACGCCCTTCCTAGGATTATGGACACTATAGAAGGACTACCGCATGTTGGACTGATGGATATTGTAGTTCTAAGAGGATATTGTTATCTTGTTTTTTGCTAAATATCCCTGTGTTTGGGATATAAGAGAAGTTTTTTTCCAAGTTTGATGCTTTTCTGGCTGCTATGTGAGTTTGTGTTAATAAACAGCGAAGAGAGAAAAGCATAATCCTCGCCTCCGTGTCCTTAATAGAATTGAAACTTACCGTCACTAACCTAGGCAAATTTCGATTCTCCTTGGAACAGCTTGTTCCTTCTAAACATACCAGAAAATGATTTCACATGTTATTGCTACGATTGTTAAAAATTACTGTTGTTTACGTTTACCCTATTTAAATGATGCAAAGTATTAATAGCAGACTTTGGTATAGTGTTAGGGTGTTATCTCTTTTTACTGTGACAAAGATACCAAGAATGAGAAGGACTCGCAGGCCCATTTAGTCTGCCTGTCACCAAGGTTTGCTACCAAAGAATTTGTATAGCTCCTTGCAAGGCACTACATGAGAACTGTACTTACTAACACTTTGTACTGCCATAATAATTGCTGGTTTTTAGTATGCTTATATATGCATTCAGTATCCTTGGTGATGCTAAAATTTGGTAACATCAGTGTGGTATGTACATCGGTTTTCTTCACAAGATTTATGGTGTTTTTATTTTAGTAAATATCTGTCATGACCTGTAAATGAAACGAAAATAAAATGGCAGTGAAATTTGCACACTAACATGTCTACACTTCAGACTATTTGGCTTATTATTAGTCCATCTACTTAATAAGACTGCCAACCACTCTAATGCACCATAATTACATTTATACCCTACACCTAAGTCATTTAGACTTTTCTGTGGTCAGGGAGCTTTAGAATGGCATTACTTTCATGTTAGCTTTTTTTTTTTAGGAGTTTTATATAGCACAAACTAGAACCGAAGATATCAGGTATCAGAGCGCTTTACATGAGCACCAGTTTCGTTATAGATGTACATGTTCATTTTTGTTAGGCACAGTGTGATTAAGTGATTTGCCCAGAATCCCAGGATGTTGAGCATTGTTGCTGAGACTTGATCCCGGTTCCCCAGCTACGAGGTCGACCGCTCTAGCCGTAAGGCTACATCCTCTCCCCATCCCTTTTAGTGTTAGTAATTTTGAGATGAAGATGTAAGGACAATTCGGATTCTCTGTGACAACGTGCAATTGCCATGGCATCATCGGTGTGGGAGGCGTGTGCGATTAATACAAGGGACTCCTCTATGTATTTAACTAATTGGTTTTGTTCAACTCCTGTTTGGATTAAACTGGATGGCTATGCCAAAATAAGGTATATCAAAATGGTTTCAGGAGTTATAAAAAGGTTATATCCTGCAGAAAGCCAGGCACAATGATCCATCTTGACTGAAATACATCAACATTGCAGCCACAGCAGCTGCAGGTAATAGCAGTGGGGCGGTGGGGCCTGGTGGAAGGGGGATTTCGATAGACGATGATGAGGGAAAATTAAATAAATAATACATTTTACCTCGTCTTCGTCCGTCGTAATCCCCCCCGGGCCCCACGGCTCTTACTGTCAGCGGCCAAGGCTGCAACATTGAACTCCTTTCGAGAGAATGTCAATTCTGTAAAATAGTTACATTTGTAAGAAGAAATATCTAACTGTTTTCACTGTATGATCATGATAATATCAACAATATGTGTGCATGGTTTCTCAAAAATGTTTTGTAGTTTACAAATGAAATGTAACGAATTCACAAATTATGAGTCTTGCATGTAATATAAAAGCACATACAATAGTGTAGGAAGAAAGTGTGGAGTATTTTAAAAGTAGAGTTGTTATCCTCCGTAGGAGTGTATTTGTGAAAATACATTTTGAAATGTGGGTTTGAATGAACGCAACAATTTGAGACACAAACTACAATCATTTGAATGCCACAATAAGCAATAACCTAGGAATGTTTCATATGTTAATGTCCAAATCTTGGGTTGTTATATCTCTGCTTTTGCAATAAAATGCCAATTTCTAACTGAAAATGTTTTGAAATGTCATTTTGTGCAGTTACACTTAGTAAATAAATCCAGCAAAATGGGCACAGTTATCTTCACTCTTACCGATTATGTGTAGGAATTGTAAAATAGATGCAATACATAACATTAGATAGCACTTTAGTTAGTTGGTTCAGAAGCTTCATATACGGCACAACCAAACAATGGAATGCTCTACCCCTCAACTTGAAGACAAGCTCTTCCCTGTTAATCTTTAGGAGCAACCTTAAGACCTGGCTTTTTAATCCATAGTCTCTTCTTTTATGGCCATTGATATCTTCTGCTGTGCTACCAGCACCAAGATGCCCTAGAGTATTCGAGTGCTTTATAAAACTAATTATCATTTTATTATATATATTACCTACTGGCGGTCGCAAGTAGGGCGTTATAGTTAGGCCCTAGTTTCCCTAGGAAAGCATTTTTTGACTTGCCTATATCTTTTGCACTTTTTGACGAATCTTCACAATTTATTTTTCCTTTTCTAAAGTGTCAAGTTGGGTCTTGCTGTGCATGGAAAGCTTCAGGACGATCCGTCAAGGGGGGCTGAGGAACAGGGGTGGTAAAAAAATTGTGTTCCAATGTTAATTCCTATAGAGATTTTAGATACGCCCACAACCAAAACTGCTGGATGGAATGACACCAAATTTGACAAAAACTAGCTAGCCCTTGAGTGCTTTTTTAAAATTTGTTGTAAATCCATTCAGGAGTTTTACAGTTTTTTAAAGAAATAACAATTTGTGCATCTAGGGACGCGAAGGCTCACCAAACCCTCCAGATTGTGTGCTGATATCTGATTGCTGGCAGTACTTCAACCAGGAAATGTCATCCATCTTGGGACTCGGTTTCAGCTGAGTCCCAGAAAAAAAAGGGGGCAGGGTAGGAATACCCTGACCATCTAGCCCTGGTCCCGCCCCCCAGGGCAAAAGAATCACTTAAAAAAACAATTGCCGCAAAATCATAACAGAGCTGTAAATCCATGGCAAAAATAAAAAAAACAATTGCGGTCTTCCACGCTTATGTACATTATAGCCCCCGGGTGGGCCAGGTTCCAGGGGCATATGGTTATTTAGGAAAACAGGAGGGGTGCACAGACCCCCCTCCTAGGCCTGTTTTTAGCCCTGGGGACCACCACCTCCCCAGGACTTTATTTAAATATTGAAGGGGGCCACCCTCCTGAGAGTGCCAGGGACCACCACCTCCCCAGGGCTTTATACAAACACTAGAGTAGGGCACACAGGCCCACCTCCTAAGGGCTTTGATAGTCCTCAGGGACAGCCACCTTTCTGGGACAAGATGACATAATATGCAGGGGGATGTGCAGACTCCTCCGGACCTGGGAACTGCTACTTCCTCTAGTCCAACCACAACATTTTAACTTGGAGGGGGCCAAGCGGCCCCCTTCCAGGCCATATATGGCCCCTGGGACCACCACCTTTCCGGAGCCTGCTCGTGCACAACAAAGAAGGCATATATGGCCCTCAGGACTGCCCCCCGGCTCCAGCTATGCGCCAAACTTTGCCAGCTCCCTCCAAGTCAGAGCAAACAGTAACTCCACTCCCAGCAAGCAAGAGCTGTCAAACCAGACCTGCTTGCTGAGAGCGGAATTTTCGCCTATTTCCCCGCCTACTGTAATTCATGCAGGGAAATGGATGAACGGATTGCTCTTACACACATGGAGCTGCATGTTTAGCAGCTCCATATGTGTGAGAGCAATGCCAACTCTATAACTGCTGACATGGGTGATGTCACTGACCATGTCATGAGTGATGTAATATGCGAGGCCATAAGCAGTCTATTGGGGCATAAGTTATAGTTAGCTCAGGTAACGATAACTGCGGAATTTTCTGTGAAATCTGAGCCTAACTATAACATCGACGTAACCTGTGGTTTTTTTATTGAATTTCTAATTTTTATTTTTCATTCTGTTTACTTACTATAATGTCCCTGTAACCTTTGTTTTTTTAATGAACTTTATTTCCTAAATGTAACCATTAACATTTGACAATGTGTGTGAGTGAGTGCATGAGTGTCTCAGTCAGTCTGTGAGTGGATGTTACATTGTTTGAGTGTGTCTGCCAGTGGGTGTTTGAATGTCTGAGTAGGTCAGTGAGTGGGTGCATGAGTGTCTAAGTGGGTCTGTAAATCAGTACATGAGTCTCTTAATGGGTCTGTGAGTGAGTGCATGCGCATGCGAATGAGCGCATGAGTCTCTGAGTGGGTCTGTGACTGGATGCATGAGTCTCTGAGTGGGTGAGTGAGTCTTTGAGTGGGTCAGTCAGTGGGTGAGTGACTCTCTAAGTGGATATGTGAGTGGGTACATGAGTCTCAGACTGAATCTGTGAATGGGAACATGAGTGTCTGAGTAGGTCTGTGAGTTGGTGGACGAGTGTCTGAGTGGGTCTGTGAGACTGTGTGAAAGTCTCTAAGAGGGTCTGTGAGTGAGTGTCTGAGTGGACCTGTGAGTGGGTGAATGAGTGTCCGAGTGGGTCTGCGAGTCAGTGCGTGAGTCTCTGACTGAATTTGTGTATAGGTGCATGAGTATCTTTAAAGGTCTGTGAGTGGATGGATGAGACTCTGAGTGAGTGACTGTGATTGTCTGAATGGGTCTTGGAATGGTTGTGTTAGTCTCTGAGTGGATCTGTGAGTGGGTGAGTGAGTCAGTCAGTGGGTGCATGGCTCTCTAAGTAGATATGTGAGTGGGTCCGTGAGTCTCTGAGTGGGTCTGTGAATGGGAACATGAGTGTTTGAGTGGGTCTGTGAGTGGGTGGATGAGTGTCTGAGTGGGTCTGAGAGAGTGTGTGGGAGTCTCTTAGTGGGTCTGTGAGTGAGTGTCTGAGTGGATCTGTGAGTGGGTGTGTGAGTGTCTCAGTGGGTCTGTGAGTGGGTGTGTGAGTCTCTCAATGGAGCTCTGAGTGGGTGAATGAGTGCTTGAATTGATCTGTGAGTGGGTACAAGGGTGTCTGAGTATATCTGTTAGTGGATGTGTGAGTCTCTGAGTGGGTTTGTGAGTGGGTGTGTGAGTTGTTCTGTGAGTGGGTGATTGAGTGTATGAGTGGGTCTGTCAGTTGGTGTATGGTTAATAAGTAGGGGGGCACATGAGAGCAGGTCTTCGTGCCAGCACCCCCTGTGATCGTCCTCCTGTCTAGCTTGCCTGTACGCTGCTACCCTCTGCTTCCTTTGGTTTTGTGCCTCCTCCGCTCGTTTTCTGCTCATTTTTTTGCCTCTTCTCTCCTCACTCTTGCCCTCTATTTTGCCTCTTTCTGCCTGTTATTTTGCCTCTTTTTGCTCGCTCCTGACCTTTATTTTGCCTATTTCTGCTCATTCTGACCTTTATTCTGTCCCTTTTGCTGCTGGTTTCTGACCTCTATTCTGCCTCTTTTTTGCTTATTTCTGACCTTTATTTTGCCTCTTGCTGCTTATTTCTGACCTCTATTTTGCCTATTTCTGTTAGTTTCCGACCTTTATTCTACCTCTTTCTGCTTGTTTCCCACCTTTATTTTGCCTCTTGGTGCTGGTTTCTGACCTCTATTTTGCCTCTTTCTCCTCATTTCTCACCCTTATTTTGCCTCTTTCTGCTCATTTCTCACCTTTATTTTGCCTCTGGCTGCTCGTTTCTGACCTTTATTTTGCCTCTTTCTGCTCATATCTCACCATTATTTTGCCTCTTTCTGCTCATGACTCACCTTTATTCTGCATCTGTCTGCTCATTGCTGACCTTTATTTTGCCTCTTTCTGCTCATTTCTCATCTTTATTTTATCTCCTTCTACTCACTTCTGACCTTTATTCTGCCTCTTTCCACTCATTTCTGACCTTTATTCTGCCTCTTTCTGCTCGTTTCTCAACTTTATTTTGCCTCTTTCTGCTCAATGCTGACCATTATTCTGCCTCTTCCTACTCATTGCCGACCTTTATCCTGCCTCCTTCTGCTTGTTTCTCACCTTTATTTTGCCTCTTTTTGCTCATTGCTTACCTTTATTTTGCTTTTTTCTGCCATTCATGAACTTTATCCTGCCTCCTTCAGCTTATTTCTCACCTTTACTCTGCCTCTTTCTGCTATTTTCTGACCATTTTTTTACTTCTTTCTGCTCTTTTCCCCAGGACCACGGGGAAAAGATCAGTTGAAAACCTTAAGGACCTCACAGCCCCAGCCGGCTCCCCACCTCCTGAGGGAGCCGGCATTGCAGATGCACATTTGGAGTTGCTAGAAAGGCAGCTGCCTCTGTGCAGGAGCAATCTGCTTCAAAAAGCAAAGGTTACCAATTTTACACACACAAAACCATAGAAAATCAGCAGTTTTGTTATCTCAAGTATCTATAACTAGTGCTCTGAGGTAACTAGAACTCACACCTCCACCATGCAGTTTTCTCATGCAAATGTTGCAGCGATATTATCAATGATGTCATAGAATATGTCATTAGTGATGTAATATGTGGGGTAATTAGCAGTGCTTGGCAAGGGCGTGAGTTATAGTTACCCTAGGACATGAGCTACAGAAACATGGTCCTAACTATAGCTACCTACTGGCGAGCGCAAGTTGTGTGTGTGTGTGTGTATATATATATATATGTATGTATATATATATATATATATATATATATGTAAAATTGAAAGAGGATGACACAATCATAATTAAACCCTCAGACAAAGGGGGAAATATGGTGGTTTTAAACAAAAAACAATATAAGGATGAGGCCTTGGATCAGCTGAATAAAGAGGAACATTATTCCCCCATCAATAGAAAGTAATATGAAAAAAGTATTGCAGACTTCCAAGAATTGATAACAAAGTGGAGAAATGATGGTGTATTAGATAAAAAGGATTGGACTTTTCTGAATTGTGAATTTCCGGAGCTAGCAACTTTTTACCACCTACCTAAAATTCACAAACATAAGCTGTGGCCGCCAGGATGACCGATTGTGTCATCAAAAAACAGCCTCCTAGAGAATACCTCAATGTACATAGACCATTTTATTTCCCCCATGGTGAAAGGCCTCAGTTCATATTTATGAGACACGAAGGACTTCTTGCGTATCACCGAAGGGACACGGTGGGAATCAGACATGCTCCAAATAACTTTAGACATTACAAGCCTTTACACATGCATTGATCATAAGAAGGGCTTGGAAGCCATCAAATTCTTTTTGCAAAAGAGATCATTGAAATTTCGTGATCATAATCGAATTGGCTTAGTTCTGCCTCAACAATAACATCTTTACCTTTGCAGGCCAACTATATTTACAGAAACAAGATACCGCCATGGGAACGTGCTTCGCCTCCAGTTCCACAAACTTGTTTGTGGGCTGGTGGGAGAAGCACATGGCCTGGGTGGGTACCAATGAGAGGTAGATGGACAATTGCCTCTGTGGACACGCTATATTGATGATTTATTCATCATCTGGCGGGGTCCGCAGAGCAAGGCAGAGGATTACATTAAAGCTCTCAATAAGAACAATTTAAATCTTCAATTTACTACCTGCATTAGCAAAAAAGAAGTGGTCTACTTAGACCTGAGGATCTACGTAAAGAATAACACCTTAGAGACAGCACTTTACCATAAACCCACTGCAGGAAATTCAATCCTGCATGCTGGCAGCTATCATCCCAGAAGCGTGATTAATAACATCCCCTTGGGGAAGTTTCTGAAGATGAAAAGACATTGTTCCACAACTTCTGAATATAGGAAAGCAAAAGTAACAGCTAAACTGAGATTTCTCAAGAGAGGATATAGCAGGGGGGGTTCTAAGCAAGGCAGAATCCAAAAGTGAAGAAACACAGCAGAGTCAACTTTCAATTGACAAAGAAGAAGACAATACGAAACAAGAGGTCAATAAAGTAAGATTGATTACTAATTACACTGAAAAATCATCTGAGGTGTTCCAAATCCTAAGAAGGAATTGGAGGATGCTCAAATCTGACAGTGTAGTTGGGAAACTGATAGCAGAGAACCCCCTAGTTACCTACAGGAGAGGGACATCCCTAAAAGACAATTTGGTTTGAAGTGATTACAAATTCAAACAGAACCCGATTAAGGGTTTCTTCCCCTGTACAAGATGTAAAGCTTCCAGACACAGTACTAAAGTGAAAGAGTGTTGCCAGGCAAGAAATACAAGACTAGAATAACAAAATGTCTTAATTGTAATTCAGATTATACAGTTTACTGTTTACAGTGCCCAAGTGGTAAACAATACGTGGGAAGCACGACCCACCCCACGAAAGAGAGAGTTCTCAAGTATCTTCAGGCAATAATTAACAAGGATCAAAATTATCCCGTTGGCCGACATTTTGAGGCTGAGCACAACAGCAACAGTACATTATTGAAGTTTGTTTGCTGGATCAAGTTGAGAGATCAGAAAGGGGTGGAGACAGAGTTACGAAATTATGCACCCTGGAATCAAAGTACATAATCAAACTGCAGAGTAAGACATCAAGGGAACTAAACAATGAAGAGGAGATGCGGGATCACATAGGTTAATGCAAATAGAACGAGACAGGCTGTATCAGTAACTAACAACAACTGAAATAGAAAATAGGTTAGAATTATAGCTCTCTGCTTAACCAAGAAGGGTACACAGGAAGAAATGTCATGTTGTTTAGTAAGCCCATACAGGGTGTGATGAGAGTAGAATAAATGACACGACACGATATTGGAAATCAAGCCGTTATACTATATACAATCAACATTTTCAGAGTAGGTTATTCCTGATTGACAGGAGAATATACAAACAAATATACATTAAACCTACAATGTACATATCGATGAATGTAATAGTTTGATTGTTAATCCCATAAATGATGGTATACTAATATAAAGGCATCGTAATGAGAAAGGTCTTGATGAGGAAAAGATTAAGAGTTATTCACAATGTATATATAAAGACCATTGAAAACATTGTGTTAGGTCATAGAAATGGCGATGAATAATGAGAATGGTGTATCTTATTGCTGCTAGCAAGCCCATACAGGGCAATATTGAAAGTAAGGATTTGGCATAGTCCTTGAAATGGTCGATTTCTGATTAGATAGAATTGAGAGACACTCTTGAGAACCATGGAGTGCCACATAAGGCTTTACGATGCCCTTTAATCAAAGTCAAATTTACGTTTTATTTTTTGCGAAGGAAATTTCTAATTTATAAAAATGACATGTAAATATGCATTTACATATATTGTGTGAAAAGGTGAATGTGTGACCAAAGATGAATTTTGAATTTTAAATCACGTTACAATGTGCATTTAAGATAGATTTGACTGTATATAATAGTATATAGCGATCGTGTGAGGAGCGACGGCTTGTGGATTGGAGTGAGGCTAAATATATATATATATATATATATATATATATATATATTGCTTAATGTTAACGCGTCATGCTGTCACCCATCTTGGAATAAAGCACTTCTTGCATCATCCATCGCTGTGGTCTGTACCTTTTTGTGCTTGTGTTCGTTTTGGGATCCTTGTGCTGCAGGACGGTGGAGTTCGAGATATATATATATATATATATATATATATATATATCTATATATATATCACTTCACGAACGGCGTTCCTTAGCGAGCACTCGGGCGTCGTTAAACAAAACACAGTCCATGCACAAGCCCAAAGAAGTTAGATTTATTACTCCATAAATCAAAACGTGAGACGTTTCGCACTCCACGGAGCGCTTGATCACACAAGTTGTCATCACCATTACAAACTATTTAAGTTTCCTGGTATTCAACATAGAAAGCGGACTGAACTTTTTCGAGTGCCGCCATATTAGAGTGGTCAAAAAATATATATACAAACATCACAATACATATTCATAATAGTGTTGGTTCCAATTATCCTGCTCTTTAAATATTATTTTTCAGTGCTCAGTGTCACTCTTTATACTACCGTCAACTGAATACCGCGGTTACCATGGAATCCGCTTACGCATACATGCCGCCCACGTGGTTCATGATAAGGCGAACCACGGGAGAGCTGCCACAGACTCAATTTTAAATCTGTCCTGATGCATAAATACAAGTGACAATATCCTTATGAACTAGTATCTTATTCCGGCATATTTCTAAATATTAGCAACCAAAGTACAATTGTCAAAAAGTATACTAAATTATTTCATATTCAGTTGACCGTAGTTTATATACATCAATAAGACATGCTGATGGTATTCAAGCATGCCGCCAGTTCCTTAAAGCCCGTTCTATCTCATTTTTAAATCATACTGAGATGTTACTTCAGATGATGTTGTTCTGTCTAGAAAATAATTTTTTTGTTTTCAATGATACCTACTTTAGGCAACGACAAGGGACTGCCATGGGAACTTGTTTTGCTCCCAGCTTTGCCAATCTGTTTATGGCCAGCTGGGAGCAACAAGTTGCACGAACCCAAGACTTGTATCGCAGCCATGTGATTCTTTGGCTGCGATACATTGATGACCTGTTCATCATCTGGGACGGTCCGTGCACATTGGCAGAACAATTCATCCGAATACTGAATCAAAACACTCTGAACCTAAGTCTGGAAGGGAAAATAAGCGACAGCACAATGGAATTTTTAGATCTCACGGTCCATGTATCAGATAAGAAACTTGTCACCAAACTTTTCAGGAAAGAAACTGCTGGTAACACCTTGTTACATGCAGACAGTGGCCATCCGAAATCTCTTATTCGGAGTATACCATTCGGTGAATTCCTCCGGGCCCGGAGAAATTGTAGCTCTGAACAGGATTTCATAGCTGAAGGTGTCTGTATGACTGAACGCTTCATTGATAGGGGCTACAATGCCAATATCATCCAGGCAGCATATGAAAAAGCCAGCTCCCTCAGCCAGGCAGAACTACTAGTGCCCAAAGATAAACCACCGGATATGGATGGCAACAAGATCCGATTTATAGCCACCTATCACTCCAAATCCTGGCAGGTCCAAAAAAGTCTAAGGAAACACTGGAAAGTACTTGGTACAGAATCTACTCTTGATGATGCATTAAGTTGCAATCCGGATGTTTCATACCGCAAGGCAAGTTCCTTGAAAGACAAGCTAAGCAGGAATGATGTCAACACTCTGAAAAATAAAAAATCTGATATAGAAGGTTTTTTTTCACCTGCATGACTTGCAAGGCCTGTAAATTCAGTACTAACGTGAAAAAGGTCTACTTTCCAGTGGAAAATAGGGAGAGAATTATCAAAAAACATCTGTCGTGCTTGTCAGACTACTGTGTATATGTTCTGATTTGCCCATGTGCGAAAAAATACGTGGGCAGCACCATGTTCCCTGCCAAGAAGCGTATTCTTGAGCACATGAGGGCGATTCAGAACAAGGACCAACTATCGCCGATTGCCAGACATTTTGATGAACAACATAAAGGCAATCGTAATCTGTTGAAGTTTTTTGTCATTGATCGGGTCCCCCCATTAAAAAGAGGAGGTGACAGAATACGGAAACTCCGACAGTTGGAGAGCAAGTACATTGTAGACTTAGATACTAAGATTCCTGGTGGGCTGAACGCTGAGGAGGAGCTGTCTTGGCATTTGGGGGAATAATTTGAGCTGAAACTATGTGTGGCTACCCTGTGCCTTTTCTGATTTCTGAAATCTGTATAGTGGGTGTTTTAGTACAGTTCTGTTTTTAATGTGACTTTGAATTAGCCTCCTGCATTTAGGCTCTAAAATTGTTTTTAATCTTCACGCAACTTTACTTATCACTGTATGTTTATTTGTAACTGCTGCAAATTAGGGCTGGATTATAGGATAGTTATATCCTTATGTTGAAGTTGTTACTGAGGTGATGTTCTCTTTTTTCTTTGTTCAGGCACAAGAGCCATCAAGATAAGACATTGTGAAGATCAATCAACTTGTGGACAATTTGCCATGAACTATCTAACTGATCAGTAGATATGGGATATCATTGTGATGAATTGTGTATTTCCCCACTTGGGATTATGAGACTTATTTTATGGGGTTTTGCCATGATATAATGGAAAGCCACAATAATTGATTTAATGATTTCAACGTTTGTTGCTTTGTTCGTATGACTAGATGCTCTCATTTATCTGTTTCCCACTTGGGACAGAACATTCACCAGTATTATTTACCCACTGGGGTATTGAACTCATTGTGTGATGATTACAAGCTGGAAATATCCAATCGTGTATTGCGCAACTTAGCGTGTATTTGCCTCTAGTTTATTATTAATAGGGATAAGGCTAAAGATATTTACCAAACTTCTAATTTGATAAAATGTTCTCAGTGTGTCATCTCCCATAACATCACTACTTGGCATTGTCCGTTATTTGCTATTCGTGATGCACAATGTTTTATTACTATTTTGATGCCTGACAGGACATAGGTGGATATCTTATTAGTATCGATTAATTTTATTGAATTGACTAATGTATTTGTCTTCTCATAAAAAGAAGACAACATCAATATATGTTTGTGATGAACAAAACCCCTCTCTAAGATGGCCGCTGCTTGCAACAGTAATTTAGTGTGAAGTCCTTCACCTATGTTGATTTTTCACTGTCTGTATGTTTTTTCACTTTTGAACTTTATTTAAAGAAGTGCATGTGACATGGGTGTTACCCGTGAGCAAGACGAGTTTCTCGTCGAAACGCGTTGGGTTCTTTCCATCAAAGCTTGTTACAACATGCTTAACATTATGGAATAAATAAACCCGTAATTTCTGCAAACCGTACAAAGACTTGGTAATACGTTTTTTGGAGTGGAGTGCGCCTGCAATTAATATATATATATATATATATATATATATATATATATATATATATATTATATATATATATATATATTACCTACTGGCGGTCGCCAGTAGGTATATATAGTTAGGATTTTTTCCCTATGGGATTTTTGAAAATTCTATGTCTAATAACTTTGGCGTTTGTGGACGGAATTGGCTGACATTTTCAGGAAAATGGCACATTTTGTTTCTGAGCAGCCCCTGAAAATTTTGGGGGGGTTCGTCAAGGGGGGGCCGAGAAAAAAGGGGGGTCCCAAAACGCGTTTTTCCCATGTTAATTTCCATAGGGCGGTTGGCCTCACTTTTAGCGCGAACGGCTGAATGGATTTGCACGAAACTTGGCAAAATTGTAGGGACTGGTAGCCCGATGTGCCTTTTGTAGGTCTCAATATATGTGCTCCAGTGGATTTTGAGAAATTAACGTTTAAAAAAAGATATATATCTGTAACAGCGGACCTGGCAGCGTCCCAGGACGCGTACTTTTCGCGCAACGGAGCTTTGTGAAGCGAAGCTGATTGGTTCTCCGGCGTCTGTCAACATTCCAAAAAGTCCGTAGCGGCCGCCATCTTGTCTCTCGGTAGGATCGAGAGACAAGAGGAGGTCAAAACAAAGGGGGAAATAACTATAAGGGGGCATAGTAGATCCTCGCTGACCCCCTAGGTTTGATGTGGAGGTTTTAAAAGGGCCCCGCGGGGCAAAAAAAAAAATAATAATAATAATCGAACGGCTGAATGGATTTGCACGAAACTTGGCAAAATATTAGGGACTGGTAGCCCGATGTGCCTTTGCTAGGTCTCAATATATGTGCTCCAGTGGATTTTGAGAAATTAACGTTCAAAAAAAGATATATATCTGTAACAGCGCTCCGCTTCGCGTAACGGAGGTTTGCGAAGCTGATTGGTCATTCTGTCACTGGGCTATAGTTGGGCTACATCTGGCTGATATTTGGGCTACATTTGTTTTTTTGTGTGTCTGGCGGCCATCTTTGGGCTACATTGGGCTACATTGGGCTTCATTGGGCTACATTTGGGCTCCAACATATATATAGGCCAATGTAGCCCAATATATATTTTTCAAAGTTAATTTTCGTAAAAACCACTGGAGCATATATCTTGAGACATAGCAAAGGCACATCGGGCTACCAGTCCCTACAATTTTGCCAAGTTTCGTGGAAATCCATTCAGTCGTTTGAGCTAAAAGTGAGTCCAACCGCCCTATGGAAATGAAGGAAATGAATGGGTAATTTGTAATTAGCAAATAGCTAATCGCAAACTAGGAATGGTAAAGAATCGCTATTTATTCCTTAAAGTTCGCTATTTAGGAAATGCAAAAAACTTTGATGATACATATGGCGGTTCATCTCTAACAAGATAAGAAGCATAGGGATACATTTATGATGACTGGCGCATCACCAGGGATGTGTTAGTCATTCTGTGCCGCTGTTCCGTCACCTATGGTGTGCTGCATTTACAATGCGGCGCATCATGGGGCAAAAACAGCACAGATGCGTGATGTATCTGTGCCGTAAAGGTGGCGCATTGCTGGAGTTGTATCGCAAGTGTGATGAAGCTCCAGCAAGGGTCGGGGGTGCCCCTGTCGCAGGGTTTCTGTTCTCACACAGAACTGTGGACAGAGGATTGGAACCTCGGCGAATTAGGGTGTCCCAAAACTCACGTTAGTAATCAAAAACTCCTTAGCAAGCTAGGTACAGTGTCACATTGGATATAACAAACTCTCAATGTTTAGACAATCCAGAATATGAACTTATAGTACCTCAGGATACGTGGAACTCATGAACAGTCGGTCGTTATATATTTCTTAGAAACCAGAACATGGAGTTAAGAAGAACACATGTGTATTTGAAATGTTTATTTACTAATGCCGTCTTCTCAGGCGTAGTATCTTAGATAATACAAGTACACATATTATCAGTAGCAAAATTACCAGCATAGTTACTAGTACATAAAAAGCGAATGGTGATAGTATGTTAACATGCTGTAAATGAATAAGAGTTAGCAACACTTATAAGCAGCCGCGGGCCGTGGAGGGAGTTACGGTGAGGCAGGGAGGCGGGGAGGGGGAGAAGCAGGGTGGAGAATACAAGTACACATATTATCAGTAGCAAAATTACCAGCATAGTTACTAGTACATAAAAAGCGAATGGTGACAGTATGTTAACATGCTGTAAATGAATAAGAGTTAGCAACACTTATAAGCAGCCGCGGGCCGTGGAGGGAGTTACGGTGGGGCAGGGAGGCGGGGAGGGGGAGGGGCAAGGTAGAGAGGGCTCCACCCTGCTTCTCCCCCTCCCCGCCTCCCTGCCTCACCGTAACTCCCTCCACGGCCCGCGGCTGCTTATATCTCACCCTCCCTAATACACATATTATATTATTTGCTAAGAAGGTCTCTTTGTGTTGGTTTAGGGCGTGCCCATACTTTAGTGTCTTAGATTTGAAGGAATCACATCAGCATACACCAGCTCTCTCTTCATGTGAACCGCATCAACTGTTGTGTATGTGTGTTCGGCAAAGCAATATAAAACCCGCCTCATGCCCAGAATTGGCAGAAGTTGCACTTATGTTATGAGTATGAAGTCGTGGAGATCAGACCTCATAACAATTCTGTATCGTGTTGTTCTTGAAACTTTAGCACTCGCTGTACAGATATAGTTTAACAAGCAAAGCAGATAGTAGAGCAATAACATATTATTCTCATGTAAACCACGATGAACTACTAGGTGGAAAGCTAAAGCAACAACTAAGTGTCGTGTGCAGAAGTTGCATAAAAGGAAAAATGGCGTTTAAACCGGTAATGAGCCCATGCTAACTTAACACGGTGTAAAGATATCCAGGACCTAGATGACACCTCCCCATGATCCGGAAACGAACTGAATAAGATAATAGAAGTGCCATCTCATGAGAGCAGATTGCAAGTTTATATGTGGACGGTCCGCAAGGTAAAGCATTAAAAACTAGGAAATTTTAATGCTAAAGAAAAATAAAACAGCCAAGTACTTTATCGAGTCTTAAGCCAATAGGCAAGGTAAATAATAAAAACTTGACAAATAAGTCAATGAATTGTCAATGAAATGCTAGTGCTCAGCATATCAAACATGAAAAAGGTCTATGACATAACTGTGTATGCAAAATAAGCTGCAACAGCCTCCAATAGGAAGTCACCGTCTTCATCCGAAAACAGTTCAGCCATCCAATTTAAAAGCGGAAAAGAACATACGTGCTCTCCCAGCACCGGATCCTCTATCACCATCAGAGGACAGCTCGGTGGGTTTTCAAGAAAGCTCTGTTCCAAGAAAGACTGTGCTGCCGCCAGTAAATTCCAGGGACCAAGTAGTCCATGCATCAATGCCACAGCCATAATCCTTTCGCCAGGACAAACCAACTCGTGAGTAATGATAGGAGTCATCAGCTGATTAAAGTCGACGTCAGGAGAAACCGGTCCGCAGAGACACAAATCAATGGCCCAATCGAAATCACAGGTCAGGCAGTGAAATACAGGCTGGACACAGGTGAAGTAGGAGAACCGAAAAGATAATCCATATGCCGTGCTTAATATCGCCAACGGCATTGTGCCATAATATTCTAGCATGCGATTGCGGAACAGTGTCAGCAGCTGCAGGGTGGGAGGTTGCATAGGAGGGACATCCATATTTAAAAATGTAAAAAAGCACAAGAGCGTCCGCTGGTAATGCAAGTAAAAATGCCAATCCACGAACCAGAGTGGAGAAAATAGAATGAAAGGAAGCAGGGATGACTCCAAAGATTTTCTCAAATGAAGTCACGAGACCACTGGTAACAACTTTAAAAAAGTGCGCCAGGGCCTTTGTGGAGGATGCGTTAAAGATAGTCGGAACCATCTTGCTGAAATTGAAAGGCAAATCTGAATTGAAAAGGGTCTGCACCTCTGTACGGGTGTTCGCTATGTGAAGCACGAAAGTTTCACGGGCCGAACTCAAGGCCACCTCTCTCTGAGACAAAAGAGCTCTTATTCTTGCCATGCCGTTGAAATCTGTCCCAAGGTTGGTATTTGTGGCCAGATTGAAAACTCCCTATGTTCATGTGTGGGAGGAAATAGAACATTTCTGCAGCAAATAATCCGTTCACTTACTGTTACGATAAAAGGAATACTTTTAATTAACTCAGAACAATCTTCATTATTGAGCATCAAATAACTACCATTTTCCAACAACTTGAACGTGGGGATGATAGCAGGAACTGGCGTGCCTTGCAACACGCAAGCCATATTTGGTCGGTGTTTGTTGCATGAACCGTGTAACTGTATGTGCCTACACATTAGTGAATGATCTGGCGTCTCAGTGCATTCCTCTCCATTCAGATAAACTTCTTGATCATCTTTGAAACATCTGTATGTGTATGGAAGCGACCAGACCTCATGAAGAAAAGCACTACCTAAAGGTTCATAACGACCTATTGGTATATATTTCATACAATTTGAAAACTTATATAAAGCAAAAGGCAGCGTTATTAAACCGTGGATAAGGCACGTTGCCAAAAAACCCGCAATCCTCTGCTGATGATGTCACTGAGCATGTCATGAATGATGTAATATGTGACATCATCAGCAGTGGATTACGGGTAATAGTATCTCTAGTTTACTCCCCTATAGCTGTCTTTCTTTTAACATAAGTGTCTGTTTCCTTCCCTTATACTTACTGTTTTTGGTTCGCTTCCGGTTCGCGTACCGGCGAGCGAACTGGGAAGCGAACTAAGAGAAATAGAGGTTGGCACAGTTCCAAATATTGTACCAATTTTTTAATAACGGGGAGGTAGTTCTGAAAAGAACTTTTTTTTTTATTGTTTTTGTTGTTTTATATTTTTTTTATTATTTTTCGGAACATTTTTTTACTTTTTTTGAATTTTTCTGAACAGTTTTATATTTTTTGGGGTTTTTCTTGGAGGGGGCAATGAAAACGATTCATTGTAAAGGGCTCAACAGGAGCAACAAAACAAAAAAAGAAGTATTTATTATTTTGGGCGTTTCGTACAAACTTGCATATGATAGTCAATAGCTCTGTTGATCAGAGTGATGCTTCTTTCTCCGTAGGAAATGAATCCATCGCAAAATACGCAGATGTGTTTTACTTCACCAAATTTCATTTGTATATTTGGCACCATCTCCCTGCCCTCTGGTCCCGTTACTTCCGGTACAACAGATCTTCTGGCCATAATAGGGAGATTATCTAGGTCGTTCCGAAACTGTGCAGCACTGTAGTTGTTAGGATGCCACCTAGTCATATGGCGATGCATTGTGTAGTTTCCGAAACTGTATTTTTTCTCGGTTCCTCTGGACAGTCTATCTTGACATATAAGGCAAGTTACGTATCTTGCATTTACTTTTTTCTGACCTTTGGGAATTTTAAAAAATTGCCAAATGAAGTTTTCTTTCCGGTGAGACGTCCTGGGCTGCTCAGGCAAAAACTGCCTCTCTTCGTGCTCGTCGTCCTGTTCCTCTTCTTCCTCTTCTTGTTGAATTATAACTTGAGCAGGTGGTCCACTCTTCCTTGGATGTGGTGGAGGTGGTGGGGAAGCACCAGCTGAAGCTACTAAAGAAGCCATTGCTCAGTGATCACAAAGGGTCTTTCTCTCACAATGATGAAAGTCAGAGTGAGGAAAGAAGGAGGGATTTTCATCATTTGGGAAAAACAAGAGTTCTCAACCAATCAAAAGTGTTCATTTTAGATTATATGACCTAGTCTTACATCATTAGGAAACCAAAAGTGAAATGAACCAATGAAAAGTGTTATTACCAAGTCACATAACTTGCTGTGTTTACGTTAAGCGCTTTGCAGGGCCTCCCGGTTTGCTTCCAGAAACCTGCGCTTTGCGACTCGCTTCGCGTACCAGTTCGCTAACGTAGCACGTCATATGACGTATCACGCGACAACGTGAAATGTCATGCGGACGTCACGATGTTGTTTTCTAACGCGGCACTTGCGGTAAAGAAACGTTTACCGGCTCGCGGTCTATTTCGCGGCATCAAGGTCAGCTAACGGGAAGCTTCCCGATTCGCGAAGCGGGAACGAAGAAAAAAAAATATTTAAAAAAAAAATTATTCATAAACATATAAAATATATTTTTGGATTTAAAGAAGAATACATTTTACAGCTACAGATATTAGCTGTTAAAAAACCAATGAAATTCACAGAAAAAACCATAGGTTATAGACCATATATAGTTAGGAATTAGCATTTACAAAACCTTGAAAATTCACTGAAAAAACCATAGGTTATAGACCATATATAGTTAGGAATTAGCATTTAGAAAACCTTATTTTACTCACACAAAACCATTGAAATTCCATATATAGTTAGTTGCACTAACTATATATCGCGCACCCGCAATCCACTGCTGATGATGTCACATATTACATCATTCATGACATGGTCAGTGACATCACTGATGACATCACTGATGACATCTCAAATGACATCACTGATGACATCATCTAGTGTCTGTGTGTTTTTGTAAAGTTTAAATACGTTTTACATATTGAAGAATGAGTGGATGTATGGAAGACTGAGTATGTGTGTGGCTGGCTGGGAGGTGTGTGACTCTGTGCATATCAATGTGTACTTGTATCAGTGATTGTATAAGAGAGTAAGTATGTGTTAGTATATGTGTGAAAAGTATGGTGTTCTGTGTTTAACTATAGATGAGGAAATCGAAGTGTGATTGATTCTTCACAGGACTGACTAGGTATATGAGTGCATATGATAGTGTTCTAATAATAACTGACTGTATGTATGAGTAATTGTATGGGTGAATGAGTGAATGTGTGTGTAGACGTACGAATCAGTGAGTGCGTATGTAGTAACTGGTATTGGTGTGTCATGATGTCATCAGTGATGTCATTTGAGATGTCATCAGTGATGTCATTTCAGATGTCATTAGTGATGTCATCAGTGATGTCACTGAAGTATGGTGTTCTGTGTTTAACTGTATAGATGAAGAAATGGAAGTGTGATTGATTCTTTACAGGACTGACTTGGTGTGTGAGTAACTCCATGGATGAGTGGCAGTGTGTGACTGTCTGCATAGGTGTATGAGTGCATATGATAGTGTTGTAATAATGAGTGACTGTATGTATGAGTGATTGTATGGGTGAATGAGTGAATGTGTGTGTAGACGTAGGAATCAGTGAGTGCGTATGTAGTAACTGGTATTGGTGTGTCATGATGTCATCAGTGATGTCATTTGAGATGTCATCAGTGATGTCATCAGTGATGTCATTTGAGATGTCATCAGTGATGTTATCAGTGATGTCACTGACCATGTCATGAATGATGTAATATGTGACATCATCAGCAGTGGATTGCGGGTGCGCGATATATAGTTAGTGCAACTAACTATATATGGAATTTCAATGGTTTTGTGTGAGTAAAATAAGGTTTTCTAAATGCTAAATCCTAACTATATATGGTCTATAACCTATGTTTTTTTCAGTGAATATATATATATATATATATATATTTGTATTTCAAGGGCTCTGCAGCGAAGAAAGCACACGGCAGCAGAGAGGTCGAAAAACCTTCATTTATTGCGTGAGAATGTCCCAGTTCCCGTCTTTCATCCTTGTAAGCCCGACGCGTTTCAGTGCTTCCTGCACTTTCCTCTGGGGCGATGACAGTGCGTTTGAATTATGAAAGGCTTTTGCAATTACCAGTCCCTGCTGGCTTAAGTAGTACAGCTCTGGGAGGCGCTATCGTAGCACGTGACTTTGTTTGTTGTCTTCTGGGAATTGTAGTAATTATCGCCTTAATTTATTATCCGTCGTGGATTTCACACTGGCATTATATTGTTCCAAGTTGTAATGGTTTTGTAACACTCCATTACAATGTGTAGGCATTTCAGTATGCCCCGGTCAACTCGAACATCCTCATTAGTGTTGCACTCTGCTGCGCCGATACTGTCAGGGCAGGTCCCCGCACAACGGCCCCTTTCTCCACGGCTCCTTCCTATGTGTCCAGGTGGTGCATCTCTTCCTCGACGAAGCTGTCGAGTTAAATGTTTGTATTTCAAGGGCTCTGCAGCGAAGAAAGCACACGGCAGCAGAGAGGTCGAAAAACCTTCATTTATTGCGTGAGAATGTCCCAGTTCCCGTCTTTCATCCTTGTAAGCCCGACGCGTTTCAGTGCTTCCTGCACTTTCCTCTGGGGCGATGACAGTGCGTTTGAATTATGAAAGGCTTTTGCAATTACCAGTCCCTGCTGGCTTAAGTAGTACAGCTCTGGGAGGCGCTATCGTAGCACGTGACTTTGTTTGTTGTCTTCTGGGAATTGTAGTAATTATCGCCTTAATTTATTATCCGTCGTGGATTTCACACTGGCATTATATTGTTCCAAGTTGTAATGGTTTTGTAACACTCCATTACAATGTGTAGGCATTTCAGTATGCCCCGGTCAACTCGAACATCCTCATTAGTGTTGCACTCTGCTGCGCCGATACTGTCAGGGCAGGTCCCCGCACAACGGCCCCTTTCTCCACGGCTCCTTCCTATGTGTCCAGGTGGTGCATCTCTTCCTCGACGAAGCTGTCGAGTTAAATGTTTGTATTTCAAGGGCTCTGCAGCGAAGAAAGCACACGGCAGCAGAGAGGTCGAAAAACCTTCATTTATTGCGTGAGAATGTCCCAGTTCCCGTCTTTCATCCTTGTAAGCCCGACGCGTTTCAGTGCTTCCTGCACTTTCCTCTGGGGCGATGACAGTGCGTTTGAATTATGAAAGGCTTTTGCAATTACCAGTCCCTGCTGGCTTAAGTAGTACAGCTCTGGGAGGCGCTATCGTAGCACGTGACTTTGTTTGTTGTCTTCTGGGAATTGTAGTAATTATCGCCTTAATTTATTATCCGTCGTGGATTTCACACTGGCATTATATTGTTCCAAGTTGTAATGGTTTTGTAACACTCCATTACAATGTGTAGGCATTTCAGTATGCCCCGGTCAACTCGAACATCCTCATTAGTGTTGCACTCTGCTGCGCCGATACTGTCAGGGCAGGTCCCCGCACAACGGCCCCTTTCTCCACGGCTCCTTCCTATGTGTCCAGGTGGTGCATCTCTTCCTCGACGAAGCTGTCGAGTTAAATGTTTGTATTTCAAGGGCTCTGCAGCGAAGAAAGCACACGGCAGCAGAGAGGTCGAAAAACCTTCATTTATTGCGTGAGAATGTCCCAGTTCCCGTCTTTCATCCTTGTAAGCCCGACGCGTTTCAGTGCTTCCTGCACTTTCCTCTGGGGCGATGACAGTGCGTTTGAATTATGAAAGGCTTTTGCAATTACCAGTCCCTGCTGGCTTAAGTAGTACAGCTCTGGGAGGCGCTATCGTAGCACGTGACTTTGTTTGTTGTCTTCTGGGAATTGTAGTAATTATCGCCTTAATTTATTATCCGTCGTGGATTTCACACTGGCATTATATTGTTCCAAGTTGTAATGGTTTTGTAACACTCCATTACAATGTGTAGGCATTTCAGTATGCCCCGGTCAACTCGAACATCCTCATTAGTGTTGCACTCTGCTGCGCCGATACTGTCAGGGCAGGTCCCCGCACAACGGCCCCTTTCTCCACGGCTCCTTCCTATGTGTCCAGGTGGTGCATCTCTTCCTCGACGAAGCTGTCGAGTTAAATGTTTGTATTTCAAGGGCTCTGCAGCGAAGAAAGCACACGGCAGCAGAGAGGTCGAAAAACCTTCATTTATTGCGTGAGAATGTCCCAGTTCCCGTCTTTCATCCTTGTAAGCCCGACGCGTTTCAGTGCTTCCTGCACTTTCCTCTGGGGCGATGACAGTGCGTTTGAATTATGAAAGGCTTTTGCAATTACCAGTCCCTGCTGGCTTAAGTAGTACAGCTCTGGGAGGCGCTATCGTAGCACGTGACTTTGTTTGTTGTCTTCTGGGAATTGTAGTAATTATCGCCTTAATTTATTATCCGTCGTGGATTTCACACTGGCATTATATTGTTCCAAGTTGTAATGGTTTTGTAACACTCCATTACAATGTGTAGGCAATTCCCAGAAGACAACAAACAAAGTCACGTGCTACGATAGCGCCTCCCAGAGCTGTACTACTTAAGCCAGCAGGGACTGGTAATTGCAAAAGCCTTTCATAATTCAAACGCACTGTCATCGCCCCAGAGGAAAGTGCAGGAAGCACTGAAACGCGTCGGGCTTACAAGGATGAAAGACGGGAACTGGGACATTCTCACGCAATAAATGAAGGTTTTTCGACCTCTCTGCTGCCGTGTGCTTTCTTCGCTGCAGAGCCCTTGAAATACAAACATTTAACTCGACAGCTTCGTCGAGGAAGAGATGCACCACCTGGACACATAGGAAGGAGCCGTGGAGAAAGGGGCCGTTGTGCGGGGACCTGCCCTGACAGTATCGGCGCAGCAGAGTGCAACACTAATGAGGATGTTCGAGTTGACCGGGGCATACTGAAATGCCTACACATTGTAATGGAGTGTTACAAAACCATTACAACTTGGAACAATATAATGCCAGTGAGAAATCCACGACGGATAATAAATTAAGGCGATAATTACTACAATTCCCAGAAGACAACAAACAAAGTCACGTGCTACGATAGCGCCTCCCAGAGCTGTACTACTTAAGCCAGCAGGGACTGGTAATTGCAAAAGCCTTTCATAATTCAAACGCACTGTCATCGCCCCAGAGGAAAGTGCAGGAAGCACTGAAACGCGTCGGGCTTACAAGGATGAAAGACGGGAACTGGGACATTCTCACGCAATAAATGAAGGTTTTTCGACCTCTCTGCTGCCGTGTGCTTTCTTCGCTGCAGAGCCCTTGAAATACAAATATATATATATATATATATCTTTCTCCAATTCCCCTTAAGGATTTTTCTGCACTCACAGATTCAGTAATATTTTCAGTCCATTCCGATATGTCTTTTTTACGATGTTCATTTACAGCATGCCAGCAACCCCTAGGTGTTTCAGTCTCACCTGAGACCTTGCTCACGGGGACCAAACAAACACAAAGCTGCAACGTTTTTTACACTTATTTAAACAAACTGACTTCATATCCTGTGTTGTGCCACTTTGCATTCTGGTTTATGTAGTACCATTTGACACTGATTTCATATACTGTAGTAATCACCCTGTTACTTTTGAAAGAATATATGCATACGCATTCTGCGTTTACCATCCTCATGTTATTATTTACCTATCTGGCCGATGCCCGGTGGAGCTACCTGATAGCTATAGAGGAGATGGGTTGTGGACTTCCCCCTCGACCTTCACCTACCTAGCCGGACTTTGTACAGTCTTGTTGATTGTTGATTGAAGCTTTTATTCGATATGCAAGATATCTTGAAAGCGTACACAAAATACAGCATTTACAAAACTAGAAAAAACATTTTTAAGAAGCAATATTGAATGTACATTTAAGAAAGATAAAAAGACATGTGATGCCAGAATAAGTTAGTTAAAAAAGAATTAAACCGCTATTGACAATCTCTTGCAACGAATCAACCAGAAATGCTTTAAAAATGTGGCTATACCACAAACAATGGGAGGGGAAGTGTCCGTCATTAGGATGCGAAGGGCTACCAGATAACTACGCGTACCCATATTGCAACAAAGGGGTTTGAGCCAAAAACTCCTGGGTTTAGCATAGTCCGGACATTCAAACAGGATATGCGGTATAGACTCTATCCTAGTGGTACAACGGGCACAAAAGGGGGACTTGTGGGCACCTGATTTCCACTTTGACACCAGGGCCCCTACTGGAAGGGAGCCCACTCTGAATTTGAAGTATAGTGCTCGATCAGCTGGAAGGGTAATTAGGTCCAGGTAAGGTTCGTAAACTGCTACATCTTTTATTGTTAGAAAGGCAGCTGTAGATTTACAATGACTAGAA